>NC_044032.1:256887650-257567878 GCF_901765095.1 Microcaecilia unicolor
CCCCCAGATTTGTGATGTTTTGTGATGGGTGTTCTTCTGTGAGGACGTCCAAATAAAAAAAACTATTTGGACGTCCCTTTCGATTATGCCCCCCCCTTCAGGTCTCTCTCCGCCAATCACAGCGCGTTTAGCTGTCACCGGTGCCAGCTAAACGCGCTGTGATTGGCGGAGAGAGACCTGAAGGGGGGGGGGGGGGGGAATAATCGAAAGGGACGTCCAAATAGTTTTTTTATTTGGACGTCCTTCGGCGGTGGTAATTTGGTGCAACTCTCACCCCCCCCCCCCCCATCGCCCCCAGAGCTGCACGTTCCCAGGGAGGAGGGTCCCGCAGCTCCGACAAGTGCTCCTCACGGACGTCCTTGGCATGCGCAGAGCAGCCAGCATAACACTTGGCTGCTCTGCGCATGCTTGACCGGCCGACTGGTTTCCAAGGGAATAGAGAATGCAAGTGAGCTACAACGAGCAGCTCATTTGCATTCCATTTCCTTGATGCATGGCCGTTCCCTACCGATTCGCTATGGAATCAGTAACGGAACGGCTCTTCCGAGGACTTTAGTGCATCTCGCCCCTGGTGTTATTTTTTGGAGTAGTAAGGCAGTTCTGGTTCAAGTGCTCTTTTCTGAGCATTGGAGAGGAATACAAAATGACTACATGAGTTTTGACTACATTTGAATACTATCTGCACTAATGCATGGAACGCTGTTTCCCATGTTAGACCCCTCTGAACACTGTGCAGGTAAATGCAGGCACTAGTAGGCCTCTAGCATCTGTGTTTACTTTTGAGCATCGTTCTGAAAGAAGAGGACATCTCTGTGGGTAAGTGACATTTTGTCCTCAGCTTGGTAACAAAGATTAAGGTTTAAAAGAGGAATTGTAGGATATTGATAAACTTTAAAATTTAAAAAAAAAAAAAAAAGGGGGGGCAAACTTCCATTAGCTAGTCTCCATAACCCTTTCCCCACAGTTTTAAAACTTGGAAGTTTCTGCCACAGCTTAGGGTTTAAAAGAGGAATTTAGGATATTGATAAACTTTAAAATTTAAAAAAAAAAAAAAAAAGGGGGGGCAAACTTCCATTAGCTAGTCTCCATAACCCTTTCCCCACAGTTTTAAAACTTGGAAGTTTCTGCCACAGCTTAGGGTTTAAAAGAGGAATTTAGGATATTGATACACACAGAATTAAAAAAAAAAAAAAAAAAAAAAAAAAAAAAAAAGGGCAAGCAAACTTTATTAGCAAGTCTCCATACCCTTTTCTCCATAGTTTCAAAACTTGAAGTTTCTGCCAAAGCATTAACAGACAGTCTCAACAAGGCACAGAAGAGCCCAGTTCATAGTAACATAGCAGATGACGGCAGAGAAAGACCTGTACGGTTCATCCCATCTGCACAATAAGATAAACTCATGTGTGCTACTTTATATATATATACCTGACCTTGATTTGTATCTGTCATTTTCAGGGCATAGACCGTAGAAGTCTGCCCAGCACTAGCCCCACCTCCCAACCTCTGCTAAGCTACTGAGGATCCATTCCTTCTGAACAGAATTTCTTTATGTTTACCCCATGCATTTTTGAATTCCGTTATCGTTTTCATCTCCACCACCTCCTGCGGGAGGGCATTCCAAGTATCCACCACTCTCTCCGTGATAAAATACTTCCTCGAGTCTGCCCCCTTCACAACCTCATTTGTCCTCTAGTTCTACCGCCTTCACCTGCGTTTCTCCTTTCCTCCAGGGTATACATGTTCAGGTCAGCAAGTCTCTCCTCATACGTCTTGTAACGCAAATCCCATACCATTCTTGTAGCTTTTCTTTGCACCACTTCAATTCTTTTTACATCCTTAGCAAGATAAGGCCTCCAAAACTGAACACAATACTCCACGTGGGGCCTCACCACCTCCTTTCTTCTGCTGGTCACACCTCTCTATACAGCCTAGCAACCTTCTGGCTACGGCAACCGCCTTGTCACACTGTTTCGTCGCCTTCAGATGCTCAGATACTATCACCCCAAGATCCCTCTCCCTGTCTGTACATATCAAATTCTCACCAACTAACACATACTTCTTCCATGGATTTCTACTCCCTAATTGCATCACTTGCATTGAATTTTAATTGCCAAATATTAGACTATTCTTCTAGCTCCTGCAGATCCTTTTTCATGTTTTCCACTCCCTCTGGGGTGTCCACTCTGTTACAAATCTTGGTGTCATCCGCAAAAAGGCAAACTTTACCTTCTAATCCTTCGGCAATGTCACTCACAAATACATTGAACAGAATCAGCCCTAGTACCAATCCCCGAGGCACTCCACTACTCACCTTTCCCTCATCCGAGTGAATGCCATCAATCACCACCCTCTGGCATCTGTCCATCAACCAGTTCCTAACCCAGTTCACCACGTTGGGTCCTACCTTCAGCTTGTCAAGTTTATTCAAGAGCCTCCTATGGGGAACAGTAAAAGTTTTGCTGAAATCTAAGTCGATTACATCTATAGCACGTTCCCGATTCAATTCTCTGGTCACCCAGTCAAAGAATTCAATGAGATTAGTTTGGCACGATTTACCTTTGGTAAAACTATGCTGCCTCGGATCTTGCAACTTATTGACTTCCAGGAAATTCAATATCCTTTCCTTCAGCATCGCTTCCATTACTTTTCCAATAACCGAAGTGAGGCTTCCCGGCCTGTAGTTTCCAGCTTCTTCCCTATCACCATTTTTTTTGAAGAGGGACCATATCCACTCTTCTCCAATCCCACGGAACCTCTCCCATCTCCAAGGATTTATTAAACAAATCTTTAAGAGGACCCGCCAGAACCTCTCTGAGCTCGCTCAATATCCTGGGGTGGATCCCGTCCAGTCCCGTGGCTTTGTCCAGCTTTAGATTTTCAAGTTGTTCATACACACTCACTTCTGTGAACGGTGCTATATCTGCTCCATTATCATATGTACTTCTGCTAGTCAATCGTGGTCCTTTCTCCAGGATTTTCTTCAGTGAAAACATATTTGTTTAGCAAATTTGCTTTTTCATCATCATTATCCACATAGCGGTTCGCAGCATCTTTCAGTCCCACAATTCCATTTTTAGTCTTCCTCCTTTCACTAATATACCTGAAGATTTTGCTGTCGCCCCTCCGTACATTTCTAGCCATTTGTTCTTACACCTGCGCTTTCGCCAGACGTCTCTCTCTCTTGGCTTCTTTCCGTTTCATCTGATATTCCTCTCTGTGCTCCTCTTCTTGAGTTTTTCTGTATTTCATGAGCGCCAACTCTTTAGCCTTTATTTTCTCAGGCACTTGCTTGGAAAACCATATCGGTTTCCTTTTTCCCTTGCTTTTATTTACTCTCCTTACATAAAGGTTTGTGGCTATATTTATAGCTTCTTTCAGCCTGGACCACTGCCCTTCCACTTCTCATATGTCCTCCCAGCCCATCAGCTCCTTCCTCAGGTATTCACTCATTTTACTAAGCTTGAAATACAGAACTTTGAGTTTTGAGTGGCTGCCTTCCACTTCAGCTGTCATATCAAACCAAACTGTTTGATGGTCACTGTTGCCCAGGTAGGCACCCACTCGGAAATTTGACACACTATCTCCATTTGTGAGCAACAGATCCTGAGTCGCTCCCTCCCTCATGAGTTTTGTCATCATCTGAGCAAAGCAGTCCTCGTTCCCACCCACCCTCCCCAACTGTCCATTTATAGTCAATTATTCTAACTGAGACAAGAAGGGAATTTTCAATTTTCATTAGGGTTTTAATTACATATAGTTCCTAAGAAACAAACCCTAAATAAAACTACAAATTACACCAGTCATAAAGATCATTATTTCATGTAATATCCCTAGTACCTTAAGAAGTTTTAATTAAACAACTCTATAATATTAAGATGCAGACAGTAGTCCAGTAGCGAGAGGAGTGCTATCCAGTCTTTTGTATTCATTGTAACATGTATGATTATCTCCCATTTGGTGAGATGTCATACGCTGAGATTAACCAAATGGCTTCCTTGCTTACAAGTGGACTTTGAGTGAACGCCATTGACGGCTCTGTAGTAGAAGTGGAGCAGAGGGAGCAGCTTTATGTAAAAGGGTAAATTAGGCCTTACCTGCTAATTTGCTTTCCTTTAGTCCCTCCGGACCGGCCCAGAATGTGACTGATGGGTTGTGCACGCCTTCCAGCAGGTGGAGACTGAGAAAAAACTGACTAGCGAGCCAATAAGAGCCCTTGCCAGACAGAGAAAGATCCAGTAACAAAGTACCAAAGCAGAAGAAAAGAAATACATAACCTGTGCATCCAAAAACCCTGAGCAGCCACCGGCACATTGCCAACAAAGGGTGAGTGCAAATAGGACATTATAAACAGTCAGAAAACTTTTTTTTTTTGTAATAGAGAAATAAACTAGCAACACAGCTCCAATAAATAAAGAACCTCTGAAAACATAGATATCTGAAGGAAGGGATCTGGGCCGGTCTGGAGGGACTAAAGGAAAGCAAATTAGCAGGTAAGGCCTAATTTACCCTTCCTTAGCATCCCTCCGGACTGTCCCAGAATGTGACTGATGGGAAGTAACAAAGCAGTGCAATTATGGGAGGGACCCTAGCAGCCCCGCCGACAACACGCGCGCTCCGAAAGCAACCTACCGACGACTAAGAATGTCTAAACGGTAGTGCTTAGAAAAGGAATGAAAGGACGTCTAGGTCACCGCCCTAACAAATGTCCTCTGGAGGAACCAGACAACTCTCTGCCCACAAAGACTGAGAAAGCTGCCTGACCTCTCGTAGAATGAGCCTTAACATGGTCTGGAACAGTTTTCCCAGAAAGCAGATAGGCTGAAGCAATCATTTCCTTGAGCCAACGAGAAATAGTGGGTTTAGAGGCCATGAGCCTCTTACATGCACCTCCAATCAGATCGCCGAAGGTCATCCATAGATTTGATATAGTGCTTCAACACACGTTTGACATCCAAACACTTTAAACTTTGCTGCTCCTGCGAACCAGAGAAAGAACCTAACACAGGCAATACAACCGGCTGAGAAACATGAAACCGAGACAACACCTTGGGAAGAAAAGGTGGAACCGGCCGCAAAACTACGCGATCGGGACAGAACTCCAAAAAAGGAGATCTACACAACAACGCCTGCAACTCCGAAACTCGCCTAGCCGACGCAACGGCCACCAGAAACTCTGTCTTCAGAGTTAAATTCTTTAAAGTACAGGATGACAAAGGCTCAAAGGGAGGCTTAATAAGCACCGAAAGCACAAAATTCAGATCCCACGGAGGAAACAAATATTGAGAGGGAGGACAAAGAAGATTAACCCCTCTGAGGAAATGCACCACATCCGGATGACTAGCCAACGACTTCCCTTGAATAGAACCACGAAAACACAACAAAGCCGCAATCTGCACCTTAAGAGAAAACAAAGCCAAACCTTGGCCAAACCCTCACTGCAAAAAATCCAAAATCTGTGGCACCGAAGCTCCAAAAGGAGAAAGACTACACTCCGTACACCAATCTTCAAAGATCCTCCAAGTACGCACATAATTGAAAACAGTGGAACGCCGCTGAGACCGCAGCATAGTTGCAATAACCTGAGCAGAGTAACCTTTTTTTTAAGCTAACCTAGCCCTCCCAAGAGCCAGACCCTGCGACAAGAGATCTTGCGTGACTGGAAGCCTGAAGGTAAGATCCACCAGAAGACGTCGAAGGTTGGCATACCACAGCCTTCGAGGCCAATCTGGCGCCACCAAAATCAGACAACCCTTGTAATTCTCTACCTTCTGCAGAAGACGTCCTATCAGACGCCAAGGAGGAAAAGCATACATTAGCCCGTCCGGCCAGGATTGAAGGAGAGTGTCCACTCCGTGCGCTTTGGGATCTCTGCGACGACTGTAGAACAGAGGAAGCTTTGCATTGGCTGCGGATGCAAACAGATCCATTTTGGGAGCCCCCCAATGGTCTACCAACAGACGAAACGCCACTTTGCTTAGCGACCACTCTCCGGGATCGAGCATGTGACGACTGAGAAAGTCTGCCTAAACGTTTATAACTCCTGCTACATGAGCCGCTGACAGAGCCACCATGACTTCCGCCCATTGCAGAAGCAGAGACGCTTCCCGCTGTAACGGTAGACTCCTTGTCCCTCCATGCCGATTGATATATGACACCACTGTGGCATTGTCTGACATTACTCGCACCGCCCATCCTCTCAGAAAATGAAGAAAACTCTGAAGCGCCAGACTGATGGCCCTTGTTTCCAACAGGTTGATTGAACACGGTCTCTGGATGAGACCAAAGACCCTGAGCAACCTGCCCCTGACAGTGAGCACCCCAGTCTTGGACTAGCATCCGTCGTTACCACAATCCAACTGGGCTGATCCAGAGGCATACCTTTGGTTAAATTGGCCTCCCGAAGCCACCATCGCAGACTGGTCCTCACCTGCAATGAAAGTGGCAGATTGTGATGAAGCGACCCGGTCTGGGACGACCACCTGGAGAGAAGCGACTTCTGCAAAGGCCTCATGTGAGCCTCTGGCCCAGGGCACAGTCTCTATTGCTGCCACCATCAAACCCAGAATCTGAAGATAATCCCTTGCCGACGGACTGGACGTCTGTAAGAAGATTTGAATCTTGAGTCTGCAATTTGAGCACACGAGCCGGAGAAGAAACACACGACCCAGCTTTGTATCGAAGAGGACTCCCAGATACTCTAAGGACTAAGAAGGCTGAAGACGATTCTTTTGCATATTGACTACCCAACCTATGGATTGTAAGAAGTCGACTACCCAAGCCGTCACCTGAACACTTTCGTGGAAAGACTTTGCCCGAATCAACTCATCATCTAAATAAGGATGGACTAAAATACCTTCCGTTCTGAGAGCTGCCGCTACAACTACCATGACCTTGGTAAACGTGCGGTCGCAAGTCCGAAGGGAAGGGCTCGAAACTGAAAATGATGGCCTAGAACTGCAAAACGAAGAAAACGCCGATGTGCCGGACGAATTGGAACATGAAAATAGGCTTCTGTAAGATCTCGAGAAGTCAGAAACTCCCCAGCCCGCACTGCAACAATGACGGCCCAAAGAGTCTCCATCCGGAAAGAGGGCACTTTGAGAGCTCGATTGACTGCCTTGAGATCTAAAATCAGCCGGAAAGACTCCTCTTTCTTGGGCACCAGAAAATAAATGGAGTAACAGCCCTGACCCCTCTCCGCCGAAGGCACCGGACAAATCGCTCGAACATCCACAAGCATGCGGAGAGTAACTCGGACCGCGCCAGCCTTGACGCAAGACTGACAAGGGGATTGCAGGAAAGCATCTGAAAAAGGGTGAGCAAATTCTAATGCATACCCATCTTGAATAACCTCTAGAACCCACCTCTCTTGAAATTGCGCCAACCGAGATCCCACAGGGATTAGAGGCTGGGCCCGCACACCTTCATTGTTGAGAATGGGAAGAGGGAGAAGAGGAGGAAAAGGAACCCCGTCTCTCAACCTCCCTGAAAGTACTGAGTTCTTTGGAAGAATCTAGACCGTGGGCCCTGAAAACCTCTGGTTGGGCGAAAACGACAAAAATCACGACCTCTGCCACGAGCTGAGAAATGACCGCGGCCAGAACCTCTAGGCCAATCCTCTGGCAACCTCGAAACCTTAGCTTCTCCAACTCCTCACCAAAACAAAAAAGAACCCTTAAAGGGAAATTTACTGAGTTTGGACTTAGATGCCGCATCCGCTGACCAACCACGAAGCCAAAGAGTACGGCGAGCCACCACAGAAAAAGCCATAGACTTTGAAGAAGCTTGAAGCAAATCATACATAGCATCTGCCAAAAAAGCTGAAGCCATCTCCAGCTTAGCCACGTCATGATCAATAGCGGAAAGATCATCTGAAGAACGGTCTAAAACCCTCTCAAACCGCCGGAAACTCGCCCTCGCGACCAAGGAACCACAAATGGCAGCTTGCACTGCCAGAGCCGAAACATCAAAAACATTTTTCAACAGGAATTCAATCCGACGATTCTGAGGGTCCCACAGAGCTGTACCATCATCTACCGGAACCGTGTTTCGCTTAGTAACCGCGGAAACCACTGCATCCACTACAGGAGAACTTAAAAGATCTTTATTGAGGAACCGAGTAAAGCCTGCTCATGGGTCTAGCAAGCCGAAAACCAGAATCCGGACGCTCCCACTGAGCCTGGATATCCCTAATGTCCTGATGCATGGGAAAAGACTTACCGGCCCTGCGAACACCCTTGATCAGCAAATCCACCTTTCTAGGCTCAACCACAGAACTATCCTGGTCGTCAAAACGGAGAGTAGAGGAAACTTGAGAAATAAGTTCCTGAAGGTCATCCTTATGAAAGATTCTGACCACCGAAGGATCCTCCCCCAAAGGAAGGGACTCTTCTCCATCTACTGCCTGACTAAAATCCTCAGAAAATTCCTTTTCAGGGAGCCATGACTCCTCTGCCAGAGCAGGTAACTCTTGCACAAGATCAAAGGAATCCTCCTGCTCTGCCTGCACAGATTGCCTGACCCTTTTTAAAAGGCACAGAAGAACCCTCCAGAGATCTCTTTATTGGAGGGTCAGCAGGGGCAGACTGATGTAACAAGAAGGCTTGGTACATCTGAACTACAAATTCAGGAGGGAAACCAGCTGCCCCCTGAGACAAAATTGGAGTTGGAGCAGACGGCAGCAAAGGCAGAGAGGCCTGAGAAGCGTCCGAACCAGCAACATCCAAGATGGCAGACGTTCCTGCCAAAACCGGCATTGAGGGAGCGGGAGACGCGACCGCATTACCAACACCCGAATCTCCCCCCTCCCCAGTACTACCGATACCGGCGATTTAGCCGATCCTGCACTCTGCTCCTCAAAAATTTCCTCCGCAGTGCAGAATTTGCAGACGCCGCTTGACCAGAGGCCCCGATGCTGACAAACGGCGCATCGGCGCAATCTCTCCGACATTGAAAACAGCTGAGGAAAACAAACTAACTCCGAAAACAAAAGCGCTGTTCACAATCAAACACCAAAGGAGCTGCCCTGCTTGCCCAACCTCAGGCACAAACAGCAACGCTGTAAATCATGGACCCAAAGCCCGGATTTTTTCTTTTTTTTTTTACTTTTAAGTGCAGCTGCCTCTACAGTTCTTACAAGGAAGAGCTGGAGGAAAGTTCACCTCAAGACTGTTCCTGACAACAGAAAATTTAAAATTATGCTCTTTCTTCAGGGAGGAACAGGGGGAAGGGACTCGACCACCCGAGTGTGACACCCCCGGGGCAAACAGAGACCCCCACAAAGCAGGTTTTTTTTTTTTTTTTAAAGATGCACAGTAATTAGCTGAACCTTTCACCAGAAAAATTAACGAGAATAGAGAAAGAATGAGACTGAAGGACTCACCACCTTCCACCTGCTGGAGACTGAGATTACTGGATCTTTCTCTGGCAAGGGCTCTTATTGGCTCGCTAGAGTCACAGTTTTTTTTCAGTCTCCACCTGCTGGAAGGCGTGCACAACCCATCAGTCACATTCTGGGCCGGTCCGGAGGGATGCTAAGGAAGAAAAGATTTACACATTTGCAAAACAAATTCAGGAGGGAATCCCCCCTCAGGAAGTTCCTGCTGGTGATGAGAAAGCTGAGAAGAAAACCCTAAATCACAAGTCCTTAAGAGAAGCCAGCCTCTCTGCCTTGGTATTTTGTTTCTCTAAAATGGCAGCGTTTCCCACCAAAACTGAAACTATCCAAGTCCCTGCATCGGTAAGATGAAAAACCACAGCGTTTACAGAAGAAACCACCAGCTCGGCAGACAATAATAGTTAGGAGCTCCCTGACCGTGCAACACTTACAAACATCAGCCGTCAAAATGCCCCTTCTTTGACAGACCCCACAGCACTTCAAGTTTCTCTGCCATATTCAGCTTTTTTTTTTTTTTTTTTTTTTAATGCTGAAACTCTTCTAGCAAGGAAACAGCCATCTAGAAGTGAACCAAGGTATGGCTGCTGAAGGAAGCTAAAAATAGAGCTGCTTTGCTCCTTTTTTTTTAACTTGGAAACAGCATGGCCGTCTCTCCTGACTCTCTGGACACCCTTCCCGCAAAGGGGCTGAGACAATGCAAATCGAAACTTCATTCAACAGAACATAGAAGCACTAAAACAAATATTTGGGAGGATTTTATGGGGGGGGGGGGGGGGGGGGGGGGAACAGATCCAGCCAAGGTTTAACACCCCTGAGGACTTACTGAAAACCCCCACAGGTATCAGCCTTCAACTTTAAGAGAAACACCGGAGCACAGAATGCACTGAATACAATAATAATTTTTTTTTTTAAGCCAAAAAGGGAGAAAATAGAAAGACTGAAGGGCTCACCTCCTTCCACCTGCTGGATACTGAGAATACAACCTGCAGCAGGTATTCTCCGAGGACAAGCAGGCTGAATATTCTCACAGATGGGTCGTCGTCCGCGACGGCCCAGGAGACCGGAACATAGAAAAATCTCGAAGTCTCGAGAACACTCAGTCGCACAGGCCGCGCACGCGCGGCTTCCCGCCCGCGACGCGAGCGTGTCCCCTTCAGTTATATAAACAGCAAAATAGAAAACTGGAACAACTCCAAGGGGAGGAGGAAGGGAATGTGAGAATATTCAGCCTGCTGTCCTCTGACAATACCTGCTACAGGTACGTATCTTCATTTTCTCGGAGGACAAGCAGGCTCAATATTCTCACAGATGGGGTGGGGTATCCCTAGCCCCCAGGCTCACTCAAAACAAAGAATATTGGTCAATTTGGGCCTCGCAACAGCGAGGACATAACAGATTGACCTAAAAAGAAACATAAGTGAGAGTGCAGCCTGGAACAGAACAGAAATGGGCCTAGGAGGGTGGAGTTGGATTCTAAACCCCGAACAAATTCTGCAGCACCAACTGCCCAAACCAACTGTTGCGTCGAGTATCCTGCTGAAGGCAGTAATGAGATGTGAATGTGTGGACTGATGACCACGTTGCAGCCTTGCAAATCTCTTCAATGAAGGCTAAGTGAGCCACTGACGCAGCCATGGCTTGAACATTATGAGCCGTGACATGGCCCTCCAGAGTCAGCCCAGCTTGGGCATAAGTGAAGGAAATGCAATCTGCTAGCCAATTTGAGATGGTGCATTTTCCGATGGCGACTCCCCTCCTGTTG
This sequence comes from Microcaecilia unicolor, assembly GCF_901765095.1. NCBI lineage: Eukaryota > Metazoa > Chordata > Amphibia > Gymnophiona > Siphonopidae > Microcaecilia > Microcaecilia unicolor. The sequence goes on from NC_044032.1 coordinate 256,898,810, forward strand.
GGATTAAAACAGCTGGGCGGACTGTCTATAGGGATTTGTCCACTCCACGTAAAAGGTCAATGCTCTCTTGCAGTCCAAAGTGTGCAACTTGTCTTCACCAGGGCAGGTATGAGGACGGCGAAAAAATGTTGGCAAGACAATTGACTGGTTCAGATGGAACTCAGACACCACCTTCGGCAAGAACTTAGGGTGAGTGCAGAGGACTACTCTGTTATGATGAAACTTGATATAAGGTGCATGCACTACCAGGGCTTGACTGACTCTACGAGCTGAAGTAACAGCCACCAAGAAAATGACCTTCCAGGCCAAATACTTCAGATGGCAGGAATTCAGTGGCTCAAAAGGAGCTTTCATAAGCTGAGTGAGAAAGACATTGAGATTCCATGACACTGGTGGAGGTTTGACAGGGGGCTTTGACAAAAGCAAACCTCTCATGAAACGAACAACTAAAGGCTGTCCAGAGATAGGCTGACCTTCTACACGTTGATGATAAGCACTGATTGCACTAAGATGAACCCTTATGGAGTTGGTCTTAAGACCAGACTCTGATAGGTGTAGAAGGTATTCAAGCAGGGTCCGTGTGGGACGAGAAAAAGGATCTAGGGCTCTGCTGTCACACCAGATGGCAAACCTCCTCCATTTGAAAGAGTAACACTTCTTCATGGAATCTTTCCTGAAAGCAAGCAAGACTCGGGAGACACCCTCTGAAAGACCCAAGGAAGCAATTTCTAAGCTCTCAACATCCAGGCCATGAGAGCCAGAGACTGGAGGTTGGGATGTAGAAGCGACCCCTCGATCTGGGTGATGAGGGTCGGAAAACACTCCAATCTTCATGGTTCTTCGGAGGTGCAATCAGAATCATGGTTCCGCGGTCTTGGTTGAGTTTCAGCAGAGTCTTCCCTACTAGAGGTATAGAAGGATACGCATACAGAAGGCCTGTCCTCCAATGAAGGAGAAAAGCATCCAACGCTAGTCTGTCGTGGGCCTGAAGTCTGGAACAGAACTGGACTTTGTGATTGATCTGAGTGGCAAAAAGATCCACCGAGGGGGTGCCCCACTCTCAGAAGATCTGATGACTTCATTGATGTTCAGAGACCACTTGTGAGGTTGCATAATCCTGCTCAACCTGTCGGCCACACTGTTTTTTTACTCCTGCCAGATACATGGCCTGGAGAAGCATGCCATGATGGTGCGCCCAAAGCCACATCCTGATGGCTTCCTGACACAAAAGGCAAGATCAGGTGCCCCCCTGCTTGTTGGTGTAATACATAGCAACCTGATTGTTTGTCTGAATTAAAATGATTTGGTTGGACAGCCGATCTCTGAAAGCCTTGAGAGCGTTCCAGATCGCTCGTAATTCCAGGAGGTTGATCTGAAGATCTTTTTCCTGAAAGGACCAAGCTCCTTGAGTGTGAAGTCCATCTATATGAGCTCCCCACCCCAAGAGGGATGCATCTGTCGTCAGCACTTTTTGTGGCTGAGGAATTTGGAATGGATGTCCCAAGGTCAAATTGGATCAAATGGTCCACCAGTGAAGGGATCTGCAAAACTCGGTGGAGACATGGATTACATCCTCTAGATCCCCTGTGGCCTAGCACCACTGGGAAGCTAGGGTCCATTGAGCTGATCTCATATGTAGGCGTGCCATGGGAGTTACATGAACTGTGGAGGCCGTGTGTCCTAAGAGTCTCAACATCTGCTGAGCTGTGATCTGTTGAGGCAGTCGAGCCGTGGACACGAGGGCCAGGAGATTGTCTGCCCTTGCCTGGGAAAGATAAGCTCAAGACGTCCGTTTGTCCAACAGAGCTCCAATGAACTCCAATTTCTGTATAGGGACAAGGTGGGACTTGGGATAATTGATTACAAACCCCAGTAGCTCCAGCAGTCGAATAGTCATGCACATGGACTGTAGAGCCCCTGCCTCCGAGGTGCTCTTCACCAGCCAATCGTCGAGATAAGGGAACACATGCACTCCCAGTCTGCGTAGCAATGCTGCGACAACTGCCAAGAATTTTATGAAGACCCTGGGCACAGAAGAAAGGCCAAAGGGTAGCACGCAGTAAAGTGCCGAGTTCCCAGGTGAAATCGAAGACACTTCCACTTCCTATGAGCTGGGAGTATCAAGATGTGGATATAGGCATCCTTTAAGTCCAGAAAGCATAGCTAATCGTTCTCTTGAATCATGGGAAGAAGGGTGCCCAGGGAAACAATCCTGAACTTTTCTCGGACTATGAATTTGTTCAGGGCCCTTAGGTCTAGGATGGGACACATCGTCCCTATTTTCTTTTGCACAAGGAAGTACCTGGAATAGAATCCCAGCCCTTCTTCCCCTGGTGGAACGGGTTCGATCGCACTGGCCTTTATAAAGGCGGAGAGTTCCTCTGCAAGTACCTGCTTGTGCTGGGAGCTGAAGGACTGAGCTCCCGGTGGGCAATTTGGAGGCTTTGATACCAGAGAGCATCCTAACCGGACTACTTGAAAGAACCCACCTGTTGGAGATTATAAGAGGCCACATTTGATGGAAAAATATCAACCTCCCCCCGACGGGCAAGCCATCCAGCACAGACACTTTTTCTGAGGTTATGCTGCACTGGAGCCAGTCAAAAGCCCGCCCCTTGCTTTTGCTGGGGAGCCCTAAGGGGGCCTTAAGTGCACGGTGTTGACGGGAACGTGCGTGCTGGGAATGAGCCTGAACCAGCTGCTGAGAAGCAGGAGTGTACCTACGCCTATTATAGGAATAGGGAGCACTCCTCTTCCCTCCAAAAAACCTCCTGGATGAGGAGGTGGTAGCATTAGACGCCTGGCGGGAGAGAGAATCCATAGCATCATGGTGCTTTTAGATCTGATCAACCGTGTCCTCTACCTTCTCTCCAAAATGATTATCCCCCCGGCAAGGAACATCCGCTGCTGGGTCTTATGATCCAGGTCAGAGACATGCAGACATGAGAGTCTGCGCATCACTATACCTTGAGCAGCTACTTAGGATGCCACATCAAAAGTGTCATAAGTACCCCTGGCCAGGAATTTGCAACACGCCTTCTGCTGCCTGACCACCTGGTGAAAAGGTTTGGCAAGCTCCGGAGGGAGTGCTTCCACCAAACTAGACAGTTGCCTCACCGAGTTCTGCAAGCGAATGCTCTTGTAGAGTTGGTAAGTTTGGATTTTGGCAGCGAGCATAGCGGCCTGATACGTACGCCTCCCAAAAGAATCCAAGGTCCTAGACTCTCTGCCGGGGGGTGCCGAGGCATAGCAGAGTCCACCACCATGGAATCGTGAGGAAGTTGGGCCTTTACCATTACAGGCTCTCCATGGACTCTGTACTGGGACTCGGATTTTTTGGGGACCACAGGATTCGAAAGAGGGCACGACCAATTTCGCATAAGCACTTCTCTGAGTGTATTATGCAGGGGGACCGTTGCAACGTCAGCAGGTGGAGAAGGATAATCCAAGACCTCGAGCACCTCGGCCCTGGGCTCATCCACAACCTCCATAGGGAATGGAATGTCCTTAGACATTTCCCGAACAAAAGATGAGAAAGAAAGACTCTCAGATGGAGACATCCTACTTTCAAACAGGCGGAGTGGGATCAGAGGGTACACCACATGACTCTTCCTCCAAAAAGTACGTCTTCCTCCTCTTCCCACGAGCGCTCATCCTCGCTATCAGACAAAAGCTCCCTGAGATCGACGACCTCGTTGGGGGGGATGTCAAGAAGTCGACCCCTGCCTGGACTCCAGCGAAGCTTCCTCTACCGACGTCGAGGGGGAAATCGACCCGGGTGGCGGCCGGCAACGAGGACGGAGACCTCACCACAGGCGATGGCCCAGATGCCACCTCCGCAGTCGGTACAGAAAGCGCAAGCACCACCGACACCGAAGCGGACTGGCGGAGCAACCCTTCCAGAAGGGCTCGATGCTTCCATCGGAAAAGGCTGGGGGGCCGGTGCAGGTGTCAGAATCTGAGGGGGCTCAAGAGCCGGTACCAGGCTGCCAGATGACGGACGCACTGGTACCTCTTGTAAGGAGGGCGAGTGGTCCTCCCGGCGCCGATGCTTCTTGGGTGCTGACTCCTTCGGCTTCCCGGAGCTCTTGGTACCGTGCTTCTTAGCCTTCGCTTGACACCAGTCATCGAGACTCCTCGGTACCAAAGAGGACATGGAATCCTCACGCCTCCTCGGGGCTGGGTCCGACGGAAGTCGGTCCTGGGGGGGCCTGCATAGCAGAAGGCCTCGAGATAGGTAGAGACCCACTCGATGTCTCTGCTCCCAGCGCGATACGGCCGTTCGGCAGCCATTACCTGCACTCTCAATGTCGCTGCTTCCCTTGACATTGACCTCGGTACCGATGTCGATGCCGACGTCGAAGGACCGGACGTCAGAAAAAAAAAAAAAAAAGTTTCTCAAGCTGAGCCTCCCGGGCCACTTGGGTCCGTTTCTTCATCAATTTACACAGCTTACAGGCAGCCGGCAGATGGTCGGGCCCAAGGCACTGAAGAGACCACATGTGGGGGTCGGTACTCAATATGGTCCGGTTGCAGCAAGTACAACGCTTGAAGCCGCTGGGAGTCCTCAGTGACATGGACGGAAATATGGACGGAAAAACAGTGGCTGCGAAATTAAAAGGCTCGATGGTGCCAAAGAAAAAGGCACAAAAAAAAGGGGAAAAAGACCCAGCCGAGCAGCCTAAAAACGGCTGTAAGAAAAGGAAACTTGGTCACGCTGAGCGATGGCTGTGTGAGAGAACAGCTCCACACGCCAGTAACGAAGATCAATAATATATAACTACAGGTGGCGAAATCGGAGCACACGATCGGACTTAGTGAGCATTAGAGGAGCTGCGGAGCACGGGGATGGCAGGCAAAGAGGCGTCTGGACCCCGCAAATCTTTAAAAGACTTTTCTTACCGGCCGCTGCAGATGGTGGACAAGATGGCGCCCGCGGAAGAAAGCGGGAAAGCAGACAAGGCCCGACGCGATAGATCTCCAGTAGATATTGCGGTGGAGGGGGAACTCTCTGCAAAAGACTTCTGGGCACTGCTGGAGGTGATTCGAGCGGATATTAAAGGGGTCCGCGAAGATTTCGCGACCCTAGCAGCTGAGCTCCGGGGCGAGGTCTCCGAGATGGGACACCGCGTGGAGGAGCTGGATGAACAAATGGAGAGCCAGCAGGAAGCCCTGAGCTCCGTCGAACTGACGCTGGAAGCGCAACAGGCCATGTGCAGGTCCCTGAGTGAGAAGGTGGAAGACCTAGAAAATCGAGGGAGGAGAGCTAATTTACGTTTCAGAGGCATACCGGAGCAAGCTGAATATGTGAACTGCGAACAGACCATACAGCAAATTGCGAGTATGCTGCTATCAGAAGAGGGGCAAGAAATGACGCCCTCCATGATCAAAATAGACAGAGCGCATAGAATGCTGGCACGCACGAAAGCTAACGTGCCCCGGGACATTATTGCATGCTTTACGGAATACAAAACAAAGGAAGCTATCCTCCGTAAGGCACGGAAATTGGAAGTGGTGCATTGGGAATCCCTCCCTATTGAAATATATCAAGACCTTGCCCCTGCCACTTTAAAACGACGGGCGGAGCTGCGGAACTATACCAGATACTTGCGAGATAAAGGAATACCTTACAGATGGCAGCACCCTTTTGCTTTGACATATAACCAAGATGGAAAATGGCACAGGGTTACTACTGCGGAGGAAGCTCGGGATAAATGGCCAGAAGTAGAGGCACCCCGGAGGCCCCCGGAGGAACAGACCAGAGTGGAAGGGGATGCACGCCCGATAAGACAACGCTGGACGCGAGTGGCGAGAGGCAAGGGACGCCTCACTAGACAACAATCTGAGAAGCAGCTGACATCAGCACGATTTAAGATAACTTGACTGCTGTATTATGAACATTGAGGCTCAAGGTTTGGTTGATGTGATGTGTGTGCTCACGAGTTGATATGTATGGGGAAAGTAAGGGAGATAAGAATGTAGTTATAAACAAGGATATGGGACACTGGGATATCTTCTGGCGAATGGGTAGTCACCGTTCTCACAATTTGGAGGTGGGATACAGTTTTCCCATCGGTTAAAGAAGGAGAGGGGAAGGGAGGAGGGAGGGGGTTGGGTTTCGGGGTTCTCTCGGGAAACTGATATCACTACACATTGTTTAGATAAGTTGCAACGGATCAGGAGGAAGGCTGATAGACTTATAGATAAGGCCCCACCATGATTGGGTTTACATGCTTATCATTTAATGTACGAGGTCTTAACTCTCCTCTAAAACGTAGGAGGCTTTTTCGAGAGGCACAAAGGGTGAAGGCAGAAGTGCTCTTTATACAGGAAACACACCTGTTACCCCGACACGAACATCTGCTACAGCACTCTAGATACCCTCACCAATTCCTGGCATCTAATAGGCAACCAGCAAAAACAGCGGGTGTGGGGATACTATTTAAACAAGGGCACCAATGGGAAATACAAATGGTCAAGAGAGATGTGGGGGGCAGGTTTGTGATTGTGGTGGGGAGCCTCGGGGGTCATACCTACACCTTAGTTAACATTTACGCCCCGAACCACGCGCAAGGAGCCTTTTTTGAGACACTGAGCGCTCAGCTGTCACGCAGTGTGCAAGGGGAGCTTTTGCTGGGAGGGGACTTTAATTTGACGATGGACCCCTCTTTAGACAACTCTAGTGGGACAGCGAATTATGCACAATCAGATCGGGATAACTTGCTTCAGTTCTTAAATCAATGGGGCCTGGTGGATATGTGGAGGGTGTTACATGGGGGAGAGAGGGACTATACATGCTTCTCGGCTCCCCATGATTCCTATTCAAGAATAGATATGTGGATGGGGAGCGCGGGTGTGACTATGCAAGTGGAATCTTCAGAAATACATACAAGAACATGGTCGGATCACGCCCCTCTCTCTATAACACTCCGGGGATTCCCAGTAAAAGATAGACAGGTGAGGTGGCAGCTCCCCGATAGAGTATTAGACGATCCAAAAACTGTTCAGAAAATCGCAGGAGAGATCAGGGAGTTTTTGCAATTTAATGATACTCCGGGCATAGCACCAGAGATTTTATGGGAAAGCCTGAAGGTAGTGATTAGGGGGTCCTTGATCTCTATACAAGCCTTTATTCAGAAAGACCATAAGGAAAAAGAAACAATCCTGAGACAAACAATACATCGGTTAGACCCATTGGCCAAACAGAATCAGGCCTCCCCGAGCCAGCAAGAGGAACTGCACAGAGCTAGGGTGCAATTGCTGGATTTGGACCTCAAAGTTATTAAAGAGCAGATGCAGAAGACACAACAGGAATTCTATGAATTCAATAACAAAGCTAGTAAATTACTAGCATATAAATTAAGACAGTTAAGGCAAAGGAATGTCATTAGTAGAGTGAGAACAGAGGATGGGCGGCTTTGGGATCAACCGGCAGAGATTAAGAGACTCTTTGTGGAATACTATCAGAGACTCTATAGCCCAGAGGAGGGGATGGAGGAGGAGGCCATTCGGGCCTATCTGAGTAACATAGATATGCCAACTCTTAGGGGGAATGATTATGAGATGCTATCTGCCCCCATAGAGCTAGAAGAGGTGACATCAGCAATCAAGGGTCTGCCTAGTGGAAAAGCTCCAGGAGCAGATGGGTATAATAACCGATTCTATAAATGTTTTAACTCGTTATTGGCACCAATTCTACTTAGAGTATTTAATACTATACAGGCTGACACCGGGCTCCCAAGATCTTGGCGCCTAGCTGAGGTGGTTTTATTATTAAAGCCACATAAAGATCCGCAAAGTTGTGGCTCATATAGGCCTATTTCCCTGCTGGGGACTGACTATAAAATATTGACCACCATCTTGGCTGCCCGGCTGCAGAAAGTACTCCCATATCTGGTTCACGAGGACCAAGCCGGGTTCATAGCAAATAGACAGACCTTTGACAATACTAGGCGAGCACAATATCTATTGGATAGAATTAAACAATTGGGACATCCGGCAGTGTTTGTGTCACTGGATGCCGAGAAGGCGTTTGATAGAGTGCTGTGGCCCTTCCTGTTTGAACTGCTACGGAAGGTTGGAATTGGCGGGCAATACTTAAGCTGGGTCACGGCGCTCTACCAACGGCCGATGAGTCGGCTGCGAATTAATGACACGACAACAGAGCCTTTTGAATTGTTTAGAGGTACAAGACAGGGATGTGCCCTCTCCCCATTACTGTTCGCACTAGCCATGGAACCACTAGCAATCTTGATCCGAGCAGAAGTTACAGTACAAGGCATTAGAATTGGGAGGCATGAAACCAAACTACTGCTTTATGCAGATGATATACTGCTGACACTGTCGCAACCTGAGATATCGTTGCAAGCTGTAATGCAGATAATTCAGGGATACGGTCAGGTGGCTGGTCTCAAAATTAATATGCAGAAGTCTGAGATCATGCCCATACAGTGCTCGAATGAGCTACAGGAACAGCTACAAACCTCCTTCCATCTTCTCTGGTCGCCTCAGTATATTAGATACTTGGGGGTTAATTTAACGCCAGACACTGGGGACCTATTTCGAGAGAACTTTTTACCTAAACTACGCGAACTTTTGCAAGAATTGGACAGATGGGGAGGGTTACACATGTCATGGATGGGTAGAATAGCAGCGGTTAAGATGACACTGCTCCCCAAACTCCTGTATCTGTTTATGGCAGTGCCAGTTCATATACCATACACATTTTTTCACACTCTTCATAAGAAAGTGTTCGCCTTTATCTGGCGTAGAAGACCTCCTCGAGTGGCTCGTAGTGTCCTCTTTCAACTACGGAAAGATGGGGGTATGGGAGTGCCCAACTTTAGCCTATATTATAGAGCTGCCCTATTTCAGATGCTATCCACAGTACAGAGAGGCCCGAATAAGCGGTGGACCTACGATGCGCAATGGGGCTTAAAAGGGGTGCCAATATGGGCAGTAGCGTGGCTCCCCTTGCCGCTCATACGAGACCTTATTTCGGAAATACGGGGTCCGATGGGGGTGATCCTGGGGGAATGGGTTAGATGTAGAGCGGCATGGTTCCCTGGGCGTAAATATCATGTGATGACCCCTATCATTTTTGCAACCGACTTCACTCCAGGTCGGACAGATGGGGTATATAGACATTGGTCTGCAGCCTCGTTGCGCTTACTGGGCCAAATATGGGAAGATGGGAAATGTCATTCATTTCACACACTCCAGGAGGAATTTGGGTTAGGGGACAAAGACTACTTCTCGTACATGCAGATTAGAGACTTTATACAGAGAAAAGCGAGAGAGGACTTATCCCTTGCAGACACAGAGCTTGAGTTAGCCATCAGATCAGGGGAAGGTAAAGGGGGGATATCCCGCATTTACAGAGCTCTGTTGCATAAGACCCAACCACTGGGCAAATACATTAAGAAGTGGGAGATGACACTGGGTGCCACATATGATCCACAGGTCTGGAAAAGAATATTTAAACGTTTATTGGCATTTTCAGTAGCTACTCCTTTATTGGAAAATGGGTATAAGATGTTGTATCAATGGTATATGACCCCGAGCCGACTTTTCCGCATTTTTAAAAATGGATCGGCACTCTGCTGGCGTAGGTGCGGGGCAGAAGGTACATTTTGGCATATCTGGTGGGATTGCCCAATGATACAGCAGTTCTGGCAGGACTTACAGTCCAGGCTGCAGAGCGGGATGGGGCTGGTGATAAAGTTTGATGCTGACATATGTCTGTTAAATTTAGTTGCAAAAGAGAGTAAAGGCTCCTGCTCAGCACTTTTACGATATATTGTTACAGCAGCCAGGACTTTAATTGCAAAGTACTGGAAACAACAGACACTACCCACTGTGGACCAAGTGCTTACTAAGGTGGACTATTGCTGTATGATGGATAAATTGACTGCCATGCGAAGAGGAGGAATGATGAGATTTCTTAAAACCTGGTCCACTTATGTAGAGTGGCGAGGGCTTACAGAATGAGGAGTATACTTGGTGATTTTGGTGGCAAAACAATGTGTAACCTTGTGATGATGTGTTCCTGAGAGGGGTGGGAGGGGGGAGTTCAGGGGGGTTTTATGTTTTTTTTTTTTTTTTTTTTTTTTTTTTTTTGTTGGTACTGCATAATGTATGGCATATACTGTCAATACGCGTTAATGTATGCTCTGAAAATTGTTAACTTTAATAAAAAGATAAATAAAAAAAAAAAAAAAAAAAAGAAAAGGAAACTTGAAAAATAGTGACAAAAACTAAAAGTATAAAGGAAAAAATACTTTTTTTTTTAAGACTAAAAAAATATAAAAAGGGAAAAGAAAAGAATCAAAAGGAAGCAATAAACGCTTTAGTGAGTCTCCTGTATCAAAACTGCGAGCAGCAGCAAAACTTCGTTACTGCCAAGGCACAGACGAAAAGAAACTGAAGGGGACACGCTCGCGTCGCGGGAAGCTGTTCGCGCATGCGCAGTGCGCTCGGCCCACGCGACGGAGCGTTCACGAGACTTCAAGATTTTTCTATGTTGTTTCGTTCTCCTGGGCCGTCACAGACGATGCCATCTGTGAGAATATTCAGCCTGCTTGTCCTCGGAGAATGAATCTCACGCTAGCTAACCAGGGCTCTTATTGGCTCTCACTAGAGTCAGAATTCTCAGTCCCCACCTGTTGGAAAGCGTGCACAACCTATCAGTCAAATTCTGGGCTGGTCCAGAGGGACGCTAAGGAAGTCAGTATTTTACAAACTGTTCTGTGGCACAAAAATTCAATGGCTCTACTGGCCTTACGCATGGCCCTAACACAACTGTTCTCTTCCAGCATCATATGGTACCTGAACTCTTGGCACTGGTCTCAAGATTATAGAACAGCACAACAACACATGGCACCAGAAGGAAACAGCTGTTCTGAGATCAAGGGGAAGGCGAGAAAGGGGTGGGGGGGGGGGGGGGGGTGACCAACCCGATGGGGATCTGGACAAGCTACTGGAGACTGACCATGAAGAAAGATGATCAAGGCTGGTGGGAGGAACTGAGGGGAATTACAGAGGATGCTCTAAAGGAAACTCTTCCCCCAGGGAAGATTCCCCAGTTGAACTCCTCTACCCTCCTGAAGGTTCCTTAATCCAAAAAGGTTACTCAAAAAATAAAGATACATATAATAAACATGCTATATTTTGCTGTTTCAGTTACAAACACAGAACTATCTTCAGGATCTGATATTTTACTCCTAAACTGTCCCAGGCAGATATGTATCTAATTTGGTTTCATAAACCCCCAATTAAATTCCACCAGCTCCCCAGAACTGATTAACCTATTACAAAAACTTTTTTCCGTGTTTAACTTTATATGATCTTAAATTACAGCTGGGGAAGCTCATTTTTTTGTCCAATCCCCACTGGAGATGGAAAACAATTTATTAAGCCTATGAAAGGCATTTTTTGTTCTTTTACACAGAATAATGTCTAAGACTCAGGGATGCTATTAGCAAAGTATTTGTTGGAATAAGAGGCAGGAAAGAGACAGAATCCTCTATTAGGCTCACCCAGAACTTTGATCTCCACAGGTTCACCATTATTTAGTTCATCCATTCCCTGGATTTCCGTAAACGTAACAAAGTCGCCATTCTCGAAGCCGTGACGTGCCTCATCAAGACAAGTCACCACACCAGGGTTATCCTGAGAAGAAAAACAATTCAGCCAATGATTAATAATTAATGCAGTCCTACTGCCAGGTAGGCTCAGCTGAATCACTAGAATAGCACACGACATGGGAAGTGAGGGGCAGGGTTGAGAGAGATTATGATGGAGGACACAGCCAGAGGGACAGCACCCCTGACCTTGAGGGCTAGAAGACAGCAGATTTACTTCACCTTTGTGATCATGGAGATCATAGCGCTGAGGCACTGCTCGCCATTAGTGTCGGTCACCATCTGTTCTCCAAAGTCACAGAAAAGCTGACTGTAAAATTTGAAAAAACAAAGATGGTCAGACAAAAGTAACACAAGCACTGCAGTAACACTGAATAAATGCAGAAGGGCTGGAGGTAAGTCTTGTTTCATCCTGAACACCCCCGCTCCCAAACAGCTGCAGGCTGAACAATGAGCTGGATCTATAAAGTCAGTATAACAACTGTCATCATATCCTCATCTTTACCCAATTATACCAAGGGGCACTGCCAATCCTTGGAGGGAAATAATGGGATGGGCATAGCTCAATAATGCTGGTAAATTACTACTAGTGAGAAACATTCTACCCTTTGTACAACAGTTCCTTTGTTCAGAAGCATATTAGACAAAAAACACGTTTAACAAAGCAAACTGCCTCCCTCCACTTATGGGCAAGTGAAGGAAGGCTGGAAGGGAAACCTACCCAAACAAGCCTCTGGTGTCTGCCACGATGAATTTGATGCCCCTGTTGTGGCACAGCTCACCCACACGCAGCTGCTCCTCCAAGGAGGAGCTGGTCAACACTACCACCTGCATAGGGGGAGAATGGAAGATGCTTAGGGGCCTACAGGCAGAAACCCTGTCTCACTGCCTATGCTATGTGTCACAGGATCCTCCCATTCTCTCTCTGAAGCAACATGACTCCAACCTTTACAGCATGACTCTCTCAAATACTGAGCTTCTATATTAAAATTCTTTTAAGCTGCACTAGGAGCTACTATGTTAGGAACCTCACACAGCAGGTGATATGATTTCAGCGACTGTCATCTCAACAGCATACCATTAAAGTTAAGGTTTTATGTTGGGAGTCATAACTGTAAAGAAAACTGATAATTTAAAACACATACCAAATACAGAAACATTTTATGGTGGGCAGTATATACAGAATCATAATTAGTAAAAGATCTGAAGCCTGGAAGAATGAGGGTACAATAAAACCATTACCACTCACAGTGATCAGGATAAGTATGTGCCATTTAATTACCACCCCCACTGGTTTCTCACTGAAGATTTCACCTCTAAGAGACACACCTGGAAGTTGGAAAGAAATTCCTCCGTAAGTGGGCACGTGAAAGCAGTCACTGGCACATAGGTGTTAAGTTCCGCCAGACGTGGGTGCGAGACCTCTGCCCTGTTTTTGCCCACATCCTCCTCCCGGAGATAAAACTGAGAGAGAAAAAGCAGGGAAGAAATAATCAAACTCAGTCTACCAGAGTTAACTACCTGCCTGAAATTGCAGGAAGTTGGGGAAGCTAAGATCTCCCCTCTTACCTGAGATGACAGATCAGCCCACTCGGCATTCTCCTGGTCATGAATGGTGACAGATTTAACTCCTCCCAGGATGATGTTCTTGGCTATCTCCACACCTAAGCCACGCATGCCCGAAATCAAGACATTAGAGTTCTGCATCCGTTTCATGGCCTCGTGGCCCAACACATACCTACACACGATGAAAGAAAAGTAAAAACAAAAGCTCAGTGAAGGCAATAAGCACCTGATGCCTTAGGAACAACACAGCATGCACACTGTACTGAAGAGACAGCCTACCCATAACAGCTTAGTAGCCTTAGCTTTACAACCAAAATCCCTCAGCAATTGCAGCAGTATGGAACTATTATATATGGGTCCTTTTACCAAACTGCGGGAAAAAGGGCCCTGCAGTAGCAGCGGAGGCTGTTTTTCCTGCGTGCCGAGCCCTTTCTACCACAGCAGGTAAAAAGCCCAAAAACAAAATGGCCATGCAGTAAGAAAACTTTTACTGTGTGGCCATGAAGCACGGAGCCCTTACCGCCACCAAGGTGGTGGCAAGAGCTCCTGCGGTAACCTGATGTTAACTGGGTAGCACTGGCGATGCCCAATTACCACCTGGTTAATGCCATGCTAGCCATTTCCAGGGAATGGCATGTGTTCAATCCAGAACTACTGCTGGTGGCGGCACTGGGCTGGCAGCAGTCCCGGAAAAGCAAGCGGTAAGCCTGCGTTGAGCTTACTGCCGCTCTGTAAAAGGGCTCCTTAAAATCAGAACAGTCACACAGTTGCTTGCTACCAGGAGTATCCTTCCCATATCTCCCTTCCCACTCATGATGACTATAATGAGGCCAACTTGATGGAACTGGGAGAACAAATTCTGTGATGCATCATACTCACAGCTGCCGGGAATACAGGCCCTCATCAATCTCTGCCTCATTTCCATTGCGGGCCATGCCCTAGAAAGAAGGAAATCAACTGAGGATCATAACTGAAAATCTGCACACCCACTTCCCTAGGACAATTCAGGCCTTCTAACTGACTTGGTGCTGGAAGAAGACTTCTCTTTACAGCCTAATTCCTTCAGAGATACTGTTGGGCAAACAATGATTGCTCTCTGCATTGAGATCAGTCCTTTTCAGAACCAGAATACATCTCCTCTACACCTCAGACAGGATATGTACAATTTACTTTTACGGAATTGAGAGCCTTACTCATGGGCAAAATTAGTGCCTGAAGATTTGATCCTGATTTATTTTTCATTTCATATGCTAATATAGGAATCTGAACAGCACTGAGTGGGTTCTGGGTCAAAGTACTTACGTTAGCAGGAGCTGCAGTTAGGTCACTCCGTATGGAATTGGCAGTAGAACAGTTAGAACCCGTCTTCGTCTCGGATCCGGATACGCGGCGCTTCTTGGACAGCGGCGAGCTGGACATCTGGCAAAGAGATGAGGGTTAGAAACAACCACAACTTTTGGACATACCAGGAAAGGAAGCACACTGTAAATAGAGACAAGAAATTTACCAAGTAAAAGGAAGTGGGAGTTCTACCTTGCGTACAGTCACTCTTTGCTTGTATCTCAGATCCAAACTAACTGCAGAACGAAAGACCAATTTTAGTCCAATCTGTGCTCGAGAAGAGCCTTAAAAAGCATCAGCATGAAGAAATCATACCTAATGCTCAAGATGTGGCCAGATCACCACACTAACTTTGGAACGAAAGTGGTTTGACATGCAGACATATGCAGGAGTCTTCCAGACACAATAAAGGATAAGATGTAAACAGAATATTGCCAAGCTTCACCGAGTCTTGATATGTAGCAGCCTGTGACTACCAAAAGCTACAATTTCTACTCTAAACAACCAAATTGACTAATTTAAGGCATAAAAGAGTAACCTACAGGATTTCTCTCTCTAATGTAATCTATTTCAAAAGAAGATCTGAAATATCTTTCATGGCTACTCTGTACAAGCTGAGGCAAGGAACTCATGATGGTATTACTATGAAATATTAAGGACAATATTGCAAATCTAACTAGAGGATTTTGGGGAAAAAATAACTTTTGTAAATGGTCCACAAATGTGATTTGTTCTGGCACCAGTGCTTTTCAAAGCGTTTCTAAAGCCCCTTGGCTACATTAGTTCAGACACTCTGTTTCAGCATCTAAATCTTTGCTGCTGACACAAGAATTCTGCATTATATAGATGCATTTGCCCCTGACCGTACTCCCTCGTCTCACTCAGGATGCCAAATAGCTTACTCTACATCTGATAGTTTTGAACCCCAGCAATGCCAGAAGCACGCTAACAGGTCATACCACTGCCTCTGTTTTAACTCCTCTTCTCTTGGGATAACATATTGAGTAGTCCCATTCACTTAGGATTCTGGGAGCAACCACTGACACTGAACTCACCTTTAAGCCCTAGGCTACATCAGTTGTTAAGCCCTAACATGCTGGTAAAAAGCAGGATATATCTATTTCATGGGGCCCCCTCATACCCTGCAATCATGAACTTAGCCACCTAGACTACTGCAACTCCCTTTACAATGGAGTGCAACAGTAAGCTCTTAAAAGGTTCTATTAGTCCAATATACAGATGCTCTTAAGTGGACATAAGCCCTGGTGTTATGAAGAAACCTAACCCCCTCTTATTTTCATGTCACTGGCTACCCATTAGTTACAAAGAAAAACTTAAAATTCTGGTAATTACTTTTAAGGCTATACAAATAGGTCTTTTTTAATGTTTATGTGCTAATCCCCACGCCTGTCTTAATCTCCTCTGTTCAAGTATTGATAAACTTCTTTCAATTCCTTCTCCCTATGGTGCTAGGCTGTCGTCTACATACGACTCAAATCTCTGCATTCTATATTCTTGTCTTTCTTCAATAGAATTCTTTGCTCAAGCATGTCTGCTTTGAGGCCTCTCATCCTAGGTTGAGCACAGGTGTTTGGCAAGTTAACTATTGTGCACACTGCAGTCAAGTAGTGGACTGCTGCTGTAGCAGGCTTTTTTTTTTTTTAACCCTTTGATAATCACTTGAATTGCAGTATATCAAAACTGGCAGCATACATAAATATATTCTTCAAAACCAGTTTCAAACTGCTTTGATATATTCACTAAGTCTAAAACAGACAGCATCAGAAGAAAGGAGGGGAAGACGTAATGTAAAACCATATATCTGAGGACAAGACCTCAGGAAGAACTGACTCAGAAAGGTGGGCCATGTCCACTTAATGCCATTTTGTAGATCTTTGCCACTGTACCAAACAGCAGCAGAAGCTGAATAGAGTATCAGTGTGACATACATTACCAAGGGGAACACAGGAGACAACCAGAATACAGCATGAACTGCTGAAGAGCAGATCTGCATCAAAATAATACAAACTCATAGCAGCAAACTTGAGAAAATTAATCTGTGCTTTTTTTTTTTTTTTTACATCACCACAGCTTCACCAGACTATTGTTACAAAAACAAATGCTATTTTCTTTCCTAAAAAAAAAAAATGTTAAAGAAACAAACAATAAAGGAATACTAGAGCATACAATTCATTTAGATCACACCAGCTGCTGTGTGATTTAACCCTTTGGGAAATACACACAACCATTTCTGATCTAAGATGGGGTTTATAGCTCCCCCAGGTTACTCAAGAGTTTCTTTAAAAAAAATAAAGACCAGAATGAATGAAAATTAACTATGGCAAGTTAAACAGCGACAGGCTAATCCTACTGGCTGCTACGAAGATAATGAAATAAGAAAGTAAAAAATTAAAGATAAGATGATACCTTTTTAGAATAGACTAACCAAGGTTTTGAAGGCACAGCCTTTTTTTTCAGGCTCGGGTCTCAATCTAAAGACAACAGGTGACTTTACATGTAATATATTGGAATTATAAAGATGCAGGTGATTCATTCTGAATCAACACTAGAAACAGTAAGTTTTATAGAATTAGCGGCGATTTAAAAGTCTAAACAGAAGTTAAGCATAACAGCAGGTTTGAAGTCTCCACATCTGCAGAAGTTAGCCAGCTAATTATGTGCTGTGGATCGTCAGGAAGGGGGGGGGGGGAGACAAACTGGATAGCCTCGAGATCCCTTTTAGTTCTATATTTTCTGGCTAAAAATCTGCGCTGCGACCCTCCCTCCCACACCCACAGTGAAATAATGCTTAAGCAAAGGACGGCGGCCTATATATTGATCGCTTCTTTCCCATTCCTTCCGTCTCACCAATGCCGCTTCAGCGGAGCCCGCTCTTTATGCCTCGTTCCCTTCGTCTGCGAACACTATTCCCGGGCCTCGCTTCCGGCTCCGCTTTGCCGAGTCACCGCCCGGCTACTACCAACAAACACAAGATGGCCGCCAGTACCACCTCCCGCACCCCAACCAGCAGCACCGGCGCTGCGACCTCAACGTCACCCACCCTATTTATGCAAAGCAGGAAGCGAACTCGGCCAACCACCACCCACTGAATGGGGCGGTGCTAAAGCAAAGAGCCGGTAACCTGCCGGTTACACCAAGGAAGTTAGATTGAGAATAGGAGACAGCATGACGATGACCTCAAAAAAAGATGAAGCCTTTCAGGCTTATCTCCCTTTCCCTCTCTTCCACGCAGCGGCCGTCATCTCTGCTAACCCAAACAAAAAAATTCACCCTATGCGCTGCTCCATCCACGTTGTCGTTCTTTATTAATAGTAGCTTTTTTAAATTTGATTTCTCTTATATTTTCAAACATGCCGGCTGATGTATACAGATGAAGTAGTGGTTTCATCAGTTAGACTAGTAATTCGTGCTACATCGTAAAGCATTGTGGCATTTAGAGAGGCTGGTTATAAGGACTCCCTGTATTCACGCAGAGATGTTTTCACCAACTAAAGGGCCACTAACAGCAACATCAGGTTGAGAATCAGGTGCTTTAATTAGTTTGAAACCTGAGAGCATTGAACATTTCTTTTTCCTGTACCTACATCAACAAGAAAAAGATGGCATGGCAGAACTTGCCCTTTTGGTCTGTGGACTACAGTGGTATATTACAAAAAAAAAGGCAAATGTATTTTTATATTACTACTCTTTCACAGAGGGTACTGACTAATAAGGGAAGGGCGTCCTTTGTTACAGTTCTGTTGAGTCAGTCTATAACTGTCTATACTACAGTATAAGGGGTGTAGTGCTTCAGTGTGCAAAGGAAGAGCGGGACTTACTACTACTACTACTACTATTTAACATTTCTAGAGCGCTACAAAGTGTACGCAGCGCTGTACAAACAAAGAAGAAAGACAGTCCCTGCTCAAAGAGCTTACAATCTAATAGACAAAAAGTAAAGCATTTAAATTTAAAATATTTAAGCAGTCAAGCACAAAAGAACAGTCACAGAAGGACAGAAGATGTTGAAGGGTGGTCAGTGTGATTAGGTGTAACTCTGGGGTGATTGTGTCTGACGACCTTAAAGCTTTCAAACAGGCAGAAAAAGCAATGGCCAAAGCCAGCAGGATGCTTGGGTGCATAAATGAGACAGCATGGGCATAATTATACATATATAAGAAGCCATATTAATTGGTGTTTAAAAGCTTGGTGCTTGAATTCAACTTTTTCAGTTCTGCAAGTGATGGAGGAATGTCATCTGGTTTAGATTATTTAGAAATTTTATGTTTGCCAGGCTAAAGGTTAGAAAGGTCAGAGAGAAACTTCTTTCACCCTTTGTGAGTGATGGATTGCTAATGCTAGCTAGCACATCTCTATACTATTATGAATGAACAAAGCATGAGCCAGACATGCTGTAGTTTAAAAGTAGTTTAAAGCTGGTTAAATAATTCTAGATGTTCTTGATATTTAGAATATGTCTTATAAGGAATACTGATTCTGTGTATTTTAGAATATGTGTATTTTGTGTAGTTAATATGTAGAATACCTTTTTAAATTTAATGTTTGTTCAACTCTTTGCCTTACGTTCTGAGTAGGGCTGCAGTGAAAAGGTCAGCATATGGTTTGAATTTTCTGCAGTTCTGGCTGGTTCAATGTATGAAGCTAATAGGTGAAAAGGGTCAAGAAAAGTCTTGATTAATTATAGGTAAATGTAGGAATGGTCCTGAAAGTAATAACAGACTATAGCTGTATGCTATTAAGTAAGACTGGCCCTTGACCCCTTAATGAATGCCAGAGTTCAGTTAGCAGTTAGTATGGAGTTGACTAGGAATATGAGAATTTAATAATAATAAAATGTAAGAGACTGGTGCCAAATTGTCTAGCGTGAGGGGCCCCAGGTCATAGGTCAGTTTGAGAAATATCAAACCTATGTAACTGATATTTTTAAAGTAATGATTGGCTGAGGCAAGGTCGCTTTACTCATACTACCCCTCTCCTCAAGACCCTTCACTGGCTCCCTATCCGTTTTCGCATCCTGTTCAAACTTCTTCTACTAACCTATAAATGTACTCACTCTGCTGCTCCCCAGTATCTCTCCACACTCGTCCTTCCCTACACCCCTTCCCGTGCACTCCGCTCCATGGATAAATCCTTCTTATCTGTTCCCTTCTCCACTACTGCCAACTCCAGACTTCGTGCCTTCTGTCTCGCTGCACCCTACGCCTGGAATAAACTTCCTGAGCCCCTACGTCTTGCCCCATCCTTGGCCACCTTTAAATCTAGACTGAAAACCCACCTCTTTAACATTGCTTTTGACTCGTAACCACTTGTAACCACTCGCCTCCACCTACCCTCCCCTCTTCCTTCCCGTTCACATTAATTGATTTGATTTGCTTACTTTATTTATTTTTTGTCTATTAGATTGTAAGCTCTTTGAGCAGGGACTGTCTTTCTTCTATGTTTGTACAGCGCTGCGTATGCCTTGTAGCGCTATAGAAATGCTAAATAGTAGTAGTAGTAGTAGTAGGTAACCAATCTATTCTTTACCATCTGGAGAGTAAGGGGGGC
Organism: Microcaecilia unicolor; assembly: GCF_901765095.1. Lineage (NCBI taxonomy): Eukaryota > Metazoa > Chordata > Amphibia > Gymnophiona > Siphonopidae > Microcaecilia > Microcaecilia unicolor. Next base: position 256,918,927 of record NC_044032.1, read on the forward strand.
TAGAGAGGGGCTTAGGACTGTATTTAAGAGGGAGCAGAAGCAGCTTACGTCAGAAGGAACAGACAGAAGAAAGAGAGCTGAAGGAAGACAGACAGCAGGAGAGAAGCAGCTGAGACAGAAGCCATAACATCCAGAGAGCTGAGAGAGGGAGAAGAGAGCTAGAACTGATGTCCTACTATGTTTGCTGGCAAATAAAGAAGATTTCTCCCTCATTCTGGTGTGTGCTGTTTGACTCCTGAAGTACCACAGATTCTGCTAACAATAGGGGTAATTCATGCATCCATTCCTGCAACAATTCTTGGTGTCAGAAGTGGGATCCGAACCGGCACCCAACTGACTGAGGAACATTCGCCGGGTATGTATTCTGTATTGTAATCCTAGCTAGGAAACTGTAAACCAGCCCCTCACAAATTGAGGGAAGGGGAGTCTGATCAACTCTCAGCGAAGGCCTTAGTAGCTTTTAGTCTAGTGGAGATTAGAAGCGAAACCGCTTGAGCTTATCTGTATCTGAGAAATTTGAAATTGTTGGGTGGGATTTTCTGTATGGAATGTGTGATGCATGAATGAATGTTAAATGAGTGCGGACTTCTTATAGCTGCGTTTCCAATTAACGCGAGTTCAATTGGCCAGTGACAGAAGGAAGCGATTGGTGTCTGTCTACCTAGTGTCTCGAGAGTGTGGACCCCTTACTGCACTCTCAAAAACTCCCTCCCTTCTGTGTGTTGTAACTGTAAGCATTATGGGAGGGAAATCGTCTAGACAAATTGATACTCCCCTAGATTGTATGCTTAAGAATTTCAAGAAAGGATTTTAATTAATGATTATGGACAGACTTTAAGCTCAAGTACTCTAAGAACCTTGTGTGAAGTTGAGTGGCCATCTATGGGAGTGGGGTGGCCCTCTAGTGGCAGCTTAGATATTGAAGTAATCCGGAAGGTCTACAGCATAATTGTAGGAGAACCAGAATATTCTGAACAACTCCCCTATATAGATTCCTGGGACAGCCTTGTGACTGACCCTCCCTCTTGGTTGAAAACTTATATGGGATCCCCAGTAAAATTCATGTTAGGCCGTGTTCACAGAAAGATTAGAAAATCTAAATTGGAAGAGGGAAAGAGCCCTAGGAAGCCTACCACCCAATCGGTGGCTTCCGCCCCTACCCTGCCCGAGAAACCCATACTCTCTGATGACCCCTCAGATCTTGAGCCACCACCTTATGGTCCATTGTTGGGGTTCCGTGCCACCCCCAGAGATCCACGCCGCCCAGCCCAAGCTTCTCCAGCACAGGCTTCTCCGGATAGCTCCTCTTCTGTGCAAACCCCGTCACATCCTAGGGTGGACCTTTCATCCGGCCTCTACCCTCCTTTGCCACATTCTCCCCTGCTAACCTCCGAAGACCCGCTTTGGGCTCCACTCCCTGACTCCTCAACTCCCGACAGCCCAGCCTCTCCTTCTAATACCCCTCCCCACTCATCAGGGGCCCGGCATCCCTTTCAATGGACTGAATCACCTGTGACCACCTCTCAGTCTATGAGTACCCCTCCCCATCCCTCAGGGGTTCAACACACCTCCACTGAATGGGTTAGACCTGTTGCAATCACCTTTGAGCATGATAGGAGGGTAGCTCCTAGCTCTGCCTCAGGTTCCATTCCTACCTCCTCGAGAGTTCTGCCCCTGCGTCAGGTAACCACCACTCGACCGGATCCTAATAATGAGGGTCAGGTTATACAGGCACAGGCCTACCAGTATGTACCCTTCACAACCACCGATCTCCTGAATTGGAAGACGCATTACCCCTCTTATACTGAAAAGCCTCAGGCAGTGGTGGACCTAGTGGCTAGCATTATGGCCACCCATAACCCAATCTGGACTGATTGTCAACAACTTCTCCTGACCCTCTTCACAACTGAGGAGAGGCGGAAGATTTTACAAAATGCTGAGGCCATCACGCGAGCACGTGCTCCCGAGAGGACACCAGACCTAGAGGAATGGGTTAGAACTCGGTTCCCTCGTGCAGCTCCAGCTTGGGATCCAAATAATGAGCAGCATTATGAACTGTTGTCTGGCTATTGCCGGGACTTGCTGGAAGGTATGAGGAAAGGCATAAAGAGGCCCATTAATCTGGCAAAGGTCTCTGAAATTCTTCAAGGGGCAACTGAATCCCCTGGGGCCTTTTTAGAGCGACTAATTGAAGCCTACAGAACATACACCCCATTTGACCCTGAGGCACTAGAAAACCAGAGAATGGTGAATAGTGCATTGGTGGCCCAGAGTATGCCAGATATCCGGAAGAAGTTGCAGCGTCAGGAGGGATTCGCAGGGATGAATACCACCCAGCTAATTGAGATCGCAACCAAGGTTTTCATTAATAGGGATCAGGAGGTGCGCCGAGAGGCTGACCGGAAGATGCAGAAGAAGGCCGACCTTTTAGCGGCAGCCATTACTAACTCCACCCTTAACCGAGGTCGACCTCTAGCTAATGGGAAGCCAAAGTGGGACCCCGGACCACCAGCCAGGCCCCGAGATTCCTTCAATCAATCCCGGCCAAGGGGGGAGAATCCCAGACCAAGATTGGAGAGGGACCAGTGTGCCTACTGTAAGGAAAGAGGGCACTGGAAAGATGAATGCCCCCAGAGGCGCCAGGGACTGAGAAGGGGACCAGGAGATCGAGGAAGCCGAGGCCGAGTTCGAGAGGGAAGGTATGAGCCTCCTGAATCTGACATCGTCGGGATAGCCGAGATGGCAGAATGGGACGAATAGGACAGACCGGGTTCCTACAAACTGGGCTCCCAGGAACCTATGGTCAAGTTAACTATAGGGAGCCGCTCAATTCCATTCATGATTGATACAGGAGCTGAACATTCTGTTGTGACGGAGCGATTAGCGCCTGTGTCTGGAAAAACTGTCCGAGTGGTGGGAGCCACGGGGGTGCAGAACCGGAGGCCCTTTCTGACGACCCGTAGATGCCAATTAGGCTCACACACAGTCACTCATGAATTCCTGTATATGCCAGACTGTCCAATCCCTTTGTTAGGTCGAGACCTGCTGTCCAAGCTTAGGGCCCAAATTTCCTTTGACTCTGATGGCCAGACTTCAGTCTCCTTTTGGCCCCCGATATCTAGCCCTAAGGGTATATTGAGTTTCTGCTGCCCCCTTGAAGAAGAATGGCGGCTGCATCAGTCGCATGGCCAAGTTGACCTACCCCTGGTAGACAGCTTTCAGGTCAGTGGGGTATGGGCAGAAGATAATCCCCCAGGGTTGGCCCGAAATATTCCTCCTGTCCATGTAGATTTACTTCCAAGTGCCCGGCCAATCCATCTTCGCCAATACCCAATTCCCCGAAAGGCTCTGGAAGGGATTCAAGCACATTTGAATCGTTTGTTATCCCATGGAATTATTCGTCCTTGCCAGTCTCCATGGAATACGCCACTGTTGCCAGTTCAGAAGCCAGGGACTGAGGACTACCGGCCAGTCCAAGACTTACGAGTGGTCAACAAATCCACTATTTCATTACACCCTGTAGTGCCTAATCCATATGTCTTGCTAGGATTGATACCTTCTGGAGCTACCCATTTCACGACACTAGACTTAAAAGATGCCTTCTTTTGTATTCGGGTGGCCCCCGCCAGTCAACTGCTTTTCGCCTTTCAATGGGAAAACCCAGTAACAGGAAGGAAGCTTCAGTATACATGGACCCGCCTGCCACAGGGGTTCAAGAACTCCCCCACCATTTTTGGGACAGCCCTAGGGCAAGACCTTAAGACTTTTAAATCTGAGCCTTCCAGGCGAGTTTTACTCCAGTATGTAGATGACCTTCTGATTGCAGCAGTGACTCAGGAAGAGTGTTTTGAGGCTACCAGAGAATTGCTGGAGCTACTCTTGGATGCAGGCTATAAGGTCTCACGCTCAAAGGCCCAACTTTGTCAGTCAGAAGTGAAGTATCTGGGCTTTTGCATTTCCCAGGGAAGTCGGAGACTAGATGTCAGTAGGAAGCAAGCAGTTGCTGCAATTCCCCAACCCAAGTCCAGAAGGGAAGTTAGAGAATTTCTGGGAGCAGCTGGATTCTGCAGAATTTGGATTCCAAATTTTGCATTGATGGCGAAACCCCTTTACCAGGCCACAAAGGGGGGTGAAAAGGAACCATTTGAATGGGGACCTACTGCTCAACAATCCTTCATTGCTATAAAGAAAGCCTTACTCCAAGCCCCTGCGTTAGGCCTTCCTGATGTGGAGAAACCTTTCTCATTGTATGTCCATGAGCGACAGGGGGTTGCTCTGGGTGTGTTGACCCAGATGATGGGATCCTGGCAGAGGCCTGTTGCATACCTGTCTAAACAGCTGGATGGAGTGGCTAAAGGATGGCCAGCCTGCATGAGGGCCATTGCAGCAACAGCCTTACTGGTCCAGGAAGCTGATAAGTTGACCTTGGGGCAAGAACTGGTTGTTAAAGTCCCCCACGCAGTTCTCACCCTTATGGAGTATAAGGGCAACCACTGGTTTACAAATAACCGCATGGTTAAGTACCAAGCTAGCTTGTGTGAGAATCCACGGATACACCTGGAAACAGTGGCTACATTCAATCCTGCCACTCTTTTGCCAGCAACTGAGGGACCACCGGATCATGACTGTATCCAAACCATGGATGAAGTGTACTCCAGTCGACCAGATCTTAAAGATGTTCCTTGGAGGGACCCAGATGTAATTTATTTCACAGATGGAAGCAGTTATGTGGAGAACTCCAAGCGATTGGCAGGCTATGCTGTGGTGACAGAGGACAAGGTGATAGAAGCAAGAGCCCTGCCCCAAGGAACTTCAGCCCAGAAAGCAGAACTTGTGGCCCTCATACGAGCTCTGGAGCTAGCAGCAGGACTGGTAACCAACATTTATACTGATTCCAAGTATGCCTTCACAACTCTACATGCTCATGGAGCTTTGTATAAGGAAAAGGGACTCATAAATGCTGCAGGCCAACCTGTTAAGTATGGACCTGAAATACTTCAGCTGCTAGAGGCTGTTTGGGCCCCTAAGAAGGTAGCTGTCATTCACTGCAGGGGACATCAAAGGATAGATACTCCAGTGGCCCGAGGGAATCGCCATGCTGATCGGGTGGCCAAGGAAGCTGCTCGAGGACCCTTAGCAAGTACTGTGACCCCCCTGTTCCAAATTCGACTGCAAGAATGGACGCCTATGTATACCCAAATGGAAGAGAAATGGGCTCAAGAGGAAGGTGCAGTAAGGAGACCTGATGGCTGGTTACATCTCCCTGATACCAGAGTTCTGGTGCCACGCCACCTAGCTTGGCCTGTAGTGTCTCAAGCTCATGACCTATCACACTTAGGGAAAACAGCACTAGCTCGCCTACTCAGTCGAGTAGTGGTGCTGGAAGGATTGGATAGTCTGGTTGCCACTGCCTCTGCCCGATGTACTCTCTGTGCCCAGAATAATGCTCGTCAGGGACCCCGTATTCCACCAGGAGTTCAGTCCAGGGGACTAACACCCTTTGAGTCCCTAGTTATAGACTTCACAGAAATGCCCAGGAGCGGTAGGCTCCGATACCTCTTGGTCATGGTTTGTACCTTTTCTGGGTGGGTGGAAGCATATCCTACAGTCACTGAGAAAGCCACAGAAGTAGCTCGAGCCCTCCTTAGGGATGTCATTCCCAGGTATGGACTGCCCCTTGCCATAGGTTCAGATAATGGTCCCGCCTTTGTTGAAGCTACACTTCAGGCCCTGTCCCGCGCATTGCACATTACCTGGAAATTGCATTGTGCCTACCGTCCCCAGAGTTCAGGGCAGGTTGAGCGGGCAAACAGAACTTTGAAAAATAGCCTAGCAAAGATTTGTCAGGAAACCCAACTGAAATGGCCACAGGCACTGCCACTAGCCCTCTTCCGCCTCCGATGCACCCCAACTAAAGGAACAGCCCTCTCTCCCTTTGAAATTGTGTATGGGAAGCCCCCAGCCATTTTGCAGGGAATTAAGGGAGACATAGGGATTTTAGGGTCTGCCCAGGTACAGGAGCAGGTAGCCCTCTTGGGCAGGATAATTTCTGAGCTTCAGTCTTATGTGAGAGAAATAAACCCTGTCCCCTTCCAGGCTCAGGTACATTCCTTCCTGCCAGGGGATAGAGTTTGGGTGAAAGACTGGAGGCTCCAGCCTTTGGGGCCCCGATGGAAAGGACCTTTTACTGTTTTGCTTTCTACCCCTACAGCTGTGAAGGTCGCAGGGATAACTCCATGGGTCCATTGGTCTCGAATCAAGTCTGCTGACCAGACTGAGCCCAGCACGGATCAGACGGAGCCTAGACAGTGGAGAGCAGAAAGAGATCCTGCGGAGCCATTGAAGTTGCGCTTGACCCGAACCAAAGAATCTACTAGCTGAAAAGAAGGGTCAACTGCATACTGCAGGAGCTGCTGAACTTCGGCTTCACACTGAGACTCTTTCTGTCCAGATTCTGGCTTTCTTGGAATTTGAGAGCTTGATCCTTGTCAGTTGAGGGTCTATCCCAACTGGTATAAGAACTCAAAGACTGAGAACATTATATTAGAGTAATCTGTGATTAGCACAGACTGTTGAAATATTATTGCTTAATTAGTTTGCTGTATTTGTTTTAGATTAGGAAGAAAGAAAATGTTAGTAGTTTGGATGCTTTTGTTGTTTTCTACTCCTTGCCTCCTTTTTCCTAGTACCCCAACTCGCTCCAATCTTTGGTTACACTCTGTCCAGGAACTAATTAGCCAGGCAAAGATTACTTCCCCTTGTATTGTGTGTTCCCGATTTTCTCCTTATACTACAGATGTCCCAGCTGTACCTGTCCCTGTGCAGCTCCCAGCTCTTATACCTCCCTACTTTTCGAGTTCAGGCCCTTGGAGCCAGGATTATACTTGGTGGTCCTTTTATAATGCTACTTCCCCCTCTGAATCTTCTCTAAGGCCAGTCTTTACGTCTCCCTATCCAGCTTCTGGAGTGTTTTGTTTAACAAGAAACATCTCAACTGTTCTTCCCATTCCCTGTAACTATACTAATGTTCTCCCAGAGAAAGGGGAATCTGTGTGGGTAGTCTCTCCAGGTACTCCTATGTGCCCTACTACCATACCTGCAGATTATGACCAAGGTGATTATCTGGCTCCTAACCTTACTACTGAGAAGACTATAGTGTCCCGGCCTATTTTCTACTTTCATAAGTCCCCGGGGTATGAAGGGTTTGCACCATATGAGCAGCCTGTCACAATCGGGGATTGGCACCTATGGTGTACAAAGTCTCCATTTCTTCTTAGTTCCCCCTGGGATAGGGGCTCGCATTATGGGCATCCTAGTGTCCATCCTGTGCCAACATTTATTGGGAACTTTCCTCGCCCTCTCCTTGGTCATTACTGGCTCTGTGATAATGTCCTCCACATGATTCTTCCCCCCACATATGATTTTTGTGTATTGGTAACCTTGAATTATTTTCCTAAAGTTATTCCTCTCCTCAGGCCACCATCCCCACACCGCTCTAAGCGAGAGGCCTTGTCCTTACCTTCCTCCATTGCCACAGAGGATGAGGCGATTGAATTAGCCCTCCAGTATATTAATTCTACTTATCCTCTGACTAAAAAGAGACTTGTAGCCCTTTCTGCTACGGCCTGGATTCCAATTGGGGGTCCGGTAGCGGGTATTACTGAACTGGGCATGGCTACCCGAAGACTTCAGTCTCTACTCCATGTTTTAGTTCATGAGCTGAACGTGGTAGTCAATGCATTGCAGGATCAAATTAATGAATTAAGTATAGTTTCTCGGTATAACCGTATGGGTCTTGACTATCTCTTTGCAGCCCAGGGTGGCCTCTGCACAGTGCTAAATTCTTCAGAGTGCTGTACTATTGTCATAAATAGGACGCATGTAGTTAGGCATGCTATGGATAAAGTCCTACAGTTGGCCAGCCTTAATGTGGAGGATTACCGAGGAGGATTAGACCTTACCTCCTGGTGGTGGTCATTGACCTCATGGATACGTCCCTTGTTCATTTCCCTAATAGTCTTAGTTTTAGCAGGGTTGTTGTTTTGTTTCCTGGCCTCATGTGCTTCGGCAGTATGCCGTCGAACCTTAACAAGTAGGGTAATGGTGATTCACAAGCCTATTCCTAGTTAGGATCACTATAATCTCCAGAGTTTGAGTTGTGAGACTTATCTCTGCATAAGCTGATTTTAGTCTCAAAGGGGGGAATGAGACAGCATGGGCATAATTATACATATATAAGAAGCCATATTAATTGGTGTTTAAAAGCTTGGTGCTTGAATTCAACTTTTTCAGTTCTGCAAGTGATGGAGGAATGTCATCTGGTTTAGATTATTTAGAAATTTTACGTTTGCCAGGCTAAAGGTTAGAAAGGTCAGAGAGAAACTTCTTTCACCCTTTGTGAGTGATGGATTGCTAATGCTAGCTAGCACATCTCTATACTATTATGAATGAACAAAGCATGAGCCAGACATGCTGTAGTTTAAAAGTAGTTTAAAGCTGGTTAAATAATTCTAGATGTTCTTGATATTTAGAATATGTCTTATAAGGAATACTGATTCTGTGTATTTTAGAATATGTGTATTTTGTGTAGTTAATATGTAGAATACCTTTTTAAATTTAATGTTTGTTCAACTCTTTGCCTTACGTTCTGAGTAGGGCTGCAGTGAAAAGGTCAGCATATGGTTTGAATTTTCTGCAGTTCTGGCTGGTTCAATGTATGAAGCTAATAGGTGAAAAGGGTCAAGAAAAGTCTTGATTAATTATAGGTAAATGTAGGAATGGTCCTGAAAGTAATAACAGACTATAGCTGTATGCTATTAAGTAAGACTGGCCCTTGACCCCTTAATGAATGCCAGAGTTCAGTTAGCAGTTAGTATGGAGTTGACTAGGAATATGAGAATTTAATAATAATAAAATGTAAGAGACTGGTGCCAAATTGTCTAGCGTGAGGGGCCCCAGGTCATAGGTCAGTTTGAGAAATATCAAACCTATGTAACTGATATTTTTAAAGTAATGATTGGCTGAGGCAAGGTAACCAATCTATTCTTTACCATCTGGAGAGTAAGGGGGGCTAGAGAGGGGCTTAGGACTGTATTTAAGAGGGAGCAGAAGCAGCTTACGTCAGAAGGAACAGACAGAAGAAAGAGAGCTGAAGGAAGACAGACAGCAGGAGAGAAGCAGCTGAGACAGAAGCCATAACATCCAGAGAGCTGAGAGAGAGAGAGAAGAGAGCTAGAACTGATGTCCTACTATGTTTGCTGGCAAATAAAGAAGATTTCTCCCTCATTCTGGTGTGTGCTGTTTGACTCCTGAAGTACCACAGATTCTGCTAACAATAGGGGTAATTCATGCATCCATTCCTGCAACATAAAGAGAGGCATGACCAGCAGGAAAAAGGAGGTGATAGTGCCCTTGTATAAGTCTCTGGTGAGGCCTCATTTGCAGTACCGCATGCAGTTCTGGAGACTGCACCTATGGAAAGATATAAACAGGATGAAGTCGGTCCAGAAGGCGGCTATGAAATTAGTAAGCGGTCTTGAATGCAAAAATTATATGGACATGTATACGCTGGAAGAGAGGAGACATGATGGAAACATTTAAATATCTCAAGGGCATTTATGTACAGGAAGAGAGCCTTTTTTCAAATGAAGGAGAGCTCTGGAATGAGGGGGCACAGGACAAAGTTAAGAGGAGTAACCTAAGGAAGTATTATTTCACAGAAAGGGTGGTGGAGGCGTGGAATGGCCTCCCGGTGGAGGAGTCGATAAGCATGTGGGATCGCTTAGGAACAGGAGAATTAGGGGTTACAGAGGATGGGCAGACTGGATGGGTCATATGGCCTTTATCTGCTGTCATGTTTCTATGTGGCATCATTAAAGGACAGACTTTTAAATGCCCAGGTAGGTACAGATGCTAGCTCAACTTTATTAAATGTTGCAGACATGTCCCATAGAGCCCGCAGTTTGGTGTTAAATTCATTCCCTGAATAGGGGGGGGGGGAGTAGATTAGGAGAAGCTGGACGCTCCCTGGGGTGGCCGGGGGCCCTACGCGCTCGGATGATGCAGAGTCGATTGGGAGGGTAAGGGCAAGGGAACATAGGATGCTGGGGAAGATAAAAGGGGAGGGGGAAAAGGGGGGTAGAAACACAGTTGATGATGGATGGTTCTGTTTAGGAATGGTGATGTGTACTTGTTTCCCTCAATTTTCTTTTTCTTTGCAATGTATCATCTATTATAGAGGTATCTCAGTTACCCCTATTTCAAAATTGAGTACAAATATGACAAAGTTTATTAATAGAGGAACTCAAGTATGGGTGGGAGGGGGGATTAAGGGATAAAAATAGAATATTCATTGACGATTCCAAGGATGTGGCCAAAATTTGATGGTATTTGTACTATGTTTGGTGTTAATGTTAAACGTGTTTGTACTGTACTTTTCGTCAATAAAAACGATTTAAATTAAATGTTGCAGACATATCCATCGACTTGCTCCCATAATATAACTGAATTCTATTATTCTGTCTCACTGTATTTTCAAATGTAAGCCACATTGAACCCGAGGGTTGCTTGGGCTAATGTGGGATATAAAGGTTTAAAAAAATCATTTATCTTCCATCTTTTAAGACATTGCCTATCCAGCTTGATAGTGAAGGCACAAGGAAAGCAAGTGTAGGCCAGTGAAGACTCAAAATAACCCATTCCTTAGCTGGACTGTAGTATTACCATATTGAAAATACCACCATACCATGCATCTGTGGTTATGTTCCACTAATAAGTTAAACAATTAACTGGTTTTCTTGAAAGGATTATATAACCTTTGAATGCATGACTAGGAACAAAAGCATATACTTATTTATTCAATATCACAATTCCTTATGTATAGTCACAAAACAAACTTTTAGGGTAGATAGTGTTCACAATGAGTTCTTTTTATTATCGACCAGATAGAAGAGATAAGAGTTTTCAGTTCTGGCACAGTATAAGTCATCACAAGAACAAAATATAACCATTTAGTTATGTTTAAACAAAAGAGATCTGCATGAAACAAAGTATTTTTATTTCGACTTGGGATCCCTCAGGAAAAGGAAGAGTTAGTGGTTACAGAGGATGGGCAGAGTGGATGGGTCATTTGGTCTTTACCTGCAGTCATGTTTCTGTGTTTCTACTTGCCCCTTAAACATGCTCAAAACAGAATAATCCATTTGTGTATCTAAAATGTAAACCTACAAAACAAATAAAGTGAAGATGTGATTCTATGTGCCCACCTGAAAAGAGTTTAATTTTACTTCCTTTTAATGTCAATATACTCCATCTTTAAAATACCAAGCTTCCCAAGGCAGATTACAACAATTAATAAGAACCCATCAAGAAACAAGACATCCTTACTGAAATTTGGCCATCTGTATTGCACAGAACAGTGCAGAAAAATGAACACAAAATACAGTGTTTATAACTGCCGTTCCTACCTGCTATAATCATTTTTTTAAACTGTTCTGGTAACATTCAATTGTTATTGCATGATATTTTCTACATATGGGAAGCTTTCAAATAAATTAAAAAGCTGTCAAGTAAACAAAAATCTTTTTTCCTCCACCTTTTAAGGCACTGCCTATCCAACAGGAACAGCTTTTGACATTTTAAAGACCACTTATAGGCAGTCCATTATTTCTAATAATATTTTGCTATTATTTTCAATTGTGTTTGCTATTGTTTCGGGTGAACAAAAATGGTGGCAATCTCCGCCTACTGGCTTCAGCCCATATAATAGGCTAGATAGGCTCATACCATCTCCTGTTCTCAATCTAACCTCCTTGGGTTACACCCTCTCTGATGCAGGAAGTTTACATCAGAGGGAGCATGACTGCCAGAGGTAGCAGCACCGCATGCAGGAAAATGGCTGTGTGTGTTTTCACTTTGTTTTTATCGCTGTTATCGCCACCAACTTGGAAAAGATATAATGAGGAGGGAGATAGAGAAATAGGATGATGCTGGATTGGGAAGGTGGAAGAGAGTCAGCACCATACTAGAAGGGGGTGGGAGAACAGAAAGGACAGGACCAAGGGGGGCCAGAGTGTTGGATGGCAAAAGGAGAGATGGAAGAGTTCACGTAAGACTGGGGCATAAGAAAGGGGGCCTGGCTGAGGGAAAGATATAGGAAAGCTGTAAGTAGCTTCAGTGAAAGAAAGGGAACTTAGACTGGATATTAAGAATGATAGAATGGCTAGAGACACAGAAAGCTAAAAGAAAAAGATGAATATCAGAGATAGATGTAGTAGAAGCGAAGAATATAGGAGGAGAAAGAACAACAGACATGAGAAACTAGAAATAGCTAAAAGGAGACTGGAAAGCAGTAGCCAGAAACTGAGACCTATGTGGTTAGAAAAATTACATGATCGGTCACCAAAGGTGGAAAAAATAATTTTATTTTTAAAGGAGGATGAAGTAGTGTGGTAGCCATGCTAGTTCACTTTAAAAGTTAATTAAATATAAGAAAAAAATGGAAAATAAGGTGATTACTTTTTTATCTGACCAAATACATTTTAACTAGCTTTCAGAGCCCTCTGAAAGCTAGTCAAAAAATGAATGTGACAGCTAATTTTAAAAATGTATTAAATTAGTGCAATAAAAAGATATCACCTTATTTTCCGCCATCTTTCTATTTTGCATAGTACAGTGTGACATACATCTATTTTCTTTAGAATTGATTGCAGAATTTGTACATTTTTATATACTATTTGTGGTTACCTATTCTGTAGTTGGTGAGGATCTATCTATATTCTGATTTTTTTTTAAAGGCCTTTTTCTTTTAGCAGCTGAATGTCTTTATAAGATTGATCTGTACTAAATTTTAAGGGGCTTAGACGTTAGCTTCAGAACTTTTAGTAGAGACACAGTGCTGGGCAGACTTTTACAGTCTGTGCCCTGACAAAGGAAGGGACAAATCAAACTAGGGTATACATAAAAAGTATCACATACCATGTAATCCAACTTGTTTAGTTTTCTCAATAAATGTATTGAACTACTACCTACTATAGCATTTACAGTGCTGCTCTTTCCTAGGTAGTACCTTGTTCTGTTCAATTTCTCCTACCCCAGAATTACCTCAGAGTTCTATGCGGTTTACAAAAGATAAACTGGGCATTCCCACGAGCTATAAATTTATTACACTTAAAATAATCAATTTTTTATCTAATGCATACATCGAATATAAAAAAAAGCTTTAAGAAGTTTATGAAATACACCATACTTAAATATTGTCCTAATTTTGATTGGTATTTGGATCCACTACTTGGCAGCTTGGTATTGGAAAGTGGCTTAAAACAAAGGGAAAATTAGGTTCTTACCATGATAATTTTCTTTCCTTTAGTCATAGCAGATGCAGCCATTACAGACGGGTTGTGTCCATCAACCAGCAGAGGGAGATAGAGAGCACACTTTTTTCAGTGCCTCATACCAGCTTGCTCCACTGCCTCTCTTCAGTATTTGAAGCTTCCAAAGCAGTATGGCAAACCGCAATGGGAATAACATAAGCTTTCCTCACAGCGAACGATGGCCCTACAACAAAGGGCATTAACTCAGAATGGAGGGAATGAAATCCACCCGGAGGGCATAAACTCATCCTCCACTGAGACATAACTGGAGGGAATAAACTCATCCTCCCGGAGGGAATAAACTCATCCTCCAAAACATGAAACTGGAGGGAATTAAGTCATCCTCCTTTAATTGAACAAGAATCCTGAAGACTGTTTTCCGACTTTCTCCCAAGGACGGAATCTCCAGGAAACACGAACAGAACCTGAAATAGATTCACAGCAGATAGCATCAGACAGGGAGGGATCATGGCTGCATCTGCTATGACTAAAGGAAAGAAAATTATCACGGTAAGAACCTAATTTTCCCTTCCTTGTCATCAAGCAGATGCAGCCATTACAGATGGGATGTATCAAAGCAATCCCTAGATAGGGTGGGAACAAGCCACACCACGCGCCAGCACTTGCGCTCCAAAATGTGCGTCCCTCCTGGCAGCCACATCCAGCCTGTAATGTCGGGCAAAAGAGAGCTTAGAAGCCCATGCTGCTGCACTACAAATCTCTTGAAGAGAGAGTACTCCAGTTTCAGCCCAAGAAGAGGAAATTCCTCTAGTGAAATGCGCCTTAAAGGCATCAGGCGGAGGCCGGCCGGCAAGCAAATAAGCTGAAAAGATAGATTCTTTAAGCCAGCGGGCAATAGTGGCTTTAGACGCTGGAGACCCTCTGCGAGGACCTGATAGCAAAACAAACAGATGATCAAAGGTCCTGAAAGAGTTAGTAACTCGCAGATACTGCAGCAGAGTCCTGCGCACGTCCAACAGGTGCAATTGCCCAAAAGATTCTGGAAACTCCTCCTCTACAAAGGAGGGCAAGAAAATAGGTTGGTTTAGGTGAAACGCTGAAACCACCTTAGGCAAGAAGGAAGGCACGGTCCGAACCGTGACCCCGGACTCTAAAAACTGCAGAAAAGGGTCTCTACAGGACAACGCCTGGAGCTCTGACACCCGTCTCGCCGAAGTAATGGCCACTAACAAGACGGCCTTCAGTGTCAAATCTTTCTCTGAAGCACGCCGAAGCGGTTCAAAGGGAGCACCCTGAAGGACCTTCAGCACTAGCCCCAGGTTCCAAGCTGGACAAGGTGCACGCATGGGAGGACGGAGCCGAAGCACCCCTCCAAGAAACCGTGCCACATCCAGATGAACAGCTAAAGACACGCCTTCAACCTTGCCACGCAGGGAGGCCAATGCTGCCACTTGCACCCGCAGGGAATTATAGGCCAAGCCTACTTGTACACCATCCTGCAAAAAGTCCAGAATCGGCGAGACAGGAGACCGCAGGGGTGTGATCTCTCTAGAAGCACACCAGACTTCAAACTGGCGCCAAATCCTGGCATAAGCCACGGAAGTGGAACGCTTGCGGGCTTGCAGGAGAGTGGTAATTACTTTATTGGAATAGCCTCTGCCTCTCAATTGCGCCCTCTCAATCGCCATGCCATAAGACCAAAGCGGCAGGCGTCCTCCATGGTCACCGGACCCTGTGACAACAGGTTGGGAACCAGAGGTAACTGAAGGGGATCCTCTATGAGCATCTGTCGGAGGTCCGCATACCAAGGCCTCCTG
Organism: Microcaecilia unicolor; assembly: GCF_901765095.1. Taxonomy (NCBI): domain Eukaryota; kingdom Metazoa; phylum Chordata; class Amphibia; order Gymnophiona; family Siphonopidae; genus Microcaecilia; species Microcaecilia unicolor. The sequence continues at coordinate 256,934,075 of NC_044032.1, forward strand.
GGCCAATCCGGGGCGACGAGAACCACTTCTGGATGCAGCCGAATCCGCAGGAGCACTCGCCCTAACAAGGGCCACAGAGGGAACACATACAGTAGGCCCGGAGGCCAGGGTTGAGCCAAGGCATCCAACCCCGCCGCGCGAGGATCTCTCCGTCTGCTGAAGCACGGGACTCTGGCATTGGAGCTTGTCGCCATTAGATCCATCACGGGCTTGCCCCACTTGGCACATATCTGCAGGAACACTTCGCCTGCAAGTTCCCACTCCGCTGGATCGATCTGATGCCTGCTTAGATAGTCGGCTTGCACATTGCTCTGACCTGCAATGTGAGCTGCCGACAGAAACTGTAGATGCAGCTCGGCCCAGTGGCAAATTTGTTCGGCCTGCGCGGCTAGAGCTCTGCACTGATTGCCGCCTTGTCGATTTATGTAGGCCACTGCTGTCATGTTGTCCGACATCACTCTGACAGCCAATCCTTCCAGGGTCACTTGAAAGGCCAGAAGTGCCTGAAACACCGTTTTCAACTCTAGGCGGTTGATGGACCACTCCGACTCGTCAGGTATCCATAGACCCTGGGCATGCTTCCCCTTGCAATGTGCACCCCAGCCTTTCAGACTGGCATCTGTCACCACTAGGCACCAATCGGGGAGCGCCAGCAGCATTCCTCGCCACAGCATGCTGTCTGAGAGCCATCACTCCATGCTGAGTCGGGCCGCAGGGAGCCAAGAGAGTCTGCATTGGTAATCCTGAGATACTGGAGACCATCTTTGGAGTAGAGCATACTGTAGAGGTCTAGGTGCGCTCTCGCCCAGGGCACCAGTTCCATGGTGGCCGTCATCGATCCAAGCAGCTGGACAATGTCCCAAGCTCGCGGGCAGGGCATCCTCAGGAGCAGACGGACCTGATTCTGAAGCTTGCACCGCCTTTGCTCGGGTAGGTACACATACCTCGAGGCTGTGTCGAACCTGGCCCCCAAATATTCTAGAGACTGCGAGGGGGTCAGGTGACTTTTGGCCAAATTGACGACCCCGCCCAGAGATTGAAGTACTGAGACCACTCTGGCTGTTACATGCTGACTCTCTGCAGCAGAGTTTGCTCGAATGAGCCAGTCGTCCAGGTACGGGTGAACCCGAATACCCTCTCGCCTTAGAAAGGCAGCTACTACCACCATAACCTTCGAAAAGGTGCGGGGAGCTGTGGCGAGGCCAAAAGGCAAGGCCCGGAACTGGAAATGCTTTCCCATCACCGCAAACCTCAGAAACATCTGGTGCAGGGGCCAAATTGGAATGTGCAAGTAAGCTTCTTTCAGGTCCAGAGACGGTACCACCGCAATGACGGAGCGCAGGGTTTCCATGTGAAAATGCCGCACTCTCAGGGACTTGTTTAATTCTTTTAAGTCCAGAATAGGGCGAAAAGACCCTCCTTTTCGCGGCACCACAAAGTAGATGGAGTAGCAGCCGCAGCTATGTTTGGCGGGAGGTACCGGGGACACGGCCCCTATCTGAATCAGACCTTGTAAAGTCTCCTCTACCGCCGCCCGTTTGGCGGCAGAACTGCATCAGGACTCCACAAACACGTCTCTTACAGGGGCGTCGAATTCTATTCTGTAACCATCTCTGATCAGGTCCAAGACCCACTGATCTGAGGAAATGTTGGCCCACTCCTCGGCAAAGAGGGAAAGACGTACCTCTGATGACAGGACTCGAGGAGAGGGCCGGCGCACCATCATTGAGAGGGTCGCCCCTGAACTCCAGGACTTGAGCCAGTGGCTGTGGAACGTTTGTCCGAGCGAAAGGAGTTCCTCTGCTGAAAACGGGCACGAGAAGTGAACCCAGCAGAACGCCCCGGGCGGTACCTTCGAGCTTCACGGAAGCGGGGTCTGTAAGAGGAGTGGACCGCCGCACCCTTAGAGGAAGGCCGAGGCCTATCTTCGGGCAAGCGCTGGGGTTTAGCCTCACCCAGGCCCTTCACAATTTTCTCCAACTCCTCACCAAACAGGAGAAGGCCTTGAAAGGGCAACTTCACCAACCTTTGCTTAGAGGCCATGTCCACCGCCCAATGCCGTAGCCAAAGAAGACAGCGAGCCGCCACTGCTACTGCCATGTGTTTAGCCGAAGCTCTGACAATATCATAAAGGGCGTCAGCAAGAAAGGACAAGGCCGACTCCATCCGCAGAGCCACATCTGAAAAGGGCTCCGCTCCATCACCGGGCTGTTCCACTGCCTGTTGCAACCAAGCCAGGCAGGCTCTAGCAGCATAACAACTGCATGCAGACGCCTGAATAGTGAGACCTGCAATTTCAAATGACCGTTTAAGTGCTGATTCCAGTCTACGGTCTTGAATACCCTCCCTTCAACAGGGAGGGTAGTTCTCTTTGTCACAGCTGTGACTAGGGCATCCACTTTAGGCATAGCAAAGCGAGCCATATGCTCCTCACTCAGAGGGTATAATTGCCCCATAGCCCTGGATGCTTTCAAAAGTCCCTCGGGGTCAGCCCATTGAGCCGAAATAAGCTCTTGGATGGAGTCATGCAAAGGAAAGGCTCGAACAGGCTTTTTGGTACTAGCCATCCTAGGATTCACAGAGGAGGCTGTGCTACTGGCAGGGTCCTCAATAGAGAGAGCCTGCAGGGCATCAGAAATAAGCGCTGGCAGCTTAACACGGTGGAAAATCCTCACCGCGGAGGGATCGTCCAGATCCTGAGTCACTTCTGCACCAGACTCTGGCTCCTCAGACCATGAAGGCCTGCCAGAGTCCTCCGAATCCTCGCAGCCCGACCACGGGGGGGGGGGGGGGGGGGGGGGGGGGGAGGTGCAGCACTCTCTGAAGGGGAATGAGCCCTTCTGCGCTTCATATTCTGCCAATTATCTGGGCATAACGCCTCAGATGGCATACCCAGGCTAGAATCCACGGGGGGGGCATTAGAAGAGTCCCGTGCCGGGCTTTGTGGGAGAGCTCTTTTAAACATGTGTGCTTTATGCATTAATAAGACAAAATCAGGGGAGAAAAACTCACCCTGGGCACCCGGATCTCTGCCGGGGCTAGTAGCTCCCATATCAGCCTCACTCCGAGGTCTCCCCCCGGGCTCAGGGCTCTCCGTCTCAGCGGAGGACGCGCCATGTGGTAAATTCAAAATGGCGCCCGCTGCCAACTCAGAGCGCGAAGAATCATCGCTCGCCATGCTCGGGCCGGCTCTAACGTCTGTACAGCATGATTTACAGAGCCCTGCTGCTGATTTGCACTTGCCACACTTGGAACAGCGCTTTACTGTCTCCGCAGCCATCGCCGAAAACGGCGGTAAAATTCAAAATGTCGGTTCGCGCCAAAATCGCCCCGATCGCGGGCCCACCCCGGAGGAGTCAGAAAACACTCTTACCTCACTGGACCGAGTATCACAGCTCCGGGGTCCCACAGAAAAAGGCAAGGAAAAACCTCTGTTCCAGCATCTAAGCGCCAAAGCGCGACGCAACTTTTTTTTTTTTTTTAAACGCTGTGAGAAAAGCAGAGGTAAATAGAACTCCGGAGGCTCAGGTGAGTGGGAAAGGCAGGGAAAGGGCGAACCTATGTGCCTGCATCCACTGTTGGTGGGGAAGGACAGGGAAAACTAAGCAATGTGTCCTCATCCACGGAGGTATGGGTAAGGCAGGGAAAGGGCGAACCTAAGTGCCTTTAAAGTGAAGCTGCTATAGCCTCCAACACCCCTGCTAACAACTGGCAAAAGCACAGGAGCAACCTCCAGGCAGATTTTAGATGGAGCTCGAAGAAGCTGCAGCCACTCTGCAAGGGGAGATAGAGAATACTGAAGAGAGGCAGTGGAGCAAGCTGGTATGAGGCACTGAAAAAAAGTGTGCTCTCTATCTCCCTCTGCTGGTTGATGGACACAACCCATCTGTAATGGCTGCATCTGCTTGATGACAAGGAAGTTGTGCATTTTTACTTTTCTCATATTTGGCGATACTCCAGCTTATATGAAGAATTTGATTACCAGATTTCAATAGATTGAAAACAGCAAGACTTTAGTCTGAAAGGTGTAGTGCATCCATCACAGAATTCCTACAAGAATGCGAAACAAACACCCACACTGTGGCAGACAGAATCTGGTCCTCCTTCAAATCACCTGAACCAAACACAATAAAGACACTACTGACAAAATTCACACATGCCCACTGCCTACTAGACAATTGCCCTAACCTATATGATGAAAGACCCACTGGATTGGTTCACCAAAGGCAACACAAAACACATCATGTACATGTTCTCAAAAGGACAATTCCCAACAAAGGCGACATTGTACTCACACCAATCCCCAAAAACACAACCAGCAAGATCAGTGACATCACAAACTACAGACCAGTGGCTTCAATACCACTACTGACCAAAATGATGGAAGGCCTTTAGCACAGTAACTAATGGAATACTTGACACAAGTCTCAATCCTTCACAAATTCCAATCAGGTGAATTCCAATCAGGTGTTGTTACTGTGTAACAACACAGTACAGAGACGGTCATAACCACCCTGATAAAGTTTAGAAGCTTTAATGTGCCAAGGATGAAACATATTACTACTATAATTCGATATGTCAAGTGAAATCGACTTAGTAGATCACACAACACTAATGGTCCTGCTTGGCAATATGGGAATCAGCGGAGAACGCAGCATGGTTCAAGGGTTTCCTAAAGACCAGATCCTACACTGTGAAGATGAATAACCAAATGTACGCCTCTTGGATCGCCGAGTGTGGGAGTACCACAGGGATCACCAATATTACCAAAACTGTTTAACGTAATGACGGCACCACTTGGACAAAAACTGAAACTAATGGGCTTCAACCCATTCATATATGCAGATGATGTCACCATCCATATACCTTTTAACAACAGTATCACAGAAATACAGGACAAAGTTCAAATAGGCCTAGATCTCATGGAAAACTGGGCAACAACCTTCAAACTCAAACTAGAGACAAAAACCAAATTCCTGGTTCTATCCAGCCCGCGCAACACCACATCCCACCAAAATTTCACAATAAATCGGTAAACATATCAAATTGAAAAACAATTAAAGATATTGGGTATTATTCTCGACAAACATCTAACACTGGACAACCAAATATCAGCTGTAACTGCAAAATGCTTCAGAACACTATGGAAGCTGAGAAGAACAGACTACTTTCCTAGACAAGCATTCCAAATAATGGTCCAATCGACAGAACTATCACAACTAGACTACTGAAATGCAGCACACATAGGGTGTCAGGAAAACACATTAAAATCGTTGCAACCTGTTCAGAATACAGCAGCAAGACTGATGTTTAAGAAGTCGAAATATGAAAGGGCAACTGCACTACTCAAAACACTACACTGACTGCGAATCAAGGCAAGACTATTTTTCAAAGCGAGCACCCACCAAACTGTAAACTGTAAAACGTAAGCCACTTTTTTGAACCAAAACTTGTTTTTGGATAACAGTGAGATACAAGAATGCATAAATAAATATAGATACCCTGTTTCCCCGAAAGTAAGACATCCCCCAAAAATAAGACCTAGTAGAGGTTTTCCTGAATTGGTAGATATAAGGCCTCCCCCGAAAGTAAGACCTAGCAAATTTTTGTTTGAAAGCAGGGCCGCCAAGAGCCGGACAAGGCTGCCCCCAGGCAGCCCCCCCACCCGAGGTCACCAGGCCCCCCCTCCACCCACCCTCCGTCGCTCCCGGAACTAACCTTAAACGTCTCCTTTCACCTTCGCAGCAAGCAGCAGCAGCAGCAGCAGGGCAGACCTCTCCTTCCTTCCGTGCCCCGCCCTCGCGGACGTTACGTCAGGTGAGGGCGGGACACGGAAGGAAGGAGTGGCCTGCCTTGTTGCTGCTTGCTGCAAAGGTGAAAGGAGGCATTTAAGGTTAGTTCCGGGAGCGACGGAGGGCGGGTGGGCCAACCCCGATGTTTCCCCGAAAAATAAGACAGCCCCTGAAAATAAGACCTAGTGCATTTTGGGGGGCAAAAATTAATATAAGACAGTGTCTTATTTTCGTGGAAACACGGTAGACCTTGCTTCCATAGGAAGTCAGTGCAGTTTGACAAGCAACAACGTTACTCTCTCATACTTTGATTTTGAAAAAAAAATCAGTCTGGCTGTCAGATTCTGCACTATGGAGTTTACTATGAATACTGATATTGCTGCCTATGTATATAAGATTACAATAGTCACTCTGTGATAAAATCAAAGTTTGTAATAAAATTCTAAAACTTTCTTGTTAAAAATGATTCCTCACTTATCTTAGTTTTCTTTGTATCCTAAAGACCTTTTTAAATGACATCTTTAGTATGTTGATCAAAAGTCAGAAATCTGTCCAACATAACCCCAAAGATTTTCAAATGGGTTTCCTGCTTAAATGATTTTCCACAATTAATTCGGAACTAAAGTCAATATTATGTACCATTCCCAATACCAAAAATCTGGTTCTCTTTATTTAATTTCAGACAATGGGTGTATGTCCATTGTTCCACTACCTGTATACTCTTCTTCACCTCCTGAACAATATTCCCAATAGATCTAGTAAACAGAATATAAATTGTGATATCAGGAAAAATGAAACAGTGAACTCACAGTTTTCATCCTCCAGAGCTGGGAAAGCAGCCAGGGGATCCTTCAATAGAAGCAAGATGTCATCTGCAAAAAGTAGTATCTTTGTTTCAACACCCCCTCCTATGAGGCCTCTTATTCCCTGGTGTGCTCGTATCCTGATTGCCAATGGTTCCATTACTAGAGCGAACAGCAGGGGCGATAATGCGCACCCCTGTCTGGTGCCTCTATATAGGGGAAAAGGACTGGTCAATGTACCATTATAACCCTCAAAGCCGCACTGGGAGCCTTATATATTAGATGTAGCCATTCCGCAAAGCGCCCTCCCACACCAGCCTCTTCTAGTACTGCAAAGAGAAATGGCCAGCTGACCCGGTCAAAGGCCTTCTCCGCGTCTAAGGATAATATACATAAAGGTGATTGGAGTGTTCGGGCCCCCTGGATGACCTGCAGGTCCTTCTAATATTATCAAATGTCTGTCGCTCGTGAACAAAACCTGCTTGGTCTTCATGTATAAGCTGTGGGAGATATCCCTGTAGCCTAGTGGCCATAATTTTGGAAAATATTTTATAATCTACTCCTAACAATGAGATGGGTCTGTAGGAGCTGCACAGCTGGGGGTCTTTGCCTTGTTTATGAAGAACCGTAATCGTAGCCAAGTTCCACGTCGGTGGGAGGCCTGTGGTTTCATCCAGTGAGTTAAACACCTGTATCAATAGGGGGGCCAAGTGTTTTCCAAACGTTTTATAAAATTTGTTTGTGAACCCATCTGGCCCCGGAGCTTTATGCACAGATAACCCATTGATCGTTTGTTCTACCTCTTCTTGTGTTATGGGTTTCCCTAGTGTTTGATTTGCCGTGTCTGGGAGCCGTGGGAGGTCCGCACTTGCTAGATAGGCCCTGATTTCTTCTATTTCGCTGCTCCCCTCGGTGCTATATAAGTGCTGATAGTATCTGCTAAAAGCTGTTTCTAGAAATTCTGATTCATTATGTATCGTTCCCCCTGCATCTCTAAGGCCACTTATCATGTTTCTGCTAGTGTGTTCTGCTAGTTTATGAGCCAATAGTCTACTAGGTTTGTTCCCAAATTCAAAATATTGTTGACGCACCCGTTGTAATTTTTCTGCCACATCTGCTAGCTCTAGGTCCTGTATTTGTGTGCGAATGCTATGTGCCTGTCCCTTGAGTTTCAGTGGGTTCTGATCTTTCCCCTCTTGGAGCAACTGCTCAGTCTGAGTAAGTTGTTGGCGCAATTCAGTTTCTTTAGCACATCTCTCCCTCCATCTCTTTGATCGCAAGGCTATCAAGTGTCCTCTCATTACCGCTTTAAATCCCTCCCAGAGCACTATTGGGGAGACCTCCCCGTTATCATTAAACTGGATATATTCCTGAATTTTCATTTCTATCTGGGATATGTTAGATGGGTCTGCCAACAGGGCGTCATCAAGGCGCCACTGTCGTTTCTTTTTATTAGGGTCTGGCCCCTTGATTGTAAGTATCACCGGTGAGTGATCCGACCAGGTGTGAGGAAGTATGGATTGCTCTCCTACTGATCCCAACAAGGAGGCATCCCCCAGCCATATGTCTATTCTAGAAGAGGACTGATGTACCATGGAGTAGTATGTGTATGCTCGTTGAGAGGGGTTATCTTTTCGCCAGTAGTCTATAAGTTGCCAACGTGTTATGAACTCATGAAGTTTTCGCCTATCTTGTTTGGCATAGCTCGCCTTACGGGTTGTGTTGTCTAGCAAAGGGTGTAGAGTAAGATTAAAGTCTCCTCCCACCAACAAGGATCCCTCAACGTGCCTAGTTAGGACTTGGTCCACTTTTTGAAGAAAGTCCCCCTGGTTTGTGTTGGGGCAGTATACATTCACCAGTGTATAAGTTCTCCCCCCTAGTGTAAGTACTATCATCAGATATCTCCCTTCTTTATCTTTTATGACCTTTTTTATCTCCCAGGGCTTACCACTACGAAATGCCACCAGGACCCCTTTGCTTTTTGTATTGTCTATACTTGAGGCAAAATGGATGATAGGGTATTTCTTGTTGGTACACAAGTATTCGTATCTCGGTTTTAAGTGGGTCTCTTGTACCAATCCTATGTCTACCCCAAGTCGCTTTAACTCACGAAACAATAGTTGTCGTTTTCTGGGTATATTTAGCCCCCTGACATTAAGCAGCATGCATTTAATATCCCCCATTACCCCTTAACGTGTGATCTTCCGCCCCTCTACCTTGCTTTTATTTTGGCCAGCATCATGTGTCTTGTCTATTACTTGTACCATACAAAGTTTGCTTTTGTTTCCGTCTATCCCCCCCACAACATTCCCTCTCCCCCTCCCAACCTCTCCCCATACATTCTAGGCATCACTTTACAACCCTTGTAGGTGCCTACTCAGAAGGAAGGAACAGCTGGCGCTTCCTCGGGGCCTCGCCGCAAAAACATATTTCAAACTACCTCATGTCCAATGCTGGAGTGGTGCTCCACACAATCAACTTCAACTTCAACAGCAACTTTAAAGTTATTAGCATTCCCTGTGGCATATCTTGTATCTCATCAAGTGATCTGCGATGCGGAATGTTGGCATTGTAGTCTTTTCGGGCCCTTCCCCACCCGTTGCCATTTCGGCGGGAGGGTTCGGGTGCTGGGCCTTTCTCCTGGGCCTGCCTCCCGTCTTTCCTCCAATTCAGCCGTTTCTGGGCAGATTGCTCTGGCTTCTGCGATTGACCGAATTTGGTGCATTTTTCCATCTTTGTAAAATACCAGGGCAAAAGGGTGCCTCCACCTGTATTGAATTTTAAGTTCTCTGAGGTGTCTCGTAAAGGGTCTCAGATCCCCTCTCCGTCGTAGCGTCGCCGCTGCCAGATCTTAGTAAATTTCAATGGTGTAAGAGTCCCACTTGAAGTCCTGGGTTTGCCACGCCAGTTTCAATATTTGTTCTTTTAGTTTATAGCTAGTGAAGCAGGCTATATCTTTGGGTTTATTGCCTCTTATCGGTCCCAGCGCCCGGTGTGCTCTTTCCAGCTGCACTGTTTCATTTTCCATCGCGGCCCCGTTCTTAGTAAACAATTCTTGTACAATTTGTTGAACTACTTGCTCGCTATCTTGATAGTGTGGTGTTTCGGGCAAGCCTTGAAACCTCAGATTGCTACGGCGGCCTCGATTCTCCAAATCCTCTATTTTGTCAAATAGCAGTTGTTGATTGCCCCGCATTTCAGCGATATTCTGATCTAGCGAACTCAGGGCCTCGCTGTGGGCCTCTACTTGCGTCTGTTTCCTCCAGCCGTACTCCCAGCTCCCTGATCTCGCTTCATAGATCAGTGCCCAGCTTTGCCACCTCTGTGCACAGCGCTTTGAGGTCCGCGCTAATGTTTTGCAGCCATACTTGCAGGCCTGGTTGCTCCTCCTCTGTTGGGTCTATTACTGATTGTTGTTCCACCGGCAGCTCCTGCGTTTTGCCATGTTCGCCGTTTCTCCGTGTTCGCCATGTCTTTCATTTTTCGTGCGTCCGCCATTTTGTTTTTTGGCGTTGTCGCGCTTCCCGCGAATGCGAACCGTGAAAGATCAGCTGCTGTCCGACGATGATTCATACGCTATCGTGGCACCGTTACACAGGTTAGTGCTGCTGATGATTTTAGCTCTCCAGCGCTGTTTTAAATTGCGATTGTAGTCGTTTTCGCCGCGAGGCCACCGGAGCTATTAACTCAAGCGTCCATGCTGCTTGGTGACGTCACTTCCTCCTCGTGAACTCACAGTTTTGACAAGGTGGCACCTTCTATAACTTTTGCTAGTAAAGGGATTGACGCTACAGGTAGTTTATAACATCATGGAGTTTACACCTTTTGTATCTTTAGGGATCGGTATTAATATATTATCACCTAAATATTCAGTGTAAAATTCTTCTCTAAATTGTTTCTCATCCAATTTTCTAATACTGATAGATATGTGGAAGAGAACCCCCTTCACCAAGGCAGGTCAGTTATCCAATATACAATGGGAAGTAGAATATTTTACAATAGGTTTCCTTAAGACATAAAGTGATATAGGATGAAACATATGCCACATTCTATCCTTGGGAATAGAAACTTCTCCTCCTAGAAGTTAGTGCTATTGTGGTATGATAGAATTGTGTTACAGGTCTTGAGTGACTTTTGCATTGATTCACAACATGCCTAGTACTGGATTTTAGATTTAGCTCAGTAGTAGCTCAAGGTGATTTAAATTCAGGTACAGCAGGTACTTTCCTGTTCCTGGATGCTTATAGTCAAGGTGCCCTTCTACTAAAGCTCAACACGCACTAATATAATTAGAAAGCGCTAAATGCTAAGAAGCCTATTTTCTACCTATGGGCTTCTTAGAATTTAGCCCACACTAATTCCCTTAGGTGCTCTTTTACTAAAGCTTAGTGCGTGCTAGTGCTAAGTTTGTACTTCAGGCAATGGAGAGTTAAGTGACCTAAGCTGCAATGGGTTTATAGGTTCCTTGGTTCTCAGATTGTTAATACAGATAATACATATTCTAAAACATGTTTGGTAGCTCAACAATAGTCACTTGGCAACTGATAGGTAAATCATTTTATGGCTGCCAGTAACCACAGAATTTGTGTTACAGTGTTGTTAAATATCACCATTCACACGGCCAACAGGAAGATTCTGGGGCTAGGGCTGGCTGGGAATGGTACCTGTATAAATTTCCAGAATACTGCAAATATTGTTCTGTTTAATAGGTTTCATTATTTCCACATAATTCCCAGAAGTATATTCAATGTGTATAATGCCATAAGTAACAGAAGTACTGGGAGGGGGGAGTTGCAGCTGCACAACACCCTGCTGTGTTTAAAAGTGACCCACTGTCCATTTACTGCTGACATAGGCATCACCTCCCCCCAACCCAACAAATTTAACTTGCCTTGCCCCAACTTAGCCTACCCAAACATCTATGCACCCTTGCTGCAGCTGGTAGGGATCCCCGAGCTCCTTCAGCTGAAGTCCTCTTTGAAGATGCCTTGAACTCCCTCCAGGGCAGGTCAGCAGTCAGTGACAGCTTTCTTAAAAACTGAGCATGCACTGGAGAGAGTTTGAGGTACCTTCAAAGTCTTCAGCTGGGTAGGCTTGGAGATCCCTGCCAGTGCAGGTATTTAATATTTTGAGTTAGGGTAGGGGTGGGCTGTGAAGACATTGCGCCCATAAATATAAGTGTAGCTGAAGTGCAATAACTCATCAGCATATACTTTTGACTGGCCAGAACAAGTATTATGGCTCAAATAATGGGACAGAGGGAGGCAGGGAACCCATAATGCAAGTATTTTCAAAGCTGCATTCAAAAGCATTTTTTCATGTTAATTTGCATGTTTTGATTAGTCTGAAAATCCACCCTGGACAGCATTTGTTCTAGACCTCAGCCTTTGACATTTGATGAGCTCCCTGCTCTTGGTCTCTTGAGTTACAGCTGGGCAGTGACCATCTTACAGAGGGTTTCTTGATGGTAGTCCCCTAGGGCTGCAAACAGGTTAGGTTTTCAGAACAACTAGTTTATGCACATTAACTTTGCTCTTAAACCAAATGGTTAGTGCAGCGGGTTGTGGACTTGAGGAACTAGGTTCAATTCCCACTGCTGCCTGACGGTTGGAAGTGTGTTGAGATCCTGGGGAACCAGGTTCAATTCTCTGCAGCTCCATGTAACCCTGGGCAAGTTAGCCCTCCATTGCCCCAGGTACAATATAACTTAGATTGTGAGCCCATTAAGGACAGTGCAAAGTACTTGTAATAGAAACTGTAAACTGCATAGTCGCCTCAGTGATCACTTGCTGAAAATCTAATATAATAATTCGCAACTCCAACGTTCTGAAGCTGACTCTGTGACAGTGTGGCAGTGAAGCCGTCTAGTGTTCATAATCGCCCCGCCCTCGAGGGAGCCCTGTATAGTTGCCAGGGGAACAAACGCAACATCAGAAGGAGAAGGGACCAACCACAAGCAATTGCTGTCAGTGCCCCACTCTCCGAGGACAGGGAAGGCTGCATGGTAACGTGAAGTCAGAAGGAGAAGGGACCAACCACAGGCAATCGCACTCGCTCTCACTGCCCCGCCCTCGGAGGGAAGGGAAGGCTGCATAGTAACGCCACAACCAGAGAACAGAGGACTACGGTGGCGGGAAGCATACAAACCGCCTGACAGGACTCTCACTTTCAAGAAAGTTGAACTCCGAGGTACGGACAGTGCACTACAAATGCTGGCCCCTACCACGACCAAATGCCTTGGATTTGGCCGGGTTTGAGATGGCCGGCATCTGTTTCCATTATCGGCAAAAAACGATGCCAGCTATCTCTGACATTTGGCCGGCCCAAACTGTATTCCCACGACCAAATGCCTTGGATTTAGCCGGGTTTGAGATGGCCACCATCGGTTTCCATTATCGGCGAAAACCAATGCCGGCCATCTGAAACCCGGCCATCTCTGACATTTGGCCGGCCCCAACCGTATTATCGAAACGAAAGATGGCCCGGCGAAAACCGATGCCGGCCATCTCTGACATTTGGCCGGCCCCAACCGTATTATCGAAATGAAAGGTGGCCGGCCATCTTTTTCGATAATATGGTTCGGGAGCGCTCTTTGCGGTGCTGGCCATATAGATGGCTAGCACCGTTCGATTATGCCCCTCCACGTGTATCTCTCTCTCCCATTCTCTGAAAATGAACTCCAAGGTACAGACATCAAAGGAGGAGGCAAGTGGAGAGAACGGAAGTGGAGAAGAATCTTTCATCACTCTATCTGTCTTTCTCTCTCTGACACCCCCCCTCCCCCCATTGGGTCTGTCTGTCTCTCACTCATACACACACACACACTCTGTGTATCTCTATCTTCACTCTCTGACACAGACTCTACTCCAAGGTATCTGTCTGTCTGTCTCTCTCTGTATCACAAATACTCATTATCTCTGTGATTACCATCAGAGTACATTTCTCCTAACACTTCCCTTAAAAACATTAATGGCAGAAGGTCATTATCTTGCTAGCGCCCGTTTCATTTCAATGAGAAACTGTTTTTTTTTTACTAGTAAATAAATAAATGCCAATATATCTGGTGAATGTACATCACAATGCTCCTGAACAAACCCAATCTTCTCTCTACCACATTTCATAGTAAAAGCAATTCCAGGCTATACAAGGATTAATTTTCTAGACCCACACCACTTAAAGCAGCAGTATTAGCTGCCAAAGCCTTCAGAAATGTTTTGAAAGGTATCTTCTTTCCAAGTCTGCAATTTATATGTAATACTTGTAACTGAACATTGGTTCTGATGCTTGCTACTTATGAAAGCAACCTCCACTGTTTGATTCATAACAACAGGATTAACCAAGCAGCTCTTTACCCCAAATTCCTTATAAATAAAACAAGTATTAGGAAGTCTGATCATTCAGACAAAAGAATATAAACTGTTAGGTCTGCAAAAAAAACAGTACGATCAACACACAGCTTTTGTACCGATTTTTCAAACAAAAAGAGACACTGTATGTAATCCTATTTCAGCAGTCCCTTTTAGTACCTTCTCATCAAATCTAATACTATTTACCAGTTTAGAAGCAATGCAAATGTAGTAATGATCCAACAGTGGCACTTGGAGACAGTTCTGCTTGCAGACACACTAGCACTCGGCCCAAGCATATTATGCAAAAGCTTTCAATTGTTCAAAAGAAAATTTGCAGCTCTACTAATTTTCTTCTTATTTCTTTCAAATGACTGAGCACAGCTGCAAAACCAGGCACTACCCACTGCCACTTGCCAATTAAGGAGTACAACTGGAAAAAGCTTCAAGAAAAGTTTTGCTAAAAAGGGGGTTATGTATGAGGGCTCCCTCCTGAGAGCAGGATGAGAAAAGAGAGATTGTACTTATCTAAACAAGAAACAGAAAGAAGAAAAGCTCTCTTGTGCACGAGGGTTTCTTGATGTTTGTTCTGGGGCTTCATGTGACTCCTATGCAAACCCTTTCCTCTACTGAGGTGCCACACTTTTGCAGAGCTCCTGCTCCCTCCTTCCCTCAAAGTCTGTGAATCACTTGGACAACCCAAGCACCACTCCTAAGCACTGTCTACTGTTGATTACCTTATCTCACCCAGAGCATTACCCATAATGGCCTCTAGCCCCCTGGTGCATGGGAGTATGAGTTCAATTCCCACTGTAGTTCCTTGTGACTCTGGCCAAGTCACTTAACCCTCCATTGCCCCAGGTATAAAAACCTAGACTGAGACCACTAGGGACAGAGAAAGTACCTACACTAATGTAAACTGCTTTGGCTGTACCACAGAAAGGTAGTACAGTGTGTTCTCAGTATTTGCATTTGCATGTTCAAGATTTGTGGTTTTGCACATTCGTGGACATATGTACCCAACAAATCACCTTTTGAACTGCAATCCCGGCTTTTCATAGACATGCACATTTTTAAAACAAGTTCTCTCTTTCACTTTGCTGGCATTTATATTAGAACTGAAAGGAGTGGAGTTGCTGGTGGCACTAATTTGCTGGTGAGTGGTCATCCTTGATACTGGTGTATATATCAGAACTGAAAATGGCACCCAAGTGTCCTGCAAGTGAGTCTAAAGCTAGCATTCATAAGCACAAGAAATCTGTGATGTGCCTTAGTGATAAAATACATGTTTTAGATAAGCTTCATTCTGGCATGTCTGTTACTGCTGTTGGCCATGAGTTCAATGTTAATGAATCAACAATCTGATACAGTTGGCTAAAGGAAGAAGATATACACCTGTCTGCTCATGAGGCATTGCCTGGGACAACGTAACGCAGTCTAATATAAATTGTTGGAAAAAAATTTGGCCTGACTACATAACAAACTTGAGAGCTTTGAAGGTGTTACAGAAAACATGAAAAAAAGATGCGCAAAACGTAAAGCGCTTTGCATGAAGAATCAGTGGAGAGGGCTTTGACGACATAACACAAGAAGACATGAGGAAATTTTGGCTGAGACCGCAATAGAGCCCAGTAATGAAGACCGAGACAAGATGGCACAGCAAGGCATCAGACACAGCGATGATGATGATGATCAGCCTAAGGCTCCAAAAATTGTGCCTCTCGCAGTGGCAAAAAATGCAGAATGGGTGTCAACATTGGATACAATGTTCGGTGACAGAGGAATGCAATCCCATGTTAGAGAGCAGTATAAAATGTAAGCATCTTGTAAACAATGTTCGGTGACAGAGGAATGCAATCCCATGATAGAGAGCAGTATAAAATGTAAGCATCTTGTAAACTCTTCATTTGCCCCTTACACTGAGACCCCGATGCTCAAAACTCTGGCGCTGTATAGAACATGCTGTGGTGTCCCTTACCCCAACCCCTTTGCTATTAAATTTAAGAAGAAAAAAGGTGGACCCCTGGTGGTCTGGTGAACTCCTGACCCCCCCTTCAAAATCTTTGTAAAAGCCCTGGTGGTCCAGTGAGAACAAGGCCAGACCAGGACCCCCCCTCCCGAAGTCTACCCTGGTGGCCCAGCAGTAGCCCCCCCCTCCCCCCCGAACATCATATCTGGAAGGAAGGATTCCTACTTCCTCCTGCTGGGCGTGTCATCAAAATGGCAGCGCACTGCCATTTTGATTACACGCCCAGGGCTTTTACAAAGATTTTGAAGGGAGGGTCTGACCACCATAATTTTATCTATTTTGGAGGGAGGTCAGGGCCAGTTTTTTCCTATTTTCGGGGGGGGGGGGGGGAATCAGGGGACCACCAGGGTTTTTGAACGACACAGCTCAAAAATGCATAAGTTCTTGCAATAACCACAAATACCAAATAAATACCATTAAAAAATCAATTTAAGAGCCCTTATTCCACCTCCTAAAGCAATTTAAACATACTCATTGATAAACCATCAGATAAACATTATACCAAAATAAATGGAAAAATTAATTCTTACCTGATAATTTTCTTTCCATTAGTCTCAACAGATCTATCAAGAGACTTGTGGGTTGTGTCCCTCTACCAGCAGGTGGAGATAGAGAGAACCTCTGAGGTTTGCTATATGTGGATCTGTGCAATCAAGTAAACCTCAGTATGAACGATACCAAAGCAGTGGAATGGAAATAATAGAAAACCCTCCTGATATTGTCAGACCAAATCCCCAACATATTTCCACCATCTCCAAATGTATTTCTTTTTATTATTTAATCAAACGAAGGAACATTCAGAACGAAACCCAAAACAATTAACCAACCGAAACAAAACCGCAGACAGTAAATCCAGGAGGGGTGCCTCTGGATTGATCTGTTGGGAATAATGGAAAGAATTAATTTTTCCTTCCATAGCGTCCCACAGATCAATCCAGAGACTTGTGGGATGTACCCAAGCAGTCCTCAAGTAGGGCGGGACACCCCCAACCTGGCAGAAATCATCGACGAGCCAAACACCATATCCTGCTGAGCTGCCACATTCACCCGATAATGACGAGTGAACATATGGAACGAAGCCCGTGTAGTGGCTCTGCAGATATCTTCCAGAGAAACCAAACGGGACTCTAAACAGAAGAAAGCCTGAGCTCGAGTAGAATGAAAACGAAGTTGCGAAGGGGCTTGCTTGCCCAATGCCACGTAGGCTGAAGTGATTGCCTCCCGCACCCAATGGGCTATGGTAGCCTTGGAAGCCATATGACCCTTCTTATTGCCTCCAAAAAGGACGAAGAGATGGTCAGAAAGACGAAATTCACTCGTCACCTCCAAATACCTGAGAAGAGCCCGTCTCGTGTCGAGGCAGCGAAGAGCCCGGAATTGCTCCAGGTAATCTTCCCGGTGAAAAGTCGGGAAATGCAGAGACTGCCCCAAATGGAAACGAGAAACCACCTCGGGCAAAAACAAAGGAACTGTCCTAATCTATACCCCCGCCTCAGTAAAACGCAGGAAGGGGTCTCTGCAAGAAAGAGCCTGCAACTCTGAAATTCTCTGAGCCGAAGTAATGGCTACTAGGAAAATCGCCTTCAAGGTAAGATCCTTAACCGTAATCCCCGATAAAGGTTTGAAAGGAGGACCCTGAAGCACTTTGAGAACTAGATTAAGGTTCCAGGATGGCAGAACTGGCAAGTGCGGAGGACGCAACCGATTTACGCCCATCAAAAAACGAACCACATCCAGCTGGGAGGCGATCGATGCCACCTGAAGCTGGCCTCTAAAGCATGCCAGAGCTGCCACCTGCAACTTAAGAGAACTCAACAAGAGTGATTTCTGTACACCCTCCTGAAGAAATGCGAGGATAACCGATACCAAAGCCGCTGACAATCCCGAACTCGCACACCACGAATCGAAGGTACGCCCCACCCTAGCATAAGCTATCGAGGTGGATCTTTTCCAAGCTGAAGCATCGTAGCATAACCGCGACCAGATACCCTTTCCTTCTCAAGTTCGCCCTTTCAAGGGCCAGGCCGTAAGACCAAAGGGGGAGGGATCCTCCATTATGACTGATCCCTGCAGCAAGAGACCGTCCTGCGCCTGGAGCCGGAGAGGACGATCGAACAAGAGCCTGACCATATCCGCGTACCAGGGACGTCTGGGCCAATCCGGGTCCACCAGGATCACTCGACCAGGATGACTGGCAATGCAAGTCAGTAACCTGCCCACCATAGGACACAGGGGAAAGGCATAGAGAAGGCCCCTGGGCCAAGGTTGCAGAAGAGCATCGATGCCTTCCGAGCCCAGCTCTCTTCCCCTGCTGATGAAACGGGGAACCTTCGCATTGAATGCGGTGGCCATTAAGTCCATCACCGGCATCCCCCAACGGGCAGCTATCTGATCGAAGGTCAGAGGGGAAAGTGTCCACTCCCCTGGCTCCAACTGCTGGCGAATGAGAAAGTCCACTTGAACATTCTGTGTCCCTGCTATATGAGCCGCCGTCAAGAGAGAGAGATGAGTCTCTGCCCAATGGCAGATCAGGGCCGCTTTGCACGCTAGTGGTGCACTCCTGGTGCCCCCCTGACGGTTCACGTAAGTGACCGCCGTCGCATTCTCCGAGAGAACTCGAACTGGGCAACCACAGAAAAGACAGAAACTCCCAAAGGGCCAGACAAATCACTCGCACCTCCAAGCGGTTGATGGACCAAGATGCCTCCGTAGAGGTCCAAATGTCCTGGGCTGTCTGTTGGAGACAACGAGCCCCCCAATCAGATAGTGACGCATCCGTGGTCATGATCTTCCATTCTGGGGTTTGCAGAGGAATGCCCAACACCAGATTCTTTTGAATGAACCACCAGTGCATGATTGTGTGCAGACGGGTTGAACATGGCACCCGAACCTCGTAATTCTCAGAGAGAGGAGACCAACGGCTCAGAAGGTGCCACTGCAGGGGGCGCTTGTGAGCTCTGGCCCACTTTACCACGTCCAAGGTGGAGGCCATGGAACCCAGAACGTGTACATAGTCCCAAGCCCGCGGGTTTGGAGTTTGGAATAGAACTCGCAACTGACCCTGCAACTGCTGTACTCAAGCTGAAGGAAGAGAAACTATCCCTGTTCGGGTATCGAAGCAAACTCCCAAGTATTCCAGCGTCTGGGAGGGCATAAGGCTGCACTTTGGGAAGTTGATCACCCAAGCAAGCGATTGAAGAACCAGACCACTCTGTCGGTTGCCCGTTGACTCTCCTCGAAAGAAGATGCCCGCACAAGCCAGTCGTCTAGATAAGAATGGACTTGAATCCCTTCCTTTCTGAGATAGGCCGCCACTACAACAAGGACCTTGGAAGTCCGAGGTGCTGTGGCTAGGCCGAAGGGCATCGTTTTGAATTGAAAATGATGACCAAGCACTGCAAAGTGAAGAAAATGCCCGTGGGGAGGCCAAATTGGAATGTGTAAATAGGCCTCTTTGAGATTGAGAGACATCAAAAACTCCCCTGGCTGTACCGCCGCAATCACCGAGCGGAGGGTTTCCATGCGGAAATGCCAAACCTGTAAGGACCTACTGACGCACTTGAAATCTAGGACGGGTCGGCAGAACCGCCCTTTTTTGGCACCACAAAATAAATGGAGTATCGACTGCTCCCTCTTTCTGCTGGAGGTACAGGCTGGACGGCTCCCAGTTGTCGTAAGTTGAGGAGGGTGTGACGAACAGCCCGTACCTTAGCGGGAGATTTGCAAGGAGATTCCAGAAATGAGTCTACTATCGGACGAGCCAATTCCAACTTCTAGCCATCTCTGATAACTCCAAGACCCATCCGTCGGATGTTACCTTGGTCCACTCCACCAGGAATAGGGACAGCCTGCCCCCAATAACCGGCTGGCGATGGACCAGGGCCCCATCATTGAGCAGACCTGGCTGCGGGCTGGTTTCTGTTACCGGAAAGGAAGGCCCACCTGTCACCTCAAAAGGGCTGAGGTCTCTGAGATGACCTTGCTCTCTGAAAAGAGGCCCTGCGACCTGGACGGTAACGACGTGTATCCCTAAACTTAGGTCTAGGTCCCGCCGGTCTCACAAATTTGGACCTGTCCTCCGGGAGGCGCTGGCCCTTAGACTCACCTAGGTCCTTCACAATCTGTTCTAGGTCTGTACCAAATAAAAGCTTTCCCCTAAAAGGAAGCCTTGCCAGCCGTGACTTAACGCCATGTCTGCAGCCCATCGCAACCACAGCCAGCGATTTACGGTGACCGCTATGGAAACCTTCTTCGCCAAAGCTCTCAAAAGATCATAAAGAGGATCCGCAAGGAAGGCTAAACCGGACTCTAAGGCTGGCAAAACAGCCATGAGGTCCTCCGGAGAGGAGGCTTTCTGTACCCACGATAAGCATGCCTGCGCCGCATAGGAGTCACAAACTGAAGCTTGCAGGGAAAGGGCCACTACTTCAAAGGACAGCTTGAAGCAAGTGACGAACATGATTCTGAGGGTCGTTGAGCGCCATGCCACCCTCCACAGGGAGAGTGGTTTTCTTAGTGATTGCTGTGATTAATGAATCCACAGTAGGAACCTTCAAAAAGTCTAAGTCAGCAGCAGGCAGCGCGTAAAGATGCGACATAGCTCTAGCAACCTTAAGCCCACTGTCCGGCATATCCCACTGCACCGAAATAAGGATTTTCATGGCCTCATGCACATGAAAGGAACGAGGTGGGCATTTGGTGCACAGGGCCGTGCCTAGGGTCTCTGATGCCCCCCTGCAGACTATCAGTTGCCCCCCCCCCCGTGTGGCACAAGATGCAAAGGAAATAGGAGCTGAAAGATGGAGTGCATCTTTGTGGGATTGCTGAACATATATCATTCTCAATAGCAATCATGGCATGACCAGGTTTTGGGAACCACTGCCCTAGAGGCTGTGAACACCATCGGAGTATCCTAAGCACCACTGAAGTAAGGAATATTTATTTATATATTGTGTACAAGCTTGAAAGTCATTGAAGCAGTGTATATTCTGGTAGAAAACCTGAGACAAAAATTGAACACAAATCCCTCTGGAAGACACTGAGCCTCTTGCATATCCCCTATACCAAAGTTTTTGATGTGGATGTCTTATTGCAAACATTTAGCATTCTTGGCTAATGCTACTAGGAACCAACAGTCCTGCTGATGTTTTTCAACTTAATTGTACCTATCAGGAATGTTATGGAGAAAAAAACCCCTGCCAATTCCTTCAGAAAATAAAGAATGGAATCTGCAACTACAAAAAAAAAAAAAAAAAAAAAAGCAGTTGAAGGGGTACTGTGTATACACAGGCATAAATACCTACTTTACCAAAAAGTTGCTCACTGCATGCTTCCTTTCACACCATGTATAAATTAGCTTCAATTTGTGAAACAAAATTAAGCACATCAGACACTCACCAGGGGATCAGATCCACCATCAAAGCCCTAGAAAACTGTGCATAATAGTAGCAATAAGGGACGGCTCGCCCTTCAGAGAAAGTTTGGGACCCATTCAGAATGGCGCGGGGAAGGACCCGGATGACTTGCCCGGGTTGCGGAGAGAGCGGGGGAAGAGAGGCGGTTGGAGGAGGCTCCACTGTCTACTTACTCTGCTGGGACCTCTGGACCAGTCAGTGAAAGTGCTGCCGACGTCTCCAGCCTTCCCTTCGCGCTCATTGGTTCCCTCAGTGTCCCGCCGTCGCAAGGAAATGATGTCAGAAGAAGGCGGGACACTGAGGGAACCAACGAGCGCGAAGGGAAGGCTGGAGACGTCGGCAGCACTTTCACTGATGCTGCACAGCTGCTGCGACGTCGGAGCCTCCAGAGGTAAAAGATTTTAAAGCCCTCAGGGCGGCACGGAGCTGAGGTAAGCGGCAAGGGTAAGCACCGCGGCGGCGCCCTCAAGAGGTTGGCGCCCCCTGCGGTGCTTACCCTGCTTACCGTGTTGGCACGGCCCTGTTGGTGCCAGACATAATAGAGAGCACCGGACCTGTTCCCCCTGACGATTCAGGGGGTGAAATAGCCAAAACCTCAGAAGCCCTAATAATCAGGGAGGGAAGCTCTTCCCTGTGAAAGAGGCGGGCAGCCATCAGGTCATCCCCCTCCTCAGAAGGCAGGGTGACCTCATCTGCCAAATTCAATTATTCTGATGGAGAGCCTGGAGACAAAATCGGGTCATCTGTGTCAGATAGCTCCTCATGATCCAAAATCTCCACCCGGGGACGTTTTGGCAGGAAAGACTGAGAGGCTGCAGCAACCGAAGTTTGCTGAGGAAGAGACGGGGCTGCCTGAAGAGAAGCTCCTGACTTCTTCAGAAGAAAGGCACTGTGCATTAACAAAACAAAATCCGGGGAAAAGCCTGTGCCACAGAAGCGTGCTGTGCCTCCTGTCTGTCAACCGCCACGTGCGGAGCTGGTCGCACCTGAGAGGAAAAAATGGCGCACGCCGATGCGCGCTGCACTAACTGCCCTGAGGAAACTGCCGAAACTATCCACTGCGCTTCCGACTCACCGGACAC
Source organism: Microcaecilia unicolor (assembly GCF_901765095.1). NCBI lineage: Eukaryota > Metazoa > Chordata > Amphibia > Gymnophiona > Siphonopidae > Microcaecilia > Microcaecilia unicolor. The sequence continues at coordinate 256,956,541 of NC_044032.1, forward strand.
CTGAGGGGAACACCCGCTGTGGGCTGACGGCGGCACGACTCACACTCCCCCGACACTGCTCTCCGGCCCCCACCGGGAGCAGCGCCTGGCCGCCTCAGAAGGCACTGACATGCTCCACAAACACCTGCCCTTCAAACAGACTCAGCAGCCCATCTAGCTCCTCCATATGATTAAACAAAAACAAAGTCTCTTAAAGAGACGCTTACCTTTTTTTTTTTTTTTTTACTCAGGAAAGAAAGGCAACACCCCATAATGTCCACATCCCCGGGCAACAGAGCAAAGGTAGGGGGGAGACCGGGAGGGACCTGGCACTACCAGGTGTACATCAGAAGCTACAAACAGCCACTCAACCCCTGACTGTGCTAAACTAGGCCCAAAGGACACCAGTAGCCAGATCAAACCAGAGCTGCATAGAGATGTCCCTCCACCTGCTAGACAGAGAGAATACTGAGGTTTACTTGGCTGCACAGGTCCACATATAGCAAACCTCGGAGGTTTTCTCTATCTCCACCTGCTGGTAGAGGGACACAACCCACAAGTCTCTATGGAACCATAAAACCCAAAATAAAACTTGAGAAACACAGACAGGTCCATTTCAATATTCACATCTAAGAGGGCTGCTGCCTTAAATTTAAATATAAATCTCTGCTTTCTCTTGAGTAGAAGTTTATCCAGATCACCTCCTCTCCATATAATATGGTGGGCAGCTAAAGCAAAAAATCTTTAATCCTCAAACTTGTGTCCAGTTTGGATGGTGGGTTCTACCAATGGATTTTCTTTAATCTGGCGCTTGATGGCACTCTTTATGTTCAATGATCCTCAGATTAAACCTTCTTTTAGTCTTGCCTATGTAGACCAGGTTGCAGACGCATAATAGTGCGTACACAACTCCCACAGTTTTACAACTGGTGAAATGTCTAATTTCAAATTCTTCTTCAGTGGATGGACAGGTGAAGGCTCTAACTTCCATGTTTACTGCCTATCTGTACATGATTCTCATTTAAAATAAAGGATAGGTTCCTCTTTGTGTTGTTAAAAGATAGAAGTGCAGAAAGCACCAGCATGTTCCTCGGGTTATTTTTTCCCCTTTTATATGCTACCATAAGTTATTTATGTAAGCAATGGGCTATACTCTGGATAACATACCAGTGTGTTTCTTCAATATTTTAACTAGGCCATTAGATATATGTGAAAATGACAGCGGACAAACTATCTTATCAACCTGCTGTTTAATTTTATTTTCAAGCAGTTCTTCTCTATTTATATTCACAGCATGCTGAAAATATGTCTCAACACACTTTTTTGGATAACCCTTCTCCTTAAACCTCTCACTCATCGCTCCATCTTTTCTTATATACTTCATGATTAGAACAAAGTCTCTTCAATCTTAGAAACTGGCTATATGGAAGATCAGTTTTCAAAGCTCTATTATGGCAACTACAGTAATCAAGCAATTTTTTAAAATCTGTGGGTTTCCTATATATCAGTGCTACCATGGCACCTTCAGTAGCCAACTTGTATGGGAAAATTAGGTTCTTACCTTGGTAATTTTCTTTCCTTTCGTCATAGCAGATGAAGCCATTACGTATGGGTTGTGTCCATCAACCAGCAGGGGGAGATAGAGAGCACTCAACTTTTCACGGTGCCTCATGGCCAGCCAGCTCCACTGCCTCCTCAGTATTTGAAGCTTCCAAAGCAGTATGGCAAACCGCAATGGGAATAACATGAACTTTCCTCACAGCGAACGATGGCCCCTTAACAAGGGCATGAACTCAAAAGGAGGGAATGAACACATCCTCCTGGAGGGAATAAACTCATCCTCCTTATTGTATAACTGGAGGGGATACACGCAACCTACTGGAGAGAATAAACTCATCCTCCAAAACATAAACTAGAGGGAATGGACTCATCTTCCTATAAGTGAACATGAATCCTGAAGACTGTTTTCCAACTTTCTCCCAAGGAAGGAACTTCAGGAAACAAGAACAGAACCTGAAACAGATTCACAGCATACAGACAATCATACAGAGAGGGCTCATGACTTCATCTGCTATGACTAAAGGAAAGAAAATTACCAAGGTAAGAACCTAATTTTCCCTTCCTTGTCATCAAGCAGATGAAGCCATTAGGTATGGGATGTAACAAAGCAATCCCTATATAGGGTGGGAACAGGTCACACCATGTGCTAGCACTTGTGCTCCAAAACGCGCATACCTCCTAGCAGCCACATCCAGCCTGTAATGTCGGGCAAAAGAGAGCTTAGAAGCTAATGTTGCTGCACTGCATATCTCTTGACGAGAGAGTGCTCCAGTTTCAGCCCAAGAGAAAGAAATCGCTCTGGTAGAATGCGCCTTAAAGGCTACAGGCGGAGACCGGCCGGCAAGCAGATAAGCTGAAAAGATAGTTTCTTTGAGCCAACAGGCAATAGTGGCTTTAGACGCTGGAGACCCTCTGCGAGGACCTGATAGCAAAACAAACAGATGATCATAGATCCTGAAAGAGACAGTAACTCGCAGATACTGCAGCAGAGTCCTGCGCACATCCAACAGGTGCAACCGCCCAAAAGATTCTGGAAACTCCTCATCATCAAAGGAGGGCAAGAAAATAGGCTGGTTTAGGTGAAACGCTGAAACCACCTTAGGCATGAAGGAAGGCACGGTCCGAACCGTGACCCTGGACTCTGAGAATTTCAGAAATGGGTCTCTACAGGACAGCGCCTGGAGCTCTGACACCCGTCTCGCCGAAGTAATGGCCACAAGAAAAAAGGCCTTTAGTGTCAAATCTTTCTCCGATGCTCGCCGAAGCGGCTCAAAAGGAGAAGCCTGCAGGGCCTTCAAAACTAGCCCCAGGTTCCAAGGTGGACAGGGTGCTTGCACGGAAGGCCGGAGCCGAAGCACCCCTCTAAGAAACCGTGCCACATCTGGATGCGCAGCTAAAGACACGCCTTCAACCTTACCACGAAGGGAGGCCAACGCTGCCACTTGCACCCGCAGGGAATTATAGGTCAAGCCTACTTGTACACCATCCTGCAAAAAGTCCAGAATCGGCGAGACAGGAGCCCGCATGGGTGTGATCGCTTTTGACGCACACCAAGACTCAAACTGGCGCCAAATCCTGGCATAAGCCACGGAAGTGGAACGCTTGCGGGCCTGCAGGAGAGTGGAAATGACTGTGTTTGAATAGCCTTTGTCCCTCAATTGCGCCCTCTCAATCGCCATGCCATAAGACCAAAGCAGCAGGCGTCCTCCATGGCTACCGGGCCCTGTGACAACAGGTTTGGTACCAGAGGTAAAGGAAGGGGAGCCTCCACTAGCATCTGTCGGAGGTCCGCATACCAAGGCCTCCTGGGCCAATCTGGGGCGATGAGGACCACTTTTCCTGAGTGCAGCCGAATCCGCAGGAGCACGTGCCCTATCAAGGGCCACGGAGGGAATACATATAGTAGGCCCGGAGGCCAGGGCTGAGTCAAGGCATCCATCCCTGCCGAGCGAGGATCTCTCCGTCTGCTAAAGAAGCACGGGACTTTGGCATTTGAACTTGTCGCCGTAAGATCCATCACGGGCTTGCCCCATTTGGCACATATCTGCAGGAATACTTCGTCTGCTAGTTCTCATTCTGCTGGATCGATCTGATGCCTGCTTAGATAATCGGCTTGCACGTTGCTCTGACCTGCAATGTGAGCTGCCGACAGAAACTGAAGATGCAGCTCGGCCCAGTGGCAAATCTGTTTGGCCTGCGCGGCAAGTGCTCTGCACTGAGTGTCGCCTTGTCGATTTATGTAGGCCACTGCTGTCGTGTTGTCCGACATCACTCTGACAGCCAATCCTTCCAGGGTCACTTGAAAGGCCAGAAGCGCCTGAAACACCGCTTTCAACTCCAGGCGGTTGATGGACCACTCCGACTCCTCGGGTGTCCAAAGACCCTGGGCATGCTTCCCCTTACAATGTGCACCCCAGCCCTTCAGGCTGGCATCTGTCACTACTAGACACCAATCGGGGAGCGCCAGCGGCATTCCTCGCCGCAGCATGCTGTCTGAGAGCCACCACTCCATGCTGAGTCGGGCCGCAGGAAGCCAAGAAAGTCTGCATTGATAATCCTGAGAAACTGGAGACCATCTTTGAAGTAGGGAATACTGTAGAGGTCTCAGGTGCACTCTCGCCCAGGGCACCACTTCCAATGTGGCTGTCATCGATCCCAGCAGCTGGACAATGTCCCAAGCTCGCGGGCGGGGCATCCTCAGGAGCAGACGGACCTGATTCTGAAGCTTGCACCGCCTTAGCTCGGGTAGGTATACATAGCCCGAGTCTGTGTCGAACCTGGCCCCCAAATATTCTAGAGATTGCGAGGGGGGTCAGGTGACTTTTGACCATATTGACGACCCAGCCTAGAGATTGAAGTACTGAGACCACTCTGGCTGTAGCTTGATAGCTCTCTGTTACAGAGTCTGCTCTGATGAGCCAGTCGTCTAGGTACGGGTGAACCCTGATACCTTCTCGCCTGAGCAAAGCAGCTACTACCACCATTACCTTCGAAAAGGGAGCTGTGGCGAGGCCAAAAGGCAATGCCCGGAACGGGAAATGTTTTCCCAACACCGCAAACCTCAGAAACTTCTGGTGCGGGGGCCAAATTGGTATGTGCAAGTAAGCTTCTTTCAGGTCTAGAGACATGAGAAACTCTCCTGGCTGTACCGCAGCAATGACGGAGCGCAGGGTTTCCATGTGGAAATGACGCACTCTCAGGGACTTGTTTAATTCTTTTAAGTCCAGAATAGGGCGAAAAGACCCACCTTTTCGCGGCACCACAAAGTAGATGGAGTATCGGCCGTAGCCGTGTTCGGCGGGAGGTACCGGGCACACGGCCCCTAACTGAATCAGACCTTGCAAAGTCTCCTCTACCACCACCCGTTTGGCGGCAGAACCGCATCGGGACTCCACAAACACGTCTCTTACTGGGGCGTTGAATTCTATTCTGTAGCCATCTCTGATCAGGTCCAGAACCCACTGATCTGAGGAAATATTGGCCCACTCTACTACTACTACTTAACATTTCTAAAGCGCTACTAGGGTCACGCAGTGCTGTACAATTTAACATAGAGGGACGGTCCCTGCTCAAGGAGCTTACAATCTAAGAGACAAGTGAACGGACAGTCCGATAGGGGACTTCAAATTGGGGCAGTCTGGATTTAGTGAACGGTAAGAGTTAGATGCCGAATGCAGCATTGAAGAGGTGGGTTTTAAGCAAAGACTTGAAGATGGGCAAAGAGGGAAAGACGTCCTCCGATGAGAGGAAGTGAGGAGGGGGCCGGCGCGCCATCATTGAGAGGGTCACCCCTGAACTCCAGTCCTAGAGCCGGAGGCTGCGGAACGTTTGTCCGAGCGAAGGGAGTTCCTCTGCTGAAAAACGGGCACGAGAAGTGAACCCAGCAGAACGCCCCGGGCGGAACCTTCTAGCTTCACAGAAGCGAGGTCTATAAGAGGAGTGGACCGCCTGGCCCTTGGAGGAAGGCCTCGGCCTATCTTCGGGCAAGCGCTGGGGTTTAGGATCTCCCAGGCCTTTAACAATTTTCTCCAACTCCTCACCAAATAGGAGAAGGCCTTGAAAGGGCAACTTCACCAACCTTTGCTTAGAGGCCACGTCCGCCGCCCAATGTTGTAGCCAAATAAGACGGCGAGCCGCCACTGCTACTGCCATTTGTTTAGCCGAAGCTCTGACAATATCATAAAGGGCATCAGTCAAAAAGGACAAGGCCGACTCCAGCCACGGGGCCACATCCGAGAAGGGCTCCGCTCCATCACCGGGCTGTTCCACTGCCTGCTGCAACCACGCCAGGCAGGCTCTAGCAGCATAACAACTGCATGCAGATGCCCGAACAGTAAGACCTGCAATTTCAAAGGACCGTTTAAGTGCTGCTTCCAGCCTACGGTCTTGTATATCCTTCAGGGCAACTCCTCCTTCCACAGGGAGGGTAGTTCTCTTTGTCACCGCAGTGACTAGGGCATCTACTTTAGGCATTGCAAAGCGAGCCAAATGCTCCTCACGCAGATGGTATAATTGCCCCATAGCCCTGGAAACTTTCAAAGGTCCCTCGGGGTCAGCCCACTGAGCGGAAATAAGCTCTTGGATGGAGTCATGCAAAGGAAAGGCTCGAGCAGGGTTTTTGGTACTAGCCATCCTAGGATTCACAGAGGAGGCCGTGCCACTTTCAGGCTCTTCAATAGAAAGGACCTGTAGGGCATCTGAAATAAGTGCTGGCAGCTCATCACGGTGGAAAATCCTCACTGCGGAGGGATCATCCAGATCCTGTGGTAATTCTGCACCTGACTCTGGCTCCTCAGACCACGAAGGCCTGCCAGAACTCTCCGAATCCTCACAGCCCAACCACGGGGGGGGGGGGGGGGGGGGAGGTGCACCACAATCTGAAGGGGAATTAGCCCTTCTACGCTTTTCTTTATGCCAATTATCAGGGAAAATAGCCTCAGCGGGCAGTCCCAGGCCAGAATCCACCGGGGGGGACAATAGAAGGGGCCTCAGACGACCCTTGAGGGAGAGCTCTTTTCAGCATATATGCTTTATGCAATAATAACACAAAATCAGGGGAGAAAAACTCGCCCTGGGCACCCAGATCCCGTCCGGGGCTAGCCGCTCCCTGAATAGCCTCAATTCGAGGACCCCCCCCCCCCCCCCCGGGCTCAGGGCTCCCGTCTCTATGGAGGCCGCGCCATGCGGAGAATTCAAAATGGCGTCCGCTGCCAGCTCTGAGCGGGAAGAATCATCGCTCGTCATGCTCGGGCCGGCTCTTACACCTGTACAGCACGATTTACAGAGCCCTGCTGCTGATTTGCGCTTGCCACACCGGGAACAGCGCTTTACATTCTCTGCAGCCATCGTCGAAAATGGCGGGGAAAATTCAAAATGGCGGTTTCGCGCCAAAAACACCCCGATCGCGGGCCCACCCCGGAGGAGTTAGAAAACACTCTTACCTCACCAGACCAAGTATCACAGCTCCAGTCCCATAGAAGAATCAAAGGAAAACCTCTGTTCCATTTTTTTTTTTTTTTAACGCTGTGAGGAAAGCAGAGGTAATAAGAACTCCGGAGGCTCAGATGAGTAGGAAAGGCAGGGAAAGGCGAACCAATGTGCCTCCATCCACTGAGTGGGAAAGGACAGGGAAAAGCAAGCTAATATGTCCACATCCACGGGGGCATGGGTAAGGCAGGGAAAGGGCTAACCTATGTGCCTTTAAAGTGAAGCTGCTATAGCCTCTAACACCCCGGCTAACAACTGGCAAGCCAGGAGCCACCCCCAGGCAGATTTTTGATGGCGCTCGAAGAAGCTGCAGCCACCCTGCTTGGGGAGATAGAGAATACTGAACAGGCAGTGGAGCTGGCTGGCCATGAGGCACTGTGAAAAGTTGAGTGCTCTCTATCTCCCCCTGCTGGTTGATGGACACAACCCATACGTAATGGCTTCATCTGCTTGATGACAAGGAATAAACCATTATTAGCTTTTACCACCTTCTTGCCAAACAATTGGTTTCAACTACCTTTAACTATGCTGGGTCATTTAGCACTCTTCTAAATGGTTGCCTTGCCAAAATGGTTTTATGTTTTCCAAGAACCAGACAGTAACAGAACACAAAAGATCCCATGGAGAAACCAACGAGTCTGGAAGTGGGAAATGAAGGACGGCTGGACAAACCACTGGTTCAACCAATCCAATCTATTTCTTAAAATCAATATTAAGACTCACACCATACGTTTGGCTCTGCGTAGGCGGGACAAACTGCAACTACAGAGAATGGTACAGCGCTTTCTTTAGAAGGGAAATAGAGCAAGAGTCACATATAAACAACTAACCAATATGCCGAGATATGGAGGCTTGGGCCTTTCAGATTTAGATATATATAACAGAGCTTGCCATCTTCATTATATTAAGGATTGGTTGAAACAAACTACATACTATACATCTTTTGCATATGAACAGGGACTCCTAAAGCCCTTCGCCTCTACCCATGTTTTGCATGCTGCACCACGATGTTTACCTACCTGTATCAACAACAGTTGCATGGTTGCCCTCTTAAGGAAGGTGTAGGTGTGGTTATGTAAGAAACAAAGCTTGAATTTTCGAGTTACATCTTGGTTGCCTCTTAGGGGCAACGAAAACTTTCCAGGTAGAATGAATGATCAATCCTTTTTAGACTGGGAGGAACATGGGATTACTTTACTTAAGCACTGTATTGAGGAACATGGGACGATAGTCTCATTTAATAGTCTGTGTGTACAATACCAATTGTCTCAGACTCAATGCATTTCTTATCTACAAGTGTGTCACATTACCCAAGGAGGCACTCACAGATAATACTACTGAGAAGGTGGAACTTTTTTCCTAGGCAGAGCTACGACATAGAAAGTCTGCTTTTTCTATAAGGTTTTTCGAGCAGACCTTCCTCCCTTGAATTTAACAAGGGGAGCAACTGTATGGTCTAGAGACTTGGGGATTGAACTATCACCTGAAATGTTCCAGCAGTGGATTTGTAAGCCATTGGTCAAGTTAATCTGTGCAATACATCAGGAACAACACTACAAGTTCTTGTTTTTAACTTACTTGTCTCCTAAGAGGGCCTTTAAAGTGGGCTTGGCTCAAACCAGTAAATGTCTTAAATGTTCACAATCAGAAGCTACATTGGGACATATGTTTTGGACATGCCCTTTGATACAACAATTTTGGCAGTCAGTTCAACATCATGTTCAACGAATACTGATTTTTTGTTCAACTTTAACACCTCAGATTTTTTTTATTCAATTATTATACTAATAGTTCTGTTAGACCAAATAAGGCTAAACGTACACTACTCTTTCATTTGTTTCTACTGGCTAAACGTAATTTTATTCCAATGGTTACAAGCTGAACCTCCTAATGTGACACAATGGCTGAATATGGCATAAGCCCTCATGATCCTGGAACGCCATAAAGCAGGCTGGAACCATCCGGGACATTGGGCTAAATTTCAACATATTTGGGAGCCCTTTTGGCTAGCCATGTCACATAAGATTCGCTGCTGGCTTTTGCATTAAGTTATTGTTATATTGCTCATTCTATTGTTTGTTTCTCAGGTCTGGATAAGAAATCACCAGATCTGGGAGATGAGATTGAATAGCTGGAAATAAGGATGGGAGAGGGAGGTTGGGTGGACGAGGGGTGGGTTAGGAGGACATAATACCAAAACAAAAATTCCTTGATACTAGTCCTGTGACTATTGTTATTTGGTTGATTCAATAAAGATATATTTAGAACAAAAAATGCCTTAAGTCTCCCTTTCTAGGCATTCTGTTGCAGGCCTCAAATCACTTTTGTAACCCTTTTCTAAACCATTCTCTCGACATTCTTACTAAAGGTATGAACCCCAAAACTGAACCCAGTCCTCCGTGTGGGGTTTTAGTGATCTATACCAAAAACCTGTAGCATAGAAAATAGTAGTTAAAAAGGAAAAGTAAGGAAAATGAATTTGTCCCTACGTACACACTATAAAAGAAACACGGGCTGGGGGTGGGAACATCAAATAAATATTATGTCCCACGGCAAACTCTCTTATAGCCTATGTTATTTCAGGCTCATGCTTACAGGCACTAGTTCTTTTCACTTGAGCTCCCCCAGACCCGAGTGCACAAAATACTTTTTAAAAACCCTCTTTATTCCCAATTAAACAAATCTTCTAACTTCTATATATCTTCCATATGAAAACCAAAATGACCACTTATCTTTTGGAGTGCTCTATAATCACAATATTCAACGCTGAACCATAATATACACTCGACTTGAGTGTGGGCATATGCCGCGTTTAGGATACATCGGGCATTTGCCCGTTGAGAAGATTTGGAGTAACATGTGATAAATCCCAGAAGCTGGCGAGCAGCCGAAATGCCCTTTGCATTGTGTTAAACAACTATTCTCCAGGCTCCAATGATTTGCATAAGCCAAAATCAATTTTTTATAAAGCTAACAGTAAGGCTTGTGCTAATTATTTATTTTTTTTGTTTTAGAAGAGCTCAGTCCGTCGGAGTTCTGGTTCTAGCTGCCACTCTCCTATCGTCACCGGTCTTCCTAGAATTTTCTTTGTGTTATATTTTTTTTTGGGGGGGGGGGGGTTTGTTTTAATTATATTTTTGTTTTGTTGAACAGTTTCCAAACTTTTTATCACTAAATATCCATTCTTTATGTATAGAGAAACTTATAATGCACTTAGCTTAGATATATTATTTCGAAGGGGAATTTGTTCCTTGGGTGGCAACACAGTGACGCACTTGTACAGTACCCCACAACTCCAATGGACTGAGGTCTTCTAAACAAAAAAATTAATATTTAGCACAAGCCTTACTGTTAGTTTTGAATTGTGCTGGCATGAAAAGTATATTATGGCACAGCACTGAGTACTGTGATTATGCAGCACTCCAAAAGATAAGTGGTCATTTTGGTTTTCATATGGAAAATATATAGGAGTTAATTTGTTTAATTGATGAACAAAGACTTTTTGTGCCCTCGGGTCTGAAGGGGTCATGTGATAAGAACTAGTACCCATAAGCACGAGCCTGAAATAGCTTAGGCTATAAGAGACTATGCTGTGGGACATAATATTAAGTTGATTTCCCCACCCCGAGTTGTTTTTATAGTGTCCACTTAGGGACAAACTAATTTTCCTTACTTTTTCTTTTTGAATAGTATTTTGTAGTAAGGAGTGTACATAATGTTACCTCTTTCTTGAGTTTGTATGAACTTTTCCTGTTGCTTTAGAAGCTCATTTTCAAAGAACATAGACTTACAAAGTTACATGAGGCATATTTTCAAAGCCCTTAGACTTATAAAGTTACATAGTAACCTATGGAACTTTATAAGTCTAAGGGCTTTGAAAATACGCCTTAATGTAACTTTGTAAGTCTAAGTGCTTTGAAAGCGAGCACCTTAATATATTAGACTAAGTACTTACTTTCAGTTAGACTAAGTACTTTCAGTTAACTGGGGAAGATTACTCCTAGGTCCCAATCCTGTTTCACAGTTGCCAGTTGCTGTCCAAAGTAGCTAAGAATTTTGCACTCCAGATGCATATTATACTTTTCCAACAATGTTTGCACAATTATATTTCTAAAACCCTTTTTACAGGCTTATTTTTCTATTACTTCCCCTTCTCCCCTACTGTCTTTTATCCTGTTACGAGTATTTCATCTGTACATAAGAATATTGTTCTTTCATAGACCCTTTGCAATATCACCAATAGAGAACTGTATCTACTATTAAAACCTGAGGTCACCTCCAGAATAGCAACCAACCTTTAGTTTGGTTGCTTAAACAGTGTTTCACTTAAGAACCTTTTAATGGGTCCCAATTCGGCCTCAGTTTACTGGTTTTTATAGAAGATTTTTAAAAATGACTAATAAGCAGAGCCTGCATGATGCAGCCAACAGAGACATGAATTCTTCCCTTATGAAGAGAAGAAATGGGAGTCCCCGTTTTCTCCTACGGATATCACTCATGGAAGGTGATTTTCCTGTTTTTCACTATATATACCATAAGGAGAGTATTTACAGGCTCCTCAAACCTAATCTGATTTTTTTTCAGGATTTCACAATGAATATTCATAACATTTCTGTGCATGCAGACAGATCTCATGCACGCTTGCTGCTGAAATACCAAAACCCCAAATGAACACTAAGGAATCCATTTATCAAACCACACAAGTGGCCAGCGCTGCGAATAGAACATGGGTTTGCCTCGTGCTCTGGCCACTTTCTAGCGCAGTCGGTATTGTAATTTCTGGCAGTAATAGCCATACACTAATTTCACAATTGGCACACAGAGCCCTTACCGTCCACTCCCCACCCACTGCGCTAGAAAATAATCCCTGCGCTAGAAAATAGAAATTATTTTCTAGCGCTGGGATCAGCACACAGTGATCATAACAAATACTGTAGCATACCCCCGCAGTGGTGCTGTTTTGCTGTCCCTACCACCATTTAGTAAAATGGCTCCTAAGTTTCTGAACCCCAGCTCTACAGATAAAATTGAGATTTCTTCCTAGTCTTCTTCTCTGTAGATCTGTATAGAGGTCCCTGTCTCTCCAAATTAATAGTGATGGAAGTTTCTCACAGAAAAATCTCAAGCTCTCTAAAGACAAAGCACTGGTAAGAGAAGAAGTGGGTGTCCTTGGTTTTTCTATATAGACAATGGAGGAGAGGGGGAATCCTGGGTCTATCAATATAAAAATTAGGAAAAAAAAGCAGTTGTCCTGGGCCTCTCTATAAATACAATATTTGGGGAGCTGGGATGTTATCAAGCTTTCTAAAGGCGAACAGCTGTTGGGTGGTGGGGAGAAGGGGTTTAGCAAGATGGCAAAGGAATTTCCTTGCCCTCTGTATGGTGGGGGAGAAGAGGGGCACCCTCGTCCTCCCTATATACATATATATTCACGGGTGAGAATAGGAAGCCTCAGCCTTTCTAGAGGCTGTTAATGATAGTAGGGAGGAGCAAAGGACAATCTCTGACCTTTTTAGAAATGCTGTGAGACCTCCCTATTTTATAAATATAACATGTGCACACACTGGATGGATGGTTGCGTCCCTCCCCCAATTCTTCTCTTACCACCTCCGCAGGTGCCGAGGCCTCCCCTCCCGGAGGAAGCCGCGCTCTCTTTCTAGCTGCTGCTGCGTCGGCGAGGAACGGGACTAGAACGTGAGGGGGCGGGGCGCCAAGTAACGGTTCTCCGGTAACTCGGCGCGCGACAGGCTACAACTCACTTCGCACGCTGCAGCAGCGGTGCCGCGGTGGCGACGGCGTGCCGTGCACTGCACACACGTCTACGTACGCCGGGCCGGCCGGGGTGCCTCACAGCGCCTGCGCGACGCCGGTTCCAACCGGCGCGTGGGGATTGGGAATGAGGTGTGGGTCCGTTCACGCTGCCGTGAGGGAATGGGGGTGGTCAAGGGATGAGCAAGGAGTAAGTAATCTCCTTGTGATTTAGGATGAGATGTAAGAGTCACGATAGTGGCGTGTGTACGTGCGTCCCTTACGCAGGTATTGCCAAAAGGTCAGGTTGGTACCATCCATGTGGTACCAGAGACAGGGAAGATGCGAACAGAAAGGTCCAGCTCTCCCTTCCCAGCACCGCTTGATAGTATTTGTCTCTCCATTTGATAGAGGAAGCGAATTAAATTATAGCGTCCGCACAGGACACCGGTATTAGGACTGTCACCACGGTGCTTGCTGGGAAGTGTGGTCCGGAAGCGGCTCATGCACGTGGCGCGCGCAGTGCTCTACTGAAAGATAGAAATTGGTTGTGTATGGCCTTCCTCTTATATCAAGCTTGCTTATTTCCATCTCTACTATGCTCGTTTGTCTTTTCCTCTCGCTCAGAGGGTAGTTGTACTTGTCCTATGTTTTCTAGAATTCAGCTACCTCTCTGTGACTTGTGGTGGCCCTGGTACAATTTGTTCTGAGCAATGTTTCCTCACCCTAGATAGAAGGGCATTTATAGCTGGCAAAAGGTAAAAAAACGGATACAGCGGGATCGTTGGGCCGTCTCATTCATAACTGCTGTTTGTCATCAGGGCCGCTTTTACCAGTGAGCAAAGTGCCCAGGTAACTGAAGCCCAGCCTGAGGGGGGAATAAATAAAGTTGTCCTGAGCCCTGCTTCCTAGGGATAAAATGTGGCATAAATATATAAAGTAGGTATCAATCCATGCCACTAATGGCTCTGCTGGTCTCGTCCTCTCCAGATGTCACCTCATATTTTTTAGTTGCATGCCTGTATTGTGTGTTCTCCGGGGATAGTTGGATATTTCAGCCACATAAGTATGTAGTTATCTCATCGCATGACAGAGCCCATGGAAGATAGGATTCCAAGCATGGAAGCTTGTAGAAGAAATATAAAAAGCATGTGCAGGAATTGCTGCCACTATGTTGGTATTCTATTCCCCTTACTATTGCATTAGTTTGTACTCTGCTTGCTTTGTTTAGTTAGCTTGTAAAAAAAAAAAATCTCACTCTTTCCTGCCCTCTGCCACTCCTCTTTCTCTGCTTTGCTCTTCTTTGGTATGGACGGTGCCGCCGGGTTTTCAAAATGGCTGCTGAGACTTTGGGGCAGTCTGATTGTCCATCTATACCAGATCTACTTGGTCTCTCAGAACCAGTGTTTCCAGGGCTGTTGGTTTCTCGCCAAATTGGGCTCCTTTCCGCGAGCCGCTGTGGCTTTTTCACGCCACATGCGGGATTTTGGGCGGCTTTTTTAAGGCCCGCCGGCGTTTTTTTGCTCACCGCAGGGTTTTTTTTCCCTGCGGCCACTGGCCACAGGTTGGCTGGTTTTCCCACAGCCAGTAGAAGCCCCACGGAGGCGGGCTTAATTACGTCATTTGTATGCAAATGGACTCATTAATATTTATTACTGATGCCATTCATATGCAAATTGACTGTGCGGTTTGGGGCTGTCTTTGGGCGTGACAAATTTTTTTTCCATCTGGCAACACTGCTCAGAACACGGATGAAAGTTTGTAGGCCATTTCTTACTCCTTGGAGCTCCAGAAAGTTTATGAGCCAACCAAACGGCTTGTGTTTTGAAAATTCTATATATGAGTTCCTTAGCCCTTCTTTGATGCATCTGTAGTAAGGACTATTGTTAGTATTGGCAGATGGAAAAAAAACTGTCCTTTTTTCAAGTTCTTGATCATACAGAAATTTGAGTTTGTGAGATTGATAGCAGTTAAAACCTGGGGGACTCCTTGCCCTCACCCTGACTGTTAGGTTTCAGAGCCCAAGTTGTGTTTGAGGAAATAAACACACAGTACAGGTTACAGGTGTAAAATATTAGATAAAGCTTTGGGAGAGGCCGTCAAATATAGCAGCTTTGCTAGACAAGTTTCTAATCCCTCTTTCAGCTGAACTGTCTTTATGAGCAAATTTCAGAATACAGATTCATTCTTTGGCATGATAAGATAATTGCCATGCAACAACACTTTTTCCTTTCTAAGGCCTTGACTATTCCATCAATAGGTGCACCATATCTTTCTGGCCCACACACATCCTTCTTTGGCTAAGCTTTATATAGTTAGCTCAGTTTCTTTCCTATCTTAGGTTTCAAGGCCTGTACTAGTACATTTGGTTCAACAGATAGTTATTCTTCAAGACTATTGTTTGTTTCTGCTTCAGAGAAACTTAACAAGCCTTCTTCATTACATGACTGACAGAGGATTTCCATTTTTCCCTTATCCATTACTAGACCCCAACTCTCCTGTTCTCCAGGGCCCTTACAACAAGACAATTGAATGTTGATTGTAAGAGGTTGAGCACGCTTATTCCAATGGTCCTTTAGGAACCACTGCAAATGCCTCATGAAGCTGAGCCATCAACAGCACCAGCCAATATGTCCAAGCAACACCATCAGTTGTCTGGCTCTTAATGTGTGGCTGCTTATGATGGAAGAAATAACTGCCTGAATTGTAGAGGCTCGATCTGACGGAAACATAGCGGTTAGATTGGTAGTTCAGAGCATCGCTCCAATGAATTGTAATGATTGCAGTCGAGCTAGTTGTGATTTATTATCATTTATGAATCCCAATTTGGTAAGGAGAGTTATCAATGAGTAGAGGGCTAGAGATAGCTCCCATGGAGATAGAGCTGCTACTAGCCAATCATCCAAGTATGGGAAGATGAGAATCCCCTGTCTCTTTAGCTGTGCTGCAACTGCTACCACCACTTTGTGAAAATTCTGGGAGCCGATGACAACCAAAAGTGATGGTCTATGTATTGAAAATGTTCTCCAGCTAGTATAAATCTTAAATACTTCTTGTTTTGTGTGAACGGGAATATATAAATACGCATCTTTTAGATCAAAAGCTGCAGCCAACTTGTGGGAATTTGTGCTAGGATGGTGGCCAGAGAATTTATGCTAAACTTCTCCCTCTTATCCACTCAGACTTATAGTGCGAAAAAAAGTGATAATCTTTCAGATCACCATTTTTGTTCAGCATTCTTCTCCAGTCTCTGGGAGCGTAAAGTTGAACATATCGCCTAGATCCTTGCTTAAGACATTAAACTCTTGGCAAATATTTTGGCTTCTAGACTGAATAGATTCCTTCTTCATCCATGAAGACCAAATGGGCTTTGTTCCAGGCCATTATGCCTTGATGAATCTGTTGAAAGTCTTGGTGGCCCTACAAACAGATAATAATGCTGAAAATAGGGCCCTGCTAACTAGCCTGTACTTGGAAAAGGCTTTCAATAGGATGTCTTAGAAGCATTTGTTCTGGATGATGGAGATGTTTGGAATCTTGGGGGCCTTTGTGGAATAGGTGAAAGCCCTTTACATGAAGCCAACTACACAGCTCTTGGTAAATGTTTGCTTAACAGAACCCTTTGAATTGCAAAGGGGAACTAGACAGGGGTATCCACTCTTTCCGGTTCTGTTTTTAGTGACCCGTGGCTGTAAAAATAAGAACTAATCAAAGTATTGAAGGACTACACAAAGGTGCTAAAGAATATCATATTAGTATGTTTGCAGATAACATGCTTCTTTATGTAGCTTGTACAGATCGCAGTATGTTATGTAGATCATTGACACCTTTGACAGCTTTACAGTCCTAAAAATAAACAATGGCAAGATAAAAGCTTGTTATGACTCAAGTAATAAGAGGGTTCAAAGCACAAAACACAATCCGAAACAGAAAAGCACCAAGAGCCTTCAAAAACGGAACAAATCCTTTAATTCCACAGCATGGATCAAATTGACCAATCTTGTACGTTAATGACCCAACATGGGCCATGTTCCGGCACACAGCACCTGCCTTGGGGGTCATGTAACATCAAAAAGTCCAGTATTGACATGGCCAGCGTGACAGCTGTAGCCTGTAGTCAGGAAATAGGAACCTAATCTGAATACTTATTTGAAATCACAGTCATGCTGGGCATGTTAATACTGGACTTTTTGATGTTACATGACTCCTGAGGCAGTCACTGTGTGCCAAAACATGGCCCTTATCAGGACATTGATGTACATGATTGGTCAGTTTGATCTACGCTGTGGAATTAAAGGATTTGTTCCATTTTTTAAGGCTCTTGGTGCTTTTGTGTTTTGGCTTGGCTCGAGTAAACCAGATGTATACTCTTTCCAAAAATACTAGGACTAGGGGGCACGCAAAGAAGCTACTAAGTAGTACATTTGAAATGAATTGGAGAAAATATTTCTTCACTCAATGAGTAATTAAACTCTGGAATTCGTTACCAGAGAATGTGGTAAAAGCAGTTAGCAGGGTTTAAAAAAGGTTTGGAAAATTTCCCAAAACAAAAGGCCATAAGCCATTGTTAAGATGGAATTGGGTCAATCCACTGCATATTCTAGGATAAGCAGCATGAAATCTGTTTTCCTGTTCTGAGATCTTGACAGCTACTTCATACCTGGATTGGCCACTGATGGAAACAGGATAGTGGGCTTGATGGACCTTCGATTCTTATGTCCTGGAGGCACCCCAGCTAGTCAGGTTTTTAGGATACCCACAATAAATGTGAGAAAGATTTGCATGCGGTGGAGGCAGTGCATGCAAATCTCTCTCATGGATATTCATTGTGGATATCCTAAAAACCTGAGTGGCTGGAATGTCTCCCGGACCAGATTTGGGAACCAGTGCCCTAGCTACCAGACTCACTGAAAACAACAGTAGGAGAACTGGAACTCACAATGGCAAGCTGAAATACTAATTTACCTGAATCGATATATAAACTGTGTGAGAATGCAGCCTGGAACAGAACAAAATGGGCCTAGGAGGGTGGAGTTGGATTCTAGACCCCAAACAAGTTCTGCAGAACTGTCTGTCCAAACCAGCTACCTATTATCTTGCTCAAGGCAATAGTGAGATGTGAAGGTGTGGACTGAAGACCATGATCCACCCTTGTAAATTTCTTCTGTAGAAGCTGACCTCAAGTGGGCTACTGATGCCACCATGGTTCTGACATTATAAGCCTTGGTGTGGCCCTCAAGAGTGAGCCCAGCCTGGGCATAAGTGAAAGATATACAATTTGCCCCTCCGAAGGGACACCACCTTGTAGTGGTGGAAGGGCTTCTGTGTTTCAATGACTCAGAGGGCTATGCTGAAGGGTTACGCATATCAGACAGGCCTCTGAGGAGAAACCAGACAAAGAGTGTCCCAAACTGGGAGAATGGTTAGATGGTGACCTGAAGTTCGTATGCCCAACGGCCCAGCTGCCCTCTGAAGTTTTGTCTTCTTTACGTAAATTTCCTCTCTGCCATTGCAGTTACCTTAACTGAGAGGAAGGGGACAACCGGCGGTCAGCCGCCGATGGCCAGCGTTTTGTCCCCTGAGCAGCAAGTGCGGGACCACTGTGCGACGAACTGCCCACAGATGAAAGGGTTGGCGAGTCCTTTGATTAGCGCCGGAGAAGGAGCGTCGACGCTCTTGGACCTGGAAAAAACAACTCCATCGCTCCCAAATTATTTAACCACCATGTCCAAAGGAGTGGAGGAGTGAATTAGAGGCATATGCTGAAACAGAGGACGTTTACAGCAGAACCCGAATCGGCGGAACCACTCCTAAACAACTAAGAGAAATCAACTTGGAGTTTTTGGCTCCCGTGGAGGTTACATTGAATACCATCTGGAAGGCGCTTCAGGACCTAACGGTGGCAGTAAATAATTTTGTTTCAGATATAATTTTGTTAGAGAGTTACATGGACAATTTAACTGAGAGTGAAAAATTGATATAACAAATGATTCTACACAAGCAAGAAGTGGTTATGATCTTGAAAATGATAATAGACCAGAAACTTTGAATAATAAAATGAACATATTATAGACTAGTAAAAAAGGCCCATTTCTGACACAAATGAAACGGGCGCTAGCAAGGTTTTCCTCAGAGTGTGTATGTTTGAGAGAGTGTATGTGAGAGTGACTGTGTGACAGAGAGTAAATGTGTTTGTGACAGAGTGAGACTGCCGGGTGCGAGTGTGTCTGCTCTGTCCCCTGCCCCCCCTGCAGCCACCCAGCGATTATCCTTTTTTCTTGCCCCCTCTGTATCCACCCAGGGATGCTCTTCTCTCCCCTGCCCCCCCTCCCGCAACCCAGCGAGTCTCCTCTGTCCCCTGCTCCCCCTCCAGCCACCCAGTGATTCTCCTCTCTCCCCGGCTCCCACCTCCAACCACCCAGCGATTGTCCTCCGTCCCCTGCCCCCCCTCCAGCCACCCACCGATTGTCCTCTCTCCCCTGCCCCCCCTCCAGCCACCCAGTGATTCTAGTTTTTCCTGTGCCCCCCCTCCAGCCACCCAGCGATTCTCCATTTTCTCTTGCCCCCACCGATGCTCTTCTCTCCCTGGGCTGTGCCCCCCCTTCCAGGCACCCGGCGAATCTCCTGTCTCCCCTGCCCCATCGATTCGCCGCTGTGCACCCGCCCTCCCATCTGTGGTTGGTCAGCTGTTGCGTGTGACATGCGTAGGGTGAGTAATGTGATTTGGTGAGTGTCATTGCTCCGCCCTTGATGTCATCACGTTGTGACGCGAGGGCGAGGCAGACACTCATGGGCAAACAGCAATCTACACAACTACACACTACTTCCAGCTTCATTAGAACGTTGGAGGTGCGTTTTATATAGAGAGATGATTAATATCGAGATTATTGTTTTTCCCAGAGTTCTGGGTATGACGCCTAAAGTTTTCCTCAGAAATATTTCCTCAATTATTACTTTAAAAGGAGTGATGCCTGTGAAAACTGGGATTACTTTAATCAGTGGGATCTGAATTAGAGACAAGTATATGTATTGTTAACTTCTGGTTTTTAAAAGAGAAAGAATGTAATCAGATCTATTATTCCTAACCAATATTGGACAATAAGTATGTTTTCAATTAAATGATTTGACTATACACCATATTGGCCTTGAAGAAGCCAACCAGATGATCAATGTGGAATAATGAATTAGATGAGTAATATCTGGGGATAATCGGGTTAATACCACGTTTTCTTTCTGTTTGCTGTTTAATTGATCGCCTTGTCTTGTTTCATTCTCCCTATTTAGTGGTGTAAGGAAGAGAATAGAATTACCTGACTGAAATAATTCCTATATATTACTTTCTCTGTATTTCTGGCAAGTTGTTTTATCGCTTGTAAAAATTTAAATGGTTCTAAATAAATAAATAAATAAATATATACAATTTGCCAGCCAATTGGAAATTTTGAGTTTCCTGATGCCAACCTCCATACTGTTGATCAAAAAAAAAAAAATGAAAAGCTGGGTGTACTGTCTGGCCAAGTCCACTCCAGGTAAGAGGCCAATGCTTGCTTACAATTCAAGGTGTGCAGTGCTCTTTTGCCAGGATGGGCATGAGGCTTGGGAATAAAATCTTGGAAGGATGATAGACTGATTCAGATGGAATTTCGACACAACCTTAGGCAAGAACTTAGGGTGCAGGCAGAGAACTACTCTGTTATGATGAAATTTCATGTAAGGTGGATCTGCTGCTAAGGCCTGAAGCTCACTAACCCTGCAAGCTGAAGTAACAGCCACCAAAAACAAGACCTTCCAGGTCAAGAACATCAGATGACAGGAATCAAGCGGCGCAAAAGGAGCTTTTATCAGCTGGGTGAGGATGACATTGTGACACAGTTGGAGGAGGCTGTCCAGAAATGGGTTTACCTTCTACATGGTGATAGTAAGCACTAATTGCACCAAGGTGAACCCTTACAGAGTTGGTCTTAAGACCAGACTCAGGTGCAGAAGATATTCAAGCAGGGTCTGTGAAGGGCAAGAAAGAGGATCTAGGGCCTTGCCCTCACACCAGATGGCAAACCTCCTCCATATGAAATAATTAACACACCTTTTGGTGGAATCTTTCCTGGTTGCAACAAGATCCTGGAGACACCCTCCGGAAGATGCAAAGAAGCAAATTGTATTCTCTCAACATCCAGGCCATGAGGGCCAGGGACTGGAGGTTGGGATGTAGAAGAGATCCCTTGTTCTGCATTATAAGGGTTAGAACATGCTCCAATCTCCAAGGTTCTTCAGAGAATAACTCCAGAAGAAGAGGGAACCAGATATGTCTGGGCCAATATGGGGCGATCAGGATCACGGTTCCCCAGTCTTGACTGAGTTTCAGCAAAGTCGTCCCCACTAGAGGGATGGGAGGATATGCATACAGAAGGCTGTTCCCACAATGGGAGGAGGGCATCCAATGCTAGTCTGTCATATGCCCTGAGCCTGGAACAGTAGTGAGGGACTTTCTAATTGAATGGAGTGGCAAAGAGATCCACCGAGGGGGTGCCTCACACTCGGAAAATCTCACAGGCAACATCCATGTTGAGTAGCCACTCTTGCAGTTGCATGACCCTGCTCAGTCAGCTAGGCTGTTGGATTTGCCCACCAGGTATGGGGCTCTGAGAACCATCCTGTTCTGGACAACCCATTGCCACATCTGGATGATCTCCTGACATAGAGGATGTGATCCGGTACCCCCCCCCCCCCCCCGCTTGGTGTAATACATTGCAACCTGATTGTTTGAATGAGTACAATTTGATTGAACAGCTTATCTGTGAAACCATTTAGAGTGTTCCAGATTGCCCAAAGCTCCAGAAGGTTGATGTGAAGATCTGTCTTCTGAGCTGCCCAAGCACCTCAAGTGTGAAGCCAATCCTAGTGAGCTCCCCACCCCAGATGGGATGCATCCATCATCAGCACCTTTTGGGGCTTAGGAATTTGAAATAGAAGTCCTACAGTCAAATTGGAACGAATTGCCAACCAGAAGAGGGACTGAACCAACTTCAGTGTCACCTAGATGACAGCCGCTAGGTTCCAGGAGGCCTGACACCACTGGGCAGCTAGGGTCCACTGGACGGTTCTCATGTGAAGACATGTCAAGAGAATGACATGCACAGTGGAAACCATGTGGCCTAGTAACCACAACATCTGCCGAGCTGTGGCTTGTACCCGAGTGGCGAGTGCAACTAGAGAGTATCCACTCTCGGCACAGGGAGAAAGGCACATGCCTGCTCTGTGACTAGCAGGGCTCCAATGAACTCCAACTGCTTAACCAGGAGCAGATGGGACTTGAGGTAGTTTAAAAAGAATCCTAGTAGCTCTAACACCCGAATAGTTCTCCACACGAACTCCTGAGCACCATCCTTCGACGTGTTCTTTACCAGCTCTACTCCCAGTCTAATTAGCGATGCTGTGACTACCGCTAGACATTTGGTGAAAATCCTGAGAGCTGACGCAAGGCCAAATTGCAACACACTGTACTAAAATAGTGTGTTTCCACTTAAAATTGGAGCTACTCCTTATAACCTGGAAGTAATGTGATATGCGTAGACATCCTTTAAGCCAGAGAGCATAGCCAATCTTGAGCCTGAATCCTTGGAAGGGTGCCCTTGGAAACCATCCTGAACTTTTGTTTGACCAGGAATTTGTTAATGGCCCTTAGGTCTAGGATGGGACGCATCATCCATCGACTTTGGGACAAGAACATATCTGGAATAGAATCCTGTCTCCTGGTGGAATGGGACTGACAGAGGGGACTCCCAGTTCTTCACCTGAACATCACTCAAGAGCTTGTGAAGCAGGACAGTCACAGCCTCTCTAAGAGGAAAGTCAAACATCTCGGCCCTTGGCTTGTCCATCTCCAAATTAATGGGAATGGTAGCCACCTTTTCCTTTACAAAGGCTGGGAAGGAAAGGCTCTCAAGTGGAGAAACACGTGACTGTCCACCCATTACGTAAGAAACCACATCTTGATCTCTCCACCCCATCTAATTTATCTTTCTTTGCCAAAATCCTTAAGAAAGTAGTCCACAGTCAACTTATTCTATTGAATCCAGCAATATTCTTTACCCATTTCAAGCAGGCTTCAGACCAAATCAGCACTGAAACCTCCTGTTATGACCTCATCCATACTTCACTAGATCAGCGTCACTCAGTAATAATAATTTCTTTAGCCCTGTCTTCTGCATTTGATCTTATTGACCATACTCTCATCCTTCAATGATTACAACATTGTTCTTTCTTGGTTTACTAGTTAATCTTTCCAATCATTCTTACCATCTCTCATTTCGTGATGAATCCACAGATTTTCTTCCCCTTCTTTCTGGTGTTCGTCAAGGCTCCATATTGTCACCAGCTGTCTTCAATATTTTTCTCTTCCTCCCCACCCCCCCCCCACACACTGATTCAGAACTACTCCTGCACTCCATTTTGTTAAGTGGATGACATTCAAATCTTAAGGTCACAGACACATCTGTCACAATCCTCAATATTTGTCTTTCCAACGATTCCTCATGACTTAAATCCAATCTTTTATTTCTTAATATGGCTAAGTGTGAAACGATTCTTTTTCACCTCCTCACCATTTATCAGTACTGGCTCCTTCCTTAGAAGGCATTATCCTATCTTTCAAGATTCTGGGGGTTGCATTTGACTCGGCTCTAACCTTTAAACCTCACATTCATTCGGTTCTTCGTGCCTCTTTTTTTGCCCTTCGTCATCTTCGGTCTGTCTGCTCCATTCTTTCTGCCTTCCTTTTATAACCACTTATACATGCACTGGTTATATCTCGTTTTGACTACTGTAACTCTCTTTTTGCAGGTCTACCTTTACAGAGTGCAGGTCTGCCTGTACAGAGTTTGAAGCGTCTACAACTTATCCAATCAACTGCAGTTAAACTAATGCACAACATTTTGACCATGTCACACCTCTTCTGATATCTGAACGCTGGCTTCCTATTTCAACCTGCATAAAGTTAAAGATTCTACTGTTGGTTTATAAATCTAGAGCCCCTTCTGCCCCACTTTATCTCAACAACGTTCTTATTTTGTGCTCTCCTTTGCATTGCCTTAGATCAACCGATAACATTTTATCCTTTCCACCACCGTCTTGTACTTGAGATTCTGCCTTTAGTTATCTAGGCCCTAAACTCTGGAATGAGCTCTCGCATCAGGTTTGGGATCAAACCACCATTGTTTCTTTCAAATCAGCCTTAAAAGCTCAACTTTTCAGAATTGCATTTGGCTTACCATCATAACCTTTCCCATCAGCTCTCCTATTGTGACTCTCTGCCCTTCCTTCTCCCTTCCCACTGTTCCCTCTTCACTTCTGGCGTGCCTTCCTTCCCCCAATCCCTTTTATTCTTTTCCTTTTCGTCTAAGTTTGTAGGGTTTTTTTTTATACCACATTGAAGCCTATGTTAGGCCACATGTGAAATATTTCCGTTTCTCCTCTGGTGGGAGGGGGGGGGTGGGGTCTGAATAGATATCATAGGACTTCTCCAAGAAGTACCTTGGATCTCTGTCAGATGCCCATGAGCACTCCGTATCGGTGTCAGCAAAGAACTCCTCATGGGAGGGCTGAGACCCAGCTTGAACGTGCTTCAAGTAAGAGGAACTTGGTCCTTGCCAACTCCAACGAAGCTTCCTCCATTGATGTTCAGGGGATACCTGCAAGGGCGGCTGTCAATGCCAGTACTGCACACAGCACTGGCACCAGTGACCTCACCACAAGCAGAGGGCACTGTGAGGCAGGAGATAGAGGCATGGCTGGAGCAAGCACCCCTGATGCCAATACACTATGCTGGAGTATCCCTGTCAAATGCTCCTGGAGCATGGCCCGGATGCACTCATCAAGGGTCGACATCAGGAAAGGCTGGTGTGTTGGTTCAGACACAGCCTGCTGAACTGCTGATATCGACTCTGGTGTGTTGGTTCAGACACAGCCTGCTGAACTGCTCCTGGCATAGTGACTCCCATGTTGGTACCTCCTCGATGGAGGGGGAGAACACTCCTCCCAGTGCAGACGCTTCTCAGGTACCGGATCCAAGTCCTGGTGCTCCTTGCACCATGTTTTGAGGGGATCGATGCTTGTGCTTCTTTGGCTTCTCCTAGTGTTGATGAGGATGACGTCAAATCCTCATTTATCCGCGGTGTCAGCTCTGATGCTGACTGGTCCTGGGGGCCCTGCACAGCAGACAGCTCCAAGGCAAGTGGAAACTCGTGTCAGAGTGCACTCGATGCTGGTATAAGTGCCAATGCCAAAGGCGTAGCTACGGGTGGGCCTAGGCCCACCCAGTCTCAGCCTCTGCACAAATCAGGGTTTTATAAACAGGTAACCCTGCACACACACACACATATCCGTAGAACTGCTTGTTTGCTGCTGTTCGGGCTGCCCTGGAGTCCGGCTTCAGGGGAGGACCTCCACTACAAGCTTACCTTTGCCAAGTCTGCTCTGCTTCAAGTTCCCAGTGGATGCTGCTGCTGCTCTATTGCCAGCAGCACTTCTAGCCTGTGCTCCTGCCCCCGTGCTCCATCTAGAGTACCGCTCCTGCTCTGCAGCAAAATCAGCCCGTGAAGTTGTTTATTTGGAGCTCTGGTGCTTTAAAAAAAAAAAAAAAAAAAGGCTTTGCTGCCTCCTCCCCCTTGCTGTGTCATGCCGCTGGAGAAATCTGGTGGTCTGTAGCAAAATTGGGCCAGAAGTTGTTTATTTGGAGCTCTGGGCCGGTGCTGCTTTTAAAAAACTTAGCAGCTGCACCCCCCCCCCCCCCCTCCGTGCCGCTGGGGAAATCTGGGCAGTCCTCAGCCCCAGACACCGGCCCAATGTCTGGGGCTGATGAGTGTCCAGATTTCTCCAGTGGCACCGCACAGTGGTGGTGGGCAGCAGCTAAGTTAAAAACAAGCATTCTGGAGTTTTAAATAAACAACTTCCTGGGCCGCTTTTGCTGCAGAGCGGGAGCGGTGCCGTGCACAGGTGCAGAGGCTAGAAGTGCTGGTAACGGCCTTCCCCCCCCCCCCCCACACACACCAGTCAAGCCTACTCTTACCCGTGGCTTCTTCAGCACATGGATTCAGGGCCTCATTGGGGCACTGCAGTAGACTTCTACAGGGCAGCGCTGCCCAGGTTTAAAAAAAAAATGTTTTTCTGTGTAATATTTGATTGCTCGGTGGGGGGGGGGGGGGGGGGGGGGGCTTGGCCCTCATTAGGTTTTATGTATAATGCAGGTTAAAAAAAAGTTTTATATTTCATGCTGATGTGTTTCTGGGTAGGGGATTGGGAAGGGCAGGGCTGATGCCAGACTATGGGGGATGGATAGGGCAGCACTGATGCTGCGCTATAGGGAGTTGTGGGGGGAAGGGAAGGCCACACTGTTAATGCCAGGCTACAGGACAATTTCTAATTTTTGGTCATTTATGCTGTAACTGGTGGGGGTTGTCTGTGTTCTGCATGTTACCAAGGTGAGAGATTTTTCTAGTATGTGGTTTGTGTAGCGATCTTATCAGTCTGAAATGTCTGGCTTTTTCCAATGGGATGCATATTGCTGTTATGTAAATATTCATTGCTTCCTTTTTAAAGCTATTGGTATTTGTGTTCAGAATTGATGGTGTTAAGGTTTGCAGCATAGGCTCTGAGATGTTGGTTTTTGGGTTTTTTTTCGCAGGATTTAGTGTAACTTCACAAAGCGGATCTTTTACTAATGAATAGCTCATGTTTTCTACTGCAGGGCCCATAGGAACAAAATGAGTTCTATGGCAAATAATAAAAGCTCATTGTTAGTAAAAGACCTCCAAAGTATCTGGCAATGAAGGGATATTATTGAGATGCTACCAGATTTGAATAAAATTTTTCTATGGAAAGCTGTACTATGTTCTGTATCCTACTATGGAAAAAACAATCTTGATGGTGACAGTGTGACGTGGTTTATGTTGATGCAGAAAAAACAAAACAATAAAAGCCAAAGTAACCCCTTTGCAAAACCAAATAGAGAAGAACAACAGAACAAAAAGGGGAACAACCAAGGAAGTGCCAAGGGATATTTATTAAAAACTAGTAAAAAAGCCCCGTTTCTGATGCAAATGAAACGGGGGCTAGCAAGGTTTTCTTCTGTGTGCATGTGGGAGTGTGTGTGTCCCTGCCCTCTGGCCTCTCTCCCCTCCCCCCTCTGAGTCCTTCACTGTTACAGAGCCAGCGATTTGATTTCATGCTCTGCTGTTTTCCTTCAGTGACTGACTGTGTTACAGAGAGGGCGGGGCAGACACTCATAGGGAAACCGGATATCTCGCCCCCTTCACACTTTCGGCTGGAGGCTTCATAGAACGTTGGTGTTGCCTTTTATATAGAGAGATACAGTCCATAGGTATCTATAAAAATGGTATCAAGACTCAGGTCCTTTGGTTTTTGTTGCCAGAATGAATGATTTATTCAGGTTGTTCATCAGCTGTAGCTGTTGCCGTTTTGCCATCACAGCCCAATAGTGTGGGTGGCTGTTTGATTGTGTTGTGTTCATATGTGTCCTATAACAGTGCAAAGGACTTAAGTCCAACTGACGTTGAGACTTTTGAGGCAGGCGCCCTGTGTGCCCAAACACAGGACTGTGTTGTCTTGATACTTTTCTTTTTTTTTTATAGATCGCTATGGACTGTATGTCATTTTAGTTGACCATTGATATTTTTACTAAATATCCCTTGGTTGGCACTTCGATGGTTGTTGTTCTTCTCTATTTATGTTGATGCAAGACAGCTGTTGAGCAGACTATTTATTTAGAAATCCATCATCAAGTGTATTTTAAGGCATTATTTAGTAGTATCCCAAGAAACACTACTCACACCGTTATACATACCCCCCCCCCCCCCCCAATAGTCAGTGCTATTTAACTGATCAGCAATGGCCACTGAAAATGCGGCTAACCGCAAATATTCAGCGGAAGATATTCGGTTATCTTCACTGAATATTTGCAGCTAACCAGCTCTAGCGCCTGATATAGCCAGTTAGTGCCGATGGTCAAAGCTAAGAAGTTAAATAGTACCGCATGAATAGCAGTCCTATCTTTAACACTTGAAACTTAACCAGTTAGCTCTGTATATCTGTTAACCGGTTTAAGTTCCAGCAGCCAAAAATGAAACCAGAAATTCAATGCTGATCACTGAATACAGCACAGCATTGACTTTCCGGATTCAAGCACTGGCAGCGGATTTTAACTGCGCAGCCTACCAGTAACTGAATATCAACGCCATC
This sequence comes from Microcaecilia unicolor, assembly GCF_901765095.1. NCBI lineage: Eukaryota > Metazoa > Chordata > Amphibia > Gymnophiona > Siphonopidae > Microcaecilia > Microcaecilia unicolor. The sequence continues at coordinate 256,984,567 of NC_044032.1, forward strand.
GTGCCCAACCATATTAGCTCTGGGCCCACCCAAAATGTCATGTCTGGCTACATCACTGGCCAATGCCATTGTCAACAAACCAGACCTGGTTCCAAAAATCTTCTTCCTGAGCTTCTCTAGATAACTGTTATTTTTTTTTTGCATACATACGCAAAGAATACAGTTAATATAATTGTCTGGCCCCAAACACTGGAGACACCAGGAATGGGTGTCAATCCCAGAGATGGTCCAGTTGCACTGAGCACAGTATTTGAAGCCACTGGGAACATTCAATGACATGGAAGGAAAAGTAGCCATGGCAAAATCAAATGATTTGATGATCAAAAAAGGGGCAAATCACTAAGAAAAAGATAGGGAACAAACCTCTCCAAGGCTCAGGCCTAAAAGGGCCTTGTGAGCCTGAGAAAAATTAAGGAAACTTAAAAATTCGGGAAAAATAAACTAAAACTGTAAGGGAACATAAAGAACAGTCCTGCAGGGGGAGAAATAAGACAGGGCAAAAAAGCTAAAAAAAAAGTACTACGCACCAGATGCTGTGAGGAGCTGCAAATAGCATGATCTCTCACGGCAGATGACAAGAGACCGATGGTCCCGCACTCTCACTTGTGCATGCACAGTAGGGATGCTGTTGCATGCTCTTAAAGTTGCGGTATACTGTAAAAGCGTTCCACCTGGGTGATGTGGATGATGTCACCCACATGTGAGAATTATCTAGCCTGCTTGTCCTCTGAGAATGAATATACATCAGATAGATTTGCATACCAAGGAGACAGTATATGCAAATCTCATGAATATTCATCATGGATATCCTGAAAACCTGACTGGCTGGGGTTCCCCAAGGACAGGTTTGGGAAACACTGCTCTAATACAAGGACCTATTCAGAATCGAGAGCGCCTTAGAGAGGACAGAGGGACCCCTCTCCAAGTGCAGTAGACTACATCCAAGTATTGTCAGATGTTTATAAAGATTGATGTACAAGCTCTCCTCTCCCCAGTTTTGGGGATGTCCGCAGGAACCCCTAACCAGTCAAGCTTTCAGGATATCCACAATGAACATTAATGAGACTGACTTGCATGCACGTACTGCCTCGTATGCAAATCTGACTGGCAGGGGTTTCCCCAGGTCAGGTTTGGGAAATTGCGGAGGTAGACACGCCTAGCCAGTCAGGTTTTCAGGATTGCCACAAAGAATATGTATATGAGAGATTTGCATATAGGTCTCTGCAAGCTGCAAATTTGTCTCATGCATAATTCATTGTGGTGATCTTGGATACCCAACTGGCTAGATGTGCCTCTAGCAGAGGGTTGAGAAGCAGCAAGGTAGAGGACAAAACAGTGGCATTCTCAAAGGGCTGAGTAGAGAAGGACCCTAGCCTCAAGCAGAAAAGTTTAACTGGCTTGTCCAGAATGGGCTGTGGAACCCAAACTGTGCTCTCCTGAAACTGAAAAAAGGACAATCAGACTGGACCAGTCAGTACAAGCAGGTGCCAGCAAGATGCTGCACATTACAAGGAGAGGAGTCTTGTCTGCAGAAGTACAGCATAAGATTCTCAGAGGATTCCCAGCCACTGAGACAGCAGAGGAGTTTGTAAGAGTTATTCCAAAGTGATTTCAGCTGGAAAACAGCTGCAGAAAGGAATAGGAAGTCCTAGAGTGAACTGGAGTACTCTTGCAGTAAAGACTCCCCTGCCTCATGCAGTGAAAACTTCACTGGAACACGATTCTGATGCATGAAGAGGATTCTGTAGGTCCTACTGATCTCATACCCAGGGGGCCTGTGTCCTCTTTTCACAGGACAGTAGTGTCCTGATTTTAATCTGTAAAATATTGACAGTCCCATCTTACCTTCTTCGTTACCCTTTAGTTTGACCCAGTCTACCAAAGTAATATGAATTGCAATGTCCCAGCCAATTTGACAAAGTTTTTCTGCAGTTCTGCACAACCTGGCTTGTGTTCTACTTGGAATATGTTTGCAGCACTCAAACTAGGAATTCTGGATGCTGCAGAAAACATGATGGCTCCCCATCATCTCTTCTCTAGCTCTCATCTCCTCTGATTGGCTTTGCCATGCTGCTATGTATACAAAGGGTGTGAAAGGAGCTGGGCATGGGTGCCAAACTAGGGGACTAGAGAGGCTCAGGGATGACACAGAGTATCTGATGCTCTAGGCAAACCATTAGTTATGTGCCCTCACCCTGCTACACCTATACACCAGCATCTCTCTGTCCCTTCTCTTTACCCAAGGTGTCCAGAATCCCCTACCTCTACTCACTGCAGTGTCCAAAATCCCCCCCCCCCCCCCCGTGTCCAGTAGCTATTCAGTGGCTTCCCTACCACCTCCAGGGCAGCACTGGTACTAATGCAACAATCAGGATATCTACAGAACAGGGGTTCTCAACAGAGTCCTCAGAACAAATCTAATCAGTGAGGATTCCAGGATACCCACAACGAATATACATGAAATAGGGTATGCAAATCTATCCTGAGGACTGGGTTGAGAACCTCTGCTAGAGAAGATTCAACGTGGCAGGTTCAGGGGCCTGAGCACCCATGCATGCTCACGGCCTTCGGTGTCCCATTCCCTCTGAACTTTCTGTTTTAGAGCATTAAACGTGCAGATGATTAAGGCCCTGTGCCGATTATGATGAATTCACAGCGCCCCAAAGTGTGCCGCCTTAGGTGGATGCTTATCTTCACCCTACTTGTACTCCTAGAAGGGGACCCAGCAACACAAAAATGAGCGATGAATCATCAAAAAATAAGTTACTTTTATCCTGGGAAAAGTTACTCCAGACCACTTATGCCAAAAATGTTTTGACAAACGTGAACTCTGGAAGACACTAGTGCGCCCCTTTTGTGTTCACTCTTTCCTACTTATATTGTACTTCTACCCCTGTCCCTACACTGTCTCATGTTACATAGGATCTTTCCCCTCTTTTATTAGAATGTAAGTTGCCTTGATGAATACTTGGAGACAGGATAGAAAATCTTAATAAACTTGAAACAATCTCTTTCAATCTCCATTTTTCAGGCTCTCTCATGGGCCAATGATTAGAAGCAAACACAGGCGCTAGAGGCTATTTGCGCCATACTAGCGCCTGCGTTTGCTACCGCCCCATGATCAGAGCCCCCGAGAGCATGTGAAACAACACGCTCACAGGCTCTGAATGGAACGAGCATGCAAATGCACACAAAAGAGGGCTAATAAACCTATTCATCCCCAATGACCAGCGCACCAAAGATTGGCTTTCTGGCTCGGAGCTAGCATTAGGGTTTGCAGACCATTGGGGAGGAATGGTGAGCCCTGTCCAGCACTCATTTGCTTGCTATCAGGCCCCCATTCCCCCAATGCAGCAGCCCCTCCCCCCCAGCAACAGGGGTCTACTCTGGAAGTCCAGTGGAGCTCCGGACCCCCCCCCCCCCCCCGATTCATGGGGAGCTGGAGATCCGGTGGGTCTCCAGTCCCCCCTAACATCCAGATATCCCTGGTGGTGGGTGAATTCCCCCCACCTAGTGGCCCTTCCCCACCCCCCTACCTTAAGTTGGAGGAGGGGGGTGGCCTCCCTCCTCTTCCATTGGCGGCACCTGCAAAATGGCAGCACCCAGCCCCACCCAGCATATCCCATGAAGCGGGGGGGGGGGGGGGGGGAATTCACTCACCAGCCACCAGGGACATCTGAGGGATGTTGAGGGGTTAGGGGGGCTGGAGACCTACCAGCCCCCCCTGAAACTGTGTTGGGGATGGGGGGGGGGCAGAGGTTTGCTGGACCTCCAGCCCCTTTTTTGCCTGGCTTGGGATAGGGCTAGTTGGGGTCTGGTGGTCCCATGGACCTCCAGCCCCTGTGTCTGGGCTTTTGACAGCCCAGACCTGTCAAACAAGTGCGGGAAGATTGTGCCTAAGCACATGCTGAGGCACAATCCTCCCGCACTTCTACCCCATGATCAGAGAGAATTGCGTGCTTAAATTTGCATGCAATTATCTCTGATCATAGGTGTGATAAAGCCCCACATTGTTCCAGCGCTATTTTTAGAGAACTGTTTGCAACAGTGTGGAAAGGTTTCTGCCTAACCAAGAGAGTCAGTTGACTGTCATCCAACTCTGGCAGGAGTAAAACATCAACAGAAGGTATTTTACGGAAAATTTGCAGCCAGTTCCATCCTGTTCCCCCCCTTGCTCAGCCTCCTTTGTCCCCCCCCCCCCCCCCCAACTCTGGGGCAAGTCACTTAACCCTCCATTGCCCCTGGTACAAAATAAGTACCTGATATATGTAAACCGCTTTGAATGTAGTTGCAAAAAATCTCAGAAAGGCGGTATATCAAGTCCCATTTCCCTTTCTAGCTCCAGAACTTCTCTCATACACCTCTCCTCCATACCACGTGCTTCTTTTTCAGGGTAGCATGGCATTATTCACTGGCACCAGTCTGGCTCTTACTACCGAAAGTCTGATAATTCCAGGCAGCCAAAACTCCAGAGCTGAAAAGATATTTGCACACAACTTCAAGGAGGTTCAATTTTCTTATTTATTTTAAATAGTCAGATTAATCCCAAAATCCCAGTGACAGCCAGAGGCATAACCCAGGCCACTTAGTGCACCCATCAAAAAGGGACCACGCCCTCTCTTACACACCTGTAGTATTTGTTTGTATGACTATCATGGAATGATTCAGACATGATTAAGGGAAAAGGAAACAATAAAATTAAACATACATAAGCTGAAGAAACCAAGCTTACATCCCACGTGCAAGGCCAGCTCGCACCATTTGCACAGTGATGGGTTAAATAACAGTAGATCATGTACATCAGGATCCAGCCATAGGTACAGGAGTGTCCCTTGCTGGTAAGAGGGGGAACTGCAGCTATTCACCAGCACAGGGCCTGCATTTTCTCACAGTGTCTCGAAGTATACTTACCATCTGTATTCTCCATCCCAGCAAACCACGGAAATAAATAACGCATGTGTGTATACATATTCCTTTAACAAATAATTCATTCAGAAATCCAGGTCTGATGCTGTTTTATCTTACACAGATTCCTTCTGGAGAGGAAGTTTGGGGAGTTTTACAGAAGCCACTTCTGCTGAAGCCCTTGTCTCCTGACTGCTCTGGATAGGATGAGAGAGAAGCACCCATTGTGGCCTTTACCCTTTCCCAGTTGCAGGGTCCCGTAGAACAGCGCTTTTCCATCCTCTGCAGGAGGCACAGCTAGCCAGTCAAGTTTTCAGATTCCCACAACTGAACATACACGAGCTAGAATTGAAATACAGTAGGTCTCTTACATTATGCAAATCTAGCTCATGCATATTTAATTGTGGGAATCCTGAAAACCCAACTGTCTAGATTTGCTTCCTGGAGAGAAGCACTACTATAGCCAAGGCCATGATTCTCAACCCAGTCCTCAGGGAACCCCAAGCCAGGTTTTCAAGATATCCACATTGAATATATATGAGATAGTGCATGCACTGTCTCCACTGTATGCAAATCTCTCTCATGCATATTTAATGTGGGTATCTTGAAAACCAGGCTGGCTTTGGGGGAGGGGGAAGAGTCCTCAAGGACTGGATTGAGAAATCCTGGCCTAGTACCGAGGGGGTGCTACGATCTAGAGACTGTATGTCCCTTCTGTTCTTACAGAAAAGTAGGGATCCAAAACACAAGCACCTTTTCAGCAGTGCTGCGGCAGTGGCAGCAAAATAACTACAACTGGAAGCAACATGAGCAGCCTAGGCTGCTGAGTCTTTTTATACAGGCTTCAGCTTTCTGTGGCTGCAACTCAGGCTCATGTCAGTTACAGTAAGCAGGGTCAGGCCTGTTTTTACTCCCTCCCCTCCTCCCCTGCATCTAGGGGCTTGCAATTCCCATTACTCTATGGTAATGGGTCAGTCACAAACCTATTTTAGTAACTGCCTCTCCCCATAAGCCCATCATATTTTCAAAATATGCATCATGAGTATGCAATACACATGCAGAAAACAAAGTCTGCATATGGACTGGTGCTTTCATATAACCGTTTCCTGCATAAGCAGAATGGATATTCTGAAAACTTGATTGGCTACACGAGCACCAGCAGCACAGAAGAACGGAAGCAGCCCTGGAGAGAGACATCCTCAGAAGTAGAGAGTGAAATAAATGATTTTATTCAATGAACTGACCTAACACAGCTATTGTTTTGGCTGAATGCCTGTGTTAGGAGTCCATAAATCACATGGTAACAGCAGAGAGACAAGTAGACAGCTGCACTTCTGAGAAACCAGCTCCAACAGCAATACCACTCTATGGGCCCCTTTTACAACGGCATGCTAGCATTTTTAGTGCATGCCCATTATGGGCATCTTGGTGTTTAGCGCACATTAATTTTTAGTGCACGTAAAAACTCTAGCGTGCCTTTGTAAAAGACCTCCTATGCAATTCTGTGGCCCAATTGCATCAGACTTTTCACTACGAAGGCTGCAGAGTTACATATAGTGGCATTGCGGTGGAGTTCATTTGTCCATACTGCCGCTATCAGCTCTCTGGTTGCAGTGCTATGTTTTCTTGAAGCACAGCTTCACGTAGTAACCACCATATAAATTTATGGACTCCTGCCATAGGCACTCAGCCAATCAGCCAAAACACAGCCATGTCGGGTCAATACATTGAATAAAATCATCTGTTTCGGCCCTCCGTTGCTGAGGACTGTCTTTCTGCTCCTTCCTGATCTGCAGACTTTGTTCCGTCTCCTGTCATTCTCTATGGAATCACCAGTACAAGGTTTGGCAAGCATAGTTCCAGGAAAAGGTCCCACCATGAAGTGAGGCAAAACTCGACACAAGCCAGTTAGCCACCCTATGATTTTTCCCTCTCACTTGTCTCCACTGAGTGTTAGTAAAAATGAAATTAAGACACAGCTTTTTGGTAACTCCCCTGCAGAAAAAAACACATCACAAATCAGCTCTTTTCTACTTGTCATCCTCCTCCTCTTTCACAGGTGATCTTCCAGGCACAAGGCTCCCAGAGGGTGAAGGACGTAGAAGAATCCAGTGGCCTTCTCTCTCTCCCTCCATGCATTTCCGGCCTAGGAGGTTTTACCCCCACCAGGACCCACTGACGGTTGTATACATATATATGGGAGGTTTTGTCTTTTAATCCAGTTGTTATTTAGACCAAGGTCCCTGGTGCATTAAAGTCTCGGTTCAGCGGCATGCCCCCATTAAAAGTGGTTTCGTTTAAGTGGCTACTCAGGTTCTCTTCATACAGGTAGTCTGCATAATGTCTTTGGAGAAGGGGATGGAACAGAAGGAAAAGGAAAAGGGAGATGGCAATGAGAGAAGGGAGAAAATGAGCAGAGAAAGAACAATTAAGGAAAGAAAGTTAACAGCAGATGGGGGGATGGAAGAGTAGAAATTTAGATTTTGGCTTTTTCAAAGGGGGTGAAGGCAATAATAATAAAAGTTTTTTGTTTTTTTTTGCAACAACTGAAAAAGTGGGGTGAAAACAAACAAACAAAAAAATACCCCCCAGGAAACACCACTGTAGACAGTAATTTTCTCAACAGCCATCAGATGATGCTGGTACATCAAACACCATTTTGGGGAGAAGGAGGTTCTTGTTTTAAAACATTAGCATGTTATTTTTTTATTTTTACACCAAAAAAAGAAAACTCTTTAAGAGTCATTACTCAGCAGCCAAACAATTTTGCTGCCAGCCCTAAACGAGATTATCCATTCTCTCATGACATGGGTGAGAGATGTGCATCCTGAGTTTTGTAATATATTGTCACCCTACAGTATCCCAAAAAGTAATCTTTAAAACACATGGATTAACTTCAAAATTATTAAATTTGAGACAGAAGTCTGGGACTCATATGATTGGAAACATCACCCATACAGGGAGGGGGAGCAGGGGAAAGAGAAGGGAAAAGTTCACCCCAGTCTCCGAGAGCTAGAAGGGGATGCCGTACCTGTTTGCATAGGGTGGCCCGTTGAAGCTGACAGAGTGGGGAATTGGGGTGTTGTAGTAGTAGGACTCCAAGTGGCTGGCCTCATGGTACCTCTGTGTGGGTGCTGGGGTGCGGCGGTCTGGCTGACATCGGTACCCTGCTGCATTCCGGATGTACCAGTCCCGCAGTCCCTCCAGGGCTGCTGCCTTGTGTGCCCCATGGTCTGGTGGCTCTGCTGCCCGCTGCTGGCTCCGTGAGCGAGGCGGAGGACGGCCAGGGACTGGCCAGAGCTGCTGCTGCTGATAGGTTGCTTCTGCCTGTAGAGCTGCACGTGGAGGACCACAGGATTTGGCACGGGCTGCCTGGGCCTTGCTTCTGAGCGCCGGGCTGTCAGGGGGCACATGTGCGTCTCTGCGGGAGCAGTGTCCAACTCCATGCTGTCTCTCTATGTAATAGTCCAGGAGAGCCTCACCGTGGATGGCACCGTTAGGAGGCCAGGCGCTACCAGGCCTTTTGTAGTGGTACCAGAGCTGAGGAAAGGGAGGTTGGTCTGGGGCCTGGTATACTGCTGTCCTGCCAGCCACACTTCTCTCGCTCAGGGCTTCTGAACTCTTGCAGGCAGCCCTGGCCACACCACGCAGCTGGTTAGGTGCCCGCTGCTCACAGGAGGAGCGATCAATGAGTGCCTCAGAACTGCTGCTTCTGCGGGTCTGTGGTGTATAAATCACAGATGGGGGGTCCTGGCTTGTGGCCCAGTGCTGATTTGGAGCCAGCCCCAAATTCTCAGGCCTGGGGGGGAAGAGGCACAAATTAGAAACAAACATCACACTTTGGGAAGTCTGTAGAGAAAGGGTATTAACAACCAGCCTGCCTGTTCCTGCAAGACTGCATCAGACCATAGGACTGTCTATCCTGGCATTCTGTCTCTGATGGGCTAGCAACAGAAGCTCAGAGGCAAGGTGAAACAGGTTCTCTGTAGAAATGTCTGTCCACCCCACTTTCCAACAGGTGTGGTTTAGAGATGCACTGAACCCTCATATTGTGCTAAATAGCCAGCAATGGATCCATCTCCCATAAAGCTTCCACTCACGTTTTCCAAACCTGGTTATAATCCTTCCATTGCACCAGTCACCGCAAGTTCCACAGTGAGGAGTAACGTTTATGTTTTACTTCATTCACCTGAGCAAGTACTAACATCCCAAAAATCTTGATACACCCCCAGCATGTTTGGGACACAAGTTCACTTTACATTCTATCTTCACTCCCTGTACAGCAAATCAGATTTGCTCAGTCTGCTCTATTCACAGATGTGATAGTGAGCTCAGGAGTAGCACAAGGAAGAGTTTCTTCATGGCAGGAGCGGGCCCGACTCCAAAGTGGGTGAGCATGAGACCCCCCCCCCCTGGAAATCAAGGGTCTCAACTCTCCCTTCCCCCCATACCTTGAAACCTTTCAGTTCTTTGCCAGCAGCAACTCATACCCACTGCTCATGTCGACTCAGAGCCTTCCTTCTGATGTGGTCTTGCCTATGCAGAAACAGGAAGTTGCATCAGAGGGAAGGCTTGGGGCTGGCGTGAGCAGAGGGTACAAGCTGCTGCTGGCGAAGAACTAAAAAGATTTACAAGGTACGGGGGGAGGGGTGTTGGGACTTGAGAGACACCAGAATGCCTGTGAAGGAGGGGAGGGAGAGATGCCGAGAACCTTGGGAACACCACTGCTGGGTGGCCCTAAGCCCACCTGTGGCTAAGCCACTGCTTCACGGTAAGGATGGTGGATTCCTGGAACAGCCTCCTGGAGAGATAGTGGTGACATAAAGCATAACAGAAAGCAGGAACAAGTGGAATTCTCCTCAAAGACCTCTACATGTGTCCCAATGACCTGCAGTCACCCTTATGCAAGGGGCTGGGGGTACTTACCTGGAGTGGGTCTTGCTGCAGATGCTCCTGCTCAGGATAGGGGTGGCAGGTACGCTCCTTCCCTCAAAGCCAGACGCGCTGCGGGGGAAGGTCCGGGCAGGGCTGTAGGATCGTTAAGAGGAAATGTGATTTACCCTTGACAAGAAACTATCTGTGCACTAGGGGGTAGGGAAACATGAAACTAAGGGTTCCTGCCCTCATGGGCTTACCATCCTGACAGAGAAATTATGGGGTATGCATTATGGGGTATGCCTAGCGGGTGAGAGGAGGAGTAGAGGGCGTATTAGCATGTGAACTCACCTGGGAGGGCTGGCAACAGAGTTTCGTCGGCTCCTGATCTCGCTGCAGGCATCAGCTGGTGACAGCCTCCAATCCTGCTGCTGTGGCTGACGTTCAGGACTGCTGGAGATGGCTCGTGGGTGCAGTCGGGGCGGGGAGAGCCTGGTACCACTAGGGAAGCCCTGCGCATCAGCTGGAGAAGAAAGCATGGAAAATTGTTTCAGAGCTGATGTGTTTATGATCCCAATTGCTTCATTCCCCCGTGTGCTAATATGAAATCAGAACAGCTTTCCAACTTTTCAAGATAGAAAACTTTGAAAGACGAACAAAACAAAAACCACAACAGGGTAGACTACACCACACCCTCCTGACATAGGAATATAAGAACTGTCATACTGGATTAGACCGAAGGTCCATTTAGCCCAGTATCCTGCTTCCAACAGTGGCCAATCCAGGTCACAATTACCTGACAGAATCCCAAAGAGTAGCAAGATTTCATGCTACCGATCCCAGGGATAAGTGGTGGCTATCCCCAAGTCTATCTTAATAGAAGGTCATTAATGTTTCCTCCTGGAACTTGTCCAAACCTTTTTTAAACTGCTGTTACCACATGCTCTGGCAATGAGACCCAGAGCTTTAACTATTCCTTGTGAAAATATATTTTCTCCTATTAGTTTTAAAACTATTACTATGACTAACAATTTTGAGGTAACCCAGAACTTATTTGTGTTGCTGTGTTTCTCAACTAGACTGTAAGCTCCATGAAGCACGGCCAATCTAATATATATGTCTGTCCTGAACGATATCCAGAAGATGGACACACAATATTATTATTATTATTCATAATTCAGGCATGATCTCTTTGCTGAATAGAGACAGTGTTTGTAGTTACAGAGAATTGAGAGAGTACAGCATTTCCTGACAGCCACCAGCGCTGTGTACGCAACACCTCACTACACTGCTTACCATTCTCGTAGCTTGCAGATTCGGACACTGAGCTGCTGTCAGAATTCAGGGAATCATCTGGAAAGAAAAAAAGATAAGTCAAACCATAAGCTCCAGGAGCTGAGTACTACTCTTATCTACTGTTGCCATATTATCTAGGTGGTTTTTATAAGGTTTTGAAACATACTTATATAGTAGGGTTTTTTTTTTTAAGTTTTCATGGATCCCCAACAGAGTTTCAATTGAAAAGCATAAGTTTTATATTGACTACATTTGTTTACTGTGGCCAATATCATCAGAATTATTGAAACGCCACAAATATGGCTGCTGGAATGCACAAGATTTTTTACATTATTTTAGCGATTTTCCAGAATTTTTGGTTAAACATTAGTGTATTTTTTTTATTCTTTATTAATATATTTCAATACAACACTAAACAGTGTAAATATGCAATCAGCATTATTTTACAAGAGAAATTGTAATACAATAAGGAAAGAAAAAAACATTAGTGTATTTTAGGTGGCCAGATACTGCTACATTGCATTTTACGATCGTGAAATCAATCCCGTTTGAGTACGCAATGTTTTAAAAACTATGTTTTTGATAATTGAATACATATTTTTATTCTACTTTTGCCCAACACCTATATTCTTTTTAATTAGTTTTATCTTGAATTTAAAGTTTTTTTAAATACATTTTGTTTTGAGCACAACCTCTAACCTCTGCTGGAGACAAAAGCTAATATTAATCACATCATGGCAGATTCCACAAACCTGCTTGTGAAGAAGTGCTGCTGCTCTGTCTGCAGAGTGCTAAAACCAGTGCTTTTTTTGTGCCGGTACGCAACGGTATGGCATACTGGCACCTGTTTTCAGAGGTCCAGCGATTCTCCTCCCTCCCCTTGCCAGCGATTCTCCTCCCTCCCCCTCTCCCATGGCCAGCAATTCTCCTCCCTCCCCTCTCCCATGGCCAGCGATTCTCCTCCCTTCCCTGCCCTCCCCACTCCCATGTCAAACTTCCACTCACTCTAAAAACAAAGTCGCAGGCAGCGGTGAACTAGCGGCGCTAGTAAAAGCAGCAAGCTCGACTCAGTCGTCCTTCGCTTCCCTGCTGCCCTCTCAGCGTCCCGCCCGCCCTCGTGGAAAGGAAATGACATCAGAGGAAGGCGGGACGCAGAGAGAGCAGCTGGACATGGGAGAGGGGAGGGCAGGGGAGGGAGGAGAATCACTGGACATGGGTGGATGGCAGGGGGACGGGGGGGGGGGGTCGCTGGACATGGCTGGATGGCAGGGGGGATTGGGGGGTTGCTGGACATAGGTGGATGGCAGGGGGACAGGAGGGTCGTTGGACATGGATGGATGGAGGGGAGGGCAGGGAAGAGGAGGGCTGCTAGACATAGGTGGATGGAGGAGAGGGAAGGGAGAGAGAAGAAATGCTGGACATGGATGGAGGCGAGGGAAGAGTGAGGAAGGAGATGAGATGAGGGAAAAGGAAGAGAGGAGAAAAACTGCACATGGATGTAGAAAATAGGCAGAAGCTGGATCCACTGGACAGTCAAGTCTGCGGAGGACCCAGCTTTTACTTACGGATGTAGGGCAAGAAATGAAGAAGAAAGGTGGAAAGTAAAGAAATAAATGGAAAGGAAGCCCTGAAAATGGAGTTAAGAGGACAGAAAGCAGCAGAGTCAGATACTGAGCCATCATGATCAGAAAAACAAAGTCACCGGACAACAAAGGTAGAAAAAATCATTTTATTTTCATTTTAGTGTATGGAATATGTCCAATTTGAGAATTTACATCTGCTGTCTTATTTTGCACTGGGTATACTGGAGCTGTAACAGCTTACAGAAATTATTTATAATGAAAACAAATCACGTTATTTTTTTCTCCTATACTAGTATATTTTCAATGATGTCTGTTTATATGTGCTATGGCTGGTATAAGGGGTGTGGCTAATGTGGGTGTGTCTGTATGGGTGGAGTCTTATGTGGTGACTCCGCCCACAATGAGTACCGGCACCTTTTTTTCTACAAAAAAAGCACTGGCTAAAACTGAGTACTTTTAAGATTTGTTTTTATTTGTACCCCTGTATCAATTATATTTGTAGATTTTTGACTATGCTACTTTTTAACATACAAATACACCTTTAGCACTTAGGAATGAGCATAACATTTTCAATTGTGCTTTTCTTCCACCGGCTAAATATGCTGTGATGGCATCTTGAAGCTTGTCTCATATTTTGTATATATGAACTTTTCTTAAAAAAAAATATTTTTTACCACCTTCAGGCTTGAAGGATAGAATTTTGCTATTAAGGGAAGGTGTGCTTTTACTTCCCTTCAGGTATGTGTCCTTTTTGAGTGTTCAATTTGCTTATTTATAATCACTGGACTATACAGATGTGCATGGGTTTTGCAATTTTGTTTGATATGTCATGCCAAGAGACTTCTGCTCCACTTATGCTCTTAATCAATACACTCCTTCTGCTCTTATATTTCCACTTGTGCTCTCTTATCACAGGCTAAATGTAATGTGATGGCATTTTAAAGCTCATCTTATATTCATACACTCTTTTGGCACTTATTGTTACTGCTTCTATGCTTTTCGTTCATTTTTATGTTTTGACACCACTTATGTAATTTTCATTTATATAGTTTTTAAATGTGAAGTGTAGTTCATTTTTATGCTTGCGAATTATGATTTGCTATTAATTGTTTGCTTTTAATTATTGTAATGTGTAACTTGACAGCTCTATCCCTGACACAGTCTACAGGGCTAAACGTGGCTATATCAAGATCAAGTATACATATGTAGTATTACATCATACTTTATGCTATGAGTTTATCTTGTTTGGCAGACTGGATGAACCGTACAGGTCCATGTCTGCCATCATCTACTATGTTATTATGTCAGGCATTTGGTTAAAATAAAATTGCACGCTTCTACACTTGCTGGTCTGCTTTGTGTTTGCTGCTCTTTCTACAAAAAAAAAAAAAAAGGCAGAAAAGAAGCCTATGGGCCTTTCTGAAACAGCTTAGTTTACAGCTGCTGTGAGGCAGGAGTAACTGTGTGCATGTATGGGCTGAGAATTAATGCTTATACTTGCATTTTATGTGCAGGTCTTCTTTTAGGTTTTAACCCAGAAACATTGATAAAATGTCCCTAATGCCAAGAAAATAGGAGTCATTTGCACAAGACACAAAAACAGAGAGGAGAGTACAAGCCAAGCCAGGGGAGGAGTGACAGAGTAGTGATGTTTATCCTTAGTGACACATATTTCATTCTACCAGAGAACAAGCCCAGCAATATTACCTGTAGTGCAAAAACACCGATTGTTGTATCTTTAAAACCCCCTATTTAACTGGAAAAAAAAATTAACACCTATATTTACAATTTATAAACTCTTAAGAACAAAAGCCCTGGGTCTCTATATTCAGCGCCACTTTTCTGGCTAGAAGTGGCTCCTCCCTGGAGAAGAGCTGCCCGCTGGGGGTCAGCCACTGATTTTCAGCAGCAATGTCTGGACAATACTGACCGCACTGGGGCGGTCCAGAAGTAGAGCCAGGAGTTAGCCAGGGACCGCCGATATCAGACAGCTAACTTGTCCGGATATCAGTAGTCCCCAGAAAGCTTCCAGTAGATGTCCCATACCTGCACATTCAGTGCTGGTATAAAATTTCAACACCCAGGTCAGCATCTGAAGTCGATGCTGATCATGGTGTTTAAATATCAGGGCTTATTTATAAGATACATGCAGAAGTACCAACCTGCTCTTGTCCTGCCGCTGGGAATGCCTACCTAAAAGTAAGCGCTATGTGTTCCTGTGCGTATTTGCCAGAGAGCTGCATTCACACTTATTTTAACGTGTAAAACAACTGTTCTGCGTGCTCACATTACTTGTAAACGTAACCCCCTACAGGTATCTCTATAAAAGGAGACACCAATTGTTTAGGCACTAAAAATGCATGTAAATGACCAGAATACAGGCAAATACCTCCGTAAATGCCAATACTCTAACTACACGCTAGTCAATGAACTGGTGTCTAGTTTGAAAGGGGGGCGGGGAGACACAGTAGAGTCTGGACAGATCACACTGGTACTCTATAAAGAAAAGCAGGAGCCTATTTTATTTTTTTTTTAATTTATGCACTTTTAATATTACATAAACACAAATATCCATTTAAGAAATACAGAAAGAAAAATATAAAAGGAAAATTTCAACTTAATAAGCAAAACTACTATCTTCCTTAGACCACAGTAAGTGGGGAGAGTAACATCCATAAGATAAGGAAATCAAAGAAAAGCATAGCATGTGTATCCACACCCTAAAAACAAAACAAACAAACAAAAATGCCCAATTGTAATATCTTCTTCATGTCAATGGAAGTCTTAAGCTGCTCAAATATAAAAAAAATACATATTTGTCCCTCCTAATCTAACCAAACATTTACACAAGGATAGGCCAAAAGAAGTGTTGCACCCTGATTCTTAGTCACAAGGCTAAAAAACCTCTCCAGAGTACTTTTTGCAATATAAGGCTATATCCACACCTTCTGGCCATGAAACAACTTGGGAATTACGGAAGTTTCATAACAGCATTCAAGTCTTGTTCAAAAACAAAACTAACCAGAAGTGTACCGCGCTGAGGAATCTCAGACAAGGAATTTTCCAGAATTACAGAAATATTATTCAGATCCAATTGCATATTCTGACCTTATCCATGATCAATTCACCTTGGGTATTTTTAGAAACAATAGGCAAATAATATATCCTATTTAAAGGAGGAAAACTTTTTTGAGGAAATTTCAACAACTCAAGGAGATATTTCTTGAAAGGAAAAAAGGGGAGGTATGTCAGGAGACTTTGGAAAATTCAGCAAATGCAGGTTAAGCCTCCTGTTGAATTTCTTTATTGGCTCATTCGTCCTCTGGGTAATGAGCTTATCCTTAACCACAGCTGTTAAAACACTTCAGGATTTCCAAACATCGGCTTGAATTTGTTGAATCTGGCTCAAATGGTCCCTTTTTAAGCCTTCAACTGTTTCAGCAAGAGAATCAACTTTAGAAACTAAAGAGAGGAGTGGCCTAGTGGTTAGGGTGGTGGACTTTGGTCCTGGCGAACTGAGGAACCGAGTTCAATTCCCACTTCAGGCACAGGCAGCTCCTTGTGACTCTGGGCAAGTCACTTAACTTTCCATTGCCCCATGTAAGCCGTACTGAGCCTGCCATGAGTGGGAAAGCGCGGGGTACAAATGTAACCAAAAAAAAAAGATACCTCCCAAGTTGATTTTGGGACAGCAACTTTAACATCCTGGAGCACCTTCCAAAGACTCCATTGTGACCACCACAGGAGGCTCCAGCAACACCTCTATCACTGCCTCTGTGATCTCAGCCCTGGGAATGTTGCTCAGAGTTCTGCCCACGTTTGAGGCCTGGGTCACCGCAGATTCTGGCCCCTCTGCCTCAACAGAATATTCAAACGACGATGCAGGACACAGTGGATTCTTGAGCTCCGAAGGAGATAAGGTGACGTGTCCCATCGAAGCTGCTGCTCCTT
The DNA here is from genome assembly GCF_901765095.1 of Microcaecilia unicolor. Taxonomy (NCBI): domain Eukaryota; kingdom Metazoa; phylum Chordata; class Amphibia; order Gymnophiona; family Siphonopidae; genus Microcaecilia; species Microcaecilia unicolor. Next base: position 257,001,177 of record NC_044032.1, read on the forward strand.
CATGCTGCCCACCAGCAGGACCTTTCACCCCGGACACAGTTGTGGTCTCAGAAGCAAAATGGCCTATCCTCAGTTGGCCTGGGGAAGATGTTCGGGTGGGCACAGGAACCGTCTGAACCGCTCTCTTTATTTTAGTGTGCGGCATCGCAAAATCCAGGAAAAGAAGTTCAAGTAAAAGGTACGAAGCCAGCCAGGGAAAAACCTGCCTCATCACTCTGGTTTCATGCCGCCATCTTAGCCGCTCCCCCACATGTGCCTATTTTCTTTACAGAATAGTGTCCACACAGATGCTCTTAGCACCTAACAGGCAACCCTGTGTAGAATCACCCTCTTACAAGGCACTTCTATAAAGTATGCATTCACAGTAGTGTGTCCAGTTGTGGGTAGTTTTAAATACTTAGTGTAATCACAGATTACAGCAGTGGTTCCCAAAACTGGTCCTGGAGGCACCCCAGCCAGTCATGTTTTCAGGGTACCCACAATGAATATTCATGAGAAAGATTTGCATGTATGTAAATCTCTCTCATAAATGGCTGGGGTGCCTCCAGGACCAGGTTTGGGAACCACTGGATTACAGGTAAACTTCTAATGATCAGATATCTGTTTTAGTACAAGGCAAAAAAGGTCAGTTAAATACCTTCTTGTATACTCTTATCCATGCACAGTTTATATCTAGATTAGATTATGGTAATGTTTTACATGCAGGTATCTCCAGTAGTAATATAAAGCGACTGAAAACACTGCAAAATTCAACGCTTAGACTTTTGGGGAATTCACGTAAGTTTGACCATATTACAACATTATTTTTGTAGTATCATTGGTGTCCAATAAATTCTTGCCAGATGTTGAATGTTTCTCATTTTGTTTGTCATCAATAAAAATGTTGAAATCTAAAATACAAGATTAATTTTAAAATTCTTGAGTTTAGCGCATACCTTTTTATCTATGTCAACCAGACTACTTCGGCAATTCCTTATACTCCAAGCAGAACCCAACGCTCGTTGCAAGATTTTCATATGGTGCCTCCATCTTTAGCTAAGGTTCACTGGGAAGTTACAGGCGAAAGGGCCTTATTTTGGCTAGCTCCTTCCTTGTGGAATGGGTTGCCTAAATCTATTAGAGCTGAGGAGAATTTCAAAAGGTTCAAAGTACTTTTGAAAATATATTATTTTCAATTAGCTTTAGATATCCAGATAGATAATAATGGTAAGGTCCACTAAACTTCCAGAGAATTATGGTTTAGCAAGTTTTAGTTTTATATTATTTAAAAGAACAGAGGTATGACTGCTCTTGTTTGATTGCGTTAGGTCTCTTCTATTATTCACCTGGAGTTCTTTTATTCTTGTAAATCGCTTAGTTCCAAACTATGGCCTGGCAGAATATAAAATTTTTAATCAACAAACATTTCATTAAGATAGTAGCGTGTAGGCAGGTACGCATGGGCAGGAGTCACATGAGCATAGTTTACAGAATACTGTAGGTTGGACACGTACCTTCAGCACAGGTATAAACACTTATGCCAGCTCTATGGCTGGTGTAAGGGTTCCCAGGATAGGCATGTAGTTTTGCAGTTAAGACTAGTATTCCATAAAGGACAAAAGGCACCTATGTCCCTTTATAGAAGAGGCTCCTACCAGGCACCCAGTGATAGAACTGCCCCTTAGTATGTATTGCACTTCTCTGCTTGCAGCACTCCTTTGATACCACCAGATGGCAACATGTGCACAGTTTTCAGTGGTTGTCTTTTTTTTTTCTCTGTGACCCACTGAGAAAAAAACATATCAAAAGTGGGTTATGTTTATTGGGCTTTATTAACTGCCCTTTTATGAAGAGATTCACCCAAGGTGGTGTATAGTAGAGGTAAACTTGAAAACAGTAAATTGAAACTTAATAATAGAACTACAATGAAACAATATCAAAAATATACACATTTAACAGCACTGGCATGTGACTCATTTATACCACAAGATAGAGGGATATCAGTTGCATAATCCTGCAAAGTTCCAGCCTCTTTAAAAAATGAGAAACATTTATCAATATAAAAATAATTAATCCAGAAACGAAAATACCCCACTTTAGGTGCCTGCTGTTTTTAGAATGTAGAACATGAAAAACAAAGTTCTGAAAAATAATTGAACAGCCCCATTCTACTGACCCTATAGTACACAAACTTTTCAAAAAATGAAAGTTGTCCAAATTTACCCCTCCAAACTTTTATACCCTTTACCTCTGGTATTTGGAACCCCCAACTTTTGATACCTCTTTGCTCAGCGGATCACATATATTTTCTAAACTTTGTTATGCATTTAGACAAGTTAGAGTAAATGCAACCACACTTGGCTGGGATACCTTTTTATTCAAAGGTCATAGGTTATTTTGACCTAACATGTCCAGTCTTCTCCAGGCTAGAAGCTTCAGACTGAGGCACATGCTCTTTGAGAATCATATATGCGCCCTCTCTCTCTGAGAATCACACACACAACTCACTATTCTTCAGCTGGGGGCTGTCACTTAAGGTAGCAGTATTAACCAACTGCAAAACAAAACAAAAAATATATTTATATACACACAGTGTAATCCGCTTAAGTGCAAGGGTCTGGGACCAAACAAATGCATGCAGTTAACTGGAGCGTGCACTTAACCGTTGTGACCCAAAGAAGCTTGACATCTGATAACCATGTACAGTACTGTTTATTATACGTACAGTATACAGTCTCCGTTAACTGACGTTAGGCTTACTTGAAGTAATCAGTTATAGTCCTCTGTACACTATTGGGTCTGTGAGTTCCATAGACTACGTCTGCCAGACAGTAAAAACTGTCATAGCACTGACATCCAGTGGCCTCCAGATAGGCCCGCATGGTGTTGAGACTCTCCAGCGCTCTTGCAAAACTGACAAGAGGAGGTTGTTGAATTTCGTCAGCATGTGCCTTGCTGCTCATTTCATCATCTGTTCCATCATCAGCCGTTGTTGCCTGCGTGTAGGCGCATATCTGGACATCAGTGCTGTCTTCAGCTGTTTGTAGATTGTAATCAACAGCTACGTAGCGATGGAACTCCTCTTCAGTAACACCGGCTGGGATTTCAATAACCTGTTCATCTGACGTGTTTGCAACAGCTGCATCTGTTTCGTCCCTCTCCACATCCTTAACAAAGCTTGCCCGATTGTAGCAGTTCACAATGGTTGCCTGTGCAACACGATTCCAGGCTTCTTTCTGCATATGTAGGGAATCCAACAATGATAGATTATGAGCCAGTTCAATAGCACGTTTATCCTTGGCAGTCTGGTCATCCATAACACTCAGCACAAGAGCCCAATAATGTTGTTTGAAATTGGCTATTATGCCCTGATCCAGAGGTTGGATCAGAGAGGTAGTGTTTGGTGGCAGGGAAACCACCTTGACGTTAGACAGCCTGACATCATCCCTGTGTGCAGCACAATTATCACAAACCAACAAAATCTGACGCTTTTGTGCCCACATTCTAGTGTCTAACTTCTTTAGCCACTGCTTCCAAATTTCCCCAGTCATCCATGAATTTACGTTAGCCTCGTATGACACAGGAAGCCGCTAGTCTTTCTTGAAGAAAACTTTCTGTTTGCTCTTTCCAATGACGAGGGGTTCCAACTTCTCACTCCCATCCATATTGCAGCAAAGGACGATCGTCAGTCGGTCCTTCGACATTTTACCTCCAGTAGTTTCGACATGTTTGAATGCAAGTGTTCCATCAGGAATCGCTCGCCAGTAGAGACTGTTTTCATCAGCATCAAAAATGTCACGAGGTGGGGGAGGAAGTGACGTCAGCGAAGCGAATGGCTGCTTAAACGCTGAGCTCCAGCGCACCCGCGACTAGAAAGCAATCTCTCTCTCCCCCACGGTGGCGAGTTGACAGCCAACAGAGATATAAGAGATACCCAGGTGGCGGTAAGGAAAAATTTGGGATGCAGGCGAACGGAGGAGCGGTAAATCTCACGCAATTCGCGTTTGAAGGCAGTGCGACGCAGAAAAAAAAGATGGCGGACCAGCCTGCACTGACCTCGTGCACACAAGACACGGCGCCAGAACTATTCACTTCCCAAGAACAAACAGACAGGTTGGGAGAAATCCTACCCGAGTTACGGGACTGGCTGAAGGAAATAAGATCTGATCTGAAGGTGGTCCGGGAGGAACTCACGAACCTGGGGGCCAGCCTGCGAGGAGAAATCGCGGAGATTGGCCAAAGAGTAGAAGAAGTAGAAACGCGAATGGAAGACCACACGGAGGCTTTGACAGCAGTTGAATTGCAAGTCTCTGATATTAGCTTGGGGCAACAACAAATCAATGACAAGCTTGAGGACTTAGAAAACAGGAGCAGGCGCTGCAACCTCCGTTTTCGAGGCCTACCAGAGACTCCTGCCTACCGCGAAGCTGAGAATGTGATACAAAAAGTGGCTAGTGCGCTACTATTGATGGATGGAACTGAGGTGAGCCCAGAGGACATCAAGCTGGAAAGGGCACACAGGGCACTGGGCCCGACAAGACAGAATCTGCCCAAAGATATCATCGTGTGCTTTCGAGAATACGGGATGAAGGAGAAAGTGTTACAAGCAGCTCGCAAAAGCACAGAATTTAAATGGGACACCCACCGCATAGAGGTATACCAAGATCTGGCAGCGGCGACATTAAAGCGGAGAGCTGAACTGAAACCGGTCACAGCGAAGCTACGAGAGATGGGCATACGCTACAAATGGAGACATCCTTTTGCACTGGTATTTTATAAAGAAGGCAAAATGCAGCAGATTCGAACGAGAGCAGAGGCGCAGCAATTTTTTCCAGAGGGGCTGGCCGAGATCCCACCGAGTGCAGGAGAAAAAAGAGGACACTCGGGAGGGAGGGCTACCCAGCCAAAATGGCAGCGAGCAGGGCGCAACAGGCTGCAGAGACAACAATCAGCAAATCGTTTGACTTGAGTTACCCGGGGCTGCAGCAAGTAAACTCGGCGGTTGGAGAATACAGCCCCCGTGGCGTGCTGAGAGGACTGAAAAGATGACTGAGTGGTATAAAAAGAGGGGTATATAGAAATGCGTGGGGGAGGGATTGAGATGCTTAAAGTATTAAACTCACATGTATATAGTTGAAGTTATGTATTAACGCTAGGGAAAAACGACAATAGGGTGTGGGGGAGCCACTTCCTTCACGGGTAGCACCTAGCAAACTAGGAGAAGAAGGGTGCTTAAAATGTATGAAGAGGAGGGGGTGGGGGAGGGGGAGGGAAGAGGGGGAAGGGGGAGGGAGGGAGGAGCAGACAGATATGATATAACCAAACGAGGGGAGATCTCGTGGGGAAGGCAAGAGGGAACCAGGATGTACGAACAATATGAAAGCAAATGCCATGGCTCTTAACTGTGTAACGTTGAATGTGAGAGGGCTTAACTCCCCGCAGAAACGCAACCAGATGTTTAGAGAAATGTTACGATTGAAGGCAGATGTTGTGTTCCTCCAGGAGACGCACTTGAAGCGCGGGCATGAAAAATTGGTCAAACATAAACGATATCCCTCAATATACTATGCATCTAACATTGCAGGGACCAAAAGTAAAGGGGTCTTAATAGCGCTTTCCAGTGCGTGCCCATGGAGTGTGAACGAAGTGATACGGGACCCCGGGGGGAGGTATTTGATTCTGGTGGCCTCAGTGCTAAATGTGCAGTACACTTTGATGAATGTTTACGCTCCCAATGAAGACCAAGGGGGGTTCATAAAAGAACTAGAGGGAGTGATTCGGAAGAGAGCCAAGGGCCTTCTATTGATTGGAGGCGACTTTAATGTCACCTTAAATCCGAGCGTAGATAACTCGGGGGGGGGCAGCAGGATATGCCCAAAGGGATAGAGATGCAATGAATGAATGGATGGCCCGCGAGGGCCTTGTGGACATGTGGAGGGAAATCCATGGGACTGAAAGGGACTATACATATTTCTCCCCTAAGCATAAAACGTACTCACGCATAGATTACTGGTTGGGGGAGGAAGCCTTTCGAGGCAAAATTTGTAAGACCAGGATTGAGCCTTGTTCCTGGTCAGATCACTGCTCGGTCAGTTTAGAGCTAAGCCTTATAAGAGAGAAGAGGGGTCAAAGGAATTGGCGTATGAATGAAGCACTTTTGTTGGACCCTCAGCATGCAAGTACAGTGGAGAAATGTATTGAGGAATACATCAGGTTGAATGACAATGGGGAAGCACGTCCGGTGAGTGTATGGGAAGGTATGAAAGCGGTTGTGCGAGGTCATATTATTGCGCTGCAGTCTCATATAGACAAGGAAAGGAAACAGGGTGAGGCCACAATGCGACAGCAATTAGACAATCTGGTAAAGGCACATAAGGCAGACCCCACGGATAGTGCGCGAGAGGGGCAGATACAACAAATACGTAGACAACTTAATGAGACCCAACTAGCTGAAATAGCAATTCAGTTACAAGCAGCGCAGCAAGAGCACTTTGAGTTCGGGAACAAAGCTAGCAGGTTATTGGCCCGTAAACTACAAAAGCGAGCACAACGTAACTCTATAGCTGCTATAAAGTCTGAGAGGGGAGAGATGTGTACCTCCACAGGGGCTATACAACACGCTTTTTGGGAATACTATGGCCAACTCTATGAGAGGGAGCAAACAGTAAATAGGGAAGAGCAGGAAGAATATATAAAGGACCTGGGCTTACAGGGGGTCTCAGAGAAGGACCGGGAGGACATCTCAGCGCTAATAACAATAGAAGAAGTGGAGGAGGCGATAGCAGGGATGCCTACACATAAGGCTCCAGGCCCAGACGGCTTCCCAATCAGATTTTATAAGATGTTTAAGAAATGGCTTGCCCCCCTGCTACTGCGGGCGATTAGGTCCTTCGACGAGGAACACTCACTGCCATACTCTTGGAGGATGGCAGAGGTAGTACTGATCTTGAAGCCAGGGAAGGACCCGCAGAAGTGCGCGTCATACCGACCCATATCCCTGCTAAACAATGACTATAAAATCTTCACTAAAATTCTGGCCAATCGATTGAGGGGGATAATGCCACGCGTGGTCCATCAGGATCAAGCGGGGTTTATTGAGGGACGTCAAGGCAGTGACAATATAAGAACCCTGCTACATGTGATCCAACAGATTGAGGAAGAAGGGAGCCCAGCCCTGCTGCTGTCGATAGACGCGGAGAAGGCCTTTGACCGTGTGGACTGGACCTTCCTGCGGTCTTTGATGGGGAGGCTGGGCATGGGTGAGAGATTTGATAAGTGGATAAATCTTATATATGATAAACCTCTAGCCCTACTAAAGATCAATGGGGGGCTAACCGAGCCGGTCCAATTGCATAGAGGCACGAGACAGGGGTGTGCTCTGTCTCCCCTGCTGTTTGCATTGTCGATAGAGCCACTGGCCAGGAAAATTAGAGAACATGCTGATATTAGAGGGGTGGTTCGGGGCTCCCGTGAGCATAAGATAATGCTCTTCGCAGACGATATCTTACTGACTGTTTCGAACCCGGTGCGGTCATTACAGAGGGTGATGGAGATATTTGAGCAATATAGGAGGATGTCAGGATTCAAGATAAATATGACAAAATCTGAGATTCTAAACCTCTCTGTAGACCAAGATGATATGAGAGAGATACAGCAGCGCTACCCATTTGTGTGGGCACAAAACTCAATTAAATATTTGGGAGTGCAGATAACAGCAAAAATAGATCAGCTATATCAGGCAAACTACCCCCAAAAAAGTAAAGAACTATTTCTGGAACTAGATAGATGGGAAGCTATGACAGTGTCATGGTCGGGTCGAATTAATGCAATAAAAATGATTATACTACCCAAGTTATTATATATGTTTACGGCCTTACCGGTGCCTATACCGCGTTCCTTTTTCCAGCAATTGCATAGAAAAGTATTTGCCTACATCTGGAAAAAGAAACCACCGAGAATCCGTAGGAGAGCAATGCACCACCCCCCAGCATTGGGGGGGATGGGCGTCCCTGATTTCTTTTTATACTATCAAGCAGCCCAATTAAAAATTTTGGCCGAATGGCAGCCCAATAATAACAAGAAATGGCTACACTGGGAAAGGGCATGGATGGGCACTAAGTATTTAGGCAATGTGTTATGGGGACCGAAACAACAGCTCCTGACAGCCCTCCGCAGGGTGCCGGTGGGACTAGCTCATCTGCTTAACACGTGGCTACAAATTAGACATAGAGTGTTTCCCGAAAGGCAATATTTCTTACAAACGGCTATAAGTGACGCCCCGGGGTTTTCTCTAGGGACGGAGGAAAAAACCTATCAAACGTGGGCCCGCAAAGGGCTATATAGGTTGGGTCAGTTATGGGATGAGAATGCGGTAAAAGACTTTGAGATAGTGAGGGAAGAATACGATTTATCCCCCAGGGACCTTGTGTACTACCACTGTGTGAGGGACTATATTCAGAGGAAAGCAAGGGATGAGCTGGAGCTGGCAGAGACGGGCTTAGAGCGGGCGCTAAGGGAAGGAGGAGGGAAGGGATGTATAACTAGACTCTATAAAGCTCTTTTGCTCATGTACTCCCCGATTGACTTTTACACAGACAGATGGGAGAAAACGATACAAAAGAACTTTTCTATAGGTTGGTGGGCCAATAGCTTCAGGTTCCTGGTGCGCTCATCAATCACTCAGCCGATGATTGAAAGTGGTTACAAGATATTGTTCTGGTGGTACTATACGCCACTACGCCTCCACAAGATCTATCCAAAGATAACCAAGGACTGCTGGCGCGAGTGTGGGGGACAGGGATCCTTTTTACACATCTGGTGGGAGTGCCCCAAGGTATGTACCTTTTGGGAACAAATTATAAAGATAGTTAATGAGCTGGGCACAGGGGGCTATACACGCCAGATAGAATACTGCCTGCTACATGCCCGCCCAAAAAAAACCAGAGTGCAAGAGCATAAGCTTGTTGTTCAGATATTTGCTGCGGCCAAAATGCAGCTGGCGAGGGCTTGGAAAACATTGGAAACTCCACCCTTGCACAGAGTGGGATATAAAGTAGAATATATATACCAAATGGCAAAACTGACTGCGATGAGGAAGGGTTTGCTAGGGATGTTCCAGAAAACATGGGGCCCATATGAGGAGAAACGAGAGAAAATATGGCTCCGGGGGGGAGGGGATCGTAATGGGGGGGAGGAGGGAGGGGAGGAAAAGATGGAATAGAAGTGAAGAAGGAATTATATTATGTTGGTAAGGTAGGATAAATGATGTTTTCTAATAATAAGATTATTCCTTGTGTGACTGTTTGATCAGTGATGTTTCCATATTGGTGTAAAATTTTCATAAAATCTTTAATAAAATATGGTTTTAAAAAAAAAAAAAAAAATGTCACGAGGTGCAAACTCGTTCAAGATGGTAGGAAGAACTGAAACAACCCAATTTTCAGCACCAAAGTCATCAGCGTCTTGTTTCTCACCATGCTGTTTCTTGAATTTTATGCTGTTCCTCTCCTTCCATCTTTCCAACCATCCAACAGTGGCTTTGAATTCAGTTAGTCCAAGACTTTCAGCTAGCTGGTTAGCTTTCTCCATAAGCAGTGGACCACTGACAGGAAACTGTCTGCTCGTGACTCGAGAAAACCACCGAAGAAGAGCATCTTCTACCGCCTCAGCTTTTTCCGCCCGTTTTAGTTTCCATTGCGGATTTGTATTGTTTTGCCAGTCTTCCAGAAGCTGGTCTTTCTGTTTCAAGACACGTGAAATTTGACTGGGATTGACACCATATTCTTTAGCAATAGATGCTTGACTTTGTTTTCTAATTTTTTAAGAACTTCTATTCGTTCAGCCAGTGTTAAAGTCTTACAGTTCTGCCGCGACGATGACCCCAGTGTACACTCTAACAACATTCTTTCGCTTATTCTGCCTGTGGCAGCTAAAGGGGCAGTAAATTTGAAATCTCATTGGTTGTCACGCGCCAATCAGCTTCCATATTCCATGCGCGCGCTTATGCGGAGTCTTCCCTGCAGAGGAGCGGTCTTAAACTATGTAAGCGAATCTTGCACTTATCAGTGGTGTGCTAAGCTGAAGTTTGTCCCCATAGAAACTGATGGCACCAAAAATGGGACCGAAGTACAGCATGCAGTTAAACAGAGCATGTGCTTATCTGACATGCACTTAAATGGAGTGCACTGTATATATTAATGGCTTTGCAATAGAAATCTAATAAATATTTTACAAAGCTCGACTTGTTTGACCGTTATCCGATATGTTCACCATTAGATGCTGGATTTCTCAAGCAATGTTGGGTAACTCAGCTGGTTAACAAAAACTGGCAAAGTATCTGCCTGCTTCTCACTACTGTCCCCTGGCCCCCATCCCACCTTACCTTGTATAATCTGGAGGGCCCTCTGGGTGGGCTTGCGGCCCAACCTTAGCCTTAATTCATTGGCCTGTTCTTCAATCTCCTGCAGCCGCTTCAGCGCATCAGCATAAACATGCCGACGCTTTCTGCGCTGATCAGCAGTCAGCTCTACCCCAGCCAGCGCCAGCTTCCGGGCAGCCTCAGCAATCTGGTGCTGCAGAGAGAACTCACGCTCAAGCACCTCCAACTGAGCATCCTGCAACAGAGAGAGCGAGAAAGAGAGTGAGGGGGTTACAGGTGCGCTCAGTCCCCCTGTACAGTCTCTGCAGTCTCAAGGACAGTTTGTGTTACAGGGGCACCAGGGTTGGCTCAAGGAACTGAGGTACACTGAGATATTAGGGGCAAAGGATTTATGTGCCCCTTTTCCATTCTGCTGTAGAAGAGCCTCTCCTCTGCCAGCACTCACCTCTCCTCGGCTTGTAGGTATGAAGAAATTTCTGTATGGAGCTGCACCCCTTCGGCGAACATATGGGAGTCTCTCCCCCAGCTCCAAGGGATACTCTGCTGGTACCTGGCCTGTCAGCTCCTGAAAATGGAAGGTAGGTGGTGGAAAAGAAATGCATCACACACTATGTCAGACCTGCTTAGCCCTATCATGTAACCCCTCCCTCCCAGCCATGTGTACTCACTGCCTCCTGCAGGCACAACCTCTTCAGCTCTTTCACCTTCACACTCAGGGCCTCTTGCAGGTTTCTCTGCTTCTCCATCAGCTCCCGAATCCTTTCAGCTCTCACTTTAGGATTAATGTTGCAGAAGGGGGAGCCTGTGTTCAGGGGCAGGAGATAGAAATGGAGAGAGATGGACAGAGAGGAGGATAGCTACAAGAACCCAGTATAGTTCAGGGGCTGTTGCAGGACAAGCCTCAGAGTTAAGGCTGAAAGCCACACAGGGAGAAAAGGTGGTAGGAGCAAGCCTGGAATGTGTTATATCTCCAGGCTGTTCTCTTCAGGAGACAGACAGCTGATGTACTATACCCCCTTCCCTCCACCCAGTGTCTGCTCCCAACTTTCTAGGTTTAATATAGGGTACATGGGCAAGTACCTGGGGAGCTGTAGCTGGCAGGGGTGATAAGTTGAGTTCTCACTTCCATGCCTGGGGAAGTGCTCCCTGCTTCTGGTCCCCGAGTGTTGCTTGTGGGGGGTCTCTTCAGCTATGAAAAAACAACAATAAATGATTAGACAAACAGGAGCATCCTGTATACATGTGCAAGATACACACATTTTTCCCTTTATGAGGTTCACCGTGGAGTAGGGGAACACTCCGAGGCAACTTCAAACAGCCCGACTCCTATTAGCACTGCTGTTGCCACCAAATATTGAGTTAGTAAACAGAAGCACTAAACTAAAAGGCAACCACAGGTTCTCAATTTCAGCCAAAACCAAATCTGCAGCTGAAACCATCGTCCCCTTATCTCCCCCAGGCCATCCACCTCACCCCCAACCAGAAGTTCCACCCTCCACCACCCATAAGCCCACTCCAGGCCTACCTTTACAAGTTCTGATGGTCTAGAGGCCTCTTTGGGGCAGGAGCAATCTCGAGTCGCTCCTGCCCATTTCAACTCCGGAGTCAATATGGCTGATGCGACTTCCTACAGCAGTTTTGCAAGGCTGCCATGAGAAAAAAAGCAACCATTTTGACAGTGGAGCTGGCATGGGCATGTGTGACTCAAGGATTGCCCCGCCCCAAACAGGCCACTAGACCACCAGGACTTCTACATGTAGGCCCAGGGAGGGCCTATGGGTGATGGAAGGCGCTGCTTATGGTGGGGATGGGGGTTGGCAGGCAGTGAGTGGTCAGGGGGCAGGGAGGAAGAATTTCGGTTTCAGCTGAAAATGCCACTTGCATTTTCGACCAAATCCAAAGCATAGGTTTCAGCATCAAAGCTGAAACTGAAATCAACATCTGGTTGGCCTTTACACTAAACCCATCAGACATGGACTTGAGCCTTGCCCGGCCTTTGCAGCGAGGCGAATTATCCATTAGGATCAAAAGGCACAGTGCCTAGGATCCACAAACATGTTTTAATATATATATATTTTTTAATCAGTAAGAATAAAAATGAAGTAGAAGTTATTTATTTTCATGCCTCATCTTTCAGCCTTGCAAATATACATATTAAACAGAATTACAAGTACATCAAATACAAATAAAACATGCCTACAGTTCAAACGAAAAGTTCAGTCACGTATTAAATGCCACCAAGGGAGGGGCCCACAAAGGCAAAGTGCCTCGAGCCTACAAAAAAAGTCATAGTGCAGCCCTGTTCAGCAGCAGAACCTGACAATTGGAGAGAATCAACTAGCCTTTGGTTTATCCCATTCTATCCATGGAGGTGAAGCTCCTGCTTTCCAGAGAGAAACTGCAAATACAAAGTCTATAGGTTTACTGAGGGTGAAAACTAGGCCTGGCCCCAATGACCCAGAACTGTCTAGTGACTCTATATCCTAATTCCCTCTCCCACACAACTAGCAGACTGCACCTGACAGCACATTTCCAAACCAGCAAATTATCATCCGTGTGTGCTCTGGAGCTCGTCCCCCCCACCTCCTGGTACCTAATCTCTGCAGGGGTAGTGTGTACAAACAGGCTAATTTTGCACCTACTATTATGGTACTGAACCTCACACCTAAGCCAGGGTATGTGGATTATGATCTAAGTCTCTCAAATTTACTGCTAACACTTGCCAAACAGCCTCCTCCTAGATTTCATCAGTGTAATCCCTCTCTCTCCCTCCCTTTCACTGTGCCAGTCTCTTACTGTCACTCACTTTCCAAGAGTGGCTGGTGCTATGGGTGGACTAGACGTCAGAACTGGAGTGGTGGAGGTGGCCTCTTACCTTGTCAGGGCTCTCATGTGTGCTGTACCGCAGCTGGCTGTAGGCCATTCAGCACAGCACGGGGACAAGAAGGGAGAGGCTGCCACCGGACGTCTGCTTCTCCCACTACCTTCTCTGTATGAGGAAGACGCAAAAGGAAAGAAGTTAGGCAAGGAGGTTTCCAATACAGTACACCCTCCCTCGAGCAGAAAATACTCCCATTATTTCCTGGTTAACAACAGCTACCATTACAGAAACATACTGTTGCAAAAGAATATTTAAAAAGACAGAGACCAGCACCATATATTCTCCTAACCTGCTGCTACTACTACTATTAATTTCTATAGCGCTACCAGACATACACAGCGCTATACACAAACACGTAAGAGATAGCCCCTGCTCAATAGATTCTGTGCAGTGCCTCCAGTCCAAACAGAACATTAACATACTTCACACTAACGACGATGCAACCATTTCCAGTGTGCCTGAGCACATATCTGGTCCCACTTTGGGACAGAGATCACTCTATTTTTTTCTTCTTTTAAACCCAACACACTCATCTGTCTTTCTATTCAGGCCCCCAACCCTCAGCAGACAGATCAATGCACAGGGAAACAGAAAGGGAGAGAGAGGTGCCTACAGAGAAGGAGCCTGTAAAAGAATGAGATGCAATAAGGAAACAGAAGTTTGTTCTGGGTGAGCCAGCGTGACGAGGAAGGTGGAGATCCGACCCTGAAACCCAGCCAGGATTTCACAAGCGAGAAGTATAGACATTCCTGGACAGGTCCCTGGAGTTTCACTAGGCTAATATATAGTCTGTGCCTCTCTTCCCCTGCTCCCGAAACCAAGGGAGAGATTCAAAATTCATGCCAGAAAGAATCCCCCCAAAAGATCAATGTGAGCATTGGAGCCGACTCTGTGGGTGCTGTGGGTGCTTGAGCACCCCCAATATTGAGAAAATTCCTTGTATGTGTCCAGGGTGGGATCATTTCCATTGGGCTTAGCACCCCCAATAATTTTGAAAAGTTGGCTCCTATGAATGTGAGGCTCTGAAGAGTTCATCCCAAAAGGAGCTCTGTCTTCTAGGATAGAAGCCAGTGGCTAAACCTCTCACAAAATCTAAGAGGAAACAGCGAGTTTGCAACAGAATGAAGATTTTACAGATGATTCCAGTTCCTCCTCCACTACTATATATGCAGAAGATACACTTCCCGATTTCTTTAAGCACAGCACCTCAGACATGCCCTGGGACAAAAACCAGTCTAGAAATCACTGGTAATCCGATTTACAACCTGAATGAATTAATGGCAGCTAACCCACAGCCTGTTTGCTCTGGGCTAGCCGTCATTAATTCATTTTCAGGAACAAACTGGTGGCAGACTGTTCCAGGAAGAGCACCCCAAGCACTCGACAATCCCGGGAGGAAACCCCACAAGGGAGCGAAGGAAAGGGGCACCTCCCTATAAAGCTATCTTTGTATTTGAAGCACATTTGTTTTGTGTTTTTATAGATCCAACTGTGACACTGGAAAACACTGAAAATGGTGGCATGGAAGGCGAGGAGTCAGGTTCACTCCCCATCCACACCATGCAGGGAGCAGAGTATGAGGACAGATAAAGACCACAGAATCCATTCAATCTATGCCCTGTTTCTTATTTGCTGCAGTGTCACAGATCCTTTCTCTCCAGCTTCCCCCCACCCCCATACTTCCCCTGCACTTATCCCAGGCCTTCCTGCATCCTCTCACTATTCCCATCACCTCCCCCCCCCCCCCCCCAGAGGTTGTTCCATGCACTGCCTACATTTTCCAGAAGAAATAGTTCCCTACTTCCCTACGTTCCCTTTTGAGCCTCATTTGATGACCCCTTGTTCTTCACTTTCCTTTCCACCTAAAAAGGTTTGTTACTTGTGTACCAACATCTTAGAGCTATTTTAAATTTAAATGAAGTCTTTATTTACTTTGATAACAGAACAATAAACTCAATGACAATACAAGTGGTGTAGCTGAGTTTGACTTGCACAGGCATTTTCCATTAACGTAAACACTTTTGTTCCACTATATCAAGTTACATATAGAAATCTATAAAATACTCTAACTTTTTGGTTTTTTAACTAACAGGTAACTCACTCGCCCAGAGCTATTTTAAAATGTCTTGTCGTATCCCATTAGATGTAAGGATCTACGATCTCAATAGGTATATTTCATCTCATTTTGGCTTTGAGTGTGGATCCCATACCATTTCTAGAGTGGAGGGGCACCAGAGAAAGGGTTATTTCTTTTAGAGGTGCGGCCTCATACTTATCATTAGCTGCCCCTTTCCCCAGTCAATTATAAACCTTTCTTTATACAGCCTAGCATCCCAATGGGGCTGGTCACTGCCTTGCCACTGTGTTTTGTGACTGTGATCTTCAGATATGAAACCCCTCTTCCCACGCACCTCAAGGTCTTTGGTGTCCCCCGATTCTCCAACAAGCCCCAGCTCTCCTCTCCTGCTGCAGCTGTGAACATAATATCCTCGCACCTCTCATCCAAGACGAGATCACAGACTCCTGAGGAGAAACGCATCACATGTGTGGTCTCGACAGCTCAACATCAATATCTCTGGCACTAGGATACAGCGAGGAGATGGAATGGCCAAGGGCCATCGTTAATTCGCCTTGGAGGCAACGATCTGGGGAAATGGTCTTGTGTCCAGCTTGTGCACACTGCCAAGCAGGATCTCACAGCTCAATTTCAGCTGCCACAGCCCAGAAAAGACCCACTTCTCTCAAGGATCAACAAGTCCTCAGTGCAAGGGCATTACAGAAAGGAGGTTAAGAAACAATTACACAGCCCCTAAAGTAAAGCCTTCCCACATCCAAAAGAAATCCTGCTGTCAATTCTTAGTAACATCAGAACCTGCCGGTGCTTAAGCCATCTGTTGGCCCTCTGTGCTAGTCGACCTAGCAGCAGTGCCTCGGCTGCCTCACAGCAGTGCTATGTGAGATGAGGAGAGACTGTCCCACCACCAGGTGTTTCTTAATAAAGTGCTAAACAGGGCGTCGTCTGCTCTGGAATGGGATCTTGCTGTCACGGGGCAGTGTGTGTGCATGTGCTCGTGTCTGAGACATCAGATGCTATTTAAAGTGACAAATAGCAGGTGGAGCCCTCTGTCTCTTGATCCTCAGGTAGTAGCAGTGGTGAGGGCTGTGAAAGGGTCGTGGAAGGCTGTGGTGAGGCTTTTCAAACTGTATGCCCAAAATGAAAGTGTACCATGAACCCTGATCTCTCTCGGGGGAGGGGGGACCCATACACAATGAGCAGAACTGTTGTCAGAAACGTTTCTGTTCTCTTGCTAGCTGTACATATCATCTGAAGGGCAAGGAGACAGTATGGGCTAGACATAGAAATGAGATGCTTAGGTACTGAATACCAGCTTTGTAATGCAGGGCAGATAGCAGCACACAGCTAAATTCCCTCCCTTTCTCTTACCCACCCCATGGAGAGGGGTGCAGGCTGCTTCACTGCCTGCAGATCGGAACATCGAGAGGATAGCTTCAGAGAGCAACAGCATGCACTACAAAGGGGGTTTTCGCCAATGGCCAGCTGTTCAGAACCAGCAGGCTGCTACAAGGGCAGTACCTTACTAGGGTTCTTATGTGAAAGTGATAAGATTGAAGGAGTGTGATAGAGAAGAGTTACTCTTTGGAATAATGACAGGAAACTGCATTCCCTGCTCTCCCCACACCCTGCCACATCATCACTTCAGCCCCACCCTCAAAGGCCTGTTTATCTTCCCTTCAGATAGCTTTGCTCTCTCTCAGGTGTCTGTTAGGAGACATTCCCTAGAACCTCTCTCTTCTTCCTCTGGGGCATCTTCTCAGTCACAAAGACAGAGCTAACAGTGACATGCTTATGACATCATACGCCGAGTACATAGAGAGCTGTGACCTCATAGCAGGGTGACAACCCACAAAAAGGTAATTGATGACATTTTGACCAGCTTTCAAGAGCCAAAACCACCTTCCTCAGGTCAGGACAGAATGAACAAAAGATGTGTATCAGAATACACTGAAATCCAGGTTAAAAACCCACCTTTTTGAAGATGCATTTAAAATGTAAACATCTTTTTCACTAGTTTAAATACCCATGTTGTTTTAATCATTCCCATAATAAATTATCTAATTTTATTGGTCCTGTTTGTAAACTCTGTGGAGCATGGGCTGCCTCTTACATGTTTGTGTACAGTGCCTAGTGCATCTAGCAGGGGCATAGCTAAGGGGGAGAGGGGGCAAGATTCCCCAGGCCCGGCGCCAGTAGGCTTTGCTCCCTTAGTCTTTCTCTCTCCTGCTCTTGTGAATCGGGACCCGGGCTCCCGCACACAGGAGCAAGAGAGTGACAGACGGGAGGAGCAGACGCAGGAAGATGAGGGGGCGGAGCGGCCCGAGTGGGGCTGAATCACCAACACTAGCACCACCGAGAAGTCTGTTCTTGAACATGCTCAGTTAATGAACGAGAACTGAGCACGTGAAGGGTGCTAGTGTTAGCAGCTCAGAGCTGCATTTTTTTAAAGGAGTCAGTGGGCTGTGGAGGATCCCTGCCAACTAAAGTATTTACTTTTTTATTTTGCAGTGGGCAGGGATGGACAGAGGCAAGAAGGGGACATGTGTACCTACCCAATCTACCCACTGGCCTACCCAAAAATTGCCTTCTGGCTGGGCCACTGACATCTAGTAGCCTAGTAGAAGAGTAGCCTAGTGGTTAGTGCAGTGGACTTTGATCCTAGGGAACTGGGTTCAATTCCCACAGCAGCACTTTGTGACTCTGGGCAAGTCACTTAAAACCCTCCACTGGCCCAGGTACAAAATAAGAACCTGTATAGAATATGTAAACCGCTTTGACTGTAACCACAGAAAGGCGGTATCTCAAGTCCCATCCCCTTTCCCCCCTACAGAACTGATCAGCAGTAGTAGCAACAAATCTTGAGACTTCACTAAAATGACTGAATACATTTTATGTATATATTCTGATATGTTTTCAAATAAGTCAAAATTGTAGGCACCATAACTCAAAAAAACAGGTATAGTGAAAAAAAGATACATATATACACACACAAAATATACCACATCAAACAACCCCCGAGTCTCTTAACTGGAGCCACGTGAAAAGGGCAAATGCTTAATATGATGGAGACTCTTCCATGAAGCAGAAGTAGGTGAAACGTGAATTCATCTCAAAGAATTGCCTCCTTGAAAATGAGAATCTGGGCTTCCTAATCCTACTGAATGAAGGTATTTAAGATAAGTGATACTTTGAATTTTTGGTCAAACATATTGAGTGGAATAATATTTTTGAAACTTTAAGAAGATATAAGCTTTCTTAGTAATACATTTGAAAGAATATTATAAAGAAATCCAGTGACTTGATGAAGCTGAATGGTGGTTATTCTCTTGGAGGAGTTTTATATAAGAATGATATACCAGTAAAGGTTCTAAAATAAAGTGAATTATTTGTATAATTGCTATTGGGTACATTATATTTTGTGTAGATATATTCTGATATTGGCTCTTTTGTTCTTACTATCCTGACCTGAGAAAAGAGGTTTTGGCCTCCAAAAGCTAGTCAAAAAATGTATTCAGTCGGTCAAACAAAAAGGACTTGGCTTCGTTTTTGTTTTGTTTTTATTTATTTAACTTTAAAAGTGGACCAATGTGGTTACCACATTACTTTATCCAGCCTGAACTCATTGTGGGGCAGCCTGAGTTGAAAACCAACCTCTCCCCCCTCACGTTGCACAGAAAGACAGAGGGGTATGCCTTCTTAGTCCTACAGGTGACCAAATCACTAGCTTGTGTGACCACGAGAAGAAATGCACACATCACCTGCCCTGACCCGAGAGCAGGCACGGGTGTGGGTGGGTAAGCACAGCACATGTGCTGACCTGGGCTGGGAAGGAAGATGTCAGTTCTCATGTCTGCTGCAGCTATTGACAAAACACAGCCACATCCCTCACATCTGCATGCTTAGGAGTTCCCAGGGCACCAGAGTTTGAAGCCAACTCCAGGTCACCTGTACAGTCTGAACCAGTCCTGGATTTACTCCCACTGTACAGGCATGGGAGAAGAGACAACTCCGCACAGCAGTAAAGAAAGCAGATTAAAAACTTCACAGCCTATGCCCAAGAACTCATTTCAGAGAGAGAGAAAAAAGGTATCCTTCCCAGCACAGGAGCAGAGACTCTACCACTGAGGGGATGCTAGGAAATGGACAGATAACACCCAAAGACTCAGCCTGAGCCTGTGAAGCTGCCCTCTCTTTCCCTCCCTTTCACCCTCAATTCCTGCTATCTCCAGATGTGCTGGAAAGAGGGCCTGGCCAGGTGCAGAACAATCATTGGTGCTGGGCCATGCCAGCCCTCTCCGGATACTTCATTTTCCTGATCCCCCCCCCCCCCTCCACAAACTCCAGTTAAAAAAAAAGACAGAGGCCAGATATTTCCCACAGTCATATCGAACAGTAGGTAGAGTGGCGACAAATGGCAGCCCTTCCCAAACCTCCTCCTCCGCTTGGATGCTCCCACTTTTACAAATGCAAGATGGAGTCTTACAAAAGAGCCTCAACATGCTTTGTGACCCTGATGGCTTTATTAGGCTGAAGGCTGCATCAGCCAATACCACCCTGCAGTAAAGCAAGGCAAAGGGAAAGCAAAACAATTATCAAAATGTGTGCACCACAGCTGGGGTGTGTAAAGAGACTGAAGAGTGTTGGGAAGGGGGAAATATCAGGCTTGCACAGTCACTGGCCAATAAGCATTTCTAAGCATTTGCTCCTCCTCATGAAAAGACCCCCAGTTTCCTTCAATTCTGCAGCAATTGCTACATAATTTCCTTTTTGTCATGCAATTACAGGATACAGGTTCCTCCCCTCCCCCCCCACCCAACACCCTCTGGCACTTTATGTGTACTGTGAGGTAGGGGGGACAGAGGTGCTCACATTGATCCAAGAGCTCCAGCCCACATTATACCAGAGAGGAAACCAAGGAGAAACAAAGGAAGGGATGGGGGAGAAAATGCAGGGGGGGAGGGGAGGAGCAGGGAGAATGGAAGCCTTGGAAGGGGAGAAGCAAGGAAAGAGGAAACAAATGGAGAAAAAGTTACTCTGACTCATGCAAGCAGAGATTATAGAACTATTTAAGACAGATGTCTTTGTTATTTTTCAAGCAAGGGCCAGCTTGTCAAAAAAAGAGTTCAGTGCAAGAGCTAAGACCATTACTGGACAGCATCCACCCACCCCTTCCAGTTTTTAATCTCCTCCTATACTTTCTCTGGAGGCTTCATTCAATTCAGTTTTCTTCTGGTACCTAATACCAACTGCAGGGTGCTCTGTCTTGTGAGAGCAGATTGGGATTTTGGGCAGTACACAGCTCAAACTCACCTGAGTAATTTCTACCCTCTCTGATATATCACAATTTGGATGGTACAGATATTAAAAAGAATAACTTATGGAGGTATGCCGGCACCTAGTCTGAGGGAAAGAGGGAGAGATTGTGAACTGAGGTAACACTCTAGGAGGGGGATCACACTTAGGGTCAATGGGGGCTGCCACTTGCTCCCCGGGCTTTGCAATGAAGAAAATATTTAAAACTAGGATTGTCAAATTTATTGATGAGGAGAATTTTTGTCCATCTGTCTGATGCCTCCCCACCCATTATAATTTTAGAACTGGTAGGACCCTGCTCCACCAAACCTTTTTGTGTATTGGGACATCTTTAAACAATTAGTGAGCCATATGGGTCGGAAAGAAGAACCAAGGCTGTCTGGACTGAAAAAAACAACAACAACAAAAAAAAACCTTTCTACTTGATAGCCCCCCACCTTGAGTCCTAGTGTATGGTTCTATAGGTAAACTCTACAAGGTGTCTGGAAAAAAAAAGAGCGAGACCCCTTATATAATTTCAAAATACTTTGCAATTGTTTAAACATTTAGTATAACCTTTGAAAATAGATTAGTATAATGTGGTTTTTTTTTTCTTTCTTAGTTTATTTATAATAGGCTCAAAGTATCCGCGTTCAACCTAAACACATTCACGGCCTTCAACACCACTGAGCTGTTGGCTCAATGAATTCTGGGGTTTCATTAATTGAGAGCTCAACTGTTTTGCGAGTTCAATGCACTGGAGCTAGAGAATGAGATGGGGACAAAGTTTGTCCCCATCCCCGCCTCATTTGCAGAAGATTCGAATACTTGTGATTTAATATTTAAATCTTTTTATTTAAATATAAAAATGAATACTCTGTGCAACTGTTTATAAATCACAAAAGCGCAAGCGGAAGAACAAATGGCTAGAAAGGTAAGGAGGGGTGACAAAAATTTCTTCAGGTATATTAGTGAAAGGAAAATGACTAAAAAGGGAATTGTGAGACTGAAAGATGCTGCGAACCGCTATGTAGATAATGATGAAGAAAAGGCAAATTTGCTAAATAGATACTTTTGTTCTGTTTTCACAGAAGAAAATCCTGGAGAAGGACCGCGATTGACTGGCAAAAGTACATATCAGAGTGGAGTGGATATAGCACCGTTCACGGAAGAGAGTGTGTATGAACAACTAGGAAACCTAAAGGTGGATAAAGCCATGGGACCGGACGGGATCCACCCCAGGATATTGAGGGAGCTCAGAGAGGTTCTGGCGGGTCCTCTTAAAAGATTTGTTTAATAAATCCTTGGAGACGGAACAGGTTCCGTGGGATTGGAGAACGGCGGAGGTGGTCCCTCTTCACAAAAGTGGTGATAGGGAAGAAGCTGGAAACTACAGGCCGGTAAGCCTCACTTTGGTTATTGGAAAAGTAATGGAAGCAATGCTGAAGGAAAGGATAGTGAGTTTCCTGGAAGCCAATAAGTTGCAAGATCCGAAACAACATGGTTTTACCAAAGGGAAATCGTGTCAAACGAATCTCACTGAATTCTTTGACTGGGTGACCGGAGAATTAAATCAAGGACGTGCTATAGACATAATCTACTTAGATTTCAGCAAAGCTTTTGACACAGTTCCCCACAGGAGGCTCTTGAATAAACTGGACGGGCTGAAGATAGGACCTGAAGTGGTTAACTGGATTAGGAACTGGTTGACGGACAGAAGCCAGAGGGTGGTGGTCAATGGAATTCACTCGGAGGAGGGAAAGGTGAGTAGTGGAGTGCCTCAGGGATCGGTGCTAGGGACGATTCTGTTCAATATATTTGTGAGTGACATTGCCGAAGGGTTAGAAGTTAAAGTTTGCCTTTTTGCGGACGATACTAAGATTTGTAACAGAGTGGACACCCCGGAGGGAGTGGAAAACATGAAAAAGGATCTGCGGAAGCTAGAAGAATGGGCTAAGGTCTGGCAATTAAAATTCAATGCGAAGAAATGCAAAGTGATGCACTTAGGGAGTAGAAATCCACGGGAGACGTATGTGTTAGGCGGGGAGTGTCTGATAGGTATGGACAGGGAGAGGGATCTTGGGGTGATAGTATCTGAGGATCTGAAGGTGAGTCGGCGACAAAACAGTGTGACAAGGCAGTGGCCATAGCCAGAAGGTTGCTAGGCTGTATAGAGAGAGGTGTGACCAGCAGAAGAAAAGAGGTTTTAATGCCCCTGTATAAGTCGTTGGTGAGGCCCCACCTGGAGTATCGTGTTCAGTTTTGGAGGCCGTATCTTGCTAAGGATGTAAAAAGAATTGAAGTGGTGCAAAGAAAAGCTACGAGAATGATATGGGATTTGCATTACAAGACGTATGAGGAGAGACTTGTTGACCTGAACATGTATACCCTGGAGGAAAGGAGAAACAGGGGTGATATGATACAGACATTCAAATATTCGAAAGGTATTAATCCGCAAACGAACCTTTTCCGTAGATGGGAAGGTAGTAGAACTAGAGGACATGAAATGAGATTGAAGGGGGGCAGACTCAAGAAAAACGTCAGGAAGTATTTTTTCAAGGGAGGTGGAGGAGATGAAAACAGTAACGGAATTCAAACATGTGTGGGATAAACATAAAGGAATCCTGTTCAGAAGGAATGGATCATCAGAAGCTTAGCCGAGATTGGGAGGCGGGGCTAGTGCTGGGCAAGACTTCTATGGTCTGTGCCCTGAAAATGGCAGATACAAATCAAGGTAAAGTATACACAAAAAGTAGCACATACGAGTTTATCTTGTTGGGCAGACTGGATGGACCGTTCAGGTCTTTTTCTGCCGTCATCTACTATGTTACAAATAGAAAACAGCACGAAAGTGGAAAAGAAACCAACTTCAAGAAATCAAACAAAATACCAGTATAAGATGCTCCAAACACAAACTTTATTCTGACCTTACACGGGCCGTGTTTCGGCTTTTACAAAAGCCTTCCTCAGGGATCGATCAGTGAGGTATACAGATTTTGAATCTGTTGGTGCGAGGCAGTATACCTCCCTGTATTTAGAGATACCAATTTATGTGCTCCACTGTCAATCAGTATACGACTGTGCACTCACTGATTGAACCCTGCGGAAGGCTTTTGTCAAAGCCGAAACACGGCCCATGTAGGGTCAGAATAAAGTTTGTGTTTTGGAGCATCTTATCCTGGTATTTTGTTTGATCTCTTGAAGTTGGTTTCTTTTCCACTTCCTTTCGTGCTGTTGAACGTTTGTGGAAATTGTGAACCCCACTTGGTTTTACAAATAGAAAACAACAATAACAAGCAACTATAATAACCCCACCACCACCCTCTACCTTATCCAACCCCCAAAATAGCTGACTTCTACTACCCTAAGGAACCCTAATCCATCCTGTTAAAATGTCCAGGGGTACAAAATACAACCTACTCTGTATGCCCTAGCAGGGGAAAAATATACCCTAGAAATAATAAGTCATCAACAGTCTCAGGATTCAGTGTAAAATAATGTCTTCTCAGAAGATGTGCTGGTAGCAGGAATGCATAGGATCCCCCGTGCAAATTTTGCCAGTTGTGGCTAGCACTTTCGCTTGTTTTTCCAAAAAAATGCAAACATTGTCATCTGCATCACTCGAACATAAATAACTGTCCAATTTATTAACAGCCTTCAAAGTAGCGAATGTTTGTCCCCATCCCATTCCCAAGGGCTCTTTCCCCATCCCCCTCCCAGTCCCTGTGCTTAATGCAGGTTCCCTGTCCCCATGTCATTCTCTAGCTGGAGCTCCAACCGGTTGAAAAATGAAATGCTCAGAAATGTCTCGAATTTTAGACAACATTTTCTGCTGCAGTAGGATGGTTTTAGGTTATTTGAAAAAATGTTGGGGGTCCCGTTTTTTCTGGACGCTGTGTACAAACTGCTGCTGAATCTAAAGGTAAACAAGGGGGTGGGGTGGGGTGGACTGAAGGGGCTAGTTTGTACAGCTCTGGGAAGCTGAGGGAGGTGAGGGGAGGCCTTCTGAAGCTGGGGAGCTCAGAGCTGGATGTCAGCATGTGTTTCCTGAGGAATGTCTGACTGATAAGGTGAGCGTGTCTGCTCAGGCCTCTGACAGACCGCCAGTTTTTGTGTTCCCAGCAGCTGCTCTTTCCTGCCTCTCAGTGCTAACATCTTCCCTAACCTGGGGTCATGCTGACTTCCTTTCAACATTCAGAGCACTGACACCAAGCCAGGAAATCAGGCAAATCATCCCCAATGACAGCTTTGAGCAGGGGGCAGGTCTCCTTCACACAGGGCACAGGGTCAGGGAGCAAGTCTCCATTACTTGAATAGTTTAAAACCCATGTCTTGCCCCTTGACTATCTTTCAGAGAAAACAAAGCACTTTACAGAATACAAAGTCTCTCTATCAATGAGACATTTCCTGAAGGAGACAAACTGCCTCTGAAACAGTACCTTCCCTTCTTCTCACCCCTCCTCCACATCTCTCCTCACAGGTAAATACAATTAGAACATTAAATCTCATTTTATAGGACTTTTGAAGTAGATTTTGCATCATTTATCACCATTCTCTGAACTTCCCCTGCTCCAGTGATCTTCACTTAAGGCAACCTCCCAAAAACCCCACTGTAAGTGCTGTTCTTACATTAAAGGTCTGCTTCCCACAGGCTCTCTGGCTCCTCCCCCTCCCCCCTGTCCATCTCCCTCATACATTCTCTCTCCCTTCAGTTCCCTCAAACCAGAGATGTAGTTTGGAGGGGGGAGAAGAGTGTATGGGGGCGGTGCCTCCCCCCCGAATACTCCAGGTGGGTACTGAATTGACTCATCACCCCCCTCCACTAATATGAGCTCCCTACTTCTTACCCCTCCTAAGCAGAAAGTCAACACCAATGTCCTAAAACCCACCCCAGCTAATCTTAACCCCCTATTAAACACCCAAGGCAAAAAAACTTTAGCCTTGCAATGCCCCCCCCTTCGTATCTATCATTAGGGAGGGTGGGTGGGTGCAGGCCAATGCCCGGATGCCGAGAAATTATGGCATCCGGGCTTGGCCCGGGGGGGGGTTATAAACCCCTTTGCTCTTTCCCTCCCCTCCCAGCGGGGTGCCTGGGGCCGGCGGGAAACCTCCCCTTCCCCTCCCCACACTTATCAATTAACTCTCAGGCTCCTTAGCCCTCCCTGAAATTTTAATTCAACCTAGCCATAACCACCCTTTCCATTATGATGCTGTAGAACACATAATTGGACATATAAACAAACACACACACAAGTTTCCACTGTGCAACTGGAAATCTGACCACACTGAGTGTGGGTAAAAGAACAGGCTAATAGTTCTGCGAGTTTAGATGGTTGTCAGAACTTTTGTTTTGCTCGACTGCAGCAACTCTTTTCTGCCCCCCACCTCCACCCCCCACAGAAGATCAGCATAATGGTTAAGTTGGCAACACCGTTCCACAGTTCCACAATCCATCCCGCTCCAAACTGGCTCTCCTCTCCTCACTTGGTAATCCCCCTCACCTTCTCCAGAGACCTGCTGGAAAAGCTTTTGTTTTCTTCTGATTTCATATGGCTCTCGATGAGTTTGAGCCCCGTGGTGTCCGCATTCCTGCGGTGTTCTCACAATCTTATGAAAAGAGCATAGGAATTAGGGGCACTACCGGGTTCAAACTCACCGAGAACTGCAGTATGCCAGCAAAGACAAAACAGCTCTTACGCAGGCAGCAGTGGCAACCAAGCCCTCAGAGAGAAGAGGAAGGGAGAGTGAGTGAGTCACTGCAGGCTCCCGGGCCTAACCTGGAAGAATACTTCTTCACTATATCTTTAACCATTTGGCAATATGATTTCCAGAACTGTACACAGACATTACCACCTCCTCTGTAATGCTGGTTATGCCTCTCTATTTATCCTAATTAATAAACAAACACTGCAAATTATTATATTTGTCTCTTCTTGTATTTTTACATATTTAATATAATTATTTTTACATAGAAAGGACCCTCAGAGGTGACTTGCTTCACATGAGCGTTGCATGCTAATAGCTCATGACTCACCATAGTTCATCATCGGTCCATCACTACAATTTACTCACTTCCCCCCAACCCCCGCCCACGTTACAATAACATTTAATTCATTTCAAACTTCATACCAACACAATCCATATTTCATTAAAACTACATCAGGAAGCATCCATCTAAGTGTGGCTACCACTTTGTCAAACAACTGTTTTCCTACCTTGCGATCAGAAATGATCACCACAAGATCCCACCTGCTCAGTGTTGGCTCTCCCTTACCAAACTAGATAGTTTACAGCACTGAAACTTGGTACTGCAAAATCCTGAGAAAAAAAAACTGGATGGGCAGCACGACACTATGACTATCTGCAAACATTTCTAAAACTCACAGGCTGGCACTTACTGATTGCTGATTAAGCGAGGCGTAGTGCCCTCGGGTGCACGGAGCCAACCATAACATGGTGACGTGCCCCGATGGGCCTACGCGAACGGGGGCGCCAAGCAAAGGGGAGGTTTCCCGCCGGCCCCAGGCACCCCGCTGGGAGGGGAGGGAAAGAGCACAGGGGTTTATAACCCCTGGGCCAAGCCCGGATGCCATACTTTCTCGGCATCCGGGCATTGGCCTGCACCCACCCACCCTCCCTAATAATAGATACGAACACACATGTAATTATGTTGCAGCTTTGGCGGGGTACCCAAGCCTGATGGAGTAAGCTAGGCAGCTGGGACAGCTGCGCTTACCGTTGAGCTCCCTTGCTGTGCAGCGGGGAGCTCTGTATATGGTTGGTCAGTCTTGTTAACAGCGTCGGACTGTGTGGGCTGTTAAGCCGGAAGGTTTTGGTTGGCTTGGGTATACCTAGTGCAAAATTTCGATGATATGAAAATAAAGCTGCGGTCAAGTTGTGCCATGATAATAAACGCATTGTCTCCTATGTTTACTGCATCATTGCAATTACTCGGCAGGCACGAGGGGGTCTTGGCTGCCTATGTTATAGTGCCTCACAGAAACATCTGTCATGATCTCAGATGTGCCAGCATACCAGTCTTGAAAGGGCTCGTAGTGTCAGGATTGGGTCATTGGTGAACCTCATTCTGTCAGCAGCCTGGAGCTGCCGCATTAAAAGACAACATATGCCAAGAGAGAGAAAAGCTGCTCGATGAATGAAGAGAGGGAAAGGATGCTGTGCAATGAAAAATAGGACAAAGACTGGGGGTGATGCTAGTATACTGGGACAGAGGGGAGATGCTGGACAGATGGTGAAGGGAAACGAATGAGGTAGATTGCTGTGTCACAGCCACTGTTCTGTAGAAGGGAACACTAAACTACAGCTGCTACTGGATACCAAGCTTGGGGGGAGGGGGGGGGATAAGGCTGAAGGTTCACTTGGGAACTTAATTCCTTTGCACCAACCCTACGCCTGGTAAGGGTACATCAACCTCTCACCCCACTGTGTACTGTTGCCTTGGATTTTCAAATCCTCAGATACACGATTCCATGCTTTCTTGCACCAAAACTTAGCTAAGTTCCCTTCTTATGCTGTCCAGTGATGAATCTAATTTTTTTGCCATTCCTAAAACCAGTCTGCACCATGATGCTTTCACTTCTCCCCTCCCCCATTTACTCTCTATCACTGCCCATCCGTCCACAGCATTCTGTTGTCATCCTCAGTGCAGCAAAGAACATTCTCAAAACCCAAAAACCTACTGCCTATCTTCCCTCCCATTACCCTCAGATCTGAACCCCTTCCCAGAAATGTCCGGAACAACTGTACTGCGTGTACTGTGCTGTAAGCGGACAGCAGTGAATGGGGAATGAGAAAGCTTGCAGACCGTGCTCACAGGCTCAGAAGGAAAGCCCAGGGGAGCTGGCATGACTGAACCCCTCATGTTTAAGAGGCTGGGGGGGACGGTGAAGAGGGGAAAGGGTTACTCAGATCTCAGAGGGTTGCAGAGTTGGAGGATAGATAAGAGAATGAATATCCGAGGTCAAGCAGAATTGGAGGGTGAGGGGCAACTTTCTGCCCTATAGATACAGGCCTAATATTGCTGGGTACAAATCAAGGCCTGGATTCTGTCTGCTCTTTGGGCACGTACATGCTGTTGCAGGTTTCAGGGGTCCTTTTACCAAGGTGTGCATTAACCAGGCAGTAATGGTCTACATGCATACAATGCCAATTACTGCCCGGTTAGCGCCGTGTGCCATAAATTTTCCGGTGCGCTTAGTGGACGCGCGTAAAGAATGAAATTACTGCCCAGGACAGGCGGTAGTTCAAAAGTGACATGCGTAGGACACACGTAGGCGCCTACGCGGCTTAGTAAAACGGCCCCTTAGTGTCATCTGCCAAAGACAAACCTTCTCCTACCAATGCCTCAGTGAGCATATGGCCATGCTGCCAGCCCTGCGTGTAGTTACTATCCAGAGCGGCATCGGTGGCTTGGACATACAACTGCGGTTTTCCACTTCCAATGCATTATTTTCTTCCTGGTCCTCAGGATGAACTGTTTAAAAAAGTATTTCCGATGAGACTCTGCTGCACCATCTTCCTGTCTGTCCAAGGCATCTGCTGAAGTAAGCTATCTCCTCCAGAGATCTGAGGGCTGAAGTGACAGATATCCCCACAAAGAAGAAAATAAAATAAATCAACTTTAAAAAAAAAAAAAGTTTTTGTATCCAGGAACCACAGCCCAGGTGTGGTGAAGGAGAAGAGCAATCCTGTCATGGCATCTGCTGAAGTATACCCACATAAAGGCAGTATAGTAGTGTAAGTCTCTAAGTAGGGACTTTTGTCAAGATAATTTTTGTTTCCACAAGTCTCAATGCTACTATTTCTCCCCACACTATATTCTTAATTCATGATTTTCACATATCATTCAACAGTTATCTTCTTTTTTTTCCAATTTAAAGTTTTTATTGAGAGCTTAACATACATAACACCTCAAAATACTGAACACATATTACATTCCTTGTTGAACATTATTCCTCCAAAGTCAACATTTACATATATGAGTGCATATTTCTCTTTTCTACCTCCCCACTCTCCGTTTTTATCCCCCCTCCTCCCTTCCTTGATCTGTTTATTCCCCTCCCCCCTCCCTCCCTTTCCCACCCAACCTAACTCCCTTCCCTTCCCCTGAACATAGTAACTTAAACTTTACATTTCACCCAGTATGTTATCCAAATGTACCCACTCCTCAGCATCTAATTTTAATCGCCCCAGTCTGCGATCTGTTAATTTCTCCATCTCGGCCACTATTTTAATTTTTGCTGCCCATTGCAGTCCAGTCGGTCCCAGTTTCGATTTCCAATGAAAGGCTATAAGGGACTTCGCTGCCGCCAGACTTATGCGTTTTACTCGTCTGTGCCACTTCAAACCCTTTCTGTTCCCTCCCCCCAGGAGGCACCATTTAGGATCACAGGGGAAATCACCCTTCAGTACTCTAGTGAGAGAGCTTGCGACTTCTGACCAAAAAGTTTGGAGGACAGTACATGACCACCATATGTGCCAATATGTTCCCACTGCTTTTCCACACCGCCAACACTGATCATTCGCGTCAGGATACATCTTTTTCACACGGTCTGGCGTGTAATACCATCTGCTTAATACTTTATATGCATTTTCTTTTATCAATACACATATTGACGCCTTATTCACTTCCCCGCATATAGATTTCCATTCATTCTCACTCAGCTCACTCCCTAAATCTCGCTCCCACTCCCTCATATATGGGAATTTAATGAACTCTCCCCCCCTTAAATGGCGATAAAACAGAGTTATACCTTTCCCCCTTTTGCTCACATAACTCCATGTGTCTTCAAAGGTCTCCGCCTTCTCCATTGCAGGACTACCCCATCCCTGCTTACCCACAAAATGTTTAACTTGCAAGTAGGCAAATATATCTGTCTGTGTTAATCCGTTTGTTTCCTGTAACTCCTCAAAGGATCTAATTTCCCCTGAATCTAATAAATCACTGAATTGGACCAATCCCCTGTGTGCCCACCCTGCAAATCCCCTACCCTGTCTTCCCGCCGGAAAGCTAGGCTCCTGAGTGATTAATGCCTTGGTGGATAATATTCTCGTTCCTCTCAACTTATCCCTTTGTGACCCCCAAATCTTTAACAAATGGATGATGAATGGATTCCTCGTTATAAGTTTATAAGTTTTAACAGGTATGGAAGCCCATAATACTCCCTTTAAAGAGTATCCCTTTACAAAATACTGTTCCAACCTTATTAATGCTGTCTCATCTCCCCCACTCCAATCCGTCATAAATTTTAATTGAGCCGCCTCATAATACCATAGTAAATTGGGAACACCTCTACCCCCTAGATCCACTGCTCTCCACATGATCTTCCTAGAAAGTCTGGCCCCCTTCCCTCCCCAAATAAACCGGAATATTTCAGATTGTAATCTAAATATCTCTCCCTTCGGGACTAAGATTGGCAAGGTTTGAAAAAAGAATAATAGCCGAGGGAGCAGATTCATTTTTATTGCTGCTATCCTGCCCCACCATGATAGCCAGCCATGTTTCCATTTACTTAGATCTCTCCGTAATTCTCTAAACAGTGGGATATAATTCAGTAAGTATAATTGAGACAAATCCCTCGGTATCTGAATTCCCAAATACCGAAAGTGCCCTGCTGCTTTTTTAAATGAGTAGGACTCCAGCAAACTATTTACCTCGCTGTCTGAGAGAGTTATCCCCATTAGTTCAGATTTATCATAATTAACTTTAAAGCCAGACATCCCCCCATATCTATCCAATTCCCGTTTAATAATAGGTAGTGTCAATAATGGATACCCAACATAAAACAAGACATCATCTGCAAATAATGCTATTTTATGCTCTGCATCCCCCATCCTCGCCCCTTTAATATCTGCTAGATTTCGCACCCGTTGTGCCAGAGGTTCAATAGAGATTGCAAACAGTAATGGGGATAGAGGGCAACCTTGCCGTGTCCCCCTTTGAATCGTGAACTGTCCTGTGTAACCCCCATTCACTTTTATTCTGGCTACAGGTGATTTATATAGGCATTGCAACCATCCCACAAATCTCTCTCCAAATCCCATTTCACTCATCACCTCCCATAAATAGTTCCACTCAACCCTGTCGAATGCCTTCTCGGCATCCGTTGTCAAAAAAGCCAGCGGCTCTTTACTTTGTTGTGTCCCCCAAAGGATATGTAATGATCTCCTTATATTATCCACCACCTGTCTCTTGGGCACGAAACCAGCTTGATCTTCATTTATCAGATACGGCAGCACTATCCCCAGCCTATTGGCCATTATCTTGGCTAAGATCTTAATATCCGCGTTTATCAGGGATATCGGTCTGTATGAGCCACACACTCCTGGATCACGCCCCGGCTTTAACAGAACCGATATCCCCGCCTCGTGCATGCTAGGTGGAAAAGATCCGCCTGTCAAACCACTGTTCCCCACTCTGCACAAGACAGGCACCAGTTCCTTAGAGAAAACCTTATAAAATTTTGCCGTGTACCCGTCAAGTCCCGGAGCCTTCCCTCCTTTTAAATTTTTAATTACTTCAAGCACTTCTTTATGATTTATGGGTTGCTCCAGCATCTCCCTTTGTGATCCTGATAACTGCCGGAGTCCCAACTCCTGCAAATATTGTTGTATTTCCCCTCTGGGAACCTCCGCCCCCTTCGTATACAAAGTCGTATAGTATTGCACAAATTGGTCACGTATAGCCCTATCACTGTACAAAGGAATCCCTCCCTGTCCCTTAATCATTGATATTGTACTTTTAACCTGACGTTGCTTAAGAAAGCGGGCTAGCATAGTACTTGATTTATTACTAAATTCAAAGAATTTCTGTTGCATGAGATGCCTTCTAAATTCCATTTTCCCGACCTGCATTTTTTGTAATTCAGCCCTACATTCTATTAAACTTTGTAAAGCCTCTAAATTGCTTCCCTCCTGATGTTCCGCCTCTAATTGTGCTAATCGTTCTCTAATCTCCAATTCCCTAGTTTCGCGCTCCCGCTTCCGGATTGCTCCATTTTTAATGAGGCGTCCCCTTATTACCACTTTAAGAGCATCCCACAGGCTCCCATCCGACACCTCACCCGTATCATTAAATTCCATATATTCTTTTATGGCCCCCCGGATCTCTGTACAGATCTTATCATCCCCTATTAATGATTCATTCAACCTCCAGTAGGTAGATTTTGTTTCTTGCCCTAGATCTGAGAATTTGATCCATACCGGGGCATGGTCAGAAGCATGAATGCTCTCCACTTCTGTTTCTCCTACCCTTTCCCATAGGGAGCGGCTAACCCATAGCATATCAATTCTTGTGTAGGTCTGTTGTGCATGTGAGTAGAATGAAAATGTTCGTTGCCTAGGATGTTGCAGCCTCCATGCATCAAGGAGATCTAACTCCTTAATTAAAGCCTTTAGCTTATTTCTTTGCGGTTGGAGATTGTCTCCTTCTCCCTTAGAATGATCTAGCCCTGCCCAAGTCATATTGAAATCCCCTCCCATTATTACCCTGCCTGCTGCGAACTGGGCTAATTCTTCTCGAAGAGATTCAAAAAATTGTCCCTGCCCTGTGTTGGGAGCATATAGGTTTATAATTGTTACTGTCTGATTGTATAATTTCCCCTTTATCGCTATGCATCTCCCCTGTGTCTCTGTGTACTTCTCTTCCATGTGAAATGGAACTCCCTCTCTTATATATGTAGCCAGGCCCCCCATTTTGCCTCCCCGTGGATCTGCCAGTGCATAATAATTACTAAAATTTTTCTGTTGCAGCAACCTTTGATCTTTCTTTTGTATGTGTGTTTCCTGGAGCATAATAATATCCCACTTTAGACGCCTGAGTTCATTAAAAATAATACTTCTTTTCCCTGGGTTGTTTAAGCCATTAACATTCCATGTACCCATCCTGACCCCTTCCCCCCTCCCCCCCTTCCCTGTCTTCAACCGGCCTCCCTCCCGTCCTGCCAGTTAGGTCCTGAAGGAAGTGTGTCAACTACTGGGTGCCACTGTGTTCCCGCTTATCTCATTCAATCTCACCCATCCAAACATCCATCCTCCATGCGTTCACCCTTGCCACAACATTTCCTATATTTGAGTCTTAACATTCCCAAACCCACTTCAACAGCTTAATCCTCCCCCCTAATTTTGTCCATTGCCTTCCAGTTTGATCTCCTTGCGCTGGACTGACTGCTCCTGATAGTGCTGTTCATCTCCTGCCTCTTCCAACTGTCGTCCATCTCGATTGCGGCCTGGTCCCAGATCCTGATGTCTCTCCTTTCGACCTCTGTTCCTCTGCCGGAAGATCTTTACATCCCAAGTCTAGCAATGCTCGCCACGCTCCCTCCGTGGTCTGACATTTTTTGGATTGATTGCCCATAGTGAATTGCAGTCCAAAAGGGTAAAGCCATCTGTACCTTAAACCCTTCTGCTGTAGATAAGTTGTCACCATCTTAAAGTCTCTTCTTCTTATCAAAGTCGCCTGCGCCACATCTTGAAAGACTTTAACACTGCAGTTCTTCCATGCTATGTCTCCCATGCTTCTTGCTTTTTTCCATATCAGTTCCTTCACTTGAAACTCGTGAAAGCAGACTATAATGTCTCTGGGTACTTCTCCTCTACGAGGACCAAGACTTCTGTGCGCCCTATCCAACTGCACAGTTTCCAGTCTATGCTCTGATTGGGAGTTCTCCCCCGAATTTGAAATGAATGCACACAATTCCTGAATTACTTTTATACAGTCCCCAAATTGATCCTCCTCAGGGATCCCTTTGAATCTCAAATTACCTCTCCGTGATCTGTTCTCAAGATCTTCCATCTTCAGTTCTAACTCCATTCTGATTCTTTTTTCCTCTTTGAGGGTAGCTTGAACAGTTTGTAGCTCCTCTCCCATTGCCTCAAGGTTTTCCTCATTTAGGGCCACTCTGTTCCCGATCTCTTGAATTTCTCCTCGTAACTCAGCAACTGCGGCTTGAATTTCTTTTTTTGAGGTTACAACCTCCGTTTTCAGTTCCTGAAACCATTTTGCAACGTCCCTCTTAGTGAGCTCCATTTCGCTCTCTGAGCGCTCTTCGTGCTCCAGCTCCGAGTCCGAGACCTCCGCCGCCATTTTGGCTCCGCGCTTCCCCGCTGTCTTTTCTAGCGCCGCTTCCGCCTCTGTTTTTTCCGCTCTGAAGTGGTATTTCTCCAGCTTTTTTCGGGTCGTCATGTTGCCGGACCTTAGCTGATGCTTCAGTGACGCGATTTTCCTTAATTTCTCAGGTGAGATCTTATTTATTATCGAAGCACCTCCGGAGCTTCTCTTTCATGCGGCCATCTCCAGTGATGACGTCACTTCCTCCCAACAGTTATCTTCTTGCCTCAGTAGTGCTAAACTGCCAAACAATAATTTTATGGCAATTCAAATCAGTACTAAATTCTTCATCGGCTTTTATCATTCATATTTTCAAACATGTTTAAACAAAATATGAATATGAAAATATGAATGATAAAAGCCGATGAAGAATTTAGTACTGATTTGAATTGCCATAAAATTATTGTTTGGCAGTTTAGCACTACTGAGGCAAGAAGATAACTGTTGAATGATATGTGAAAATCATGAATTAAGAATATAGTGTGGGGAGAAATAGCAGCATTGGGACTTGTGGAAACAAAAATTATCTGCTGAAGTATGCCATCTCCTCCAGAGATCTGAGGGCTGAAGTGCCAGATATCCCCACAAAGAAGAAAATAAATCAACTTAAAAAAAAAAAAAGTTTTTGTATCCAGGAACCACAGCCTAGGTGTGGTGAAGAAGAGTAATCCTGTCATGGCGAGCACAGCTAGACAGACATGCGGCAGGGGGACAAGCAAGATAACACGAGACAAAATTTTAAATGGTTTGAGGAACAGAAAAAAGTCATCATCAGCGTGAAAATGGAAATGTAGAATCTGATCACAGAATTTGCACAGAGCTCTCAGAGGTTGGTCAGAAAGTAGAGAAGCAGGAGATCAGGGCCAATGAACAGGCCAACAAAGTACAGGCCCTGCACCGCCTGGAAAAGGCTCAAGTGGATAATACAAGCAAGCTGGCAGACCTAGAGAATACGCCGAGTCAAATGCAGCCCGAGGATCAGAGGCCTAACAAAAGATCTCAGAATACCAAAATTGCACAGAAGTGATCAAGCAAATTGCACTGCAGTCTTGGCGTAGGCAGGCACTACAGACCACTCTAAGGAGATAGGATCGAATGCACACATAGGACCCTGGGCCTCCCACAGAAGAATAAGCTGTGGAACATTCTAGTGTGTATTTTGGAGTTTTCACTGAAGCACAAGCCTACCCAAAAGACCCAGAATAATCTCATGAACCCATCTACCTTACATATACTGAAGAGAAAATGACATTGACCCAGAATCTATCTCCCACCTTACCCTCCTCTATCACCTGTCTCTACCTACCTACCCATCCATTTACTACCCATCCATCCTTCCATTATGTTATACTTAATTTCCTACTTTACATAACAAAATTCTGTGTTACCTATTACTATGTAAGCCGCATTGAGCCTGCTTTTAGTGGGAAAGTGCGGGATACAAATATAATAAATAAATAAATAAATTTATGCCTGCTAAAATGATGGACCAGCTTATCCCCCCTGTCCACTCCTTTGCTCTCTTCTGTCCTAGCAAACCCTCATCTTGCTTTACTTTTCTGGTTCCTGTAATTTCTACCCTCTCTGATATCTCACAATTTGAATTGTAAACCGCTTAGCACATTTGTCCAACTAGCAGGTTAGCAATAAAATTTAAAATACCTACATTTTTGCAGATCTCTCCCTAGCCTCACTGAGAACAATGATGAGAATTTTCAGAAACAAGGCATTTGGGCAGGACTCCTCTATTTTTCTACTGTCCGACATGTACTGATATTAAGCTTTACATTTTTTGTCCTGGATCTAAAGTACTGGTAAATATAACTGATATTTACCAGTACTTTAGATCCAGGACAAATATATATATTATAATGTAAGTTTTTATTTTGAAGCTGGAGTCGATGCCCAGGCACTGAAACCATTAGCGTAGCCAGACTTCGGCAGGAGGGGGGTCCAGAGCCTGAGGTGAGGGGGCACATTTTAGTCCCTCCCCCCGCCGCCGCCACCACCAACTTTGACCCCCCCACCCCCGCCAACGACCCTGCCGAGTCTCGACCCCCCTCCCGCCACCAACCCTCTGCCGCCGTTGCCTACCTTTGCTGGCGGGGGACCCCAACCCCTGCCAGCCAAGGTCCTCTTCTTCTGGCGCAAGGCTTCGTTTTGTTTCTGTGAGTCTGACGTCCTGCACGTACAACATGGAAAGGTAGCCGACGGCGAAGGCGGGGGGGGGGGGGGTCCAGAGGGTCGTCGGCAGGGGGGTCCAGAGACAAATCTAGGGGAGCCCAGGCCCCCGTGGCCCCAAGTAGCTATGCCACTGGAACAGATCACATATAAATGCAATCAGTCATTAAGAACCCCACAGCATAAGTACATAAGTATTGCCATACTGGGAAAGACCAGTGGTCCATCGAGCCCAGCATCCTGTTTCCAAACAATGGCCAATTCAGGTCACAAATACCCGTCAAGATCCCAAAAATGTACAAAACATTTTATACTGCTAATCCCAGAAATAGTGGATTATCCCCAAGTCCATTTAATAATGGTCTATGGACTTTTCCTTTAGGAAGTCGGTCAAATCTTTTTAAAACTCTGTTAAGCTAACCGCCTTTACCACATTCTCTGGCAACGAATTCCAGAGTTTAATTAAATGCTGAGAGAAGAAACATTTTCTCTGATTCGTTTTAAATTTACTACATTGTAGCTTCATCATATGCCCCCTAGTCCTAGTATTTTTGGAAAGCATGAACAGAAGCTTCACATCTAGCCGTCCCAACTCCACTCATTATTTTATAGACCTATATCATATCTCCCCTCAGCTGCCTTTTCTCCAAGCTGAAGAGCCCTTGCCAATTTAGCCTTTCCTCATAGGGAAGTCGTCCTATCCCCTTTATCATTTTCGTCGCCCTTCTCTGCACCTTTTCTAATTCCACTATATCTTTTTTGAGATGCGGCGACCAGAATTGAACACAATATTCGAGGTGCGGTCGCACCATGGAGCGATACAAAGGCATTATAACATCCTCATTTTTGTTTTCCATTCCTTTCCTAATAATACCTAACATTCTATTTGCTTTCTTAGCTGCAGCAGCACACTGAGCAGAAGGTTTCAACGTATCATCAACGACGACACCTAGATCCCTTTCTTGGTCTGTGACTCCTAATGTGGAACCTTGCATGACGTAGCTATAATTCGGGTCCCTCTTTCCCACATGCATCACTTTGCACTTGCTCACATTAAACGTCATCTGCCATTTAAATGCCCAGTCTCCCAGTCTTGTAAGGTTCTCTTGTAATTTTTCATAATCTCCCGCGATTTAACGACTTTGAATAACTTTGTGTCATCAGCAAATTTAATTACCTCACTAGTTACTCCCATCTCTACGTCATTTATAATATGTTAAAAAGCAGCGGTCCCAGCACAGAGCCCTGGGGAACCCCACTAACTACCCTTCTTCATTGAGAATACTGACCATTTAACCCTACTCTCTGTTTTCTATCTTTTAACCAGTTTTTAATCCACAATAGAACACTACCTCCTATCCCATGACTCTCCAATTTCCTCTAGAGTCTTTCATGAGGTAGTTTGTCAAACGCCTTCTGAAAATCCAGATATACAATATCAACCGGCTCCCCTTTATCCACATCTTAAAATGAAAAGGAAGGCTCTGGGGTGTGTTTAAAGCTGGAAAATTAACACCAGATCAGGGTCAGCATAGCGGGATTGGATAAGAGAAGCGGATGTCTAGTGGCACCCCTTCTCTACCTCCAACCTGACTATTCAGACCCAACCCAGCCCCCTTTCCCCTAGTTTAAAAAAATTGCCTGGTCCAATGCACCCCCCCTTCCAGTCCAAAAATGCTCTGGTAGTCCAGTGGCCCCTCTCCAGCTAGGTATGACCCAGCCCGGCCAAATAATTATACCTCTTTCAAATCCTTCCAATCAAGGTACCAGCAAAAGCATTTAGAACCTTATACAGAAAGCCAGACCACTTTATACAGAATGAACGTCCAAGGACATTGAGAGAGGTTATTTTTTGTCTAAGCAGAGAAGGGGGCTAGCAGTGCCCAATCTATAAAAGTGTTACTATGTAGCCCAACTTATACTGGAGTGACAAACATTGAGTGAAGTTAACCAGCCTTAATTTATTTATTGACTAACATGTGATATAGTAACATAGTAAATGACAACAGATAAAGACCTAAATGGTCAATCCAGTCCGCCCGAGAAGATAAATTCATTACATAAGGTATCAATAAGGTATGATAACATTTAAGTTATGATATATTGTAAAAGGTGCAGCGAAGGGCGACGAAAATGATAGCGGGGATGGGACGACTTCCCTATGAAGAAAGGCTAAGGAGGCTAGGGCTTTTCAGCTTGGAGAAGAGACGGCTGAGGGGAGACATGATCGAGGTATATAAAATAATAAGTGGAGTGGAACAGGTGGATGTGAAGCGTCTGTTCACGCTTTCCAAAAATACTAGGACTAGGGGGCATGCGATGAAACTATAGTGTAGTAAATTTAAAACAAATCGGAGAAAAAAGTTTTCTTCACCCAGGCAGTTAGCTTGGCAGAGTTAAAAAAGGGGTTAGATGGTTTCCTAAAGGACAAGCCCATAAACCGCTACTAAATGGACTTGGGAAAAATCCACAATTCCGGGAATAACATGTATAGAATGTTTGTATATTTGGGAAGCTTGCCAGGTGCCCTTGGCCTGGATTGGCCACTGTCGTGGACAGGATGCTGGGCTCGTTGGACCCCTTGGTCTTTTCCCAGTGTGGCATTACTTATGTACTTATGTAATGCATCAGGGTTATGTACAAAACCAGGTCATAATCAGCTGACATGTAACAAAAACACATCATTGACTATTTAACAAAAACAGTGTGGTTGAGACCAAACATAAAGGGAGGGGTACCACAGCACAACAAAGATTTCCTTTATACATTTTAATGAAGTGCACATAACAAGGAACTACAGAGGGGAAACAGAAGGCAATAGACTAACCCAATGACGGATCAAGAAAAACAGGAACTAACAGGTAAAACTTATTTCAGCAAGCTTTTTAAATGAATTTTGTTTTCGGTATGTTTCAATGTCATTGATTTGGTTTGTTTTATTATGTAACTCGCCTAGCACCATGGATGGTGGGGTATTATAAACTGTGCAATAAAAAATAAATGTGTAAACCTTTCATTAAAAAAAAAAAAACAACAACAACAACATGTCTTTAAAGTTTTGAATTTCTTTGCAGAAAGTTCAGAGCATAAAGCAGTAGGCAGTTGATTCCAAAGAGAGGGAGCTAAACAGCGAAAAGCCATGAAGCAAGAACAGTGCTGCCTTAGTATGGAAGCTGAGGGAATGCGAAAAAGCTGGAGTGTAAGAGACCAGCATCGATGAGAGGTAGTGAGGTTAGAAAAATAAAAAAAACAGAAAAATGTAGGCAGATAAATACAATATGGCCTATCCAGTCTGCCCATCCATGCTATCTACTCTCCCTATCACTTCTTTACAGATCCTATGTACTTGAACCAAGTTCTCTTGAATTCAGATACTGTTTTCGTTTCTACTTCCATCGGGATGCCGTTCCATGAATTCACCACCCTTTCCACAAAGAAGTATTTCCTCAGGTTACTTCTGAGTCTATCCCCTTTCACCTTCATCCTATGCCCCCTCATTCAAAAGCTCCTTTCAATTGAAAGAAACTCACCTGACTATGCAGATCCAACCTTCCCCCCCTTCCCATAATAATAATTTTTAAAAAGGTTACCTAGTAGCCTGTGCCCCCCACCCCTTTTTTTCCCTTCTTTGATAAGACACCATCTCTGCTCAGCAGCCCTTGGAAAGCATCCCAAGGTCCAGGAAGCCAAAATGTTCTTGATGACACCATCTGTGCAGCCACATGTTCATCTCCAGGATGCGAGCTTCTCTGCCTTGGCCTTTACCCTCAATAGGGTGGACTGATGAGAACACCACCTGTGCACGTCTGCTTCACCTTCTCTCCCAGAGCTATGAAGTCACTTTTGATACATTTGGAGAGGTACCTAGCAGTATCATTTGTGCCAACATAGATAAGCAGCACTGCATAATAGTCATTAGGCTTGATGAGTCACAGCAAGCTCTCTGTAATATAAATTCTGGCATGTGGCTGACAGTACACGTCCCAGGACATCTGGTTTGCAGATGGACGCCTCTGTACCCCTCAGAAGACAACTGCCAGCTACCACTACCTTTCACCACTTATTGGTCACTGATCCAGCAACTTTGGGGATTTTGAGTTCCGATTCCTCCTCTCTCTAGGATGCTGTCACCTCCTCCACTTCCAGGGGCTGCATATCTTCAGTTTGAGCGCAGGTGGAGTCATAGTGTCTACCTTGCAGGGTCTCGTGATCTGAGTCCAGTTGTCCTCTTTCAAAACAGCTTCTCCCCACTGCTGGAAATCTTTGGTCCTTCATGAAGCATTTGACATATTTCTTATTTTTGTGGATGCTTCTCAACCTTACCACCTCCTCTCTCAGTTCTTTCACTTCTTTCATGAGAGATTCAAGCTGAAGACATCTTGCAAATGGCTCATCAGTGTATTAGGCCTTGTGAGAAAGTAATAGGATTTTGAATTGAATTCTGCAGGTAATCGGCAGCCAGTGCTGTGCATGAAGAAAAAAGGGGGGGGGGGGGGGGGGAAATCAAACGATCATATGTTTTCACCCTGTAAATCAGTTTCATTGCAGCCTGTTATATTGGCTGTAATCCACAAATGAAATAAAGGGGGCAATCTGCCATGAACAAGCTAGAGTAGTCAAGACAATTCAGACATCAGAGAATGAATCGAGGCTTTTATTCCAAAAATGGCCACAGTGATTGGATTTGTCTACGTGTGCAAAAAGACTTCTATGTGATCTGAGAGATGTAAGGTTAAGGAGCAATGAACTAGAACGCCAAGAGATTGAACTGTAATCTTTAAAGGGTATGGAAACAGTTCAATATTGATTGAAATGGTGGTGCTGAAAATTGTCTGGAAAACCAGATGGCTCCTGGGTGATTAAGGGGAGAAAACCATGATCCAGCATTTCTTCCTCTCTTTCCAACTGTCCATCTCATAACCAGAATGTAGGTCTTTACCTCCCAAGCCCTTTACAGATCCCCCCCCCCCCCCATCCAATCATCCATACTCCATCCTCTCAATTTCCATTTCAGTTTCTATTAAAAATAGTTCATAGTTCACATTTATCTGAGACACCACAAATCATTTCAAGAAAGTCTAAGTGGTTTATACAATACAATACAAAAAATACTTATATTCCTCTGAAAACCAAAGTAGTTCAGAATGGATTACAACGCAAAAAAGCTAGCTCTCTCCAGCAACGTACATAAGAGATTAAGGGGCCCTTTAACTAAAGCTTAGCACACACTAATGGAAGTAGCGTGTGCTAAATGCTAAGAAGACCTTCTGTTGCTGCACATAAGCTTTAGTAAAAGGGCCCCTAAGTAATAATAGCAAAAGAAAAATTCAGGGTAGTAACAAAAAGAGGACAGAAGAGAAAGAAGGTAGAACAAAGCAAAAGTTGTGACATTATAACTCCTAAACACAGTGGCGAGGTGGGTAGTAAGAAACAAGGAAAGTATAGGCCATGTTGCATCTGACTGCAAGTGAACGAAAAAGAGAGGAGCAGCCTCCCAAATTAATGCAGGATATTGCGAGTATCAATTATCCTCGAGGAAATGCCTGGCCAAAGTAATAGGTTTTCAGAGAGGTTTTGAATTTCTTGAATGAGATTTTGGTTCTAAAGTCTACAGGTAATTATAACTATTCCATAAAACCACTAAAGCTAGAATTTGTGTCTAATTTTACAGTGGGAGGGAATGGTCAGGAGATTGTCGAGAAGAAAAAAAGAGGTTTTAGTGGCAAGTAGTGTATAAGCAGGCTAGATATAAAAAGAGGGAGAGACTGACTAGTGGGCAATAGTAAATATCTTGAAAAGATCAGGTAGGGTACTGGGATTTAGTGCTCGGTTTGAAGAGGGGTAATGTATTCAACTTTCCTTCTTCCTAGGAGTAGCTTAATATATGTATTTTGTATCTTTTGAAGACTTCTTAGTTGAGAAACAGTTGTTCTCTGTACCAAGGACTAACAGACCAATCTAGAGGTGCTAAAGGAAGAATCAAAATACATAATCGACAGAAGGTGTAGGATGGGGCAGGCAAAATGTATTTGTTTTACTGTAAAAAGCATTTCATGATGGAGATTTGAAGGTTCAAGTTAAAATCTTCATCAAGTATGACACCTAGAATCTTCACAGAATCCTTTACAGGAACTTCACAAATGGAAAGTGAAAAATGGGAGAGAGTGAAGAACACCATGAGAAAATAATAGTCTCAGA
Organism: Microcaecilia unicolor; assembly: GCF_901765095.1. NCBI lineage: Eukaryota > Metazoa > Chordata > Amphibia > Gymnophiona > Siphonopidae > Microcaecilia > Microcaecilia unicolor. The sequence goes on from NC_044032.1 coordinate 257,044,291, forward strand.
CTTGAAACTAGTCCAGTGTTTCCTAGTCGATCCATATGCAGCCTTTTCTCTGCTAGCTCATCTGCTTGCCAGTCTGGTTGTTCTTCTCCTGGCCAGACAGTCTATGCAGTCTTTGAAACTCTTTGGTCCCTCTCTTCCATTTTTGATTCTTTTAGCAGTCCGTTAACCCTTGCTATCTGCACCTCCCTAACGGCCTTTGCAGCTTTTTCCAGGTCTAAAAAAAAGTCTGGTCAGTTATCATAAAAACAATCCTATTTCCATCTTAGTTCGGGGGGGCCTTTTACTAAGACTTGCTAGCATTTTTGGCACACGGTAAAAATAAGCGTTCACTAAACATGGCTCAGAGGCCAGTTCTCTCACTTTAGTGCGATTTTCTTTCATTTGGAAATCCTGGACACAAATGGGGTTGTGGTAGGGCCGACATGAGCATTGGGAGGCACTGGGAGCAAGTTCATTGCTCCCAGTAATTAACTGCTCTTCCTCTCCTATGCTGCTGCTGCTGTCTTCCCGCCTCCCCAATAAATTTAGGCAGAATGCTCACCCTGGTCTGCCAATGCTCTGGAGAAGGGGTGAGGTCTTACCTGCACAGACTCCTTACCACAACAGCCCAGTTGTCTCCTTCTTGATGAAGGCAGAGAATACGTACTGCAATTGTCTAGAATGATCCGGCAAGTGCTAAGAACAAGTAGAATACTAGGATTGGCGAGAGAGAGAGAGATTGATTATGATGTCATGTGTCACGGCACAGAGTACATGGTGAAGGCACATGTTTTCACTTGGCCACAGATGCCAAATTTCCTGTATTGACCCCTCTGGAATATCACTCAAAGATATGAAGCAGAACTGCTCTTGGGTCTGCACTGTGTAACCCGGGTGACCCTTCCAGATGGGACCAAGGCTGTCCCTGCTTAGCTTTGGCGGATTCTCGTGAGCTGAGCTCGCCTGTACACCTCCTGGATCAGACTGACTTCCTCTCACTCAGTCTCTCCCTCCGTTGGTCAGGGTCAGTTTAGCCCTTAGTCTCTTTCTCCACCCGCTTCCAGAGACTTTAACACACTCAAAGTTCTTAGAAAAATCCTAGGCTTTATTGTTCAAGCTCTTTAAATCCAGTATCAGCTGTGACTTGCATCAGTTCCTCCAGCATGAATAGTTCAGCTTATTATTAACAGTCATTATTTCCAGCAAAGTTCAGTCCTATTTTCCACATGACAGTTGCTGACTCTGCTAACCCCACAGCACTATCTTTTCTAAGCAGACAGTTTCTGGGTTCGTTGTTTCCACCAGCCTTCTCTCCACTGGCTCACTTTAGCCTCCCCCAACATCCACAGTCTTGGCAGTACAGAGGCCACAAAAGCTTTTACCTTTTCTCCTTGAGTCTGAGCCCAACCAGCCACTTCCATCTCCTCCCACATTTCCCCCAGCTGTATCTCATTCTCTGGCTCAGAACTCATCTCCCAATCATTCACTTCCCCCTCCCCCTCCTGGGAGTCCAACTGACCCTGCAATGGCTTCTGGTGAGAGTAGTTTTTCCCCTGAACTAGCTATGTCACCGGTGGTTTGGCCACCAGAGGGCGAACTGCTCGCTTAGCAGGGCAGAATGAGGAAGGAGCTGACTCTTAAAGGAACAGTCACTCCCCTTTCTTCGTCCCAGCACTATAGATTGTTCACAACTGATAACCTCCACCTTTTGAGTAAATTCCATTTACCACTATCCCTCTGTTTATCACTCAGCCAATTTCTGATTTACTAAGACATCTTGGATCCTTTCCTAAGCCTGCTCAGATTAATCATCATCCACCTCCTACAGTAGCAAAAGGCCTAAATCTAATCCGGGGGGGGGGGGGGGGGGGGTCACCTAATCAAATTGATCAGATCTGACATAAGCTCTCTCTCTCTCTCTCTTTAGTACACTGATCTTCGCTATTTTTCAAGGGGGAAGGCCACTTTGGCAAAAAAAAAATAAGTCTATGTGAGAGCCAAGGCAATTGCTGAAGATGTCAGGCTGGCTGCTCGAGTGCATTCAGACTACCTTGTGTCTACTAAAAAACACAATATACTCCTCCAAGCTTACTATTTCCCTAAGCCAGTTTTCTCCCACACTCAGCACATTCTCACTGCCTATCCCCAAGCCCTTCCCCTCAATTTGCTCTTTCCAAAATATGCATTCTTCTCCAGTTCTAGTTAAGTCTCAACCATGTGGCTTGCTGCTGCCTGTGCTGAATCTGTTCTGTACAGGGACAGTCAGGGCCCATACTACATTTTCTGCTGCTCTGCAGGAAGAATTAATGTGTTGGTACAACTCTTATTCCTGCTGGAATTCTGCGCCACTGCACAGTACAAAATTTGTGCAGAATTCCCCAGGGGTGAGGGATTCAGCATTGTTGTGCAGAATCCTGCTGTTTTGTCCATGGCATTCAGGCCAATCGGGTGACGAGAAGCATGGGGAATTTAACAAAATCAAATACACCACAGTAGTACAGCGGCAACATCAACGGGGGCTTTTTTTTTTTTTTACCCTCACCCCTTTAAACATAGCAGTAAAGCCACAGTGCTGGCTGGCTGGCCCACCGCTGCTTCGCCCCCCCCCCCCTCACTCGCTGCGGCCTGCCTCAGTCCTCCCCTCGCTCATTGCACCCTGCCCCTCTCCTCCTCCCTCGCTCGTTGTGCCCTGCCCCCCTCCTCCCCCCTCGCTCCTTGTTGCGGCCTGCCCCCCCCCTCTCTGGCCTGCCTCTCTCTCTCTCTCGCTCCTCGTTGCAGCCTGCCTCTCTCTCCCCCCCTCGCTCCTTGTTGCGGCCTGCCTCTCTCCCCCTCGCTCCTCATTGCAGCCTGCCTCTTTCTCTCCCCCTCGCTCCTTGTTGCGGCCTGCCCCGCTCCCCTCCTCGCTCCCTGTTGCGGCCTGCCTTACTCCTCGTTGTGCCCTGCCTCGCTTCCCCCTCGCTCATTGTGGCTTGCCTTGTTCCCCCCTCGCTCGTTGCGGCCTGCCTTGCTCCCCCCCCCTCGGGGCCTACCTTCATATACCGTGGTGGTCTAGTGGCCTCTTCGGGGGCAGGAAAGAACCCCTCTCCCATCGCTCTGTGGCCGGCACGCGTCTTTAAAATGGCCGCCTTCATGCGGTAGCTGCTTGCTCGGCAGCCATCTGGATGACACAGCAGTTCCAGCCCAGAGCAGCTGCAGTGGGCAGGAAAGAGTGTGATTCTTTCCTGCCCTGAAGAGGACCAATGCAGCTCCTTCTCAAGTGGTGGATGTGGGGGGTGGCAGGAAAAAAAATATGGATTGAGTACAAGTTAGAGAATGACACGGGGACAAAGTTTGTCCCCGTCCCCACAAACTCTGTCCCTATCCACAGAAGCCGCGCTGTTTAACCACCCTTAAGATTTACCTTTGGGTTTAAAAAGCAAAATCATGTTCATAAACCAATTAAAACAAATGACCTTAAAATGTAAGAAAACAAAAGAGCAGATCACTAGGTGGTATTAATCAGACTTTATTGGAGAAATAATCGCGATTATTTCTCCAATAAAGTCTGATTAATACCACCTAGCGATCTGCTCTTTTGTTTGCTTCCACATTGGATTTTGCGGATCTGCCTTCTTGTTTTCTTGGCCCTTAAAATGTAAGAATACTGGACTGGTCTGGCAAGCAATAACGAAACAGTGATGGAATATTAATTCACAAAACAAGCACTAATTTTTCTAAGCATTCTACAACGTGTCAGTCTTCTCTAAATTCTTTTCTACGTTGGCGTTTCCATTTCTTCTCTCTCCTCTTGGCTTCTTCCTTTCCTTCTCTACATCTGTCTGGCAGTGACCTTTCACTGCAGGTGGGGGAGGACGAGTGCGTTACAGGACCTGATGGTGGCGGGGGGGGGGGGGGGGGGCAGGGAGAGCAGGCGAGCAACACTGGACTTGGAAGGAAGGGAGGGAGGACGAGAAAAAGGTAGGCATCTGTTTTACTGCAGGTGCAGGGGTTACCACTCCTGTGGGGCAGGGGAATAACCTCTTTGTGCACCCGTGGTAAAATCTTGTTTTCCCCATTCCTGCGGTTTTACTGCAGATTACTGCAGTTTACCGCAATTACTCGCTCCCGTGTCATTCTCTAGTATGAGTGCAAGGGGCTGGAAAAAAATACAGTGGATAGAATGTGGGTGCAGGGTGGGGGATAGAAAAAATAATGGATGGCGTGTGGGTGCAAGTGGGCTGGAAAAGAGGTAGATCCTATGGGTGCTGGGAAAAATATAGATGTTATCTGTGTACAGGGAAATGTAATATTGTTTAAATTATGACAAACTTGCAGAATTTGCAAATTTTGTGTGCAGAATTTTGATTTTTGGTGCAGAATTCCGACAGGAGTAAATTCTCCCCACCCCCACCATGGATGCCAGTGGATCACTTTAGGACTTTCTTTTTCACATAGTAACATAGTAGATGACGGCAGAGAAAGACCTGCACGGTCCATCCAGTCTGCCCAACAAGATAAACTCATATGTGCTACTTTTTGTGTATACCTGACCTTGATTAGTATCTGCCATTTTCACGGCACAGACCGGAGAAGTCCGCCCAGCACTACCCCGCCTCCTACCACCGGCTCTGCCACCCAATCTCAGCTAAGCTTCTGAGGATCCATAACTATAACTTAATGGGTGTATGAACATTGTTTGCACATGCAGTAGTTCGAAATGCTGTTAGATTTTACAGGCATTCTCGCAGTGCCAACTGCCAGGTACATTATTATAAAGTACTATAAAAACACTGCAAAAAGCTAATTCAGAGCCCACAGTAAACCTACCATACCATGACAGCACTGCCAGGACTCACACTGCATCAACCCCATCTATGAAAAAGCAGCATTACAAATATCATATTGGGCTACAGATTTCTACACAGAAACTACACACTAGCATAATATCACACAGACAGACCCTCAACCAGAAAACAAAGCTTTTGATTTAATAAAAAGTTTGCCTTCTCAAGATATTATTCAGTCCAGGGCTACTCTCCTAGTTTCTTTTGCATTTGAAATTTGTGTTCCATTTTATGCAGAGACTCTATGCTAAAATAACCCGACTCGTGGAAAATAACTTGACTTGAACAGTAGCCCACACTGAACATTGATAAATTTCTCCCTTAGGGCTCCTTTTACCATGCCACGGTAAATGGGGCCCTGTGTTGCATCGGCGAGTGGATTTGCCACACACCCAGATCCCCTTTACCACAGTGGATAGAAGGCAGAAAAAAAGGAAATGGCCGAACAGCAAGTGTGTACTTACCGCACAGTCAGGGTAAGGGCTTCCGCGTTAACCAGGCTGCGCATGGCGCTGCCCGATTACCGCTGGGTAAGCCCCCTGCATTAAAAATAAAAACAAATTTCCCATCGTGCCAGAAATGATGCACAGTGGGGGCAGCACTACCACTGGCTCCCACGATAGGCCGTCAGTAGTGCTGGATTGGTATGCGCCAACGCCGGAGTAACTCTACCGTGGAATTGTAAAAGGGCCCCTAAGCAGGATAGAAATAGGTTTATTTCTTTTGTTCCTGCACAGTTGGAAAAATTTCTTAGTGATTGACAAATGATAGTTTTGTGTTTGTTGATAATATGAAATATAACATCATGGAGGGTATATAGGTTAGACATTGATGCAGGCGTATAAGTATGGTTTATTCCACTAAAAACTGCTTTAGGTTATTCCTGGAATTATCCATTGTTCTCCAATTAATGTGAACTACAAAATGATACTGATAAAGAAAAACTATCCAGGATGGACATTTTTTCTTTGAATTTATATTCTTTTAATCGTCATTTATACTCAGGGTTGTATTCAATCTGTATTAAAGTTTTCAATAAAAAAATATTAAAAAATAAAAAGAAATAGAAAACAAGGGACTACAAATTAGAAATATATAGACAAAAGTTTGACTTCTGGGGGCTTTCAATTAAACTATGCATGCAGTGCAGCACTGAAGAACTAGAAACAGAAATGCTTTTCCTCTTGTACTGAACAAAATACAAAGATATTAGAGAAACACCAGTTCCCAAAGATATTATTTGGAACAAGTTATTTTTGCTACCTTTATTGTCTGGGCATTTTATTTTTCCAAAATACGTTGGTCCCAGTCTTTCTTTTTCCTCCCAAGATTGAAACAGAGAAACACAACAGCAGATTAGGACCAAATGGCCCATCCAGTCTGCCCATCCTCAGCAACCACTATCTCTTCCTTTACCTTATCAGCTGTCAATTTGCCATTTCTCCTTTTTCCTCACTCCTCCTGTCTGTCCATTCCTTCCTTACATCTGTCTGATACTGATCTTTCCCTTTCAGCTTTCTTCTATTTCTTCCTTTTCTGTGTATCCAAATTATAGTCACCAGTTCAAGCTCCCTCATTTTATCTTTCACCTACCAATTTTCCATCTCCTTCCTAGCCCTCCCATTCCCCATCTCACTCCTCCCCTTGGCCTCTTATTCTCATTTTTCATCACTCCCTCTCCTCCATCCACCCTCTGTGTTTGACCCCTTCCTAGCCTTCATCTTCATCTCTTTGCCTCACCAGCCCTAGCTCCTTCCCTGACATCATTCTCCCCATCCCTATGTTTGTTTGGGGTTTGTTTTTTTTAATATCTTCCCTCACTGTACAACTACCACATTTCTCCAACTTCCCAGTTTTATTTCTATCCTCCTTTCACTCTCTCCTTTCCAAATCCCGCCTCCTCATAGCCTCTCCCACCAGTCCAGTGTTTCTCTTTCTCATGAACATTGCAACCTTGCTTTATTTCCTATCTGAAGTTCTATTTCACATTCCCCGGCTCAAAGCAGCACTTAAGCAGCCTCAAGACAAAAGACTGCAACCAAACATGAAGTGTTCAATAAAACACTGCTCACTACTGTGACTTGGGGAATGGGAGAACTTAATAGATCAAAAAAAGCTGGGTTTCAAGTTTGTGCAATCACTCCTCCTGTCACCAGGCTGGGGCTTCACTTCATGCTGATTCTGCGACCCTGTGCAAGTGCATGGCTTGCATAGTTGGTTGTGCCCATGGGTAGCAGAATGGGGTGGGCCACAGGGGCCCCTACCCCATTCATACTTTGTAGACCAGAGGGAAACCACAACACAAACCAAACATGAAGCAGGAGCCGTGAAGTGGGCCACAGATGGAACCACGAGGCACAAAATGGAGGAAGCAAGTTTATTTGAAGGACCCAACATGGACTGTGTTTCGGCAAATGCCTGCATCAGGGATCAAAATAGTATGTCACAAAGATATAGTACTTCCTATGCGAATGCAATAGTCAGTGTTATAATGTCCAACAAGCGAAGGTAGCTGTCTAACAGCATACGCTGTGACATACTACTTTGAACCCTGACACAGGCATTTGCCAAAACATGGCAGTGTCAGGTCCTTCAAATAAACTTGCTTCCTCCATTTTGGCTCCGCCTCATTGTTCCATCTGTGGCCCACTTTGCTGTTATTGCTTCCCATCAATATTTTGCCAAAGCAGTATCAGCAACTAAGAGTTTGAGGACAGGGTTAGAGATTAGTTGGAGGGGCCAAACAAATCAAAAAGATGTTCTGCTGCCTTTGGTTGTGCCAGCCCTGAGAAAAGTGTGTACATGTGTGTGAAGGGAGTGTGCACTGCTGCATCTGTTCTGTGGTAAGGCTGTGGGTGAAGGAAGCCTGTGCTGCTGCTACCTAGGTTGTTTCTGTTCTGTGGTGAGACAAGTGTGTTTTTGTGTGCGAAGAGAAGCTTGTTTTGGTGTTGTGCTGTCTCTGTTCTGTGGTGAGACGAATGTGTTTTTGTGTGCGAAGGGAAGCTTGTTTTGGTGTTGTGCTGTCTCTGTTCTGTGGTGAGACGAGTGTGTTTTTGTGTGCGAAGGGAAGCGCTGTTTTGGTGTTGTGCTGTCTCTGTTCTGTGGTGAGACGAGTGTGTTTTTGTGTGCGAGGGAAGCTTGTTTTGGTGTTGTGCTGTCTCTGTTCTGTGGTGAGACGAGTGTGTTTTTGTGTGCGAGGGAAGCTTGTTTTGGTGTTGTGCTGTCTCTGTTCTGTGGTGAGACGAGTGTGTTTTTGTGTGCGAAGGGAAGCTTGTTTTGGTGTTGTGCTGTCTCTGTTCTGTGGTGAGACGAGTGTGTTTTTGTGTGCGAGGGAAGCTTGTTTTGGTGTTGTGCTGCCTCTGTTCTGTGGTGAGACGAGTGTGTTTTTGTGTGCGAGGGAAGCTTGTTTTGGTGTTGTGCTGCCTCTGTTCTGTGGTGAGACGAGTGTGTTTTTGTGTGCGAGGGAAGCTTGTTTTGGTGTTGTGCTGCCTCTGTTCTGTGGTGAGACGAGTGTGTTTTGTGTGCGAGGGAAGCTTGTTTTGGTGTTGTGCTGCCTCTGTTCTGTGGTGAGACAAGTGTGTTTTTGTGTGCGAGGGAAGCTTGTTTTGGTGTTGTGCTGTCTCTGTTCTGTGGTGAGACGAGTGTGTTTTTGTGTGCGAGGGAAGCTTGTTTTGGTGTTGTGCTGTCTCTGTTCTGTGGTGAGACAAGTGTGTTCTTGTGTGCGAGGGAAGCTTGTTTTGGTGTTGTGCTGTCTCTGTTCTGTGGTGAGACGAGTGTGTTTTTGTGTGCGAGGGAAGCTTGTTTTGGTGTTGTGCTGTCTCTGTTCTGTGGTGAGACGAGTGTGTTTTTGTGTGCGAGGGAAGCTTGTTTTGGTGTTGTGCTGCCTCTGTTCTGTGGTGAGACGAGTGTGTTTTTGTGTGCGAGGGAAGCTTGTTTTGGTGTTGTGCTGCCTCTGTTCTGTGGTGAGACGAGTGTGTTTTTGTGTGCGAGGGAAGCTTGTTTTGGTGTTGTGCTGCCTCTGTTCTGTGGTGAGACAAGTGTTTTTTTGTGTGCGAGGGAAGCTTGTTTTGGTGTTGTGCTGTCTCTGTTCTGTGGTGAGACAAGTGTGTTTTTGTGTGCGAAGGGAAGCTTGTTTTGGTGTTGTGCTGTCTCTGTTCTGTGGTGAGACGAGTGTGTTTTTGTGTGCGAGGGAAGCTTGTTTTGGTGTTGTGCTGTCTCTGTTCTGTGGTGAGACGAGTGTGTTTTTGTGTGCAAGGGAAGCTTGTTTTGGTGTTGTGCTGTCTGTTCTGTGGTGAGACGAGTGTGTTTTTGTGTGCGAGGGAAGCTTGTTTTGGTGTTGTGCTGCCTCTGTTCTGTGGTGAGACGAGTGTGTTTTTGTGTGCGAGGGAAGCTTGTTTTGGTGTTGTGCTGTCTCTGTTCTGTGGTGAGACGAGTGTGTTTTTGTGTGCGAGGGAAGCTTGTTTTGGTGTTGTGCTGCCTCTGTTCTGTGGTGAGACAAGTGTTTTTTTGTGTGCGAGGGAAGCTTGTTTTGGTGTTGTGCTGTCTCTGTTCTGTGGTGAGACAAGTGTGTTTTTGTGTGCGAAGGGAAGCTTGTTTTGGTGTTGTGCTGTCTCTGTTCTGTGGTGAGACGAGTGTGTTTTTGTGTGCGAAGGGAAGCTTGTTTTGGTGTTGTGCTGTCTCTGTTCTGTGGTGAGACGAGTGTGTTTTTGTGTGCGAGGGAAGCTTGTTTTGGTGTTGTGCTGTCTCTGTTCTGTGGTGAGACGAGTGTGTTTTTGTGTGCGAGGGAAGCTTGTTTTGGTGTTGTGCTGTCTCTAATCTGTGGTGAGACAAGTGTGTTTTTGTGTGCGAGGGAAGCTTGTTCTGGTGGTGTGTGTGTATGAAGTTTGTTTTGTTGGGGCAATGTGTGAGCTTCCATTGCTACTGGCTGTGCTGTATCTGTTCTGTGGTGGGGAAGTGTGTGTGTCTCTGTGTCTGGCAAGCTTGTACTGCTGCTGCCTGGGTTGTATCTATTCTGTGGTGGAGCAGTCTGTGAGGTAAGTTCATTTGGCACCCTACCAAAATACCGTATTATAGTTCTTCAGGCAGTACAAAGATTTGTCGCTCTATAATCTGAAATATTTGCTGATTAACATGTCTCAGCACATTCATAATCTGCTAAAGTGCTGGCATCCCTGCAAGAGGTCACAGAGGGGCCAAATCTTTCAAACGCAATAGCTGTCTAAACTTAGTACTGAGGCCCACCGAGATACACACTCAACTCTTCAGTTCAAATTGTGTTCTTGCTTTTGTTATTCCAGTTGCTTCTGTATGCACAAGAGACTCTGTCTTGCTGCACCACACCCTGTGAGGGAGACATTGCGTAGGTGAAGGGTTTGCCTGGGATTAAGATCATTATACGGAGATGCTGACAGTTTTATGTAAGAGGAGCAGCTGAGGCCTAAGGAGTTACCCCAGTGTGATTTCAGTTTCCCAGTGCAAAGCCTCACTGGGACTGGCCCTGCCTGTGTGGATAAGTACCTCCTAGGCCTTGACCAGGATGGCAGTTATGCGGGCAGTAAAACAAATTACAGATGGCAATGGAGTATTTGCTCAACTGAGGAAAAAAAGCAATATGTTTAACTGAGTGCACCAGATATGTGGAGGTAAGAGGAGGGAGAGAGCAAACAAGCCCTACCAATGAACAATGTGTTTTTCCTTTGACCCTACTGACATGCAGATGAAATCCTCCATCCCTCCACATCACTCCCAGGCCACCTGAGAGCAAAAGACCTGCTTCCTCCAGCTGGAATAATGTGTGCACAGTAATAAGGTAGACTTGCATTTTTTTTCAGACAACACAATAATACCTCTGCAATATTGCCCAGAGGCCACCCCTGACAGCAAAGGTTACCCTGCTTTCTTCTCTGGCTAGAATCAGTGTATGAGGGTTGCAACTGGAATGGATTTGTGCATAGTGATAGGTAGGCCTGTTTTTCTTCAATCAACACATTCATGGATTTGATATACCACCTTTCTGTGGTATAACGAAGGCAGTTTATATTAATTATATGCAGGTACTTTCTCTATCCCTAGTGGGTTCACAACACAGAAATATCTGTACAATATAGCCCAGAGCCCACCCCTGAGAGCAATGAGTGACCTCTTTCTGCCCTGGCTAGAAGCAGAGTACCTGCTGCATAGTACTGCCTTCTCCTCAGGCTGGAACTTGAATGTATGTGTGGCAGGGGTAAAGGGGACTTGCCTTTTCTTCAGATCACAACACATGAAAAACCTCTGCAGCCATTCTAGCTGACCCCAGCAACTCTACACCCTAGTATCCTGCAATCAGTACAAAAGAATGATGTCGTGTACTCACTTCTTTAAACTTCCAAGTCCTCACGCTAGCTTTCTGGAGATCAGCTGCTCCCGGCGTTAGCTCCTCAAGTCTCCCTTTGCCCAAGCCAGCTAGAGAAATCCAAGGAGACAGCCATCAGCACCTGCCCGAGCAGCCCGGACTCTTTAGGTAAGGGAACCTCGAAAAAACCATTACCTCCCCTATCTGGTTTTGTGTGTCTCTCCCAGTAAGTTTCTGTTCCCTTCCCAGCCTGTCTCTCTACTACAGGGCGCCTGCCTGCCTTCCCTTCCTGCTGCTGTCTCCACCCCCTTAGCAGCACCTGATTGATTCGGCAGCGCAGGGAGTGCCAGGGAAAGGAAGGATATGAGAGACAGCCATATACTGTTAGACTAATAAAGTTTCTTGGTGCTGAAAGACAGGCAGAGAGACCTACGGCTGAAGAAACTCCCCTCCTGACCTGCAGGCACCACTTTAGCAACTTTCTTCAGCTACATGCCTGCAGGGGAGGCACCAACCTGTCATCCGTATATACTGTATAAGAAATCAAAACTGGCAACAGGCAAGCTATATGTGTGTCAGCTTTTGTTATGGAACTACTATCATATGACGATAAGATAGTATAAATCTCAGCTACAATCTTTATTTTAAGTACCTACGACTGCCTCTTTTACAATCTCCCCAGTTTTTATTTCCGTTTTTGATCTGCCACTTGTTTCTTTCTAGGGGTGGAGGAATGCATTCTGGACTTAAGGGTAAGAGCCTGCTTTTTACTCTTAGCTCTTCTTTGAGAAGTTTGAAGAAAAACGTGTTGATAAAACTTAAGCATGCCCCTCCGCCTCAGCATTGCCTCTATATTTGTCTGCTGTGCAATGCCTGATGCCCTTTACAAATTAGTTTTATCAGTTACTGCACATGTAAAATGTTCATATGTATACGACTACCAAAAGAAAAATGACGTTTTAAAATGTTGGCGATCGAATCCGGGAAGAGCGGTAATGGGATAAAGAAGTTTATACTGTTCTGTGGGACTAGCTTGCCGCACACCTTGTAATTTACACCAGTTCCTCATCTCAGTCAACTGTTCGTATAATTTGGCTTTCGTTTAGTCATCAGTTTATCCCAATAACTGTAATATCTATCTTGTCCTTAAATGTTTGATTGTGTTCTATGAACAACAGCGTGAGCATCATATCTCTATGATGTTCTATGCAAAGTGTATTGTTTCATTTATATTATATATTGACATTGTGAGTATCTTACCTATTGCTCTATGAATGTTTTATGTCAAGCACTTCTAGCTGTACACTGCCATGGGTGAATCTCTTCTTAAAGGTGGTTAATAAATCCCAATACATAAATCTTCGTTAGTCATACGTTTATATGTAATAGTGATTCCTCTGGCTGCTGTGTTTATCTGCTCTATGACTCCCAGCTCACATTTGTCTCTGTTCTTCTGTAGTTCCACTTCCAGGGTTTGCTGCTTTTCGTCAAAGGTTACAATTCTGTGGCATCTTTGTCTGCATTTACCCTCCCCCCCCCCCCCCCCCCCAATGCTATCAAACCAATCCACAGGTTTTAGGGTTTCAATGCACTCCATGCAGATTCCCCCTCCCCTTTCCTGTCTTGCTTGCTTTGGGTTGTAACTACCATACTGTGCATTTTACCTCAGTGCTTCATTTCCATCCTCTTGTCATCAGGGATCTTTTGTGTTCACCTCATGCTCTTTTGAATTCTGCTGCTACTATTTTTATCTCCACTACAGGGATTCTCAGACCAGTCTTTGGGACACATCTAGCCAGTCAGGTTTTCAAGAGACCCACAATGAATATGCATGAGATAGATCTGCATACAATGGAGGTAGTGCATGCAAATTTATCTCATTCGCATTCTTTGTGTGTATCCATTCCTGAATACCTGATGGGCTCCCTGTGTCCTGAGTGAAAACTCTTGCGCTACCACCAACTTCAGGCGGGCATGCCAGGTATCTACCACCTTTCCATAAAAAAAACATTTTCTAATATTGTTCACAAGTGATAGGTAGGCCTGTTTTTCTTCAATCAACACATTCATGGATTTGATATACCACCTTTCTGTGGTATAACCAAGGCAGTTTATATTAATTATATAAGTCATACCGCAACCCCATTTCTACAGCTTCCTTTCATTTGAAAAAGGTTTTCATCTAGAGTATCATTAACAGCTTTTAGGTTATTTAAATCTTTCTATCAGGTTATCAATAGAAATCAAACAAATAAAACATGGAAAAGAAAATAAGATGATACCTTTTTTATTGGACATAACTTAATACATTTCTTGATTAGCTTTCAAAGGTTGCTTTCTATCATAAACATCTCTAGGGTCTACATATTTAGATCTCTAAGTCTGACACAGACACCACATCATTTTGATTGCCTTTCTCTGGACCATCTCTATCCTCTCTCTGTTTTTTGGAATGTGGCCTCCAGAATTGGTTGTATTTCTAGGTTTCCCCATCAATGGCCTGTACAGAGGTACGATCTTTTCTTTTTCTCGTTTGGTTATACCTCTCCCTATGCATCCCAGTATCCCTCTGGCTCTGGCCACTCTGCTTGCTAATATCCCAGTTTTACTGCCTTGAAATTGTCGGATATGATCACCCCCAGCTCTCCTCACCCCATGTCCTATACTATTCTTTTGGATTTCTGGACCCCAAATGCATGACTCGGCACTTTTTTGCATTGAATTTTAGTTGCCGGTCATTTGATCACTCACCAGTAGTTATTACATCACATCTCATTCTATATATCTATTCCTTCAGGAGTGTCCACTCTTGTAGATTTTAATATCCTCTGCAAAACGTTTTCCTTCTAACCCCTTTGCACTATCGTACACAAATATATTGAACAGAACTGACCCCAGGACAGATTCCTGAAGAACGCCGCTGATTTACCTCTCTCTCCTAAGAGTGGATTCCATTTATAGTGGGACACAGATTATCGGGAATAAACTATGCAGAGAGCAGTCCAAAAATCAGAATGATTGGACATTCCTTTTTGAAAAGAGCACACACTTTAAGCATTACATGTTGAACATTATTTTTTTGTTTTCAATAATAAATGGGGAAAAATACCAAACTATTTGTGATGTTATACATTTTTTTTACTGTATATCAGGCATAATGTGATAACTTTTTTATTGTGATTTCTGTATTATAATTAAAAAATAAAGAATGGAAGCAGTCCGGGTAATTGGATATCGGCATAAACAGAGTTTGGATAATCAGCGTCCTACTGTACTACTACCAACACCCCTGGTCTCTGGAGATTCTGTGTTTGCAGGAATGACCGCAAAATCTGTTCCTTTCCATGGCACTGGCCAGAAGTCACAAAACTGCTATGGGAGGCCAGGGGTCAGATTTCGCCTGACAGCAGTAGCAGTGTGTTGTACATCTGTCTTACTCCTCCTGCGCTCATCAAGCGGCATGAGGAGGAGGAAGAAAGCAGCAACAGTGCCTTAGGTGCTTTCTTCCTCCACTGCCTAGGCATAACTAAAGTGTTTAAACTGTGCAGCTATGGAGTCACATGGTTCAGACGCTTCAGTTGGGCCTGGGCAGCAGAAAAGGATAAAATGACCCGATATATTACTGCAGCTCTCTTCATCCTCCTGCCGCCAGGGAAGGCAGCCTGAAGAGAAAACTGGCAGGGGTTTATTTGGGGGGGGGGGGGGCTATAAAATATGCTGGGCTCTAGGGATTTGGGGTAGGAGTTTTGGAAGAAATACTGAAGCAAGGGAATGTGGGACTGAGCTGGGAGTTTCTGAAAGCGGCAGACAGAGGAGAGGAGGAGGAAATGGAGGGTTAAGTGTTCTGTGAAATTGGCTGGGTGAATGGGGTGCATATGAAAGAAGGCTGTGTGAGTGTGTGTGTGTGTATTATGGAGGGATGTAAGAGGACTAAGGGCTAGATGCACTAAAACTAATGAGCCAGCAACGTGGTTTTTAAACTAGTTCTAGCCGGTTTAGCGAGCACGTAGTAAAACGAGACATGCACAAAAGCAGTCTGTACCTTTACCGTGGAAATTTTAACGGGAGGTCTGGAGCTCTTGTTCTTCATTGTCACAAGTATGAAAAGAGGAGAAACAAGGCAGGTAAGATGGAGCACAAAAAAAAAAAGTACACCGGCTTACATGCAGCTTCTTTGCATGTATGAAAGCCGTGCCATGCTTGTTTTTCAAATTACATTTTACTGGCAAGAAATGGGGGGGGGGGGGGGGGGGGGGGGTCAGTACCGAAATGTAAAGCATAAAAGTAATGGTGACTTAATGCAATGAAGACAAGGGTCCATCAAACAGTGTCTGTGGGAAACAGCATCCCCCATGCTAGAAGCACAACAGAAAGGGGCTAAACCAAATTGGACAGTGTCAGCCTGGAATGTCCTACCCACTCACTACTGGAGGGGGACACAGGAAGTTCAGATCCAATCAGTTCACAGCTCTAGAGTGATGTCATCAGGCAAGCCCTGCAGGGAGGAGGAGTTGGGACAGCAACCAGCCAATGAGAGTCCATCTTCAGGGAGATGGGCGTTCTAGGATGTTAGCCGGCCAATAGAGGAAGCAGCAGAAACAGCTGGGGGGTAGAATCAAGCCCTGATCAGTGTTGCCAGGTGGGCGGTTTTCCGCGACCCGCCGCGGGAAATTTTTGCCCGCGGCGGGTTGCGGTTTTTTGGGCTGTTTTTGGGCTTCAGGGCGGTTTTTTCGGCCGCGGGGGGGGCGGGGTTAGTGACGTTTCTGGGCGGGCTTAGTGACGTTTTGGGCGGGGTTAGTGATGTGGGAGGCGGGGCTGATTACGGGGAGGCGGGGCCGGTGACGTGGGAGGCGGGGTTGATGACGCGGGGGTGGGGGTGTCAAGGGCGGGGTTTGTGTTTGGGCGGGTTTTGGGCTGTTTTTTGGGCTGGATTGGGCTGGAAAAAAATTTTCCACCTGGCAACCCTGGCCCTGATGCTGATTCCTCACAGAAAATGAGAGCCGAGAGCAGCAGAGAGGCTTTTCCCACTTTTTCCCAGCAGCGGGGAGGCAGGGAGCACCAACACAAGCCTGCCTATCCAAAAAGAAAAAAGCGCTTTTGTGCTTGCAAAAAAAAAAAAAAAAACCCCAGAAAAAATGGGTATATCTACGCCGTCTAGCATGCGAGAGCATCCATGCTTAGCGATTGACTGTTCTGCGCATGCTCAGCTCACTGATTGGCTTCCCTATATCGCATGCAAATGAGCTGGGTCACAAAAGCAACGAGCAGCTCATTTGCATGCGATTCTCTTTGTGAAGCCCTCTGTGTTTCGGAATCGGTACATTTTTACTGATTTGGAAATACAGACAGATTCTTAACGGGACCTTTGTGCATCTGGGCCTAAGTTAAGAAGAGGAAGGGAGACAGGACCAGACTGGGATTGTAAAAGAAGAGGAACATTTCACTCTCCCAGAATCTCCCTCCCCTTCCCAACCCTTAATCTATTATTTTCTTATTATTATTCCATTCTATTTCTCCATCGTCCCTTTTTTTTCTTTCTCTCCTTCCCTACATCCTTAACCAAGCTCCCTCACCTATAAATCTCACCCAAAATGAAGTACATTATACAAATTCAAATCAAAGTTTTGAAAACTATGGTGCTTAATGTTTTGTTACATTATTTAATATGCAAATGATTCAAATGTATGTAAATATACCATATAACTGCCACAGAAAAATCTACCATGGTGAGAAGTGATGTCAGCACTTCTGATGAGTGCCTGAACAGGTAGCTCTGTCTCCCCCTCCCCCTTTCCTTTAATAAAGGCAATTTTACCTGCACTTGCCCTCCGACATATATCTGAAATTTCTTTCTGAGCAGAATTTTTGTACCGTGGCATGCTGTACAGTTATGTGCTGCCGCATTTTGAGTATTGTAATGCACTTTTATGTGGTCGTCTGCGTACAATGTTGTGGGCATTGCAGGTAGCACAGACTTCTGGGGCCCAGTTGATAATGGGAGTGAGTAGGAGTGAGTAGAACTGATCCTATCACCCTTCAACTGAAGAGACTACATTGGTTGCCCATTCTGTGGCACACCAAGTTTAAGATTTTACTGTTTGTTTACAAAGCGTTGATGAGGATGCCCCTTTGGCTTTGACTCAGAGCTTGCGGGCATATTGTCCTGCTTGGATGCTTTGGTCTGAAAATCAGGGTTTGTTAACTATTCTTTCTTTCCATCAGGTTCGTTTGGAGACAGTGCAGGCTCTGTGTCTTTTTTGTTGTTGGACCAAGTTTGTGGAATGAACTTCCTCCTACTATGCATCAAATTTCTTCTTTACCTTTGTTCAGGAAACAGTTGAAAACCTTGTTGTTTTGTTTTGTAAAGCCTTTTCTTGAAAACATTTGGAGATCTGTTGAGACAGTGGGGGTATGCTGTATTAGGTAGTGGGGGTTGGTGGTTGCCTTGTGTGTGTTTTTAGCTTTGTGATGCATGTTTGTTTTATGTATGTTTTTTGTAATCCACTCAGATGGCTGGGTGATTGGGCTGTATGTTTTTTAAATCTTAGAGCCATGCCTAAAGACTGCAAAATCATGACCAATGGCAAATAAACTCTGAGCTTCCAAATCATTGGACTTAGTTTAGCACCCAAAATGGCGGTAAGGCCCCCCCCCCCCCCCAGCTGCATGCAGGTGTTAGCCAACATAGCACTGGCAGACACTAGCTTAGCTCACAAAGCCATGCAGGGCGAAGAGGATGCTTCAGACTGCGGAAAGTTGATTCAGGCAAAGCTCAAGCAATGTTCTAAAGATCTTGCCTCTCAGCTTAATTTGGTAAAAGATGGTGTACTGAATAAAATAGAAAATATAGAAGAACTTGGGGTACGTGCAGGACATCAGAAACAGAACGAAGCCTTTGCGGGATGAAGAGGACCTCCTCGGCTGGCAGGGATTGGGGTCCCCTGCCAGTAAAGATACTAGGCGACAGTGGGGGAGGGTTGGCGGCAGGAGGGGGGGGTCGAGAGGGTTGTCAGCAGGGGTCGTGAAAGTTGGCGGCACCGGGGGGGGGGGGGGGGGGCTAAAATGTGCCCCCTCACCTCGGGCTCTGGACCCCCTTCCCGCCGAAGTCTGGCTACACCCCTGAAGTGAATCAATTTTTCACTCTTTCAAAAAATACAAAGACCTGAAATTACATGGAAATACTTTTAAAACAAATACAAAGAAATATTT
Source organism: Microcaecilia unicolor (assembly GCF_901765095.1). Classification (NCBI taxonomy): domain Eukaryota; kingdom Metazoa; phylum Chordata; class Amphibia; order Gymnophiona; family Siphonopidae; genus Microcaecilia; species Microcaecilia unicolor. The sequence goes on from NC_044032.1 coordinate 257,062,636, forward strand.
TTTCACTGAAAAAAATAGTTAAGCTCTGGAACTCATTGCTGGAGGATATTGGCAGTTAGTGTATCTGGGTTTAAAAACAGTTTGGAAAGTCCACAGACTGTTAATGAGATAGACCCGGGGAAGCCACTGCTTGCTGTGGGATTGGTAGCATGGAATGTTGCTACTATTTGGGGGTTTCTGCCACGTACTTGTGACCTGGATTGGACACTGTTGGAAGCAGGATACTGGGCTACATGGACCATTGGTCTGACCAGTATGACTACACTTATATTCTTATGAGGTGCGGATTCAAATTATTCAAGACCTCGACCTCGCGACCTTCACATTGTCCAAATGCAAGGAACTCAAACCTGTTACAGATGTTCTCAACCAAGCTAAGATTCACCTCACTACTGCTGGTGAGGGAAAGGTGGTCTTGGCAAGAAGTGCTGCAGAGGCTAGGGCCCAATTGAAAGATGGGGCTTAGTGGTGGTGCAAGACCATCGATTTGCCATCAACGTGTGTCCAGGTAGATTTCAACAAATGGTGATATGTCCTGAACAAAAGTTGGTGGCTGAAGAAAAGTTTGCTAGAAGGTTCTTCAGTGGATGTGATACCTTGGCAGAGAGACAAAGATTACCAGTGCAGAATGCGGAAGACAGGAGAGTGCTTGCAAAAATAGGATTATGCTCAAACAAGGAGAGAGAGAGGGGACAGATGAAAGGACGCTGAGTTTCCTCTTGCTATCATGAGGGCAGCTACCTATGACTGCCCTCAGTGAGCTAACAGTATTATTCTTCAATGGGAGTTGCAGGGAGATGCCTGTGCTGTCATTTTTTTCATCACCAACACACTCCTTTTCTGTAGGTTCACTAATAACCTGCATAAGAATACTCTCCAGATGTGCCTAAATGCACTTACTGAGACCAACCTTGTCATGTGGAAGTTGACAGTTTTCCCTCCTGATTGAATTGTTTCAGTGGAACTAATACTACTTATTTCTATAACGCTACTAGACATATGCAGCACTGTACTCTTGAACATAAAGAGACAGTCCCTGCTCGAAAGAGCTTACAATCTAATCGGGAACTGTGGCCGATTAGGAACTGTTAGGAAACTTATCCAGGAAGAAGCATCTCGTATGCGGGATGATGTCCTCATGGTACAGGACATGCACCTAAACGCAATTCACCAGAAGCTGCTGGTCAACAATCATTATAAATTGGCTCTGTTGGGCCTTGCATATTTCTGGCATAAGAGAAAGGGGGTAAGGATATTATTTCACAATGCCTTCCAGCTGGAGGTGTTGGGGGTCAAGAGGGATCCAGTGGGGAGAAAGTGAAGATACTTACCTGTAGCAGGTATTCTCTGAGGACAGCAGGCTTCCTATTCTCACAAGTGAGTGGGAAAGCTTTGTGGAGCATGAGCACCTTCCTGACTGTCGCGCGAACACGATCTCCTCATTTTAATACTAAAGCAAAAAATAAAGTAAAAATAACCAAGGAGACAACTCCAAGTGGGAGGGATTGTGAGAATATGAAGCCTGCTGTCCTCAAAGAATACCTGCTACAGGTAAGTATCTTCACTTTCTCCAAGGACAAGTAGGCTTCTATCTTCTCACAAGTGGGAAATCCCTAGCATCCAGGTTCACCCAAAACAACAAAAATTGGTCAACTGGGCCTTGCAAGGACATAACGCAAATTTCTGAATGAGGGCGCAGTCTGGAACAGAATAAAATGGGCCTAGGAGTTGGATCCTAGACCCCAAACAGATTCTGCAACACTGACTGCCCGAACCAACAGTCACGTCGGCTATCCTGCTCAAGGCAGTAGTGTGATGTGAATATGTGGACTGAAGACCACGTTGCGGCCCTGCAAACTTCTTTAATGGAGGCTGACCTCAAGTGGGCTACCGACTCAGCCATAGCTCTAGCATTATGAGCTGTTACATGACCCTCCAAGGCCAGCCCAGTCATAAGGAAATGCAATCTGCCAGCCAAATTGAAATGGTGCGTTTCCCGTTGGCGACCCCCATCCTGTTGGGATCAAAAGTAACAAAAACCTGAGTGGACTGTCTGTGGGGCCTTGTCTGCTCCATGTAGTAGGCCAATGCTCTCTTGCAATCCAAGGTGTGCAAGCTGCTTTTGCCAGGATTGGCATGAGGTCAGGGAAAAAATGTTAGAAAGACAATTAGACTGGTTCAGATGGAACTATGACACCACCTTCAGCAGGAACTTAGGGTGCATGCGGAGGACTACACCATAATGATGAAACTTAAGGTGCATCCACTACTAAGGCCTGAAGCTCACTGACCCTACAAGCTGAAGTAACAGCCCACCAAGAAAACAACCTTCCAGATCAAGTACTTCAGATAGCAGGGTACTTCAGATGGCAGGAATTCAGTTGCTCAAATCAGCTGGATGAGAATGAGGTTGAGATCCCATGACACTGGTGGAGGTTTGACAGGGAGCTTTGAAAAAAAACAAACCTCTCATGAAGCAAACAACTAAAGGCTGTCCAGAGATGGGCTTACTTTCTACACGTTTGTAGTGGAAGTGAATTTTAAAGATTGTTTTTCAACTCTGCCTTGACCGAGCAGTGTCTGTATTTGTGATTAGAAGTAATTCTGTTTAAAAACGATTGTCTTTATCTGCCTTTATTTTTCTCTGTTTCTATGCCAAGCACGCCTGAATGCCCTAGACTAGCCCCTGTTCGAGACTGGATACTGGGCTCAATGAACCAATGGTCAGGCCCCATATCACTGTTATTGTGTTATTCCAATTAGTTTCCTTGACTCTAGACAGGACTAAGACCTAGAATGGAGATAGAGGGTGATAAAGGTCACACACACAGAGGGCCAATGTAGAAACTTGCATTAGGCACAGCTTCCTAATGCAAGTGTAACACCAAAGTTTTGCTCCTCACTGCACTAACTAAATAATAAGCAAACTGGCCCTGCACAAAAAATGTGTGCTAGCATGGGAGAGTGCAAACAGGTACACAGTAAGGTCGAAGGAAAAGACTTCCAACACAATTCAAGCTATTGTCCTTCAAAAGCTCAGAGTTAAAAACCACAGAGATGTCCAATAAACAATACTAGGAACATACTTTTGTGATGCAGCTCATTCTACATAAAGCGCGGTTGTTGTTTTCTACAAGAGACCCCTAAGGCAGACTTTTTAAGCCGAAACATGGTCCTGTGTCGGGTCTTTTTGAACACCAATAAAACCACACCATTTAGCATCTTCTCTCGTCAGTGTGATTGTGTTGGAAATCTCATCCGTTGATCTTTCTGTTTTCCTGTTTCCACGGACTCCGTAAGGTTATCCTTGTCCCACTTCAGTGGTTCATTTTGTCTGTAACATGGGAGTGCACCACATGGATATGCATACGGGTCTGCGCTAGTGAAAACTATGTGTTGCGCACACATGTACGCATGTGCCAGAATGCTATCATGTGTACAAACTTTTGTGATACCCACATTTATGTCCAGAATCGCATTCCAGCGCATGCGCAGTTCTATATGCATGCAACTCGGGTCTGTGCACAATAAATTGTATCAGCACCCATGTCTTCCCATGGTCCAGTACTTATGCTGTTTTCACCAGCATCTCCCACATGCTCTACAAAAGCTGCAGATCATTCTGCTCGCTGTAAAAGGAAGAATCAGGCTTGAAATCCTCACTAACACTACCGCAGAGGTTTCAAGTTCACCTGTTACACCTCCTCAGACCTGGCGTTAAAGCCCTGGGATTGAGCTCTGCCTTTTGTTTGTCTGCATGGAATAGCGAAAAGCTTCATTACCGTGGGTGGACTTAAATGTGCCATCGCCTCCTTAGTGGCAGAGCCCAAGATTGGAACCGAGGGGGGGGGGGGGTGTCACGTTTTCAAAGCTGGAAACTGGGTTTGTGAGCCCTTGGGCCACTGCCAAGGAGTGGCAGTGGCAGGCAAAACCACCCCACACAGGGATAAGGCAGAACTCTGACAGGGCCAGCTTGACTTCACCTGCACATGACCACCGTTCCTCAGGAGTTGAGCCCCTGAGTGCAGGTGGCCGGCAGGACTTATAGGACAGGGCAGGAACAGGAGCCCAACTAGGCTGCACAGGGACTGAGGGTCGGAGGGGAAAGGAATATACAGGGGCAGCAAGGCAGGGAAAGTACAAGCTAAAGGACAGGACTGAAAGCTGCAAGCAGCCCCAAGAACAGGGAACAAAACACTGAATAACAAGACACAGAACTAGAAGCTGCAGCAGCCACTAAGACACAAACAGACAAAGACTAAACACAAAACTATAACCCAGAGACAAGACTAGCAACAAGCAACAACCTAATCTAACTACCCACAGACTAACTATAACAGACAAGGCTCAAGGCAAGAAACCAGACTGAGCAGAAGTGCAAATAGCACCCCAACAAACCTCAGGGCCTTAGACGATGCAAAGGCAAAGCAGAAAGGTTTCAAAATGGCTAATAAGCCCAGCAGGAGCTGAGGCTCAGCTGCAGCAATCACCAAGCAACTACGGGTGCTGTGCAGGCTCAAACAAGACAAGCAAATCTGGCAGGCCGGAAGATCCGGACTTGGATTGGGCTGGAAGTCTGGAATGGGAAACAGCACACAGAGACAGAGCAACATAGAAAGAGCAGACAGAAGCCAGCTTAGAAGCTGACCGCCAGAAATAAGGTAAGCCTGAGGGGGGGTCACGACCACAGACGTGACAGGGGGGTAGAAGGGAAGGGCCTCCCCACCCACACAGAGAGAACCAGTGACAGGGCAGGGGATTAGTTTGTGTGTATTTGGAGAGCCAGGATGATTATCTCAGGCTGATTATTAAACTGGAGAATGAGGAAGCAGACCTCTCTCTGCAGAGGTCAACCTGTGGGGTGTTTGGCCTTTAGCATGCCACCTGCCCATTTCTTCCTTATCATTTGTGGCGGTGAACAAAGATCTGATTCAGGCCCCTGGCCTGAGCTGTCTGCTGACTGTTCAAGGCTTGCATTCCTGAGGGGTGATAACAGAGTCCCAACAGGCCCAGTGCCAACTCTCTCCCTCTTCTCCAGCCCAGGGGGAGCTTTCGTTAAGCAAAACAGTCATTTTCAAGTTTTCTTCAGCAGCTCTTCTATCTCAGAGATATAATCTGACCGGAGGTAACATGGAACAGCACCAGCCCCTGAAGTTGTCCTGGTTACTGTCCTTTCTGTACCCTGTAATTGTATTTTACTCTTATTAGAACTAGTGTATATTTTGTTCTCTTCTCATTTTAAAGTATTGGAAAATGTTGTAACTATCTGCATTAGTGTATCTTTTTAACCTAATTTTCAAAGTGAAAATGTGTGTAATTTCACTATGAAAATCATCCCAAATAAACTACCTGAATACATTTACACCTGCCGATTTGTGTGGGTAGTTTTCCTGAGAAAAAAATAAACATTCCCCTGCATACAGAAGAGTATGTGGGCTCTGGCTTAAGCTAATCAGGCATCAGTGATATTCAGCCCACTAACCAGGTTGAGGCTGAGTATCGTCTTTTTTTTTTTTTTTTTTTTCTTTTGCTCATGAGCTTTTCCTCCCACTCCCCTGTAGGCCCCCCTGAGTCTCCCTTAAGGGTTATTGGGGGTCCAATTTAGGGAGGGAAGGAGACAATCCCCACTCACTCCTTCCCATGCTGGCTCTGGGTTCAAAATAGCTGCTGCAGCAGCTTCTAGTGGTAGTCTCATGATACTGTCTTTAGTACCACAAGACTACAGCTAGAGGTCATGGCATCATTTTGAACCTGGAGCCAACACAGGAAGGAATGAGTGTAGATCGCCCCTGCCCTCCCTGCACTAGACCTCCAGGGATCCTTAAGCTAGGCCTGTTGTCTCAATAAACTAGTTGTATAACTTCTGTGAAGGATAAAATCCTGCTCCCTTATGCTATATAACTTTATATTATAAGTACATAAGTGTTGCCATACTGGGACAGACTGAAGATCCATCAAGTCCAGTATCCTGTTTCCAACAATGGTCAGAAGTACCTGGCAAGACCCCAAAACAGTACAATACATTTTATGCTGCTTGTCCCAAAAAATAAGCAGTGGATTTTCCCAAGTCCACTTTAATAATAGCTTCTGGACTTTTTCTTTTAGGGAGCTATCCAAACCCTGCTAAGAAAAACTGCTTTGACCACATTCTCTGGCAATGAATTCCAGAGTTTAATTACACACTGAGTGAAGATATAATTTTAAATGTACTACTTTGTAGCTTCACTGCATCCCTCCCCCCCAGTCCTAGTATTTTTGGAAAGAGTAAAACAAGCGATTCATGTCTACCTGTTCCACTCCACTCAGTATTTTATATACCTCTATCATATCTCCCCTCAGCTGTCTTTTCTCCAAGCTGAAGAGCCCAAGCCGTTTCAGCCTTTCCTCATAGGGAAGTCGTCCCATCCCCTTTATCATTTTTGTTGCTCTTCTCTGTACCTTTTCTAATTCCACTATATCTTTTTTTTTTAGATGCGGTGACCAGAATTGCACACATTATTCAAGGTGCGGTCACACCATGGAGCAATACAAACACATTATAACATCCTTGTTTTTATTTTCCTTTCCTAATAATACCTAACATTCTATTTGCTTTCTTTACTGCTGCAGCACAATGAGCAGAGGGTTTCAAAGTATCGTCAACGATTACTTCTAGATCCTTTTCCTGGTCGGTAACTCCTAATGTGGCACCTTGCATCACATAGCTATAGTTCGGGTTTCTCTTTCCCACATGCATCACTTTTTGCACTTGCTCACATTAAACATCATCTGTCATTTGGATGCTCAGTCTCGCAAGGTCATCTTGCAATTTTTCACAATCCTCTTGTGATTTAACAACGTTGCAAACCATACGAGGAGAGACTTGCCGACCTTGTATATCTTGGAGGAAAGGAGAAACAGGGGTGACGTGATACAGACGTTCAAATATTTGAAAGGTATTAATCCGCAAACAGACCTTTTCCGGAGACAGGAAGGTAGTAGAACTACAGGACATGAGGTTGAAGGGGGCCAGACTCAGGAGTAATGTCAAGAAGTATTTTTTCACGGAAAGGGTGGTAGATACATGGAATGCCCTCCCGCGGGAGATGGTGGAGATGAAAACGGTAATGCAATTCAAACATGCGCGGGATAAATACAAAGGAATCCTGTTTAGAAGGAATGGATCTACGGAATCTTAGCGGAGATTAGGTGGCAACACCAGTAATTTGGAAGCAAAACCAGTGCTGGGCAGACTTCTATGGTCTACGCCCTAATCGTAACTGAACAGATATGGGCTGGAGTGTAAATTTTAAGGGGCTTTGATGTTAGCTTCAGAGCTTTTAGTACAAGAACAGTGATGGGCAGACTTCTACGGTCTGTGCCCTGAGAATGACAAGGACAAATCAAACTCGGGTATACATATAAAGTATCACATACCATGTAAAATGAGTTTATCTTGTTGGGCACACTGGATGGACCATTCATGTCTGTATCTGCTGTCATTTACTGTGTTACTATCAGGGGCATAATCGAAAGAGAAGGACACCCATCTTCCAATACAAATTTGGGTGTCCTCAACTGCTTTCCGTCGCGGGGACAACCAAAGTTCACCGGGGCGTGTCGGCAGTGTACCGAAGGCGGGACAGGGACGTGGTTAAGAGATGGGCGTCCCTGGCCGATAATGGAAAAAGAAGGGCGTCCCTGACGAGCATTTGCCCGACTTTACTTGGTTCAATTTTTTTCACGACCAAGCCTCGAAAAAGGTGCCCGAACTGACCAGATGACCACCGGAGGGAATCGGGGATCACCTCCCCTTACTCCCCCAGTGGTCACCAACCTCCTCCCACCCCAAAAAAAAATTAAAAAACATTTTTTGCCAGCCTCTATGCCGACCTCAAATGTCATACCCAGCTCCATCACAGCAGTATGCAGGTCCCTGGAGCAGTTTTTAGTGGGTACTGCAGTGCACTTCAGGCAGGCGGACCCAGGCCCATCCCCCCCTACCTGTTACACTTGTGCTGGTAAATGGGAGCCCTCCAAAACCCACCCGAAACCCACTGTACCCACATCTAGGTACCCCCCTTTACCCTTTAAGGGCTATGGTAGTGTTGTACAGTTGTGGGTAGTGGGTTTTGTTGGGGGGGGGGGTTGGGGGGCTCAGCACCCAAGGTAAGGGAGCTATGCACCATGGGAGCAATTTATGAAGTCCACTGCAGTGCCCCCTAGGGCATGTGAGGGGGACCAGTACACTACGCATGCTGGCTCTTCCCACGACCAAAGGGCTTGGATTTGGTCGTTTTTGAGATGGGCGTCCTCGGTTTCCATTATGGCCAAAAACCGGGCACGACCATCTCAACATTTAGGTCGACCATCTCTTAGGACGACCTAAATGTTGAGATTTGGGGGTCCCTGACCGTATTATCGAAAAGAAAGATGGACGCCCATCTTGTTTCGATAATACGGGATGCCCCACCCCTTCGCAAGGACATCCTCAGAGATGGGCGTCCCCGTTCGAAAAAGGCCCTCCACGTTGAATAACTTTGTGTCATCGGCAAATTTAATTACCTCACTAGTTATTCCCATATCTAGATCATTTATAAATATGTTAAAGAGGTGTGGTAGCTGTGTTAGTCTACTTTTAAAGGTAATCAATCATCTTATTTTCTTTTCCATGTTTTATTTCTATAAATATGTTAAAAAGCAGCAGTCCCAACACAGACCCCTGCGGAACCCCACTATTTACCCTTCTCCATTGAGAATACTGACCATTTAACCCTGCTCTCTGTCTTCTATCCTTTAACCAGTTTTTAATCCACAATAGAACAATAGCTTCTGTCCCATGACTTTCCAATTTCCTCTGGAGTCTTTCATGAGGTACTTAGTCAAATGCCTTTTGAAAATCCAGATACACAATATTGACTGGCTTGCCTTTTATCTACATGTTTGTTCACTCCTTCAAAGAAATGTAGTAGATTGGCAAGGCAAGATTTCCCTTCAGTAAATCCATGTTGGCTTTGCCTCATTAATCCATGCTTTTGAATATGCTCTGTAATTTTGTTCTTTATAATAGTCTCTACCATTTTGCCCGGCACTGACGTTAAGCTCACCGGTCTGTAATTTCCCAGATCACCTCTGGAACCTTTTTTCAAAATCAGCGTTACGTTGGCCACCCTCTAATCTTCTGGTACATATTACTAACAATAGTTCTGCAAGTTAATTTTTAAATTCTATCAATACTCGGGGATGTATACCATCTGATCCTGGTGATTTGCTATTCTTCAGTTTGTCAAATTGCCCCATTACATCTTCCAGGTTTACAGAGATTTGTTAAAGATAGGATGTTAACAGGTTTCATGAATGTTTGTATGTTTTTATGTATGTTTGCTTGTACCCCACTTAGGTGATAAGTGGTTTATAAATGTAAATAAATAAAGACAAAACTCCAGCTTCCCTTATTATCCTTTCTATAAAGTTATACAACATAACGTGTATGAGGACAATGAGGGAAGCTGGAGTTTTGTCTTTACTTATATTTATAAACCGCTTATCACCTAAGTGGGGTAAAAGCAAACATACACAAAAACATACAAACATTCATGTAACCTGTTAACATCCTATCGTTAACAGTGCTGCTTGAACAAATAATTGAGTTTTTTTTGGGGGGGGGGGGGGTTACCTTTTTTTCCTAAAATCGACTTATTCCACAAATATGGACCCGCCTAGAAAAGGTTCTTTCAGATGTTACAACATAATGTACTTTAGGTTGCACCAGCTGTTGGGTTCCTGTTGACCTCAACAAACAACCTTACTCATAACATTGAAGCACTTGTTTGAAATAATCAGGAGTGACATCAGTCAAGGTCTTAAAAATCTACACCAATATTTTATATTGCATTCACTACTCAATCAGAAGCCAATGCAAACATTTAATTGAAAGAGACACATGATCTGTTTTTTGAAGCCCTACAATTACTACTACTACTACTACTACTACTTATCATTTCTAAAATGCTACTAGACGTATGCAGGGGCGTATCTGGACTCTGGCGGTAGGGGGGGGCCAGAGCCAGAGGGAGGGGGCACATTTTAGCCCCCCCCCCGGCGCCACCGATCCCCCCCCGCCATTTCCGGACCCCCCCCGCCACTGCTAGACCCCCCCTTCGCCACCAATGACACTCTCCACCTCCTCCCGCCGCCGCCAACCCTCCCCCGCTGCTGTCACTTACCTTTGCTGGCGGGGGACCCCAACTCCCCGCCAGCCGAGGTCCTCTCTTCCATGCAGGCTGCGCCGCTGCAAGTTGCAATGCTTCATGTTCTTCTGAGTCTGACGTACTGCATGTACAACGCGCAGGACGTCAGACTGAATTCCAAATTCTGAGTCTGACGTTCTGCACGTTGTACGTGCAGGACGTCAGACTCAGAAGAACAGGAAGCGTTGCAACTTGCATCCTGCTGCTGCACGGAAGAGAGGACTTCGGCTGGCGGGGGCTTGGGGTCCCCCGCCAGCAAAGATCGGCGACGGGTTGGTGGCGGGTGGGAGGGAGGGGGAGGTGGAGAGGGTCTGTGGTAGGGGGGTCCAGGGTGAAATCTGCGGGGGCCCAGGCCCCTGTGGCCCCACGCATATACGCCCCTGGACGTATGCAGCGCTGTACACTTGAACATGAAGAGACAGTCCCTGCTCGACAGAGCTTACAATCTAATTAGGACAGACAAAACAGGACAAACAACAGATAAGGGAATATTAAAGTGAGGATGATAAAATACGGGTTCTGAACAAAGCGAATAAGGGTTAGGAGTTAAAAGCAGCATCAAAAAGGTGGGCTTTTAGCTTAGATTTGAAGACAGCCAGAGATGGAGTTTGACCTACTAGCTCAGGAAGTCTATTCCAGGCATATGGTGCAGCAAGATAAAAGGAATGGAGTCTGGAGTTAGCAGTGGAGGAGAAGGGTGCAGATAAGAGAGATTTACTGCAGCATTTTATATCACCTGAAGGGCCTTCTGATAACCAAGATACAAACCGTTACAATCTTGACAATACAAGAGTCTGTACAATAGTGCTAAATTCAGCTTTTGGAATCATAGGTTTAATTCTGCTTAAAATATGTAGACTGTAAAAACAAGTCTGTACAACTTTTGCCAGTTGAGACTTAAAATCCAGCTGATTATCTAAGGTCACACCCAGACTGACAATTTGCTGTTTAACAGGTATAGTATGATCCAGTAATTGATCTGAAAAAAAAAAAACATCATCTTCCTTAGCATAAAGTTACCAGGGGGTTCATTTTCAAAGCGCTTAGACTTAAAAAGTTCCATAGGTTTCTATGGAACTTTGTAATTCTAAGTGCTTTGAAAATATGCCTCTACATATGGCATAACTCATGTATGGAAAGCAGTGAGGGAGCAGGATCTTATCCTTAATATAAGCTATATAACTGTTCCCTCCTATATCTAGTGGGCCTGATTTTATAATATTACACCTATATCAGAAGGCTATTGTATAAAGGAAATAATAAGCACCCAGATCCAGCTCCAACAGCTGACTGCAGACATTTACACTTGATCTGAAGGTGTATATATGTGTGTATATGCTTATTTTATATAATACACGCACTCATCATAACCCCACCTTCACTCTGTCCAAACTGCGCCACCGGCAATGCCTGTGCATAGATTGAGTGCACACTTTTATTTACAATTTCCTGGTAGCCCACTCACAGTCAATAAAGACTCAAGCAGCTTCCAGTTCAATAAAATATCACATATACTGCACACATAAAAACCACACCCACCCCATCATCCACCTTAAAACCTCCCTCCACAAAAGCTTGCTCTTACACTTTGCCTTAACAGGTTTCTTAAAGCACAACTAATTTAAGCTCAAGAGCAAAGCAGCAGAAACTACTATACTGAATAGTACGACAAAGCACTTCCAGCAGTAAGCAGGGTAGTTGTTAATGTGGGCTACCATTAAGACAGTGTTATTTTACCACCAATGCAATGAGACCTAGTTACTAATAATTGCGGTTAACACTAAACATGCCAGATATATTGGGGAAAGGAGAAAAGTCAGGAAAGGAATTGTAAGACTGAAAGATGCTGATATTAGCTATGTAGAGAGTGATAAGGATAAGCAGGGCCACTGGGGGTGGGGGACAAGATTCCCCAGGGCCCGGGGCCTTCACCTGGCACCGATATGGCTGAGATTGGTCTCCTGCTCCTGTGTTCCACCATGCTAGATTATCATGTTAACTCTGCTCCGCTGGCCACAGGTCCTGCCTCGTCCCACCTCCTAGGTGAAACATAGAAACATGACGGCAGATAAAGGCCAAATGACCCATCCAGTCTGCCCATCCTCTGTAACCCCTAATTCTACCTGTTCCTAAGCGATCCCACATACTTACATCCTTGTCAGCAAAAGAGCAGACAGCACCATTGGTACCAAGGAGATTGGATAAAAACAGGAGACGGGATGTGCCTATCTAGCCCATTATATGGGCTGAAGCCAGTGAGATTGCAGACACACTGGTTCACCCAAAACTAGCAAACACTATCAAAAACAACAGCAAAAGGATTATTAAAATAAGAGACTGCCTATTCATGGTCCATCTGTAAAAAGGCTAAAGCCAGTTGGATAGGCAGTGCTTTAAAAGGTGGAGGCCAAAAGATTTTTTTTTACTTATTTGACAGATCTTTAATTTCCCATATCTAGATATAAATATCATGAAATAAAAATTGAATATCAGTACAACAGCTTAAAAATTATTGTAGCTCGTAGAAACAGCAGTTCTAAACTGTATTTTGTGTTAACTTTTCTACACCGTTCTATACATTACAGTAATATATGGACAAGTTTCAATGAGGATATCCTGTTTCCTGTTGGGTTCATCTTAACTGTTGTAATCTGCCTTGGAAAGCCTGGTGTTATAAAGTTGGAATACATTGAAATTAAATTGAAGTAAAATTAAACTCTCCTTTTATTGGAGAACATGGGAATCGCATCTTCACCTCGCCTCATTTGTAGAAGTTTATATTTTAGATGCACAAATGGATTATTCTGTTTTCAGCATGTTTCAGGGACAAGTGGTTTTATAAGTCAAAATAAAAATAAATATTTGGTTTGATGCAGATCTCTAATTTGTTTAAACATAACTAAATGGGCTACATAAGCCCCTAATGCAGTCCACTGGTTTTCTTGTATTTTGTTCTTGTGATGACTTATACTGTGCCAAAACATGAGAAATTGTGATATTGAATAAATAAGTACTACTACTACTACTACTTATCATTTCTATAGTGCTACTAGATGTACGCAGCACTGTACACTTGAACATGAAGAGACAGCCCCTGCTTGAAAGCTTACAATTTAATCTAAATAAGTATATGTTTGTGTCCCTAATCATGCATCCAAAGTTTCTATAGTCCTTTCAAGAAAGCCAGTTAATCATTTAATATATTATTGGAGCATAACCACAGAGGCATATATTAGAGCCCAGCTAAGGAACAGGTTATTTTAAGTTAGTCTTCACTGGACTTGCTTTCCTTGTGCCATCAGCTGGCACATTTAGACCAACGCTGGACAGAACTTCTGTATGAAGGAAGCCCTTCCCTCATTATTTAATACCTCTGTGAAGTAGTAGTAATAAAAAAAGGCAAGTGCATTTTTATAATATACCACTGCAATCCATAAAACAAAAGGAGCAAGTTCCCGCATGCCATCTTTTTCTTTTGATGTAGGCACAGGAAAAAAAAAAGAATAGACTTTAAATGCATCCAGGTTTCAACCTAATTCATGTATAATGTGGGATATAAATGTCATAAGTACATAAATAAATAGAAACTCTGAATGTTGAGTACCTGATTCTCATAACGTGATGTCTGTTTTAGTGTCCCTTTACCAGGAGAAAAAAAAATCTCTGCACAAATATAATGGTGCTAGTGTGTCCCTATAACCAGCTGCTCCAAATGACACACAGAGTACGATTTATAACAAACTAGTAAAAAAGGCCCGTTTCCTAAACCAATGAAACGGGCGCTAGCATGTGGTTTTTTTTGTGTGTGTGTGTATGTGTCACAGAGTTATTTTGTGTGTGTGTGAGGGTGCGGTGTGTGTGCAGGTTGTTGACGGCTGCAGGGGAATGCTGGAACATTTATGCGCTGCAGGAATCAGTGCCGTCTTTTTCCGGGTGCTCGTGGAGTGGGAGACAGCTTGCCTGAGGCTGGGGATGGTTGGGCACGTCCTTGGCCGCTTCGGCAAAAGGGGAAGAGGAAGGGGGTGGGGAGTTACCTGCAGCCGCCTGAGAAACCATGTATTCTTTGTTTGTTTTGTATTATTAGTTTGCATTTCTGTTGAAGAAAGAGTGGATGCCTTTCGAATGTTGGAGGTGATGCGTCGGTGTGCGGTTGTTTCGTTAGTTTGGCAGCCAGTCTCCAGTGATTCTAGGCAGGGAAGGAGTACTCCTCCCCCTTCCTTGGTCGCTGTTTGCTGCTGGCTGGGTCGCGGGTAATCCTTCCAGCTGGGCCGCAGCTTGTCCTGTTCGCCCACGTCCCAGATGGTGACGGGCACGTTGTTTTCTGGCTCCTCTGACTCCATGTCAAGCGATCCCAAATATAGTCTGTGCTATAGGCTCTCTGGCACTCTTCAGTACTGGCATTAGGCATTTAAAAATTTCTCCCCCCCCCCCCCCCCCCCGGTCTATTTTTGCACATACCCACAGCAGGAATATTCTTCTCTCGTTCCAGCGGTGGTTCTGTGCTCTCCGTGCTGCCCAGATAATGAGCCATTCTGCTGGGGAATGCTCCTCCCTTATTGTCACGTAGTTTCCTCTGATTGGTCCGTCTTACGTTGCCTAGTGTTGCCTGGGAACGGTTTTGTGATGGTCCTTTGTGTTTCAGAATGTTGAGGGTGTTTTTTCTGATTGGTCCGTCATGCGAGGGCGGGGCAGAGAGACATGGTCAGTGTTGTGGCTTCACCACCATGAATCCATGAACCCTTCAGTGAGTGACTGAGTGACTTCAGAACGTTGTCTTCAGAACGTTGAGGGTGAGTTTTATTATAGTAGATTAGTACTCTACCTATGAAAAGTTACTCCTTTCTTATACTTCCTCTGTGTACATCCGTGTGCTGCACAAGCCGGCATGTTTGAAAATATAAGTGAAATTAAATAAAAAAGCTACCAACAGTAAAGAATGATAACATGGATGCAGCAGCTCATAGGTTTGCTTGCTTTGTTTGGAGTGTACGCAACAACAGCTGAACGGGGAAGGGGAACGGAGACCAACCTAATTGGCTTTAACTTTTTGATGTCATCCCATATCCTGTTTTTATCTAACCTCCTTGATTGGTACAAAGGAGTAACCTTGCCTCACAGGGCCTTCAGTGGATACACTGACTCCAAAAGTTTAGGGGAGCCCTGTCAGATGTGCTCAGGATTCAGGGGAGCTAAGCTTGCCAACTGTCTGGATTTTTTCAGGATTCTAAACATTTGTAAATTATCTGTCTCAAAGTCAGAAGGATGGCTGTGTGGATATTTTTTTTAGAGTTTTGCCCACTACAGCTCTCCAATTCCCCCTCCCCTTCCAGTGCAGAGGCTGTGGTAGAATCCAGCCAATGGGAAAGCGTCTAGTCGCAGTAACCAGCTTCAGGGGCAGTGGAGGGAAGCTGATGTTTGGACCCAACCAGTAGTTTTCTGGGGCTGGAAGAGGATTGTTGAAAAAGAGTAGGCCTGAAGAATGGAAGAAAGTGTGAAGGGTATACTGTCATCCAAGGGAAAGAACTGACAACAAATGCCAGAATTTTACATGATGGTGAACCGATTGAGGGGGGGGGGGGGGGCACTGCCTGACTGAGCACATGAGCAGCGAGGACAGTGCTAGAAAAGATAACTAGAGAGCTCATGCACTTATTACTACCTCTTTGCATCATAAACATTGTAAAAGAAAAAAGGAGCACCTCTGGCCTCCAGATGCTATTAGGAAGAGGGGAAAAAAACACCTTCATAGATACATATACATATTTACACCTATACCTTCACACATATACATTCACACGAACTGGTGCAGAAGTAACTATTTGAAATACAACCATCCATCCCACACTTAAATCCCAAACATATCCACTTTGTCTCCCTACTATAAGCTGTTCTCGGCACTATCAGGAGCTAATCCTACGTCCAGGCAAAAAAACAAAACACAACACATTCTTGTTCAGCACAGCCACACTGAAATCCAAAACCATATATATCTGCACAATCTGACACACAACCCTTCATATATATATAGGCAACTATAGTCCAACTTGTGCTATGATGAGGATGTCATGCAGTAAGAGATCTTCAGCATCAGCTAGATAAAGTCAAAGGTATCCCAAAGCAGGATATCATTTAGGTGCCATCTCTACATAACTAAAGACCTCGTCTTCCTGAAATTAAAGCATACTTCATGTCAGTAGCTAGGCCATCACCAACCACTGCTACTGCATATCAGATACCCCATCATGTTGAAGATCACAACACATGTGCTCCACAGCTCCTTCCACCACATCATAGTTCTTCTGTCCCAACCGGTGCAGAACTTAGGCTCAATGTTAAGAACATATCTGCAATGAGATGTACCATAGCAAACAACCATCCAAATATAGATCCAGATGAACCCATCCACTGAAATGTTCACACTTAAAGTCAGATACTCTTGGATGGCAAGGAGTGAAGAAAGGCCTTAGCTTTTTCAGCTGATTCAAACAGTTGTGGTTTCCCTTCAGTAAATACTTTCAAACGCGCTGGGTACAAAAGTGCAAACTGAATATGGCGTCTGTGCAATTCTGTACACACTGGAGCATATATGCCTTTCGTAGAAAAGAAACCTTTGAGGAAAAATCCTGAAAGCAGACGATAGTCTTGTTTTCATAAGTAAGTGGCCCTTTGTTACAGATGGCCCGCAAAATATCCGCTTTGTGAACATAATTAAGTAATTTAAGTATGACCACTCGAGGTCTTGCATCCGAGGTGCATCGAGGGCCTAACCGGTGGACCCTCTCGATCCACAGTGGACCCGCATCAGAATTTAATTGCAATGAAGATACCAACCACGATTCCAGGAATTTTCTGAGCTCCGGATCCGCGATTTTCAGGTAAGCCCACCAGCCTTAGGTTCCCTCTTATGGATCGATTTACTATATCATCCATTTTTTCCTCCAACCCCTGAAGTCATGTTTGCAAGTCCTCATTAGACGTGGTAAGCTGCTGCACGCGGTCTTCAAGATCAGAGACACGCTGACAGCATGTTGTAAATGCTCCATGCAAGGATTCCAACTGACCATCCACGACATCCAATTTGTCTGTTATTTTCTGCATTTGGCTATCCAGTGATTCATCTATGGCCTGCCAAACCTCCGTCACGATCTCCATAACCCATACGGAGCTCACCGTGGTCGGCCCTGCTGCATCCGCCATTTTAAGATCACTGCAGCGTGACTTTTCTTTCTCTCTGCGTTGTGTTTTTGCCGCCATCCACCTCTTCACACCACTCCTCGTACTGCTCTCAAAAGGTCTCAATGTAATACCGCTATCTCTAGCTGAATAATCCAGAAGCGCATCTTAAATTAACAAAATTTGAGGTTGGGGCCCGGGACCTCTTCCTGACAACACCCGCTCGCTAGCAAGGCATCACGTGACCCATATTTAAATCTTTTTATTAAAGTATATAAAAAAGGAACAATATGCTGTGCAACTGTTGTGTATAAATTACAAATAGAAAACAATAACAACGAGCAGTTATAATAACCTTTCTCACCACCACCCTCTACCAACCCCAACAATAGCTGATTTCCACTACACCAAGGAATCCTAATTCACACTGTTAAAATATCCAGGGGTATAAAATATAACCAGTTCTGTATGTCCTAGAGGGGAAAATATGCCCTATGAAGCACTGTTATGATTTTTTAATCTGTGGATGAATAAGAAGTCATCAACAATCTCATCCACAATCTCAGGATTCACTCTAGCTCTCCTGTCTTCCATAGTCCTTCCTGCAATTGAATATGTCTTCTTAGAAGATGTGCTGGTAGCAGGATGTACAGGATCCCCCATGCAAATTTTGCTAGTTGTGACCAGCATGTTTGCTTGTTTTTCCAAAAAATCAAAATATCATTGCAGGCATCACTCAAACATAAAGAACAGTCCAGTTTATTAACAGGCTTCAACGTAGAAAATGACACAGGGACAAAGTTTGGCTCTGTCCCTGTCTCCATCCCCATGGTTACTGCGGGTCCCCGTCCCATTCTCTAGTCCCACCTCTCCCCTTCTTGACATCCTCTCAGATCTTCCTTTCGCAATTCTTTTGTAGTTTTTGCAGCAACAGCATCAGTACATTGAAGAAGAGCAAGGCACTGTGGAGCCTTGCATTTGAGTGCCGAAAAGTTGCTGCCGGGTCCAGCCCACATGCAACAGGAAGCATGTGTCAGGGAGGCAGGACTGGAAGTGACTGCCTTGCTCTTCTTCAACGTACTAAGCTGTTGCTGCAAAAACTGCAAAAGAACTGAGAAAAGATTTAAGGGGAGGGTCACAGAGGGGTGTCAAGAAGGGGAGATGCAAGACCATGTGAAGGAGTAGGGGGTAGAGAGGAGGAGATAAAAGATACTTGAACCATTTGGGGGGGGGGGGTGGAAGGAAAAAAGACGGGAGATACTTGATAAGAGGAGGGAGACAGAGGGAGAGGTGCAGGATGGGAAGGAGAGAGAGGTAGAGATGGTAGACCATGTTAGGAGGCAGGGAGAAAGAGGAAAAAATGCCAAACCATTCTGGGAGGAGGGGGAGGGGAACATGGACAAGAGATGGGGAGGATGGACAAGCAGTGAATAGAGAAATATAGGAGGAATACTGGATTTAGGGAGGCAGAAGGAGAAAGAGACACAAGGTAGATGATAGGGTGGGAGAGGGTGACTAACTAGCAGATGTTAGGGATGGGAGAAGAGTGTTGATGATGCTGGGGCTGGGGGAGAGGTGAGGCTGTAATAAGCGGGAGAGAGTAACAAAGGGGGGGGGAGATGGGTGGAGAGGTGGTGTAAAGAATCATAGGGGCAGGGGGCATAGGAAGCAGTGTAAAGAAATGGGACCATGGAAAGGCAGGGAAAACATGGGAATGGAGATAAGTTGAGAAGGAATAGGAAGCTGGGTGGGGGTAACAGAAGAAATGGAGGGTTGAGTTACAGGGAAAGAGCTGGGGCTGGTAAGGGAAAGAGAGTCAGAAAAAAAGTAGATGAGGGCTTGGGAGAGGGAGTGAGACAAAGACAAAGAAAGAATAGGCTGGGAAAGGAAACAGAGAGAGACAGAGGGACAATGGGAGGGCTGGGAAGGAGGTAAAAGTGAGAGATAGAAATATGGTAAGTAAGTGACAGGTGAAAAGAGGGAGAGGGTGAGAGAAGGGGAAAATTAGCTTATACTGTTAGCTAGGAGTGGACTTGAACTGAATAATTTCTGGTTATTTTCATTGCTTTATACAAGGTTTCCTATGATAGCATTATTTGAATCAGTTTTTTTGTACAAGTTTTGTTTGATTTGTGTTTTATTTGAAACTAGTAAAAAAAGGCCCGTTTCTCAAAGAAATTAAATGGGCACTAGCAAGGTTTTCCTCAGAGTGTGTATGTTTGAGAGAGTGTGTGTGAGTGACTGTGTGAGAGAGAGAGAGTGAATGTGCGAATGTGTGCGTGTGACAGAGAGAGAGTGAGTCTGGGTGCAAGTGTGTCTGTGAGAGACAGAGTGTGTGTGTGAGATTGAGTGTGTGTGCCAGGGGCCCCCCTCCCTCCTAGTTCCAGTGTCCCCCCTCCCTCCATCCGAGTTCCAGGGTCATCGTCCCCCCCTCCCTCCCTCCAAGTTCCAGGGTCGTCCCCTCCCTCCAAGTTCCAGGGTCATCCCCCTCCCCCCCTCCGAGTTTCAGGGTCCCTCCATCCGAGTTTCAGGGTCCCTCCCTCCCTCCCTCCGAGTTTCAGGGTCCCCATCCCTCCCAGTTCCAGGGTCGTCGTCCCTCCCTTCCTTCCTTCCAGTTCCAGGCCCCCTCCCTCCGATTTTTAAAAGTCATCTTCACTTACCAAGTCAGGGTTACGGCGGCGGCCAGCAGAGGTAAAACGCGTGCAGGCTCGGCCCTTCTCTCTCTCTTTCTCAGCTGTGGTCCCACCCTTGTGGAAACAGGAAATGAGGGCGGGACCACAGCTGAGGCAGAGAGAAGGGCCGAGCCTGCACGCGTTTTATCGCTGCTGCTGGCCGCCGTAACCCTGACTTGGTAAGTGAAGATGACTTTTAAAAATCGGAGGGAGGGGGCCTGGAAGGGAGGGAGGGACAACAACACCCTCATGCGTGTGACGTGCACATCCCGCTCACTGTTCCGCCCTCGACGTCATCACGTTTTGATGTGAGGGCGTGAGAGAGAGAGAGATGGTGACAGCCAGCACAAACCATACAAACCCTTCACTGCCACGGAGTCAGCTTCAGAACGTTGGAGGTGCTTTTTATTATAGTAGATTTAATACATATATTTTTTTTAATAATTAAAAAATAAAATCTTGTCAACAGGAGATGGGGCTAGGTGGAGGAAGGCGAAGGCTGGGTGGCCCCACTGAACCAGTCTGCACAGGGCCCCTGCAATTGCCAAGAATGGCCTTACCTTGTTCTGTATTGTTTGTGATTTACAAAACGACAGTTGTACAGAATACTGTTTCTTTTTTTCTTTAATAAAATGATTTAAATATAAAATCATAACTGTTCAAGGCTTGTGTGGATGAGATCAGACAGAGCTCGCAAGGACAGGGACAAACTTTGTCCCCATGTCTGTAGCAAGCTAGTCCAGGTGTGGAATGAGTGTATAGTCAGCTACTATATTATATTAAAGGCTTGGGAGAAGAGCCAGGCTTTTACCTGCTTCCTGAAGTAGAGGTAGTCTCGAGTTTGACATAGCCCCTCTGGGGGTAAGTTCCAGAGCATGGAAACTACTCCTGAGAAGGCTCACTGGTGGGTATCATCATTCAATTTTTTTGATGAGGGTAAAGATAGAGGTGCTCCTTGAGAGGACCTTGGAGGTCTCAAAGGTGTGTAAAGGGCTAACTTATTCCTTAAGTACTCTGACCCATTTTGTCTCACAGGGGCGTAGCCAGACACCCAATTTTGGGTGGGCCTGGGCCTATAATGGGTGGGCAGAAGAACTCCACCCTGTCCCACAAGTGATTTTGTCTCTCCCTCTCTCGCCTGCATGCCATATGGTCTCTCAAACATCCCCCCTCCCCCACATACCTTTTTTCACCAGCAGCGAGCAGCAACTAATACACACAGCTCATGTTGGTCCCACAGCCTTCCCTCTGATGCAACTTCCTGTTTCCGCAAAGGCAGGAATACATCAGAGGGAAGGCTGTGGGGCTGGTACGAACAGTATGTATCAGTCGCTGCTTGCTGCAGGTGAAGATCTGCTATTTACAAGGTATGCAGGAGGGGCAGTTGTTGGGAGTTCTTGGCTGGTGGGGCTTGGGGATCCCTGCCAGCCACATCATAGGTGTGCTGCTACTGGGTAGGCCTGAGCCCAACGTGGGTGGGCCTGGGCCCACCCTTGGCTACGCCACTGGTCTCACTTGAAAAGCGATGAAAATGGTATGGTATACCCTGGAGGAAAAGAGAGCCGGGGGTGATATGATATAGAGTGTACATTAAAATATTTTAAAGGTAATAATATAAAAACAAACCATCTCCAGAGGGGAAGGTGGTAGAACTAGAGGACATGAATTTAGACTGCAGGGGGTCCAACTCAGGAATAACATCAGGAAGTACTTTTTCACAGAGAGGGTGGAAGATACTGAAATGCTCTCCAGTGGGAGGTGGTGGAGATGAAAATGGTAACGGAATTCAAAAATGCGTGGGATAAACACAAAGGAATCCTGTATAGAAGACATGGAACCAGACAAGCTTAGCAGTGATTAGATGGCAACACCAGTAACTGGGAAGCAAAGCCAGTGCTGGGCATACTTCTACGGTCTGTGCCCTGATCGTAGCTGGAGAGATTTGGATGGGCTGGAGTGGGCTTCGATGACAGCTTCAGTAGTTGGAGAACAAGGCCAGTGCAGGGCAGACTTCTACAGTCTGTGTTCTGAAAATGGTAAGGACAAATCAAGTTCAAGTATACATATGTAGTATCACATTATACCTTATGGTATGAGTTTATCTTGTTGGGCAGACTGGTTGGACCATACAAGTCTTTATCTGCTGTCATCTACTATGTTACTATATTAATGGTAGCTCATGTTGATAACTACCCCCCCACCCACATACACACTACCATCTGTGAAGAATGCAAAGTTGGCTTAGATGCTAAGGGACAAAGTAACCGTTCTAAATATGCAGGAGCACCAACTACCACACATCTAAATGCTACTTACGATTTTTAAGTGCACTGATCACTGTAGAAACTGTGTTTTGTATGTGTATTTTTTACATGCAAAAGTGATTTTGCTATTTTATAAAATCCATTCTCTGTGTATAAAAGACTTTACACATAGAAAAAGCATTAAAAAATTACCCTGCCCCCTCATGACTTTATAGTGATGGTAAAAAGCCTACGCCTTCCTGTTCACAATATGCAAATTATTACTGTATAACCCAATGTGTGGAAAAAGCAGGACATCTCATTTTAAATTAAATTACATAACTACGGTTAAGACAGAAACTCCTCCTGCTTCATTGTTCTCGAAATACAGATTACACTTTGTCACTCTGCATTAATGACAAAACCTCCTCTCTCCTTTTTGCCCTTGATACATGAGCAATGCTAGCTAATAGAACATCATAACCCAACAGAGTTTTACTGTTGCCAAAATGGAAGCAATGATGCCTTTTAAAATAACATTACAGCCAAATGGATAGGAGCTGGAATGAATCGCTTCTGTTTGATGACACTTCTAAACATATGTACAATTGCGCCCTCTGCTGAGGAAAATCTTACATTCCCTGCTGTCCCATGGCAGGACCTTTCAGTCATCGTTTATGTGAAATTAGATATTTACTGTACAAAATAGCTCTCTACAGAAAACTTGTTCTTGATAAAGGGCTTAATCTCTTCTGTGTTACTGCTTATATTTGCCCTACAAGGCAGCAGGAACAGTCTCTATCTCTAAGGAAGGAGATGGATTTTGGATTTAGCTTATGCTTTTATTTGTAGTATTATTATTATATTTATAGCATTTATACCCCGCTCGATAGCAGGTTCAGTGCGGCTTACAAGGTATGGTACAAAGTATCACAGAGATAATACAAAGTATAGTACAAAGTATCACAAGGATAACCCAGTTAGGACAATAGGACGATACGTGGGGGAGAGGATTGGAGTATGAGTGGTGCTAGTGGTGTGGATTAGGTTCGAGATTTAAGTTGGGTTGTTGGGGTAGGCTTGTTTGAAGAGGTAAGTTTTCAGCAGCTTTCGGAAGCGTAGATGTTCATTGGTTGTTCGGATGTGTCGAGGTATTGCGTTCCAGAGTTTGCTGCCTATAACGGAGAAGTTGGATGCGTAATAGGTTTTGTATTTGAGGCCTTTGCAATTGGGAAGATGAAGATTAAGATATGTTCAAGAAGATTTGGACCCGTTCCTGGCTGGTAGGTCTATCAAGTCAGCCATGCAGCTTGGAGATTCGCCATGAAGAATCTTGTGGATCATTGTGTGGGCTTTGAAGTTTATGCGTTCCTTGATAGGGAGCCAGTGAAGTTTTTCACGTAGTGGTGTTGCACTTTCAAATCATGATTTGCCAAAAATGAGTCTGGCTGCTGTGTTTTGGGCGGTTTGGAGTTTTTTCATGATTTGGGCTTTGCAACCAATGAAGATGATGTTGCAGTAGTCGGCATGGGTGAGTACTTTGGATTGTACTAGATTGCGGAAAGTTTTCTGTGGGAGGAATGGTTTTACTCTTTTCAGTACCCACATCATGTTGAACATCTTCTTCGTCGTGGCTTTTGCATGAGTTTCCAAAGTTAGGTGGTTGTCTAATGTTACTCCTAGGATTTTTAGATTGTCAGATATTGGGATAGTAACATCGGGGGTGGTCAGGGTGGTTGGGAGCTGAGTGGCGTGTTGTGATGAAAGGATTAGGCATTGAGTTTTTTCTTTGTTCATTTTCATCTTGAAAGCATTGGCCCAGGATGCTAGGATGTTCATGGCAGTGATTATTATCTCTGAGATTTCTGTAAGGTTGGATTGGAAAGGGATGAATATTGTGACGTCATCAGCGTAGATGAAGGGGTTAAGGCCTGATTTGGATAGGGATTTGGCCAGAGGAATCATCATAAGGTTGAAGAGGATCGGGGATAGAGGTATGCCTTGGGGGACTCCGCATTTTGATGACCATGTAGGCGATATTGATGATGTTGATTTGACCTGATATGATCTGGTGGTGATAAAACTTTTTATCCATTTAATGATGTTTCCGCCGATCCCTAGTTTGTCTAGTAATTTTGTGAGAATATTATGGTCTACCATGTCAAATGCACTGGATAAGTCGAACTGCAGAATAAGTATTTTGTTGCCAATTGAAATTTCCTGTTTGAACCTGGATATCAGGGTAAGCAGTACTGTTTCTGTGCTGTGCGCAGGTCGAAAACCCGATTGTGATTCATGTAATATGGAGAATTTTTGAGTGAATTCGTTAAGTTGGGAGGTCACTCTATTTTCCATCAGTTTGATTAGAAGAGGGATGGAGGCCACAGGTCGGTAGTTAGTGATGTCATTCGCTGGTTTCTTGGGGTTTTTCGGTATTGGTGTGAGTAGAATATTACCGTGTTCGGTGGGGAAGGAGCCTTGTTGAAGTAGGAAATTTAAGTGGGTGGTGAGTTCTATAATGAATCGTTCTGGGGCATTTTTCATAAGATAGTTGGGGCATTGGTCCAGGTGGCAGTGAGACTTGGAGAGTTTGGTTAGTGCTGAGATTTCCTTAGTGCTGAGGGGGGTGAAATTTGTCCAGTAGCGATCTGCTGGGATCTCTTCAGAGTCGGGGTCCAGTTCATCAAGGAAAGTGTCAATATTGGAATCATCATGGGGAATTGTGTTGCACAGATTGGTGTTTTTGTCATTGAAGTATTTGGCCAGCTGTTCGGCAGATGGACAATTTGAGGGTGAAGTTGTTACTGGGTTCGTCTTAAGAAGATTCTTTATGATTTTGTATTGGGTTTTTTTATGTCTGTTCCGGTAGCTGTGATTTGTTTTGTGGCAAGTTACTTTCAAGTACAGTAGGTATTTTCTTGCCCCAAAAGTCTCATAATCTAAGTTTGTATCTGAGGCAGTGGATGGTTAATTGACTTGCCCAAAATCACAAGGTTTAACAGTGGGATTTGAACCTTCACTTCCCTGGGTCTCAGCCCATTGTACTAAATACTAGGCTACTTCTCCACGGGAGGGGGGGGGGGAATGAAGGGAAGTGGCAGCAGGGCAGATTATTAGGGCACAAAGCAGGGGTGTAGCCACAAGAGGGCCTGGGCCTCTCCACTTTAGGATCAGGCCTACCCATCAATAATGCACCTTCGGGGTAGCTGATGGAGATCTCCAAGCTCTATCACAGAGATGCCAAATTACTCAGTTCCAGGCTGGAGATTTTGGGACAGTCCTGGATTTCTGACCACCCTATCCTGGAGCATTATGGGACTTACAGCACTGATTTCAATATAGGCAGGATCAGGAACTACAAATCCCACACTGCTTTTGGTATCTAAGATCAAAACCAGGACTATCCCAAAATCTCCAGCCTGTAACTGGGTAACTTGGCATCTCTGCCTATCGGTTGAAAATATCTGAAGGCCAGTGCCGTAGCGAGGGTGGCTGACACCCGGGGCGGGTCGCCACTGCACACCCCTCCCCCCCCCCAGGAGCGCATTCTTACTGCCATACGAAAGCGGCGGGCGGGCAGGAACGCCGATCCGCCCCAAGTGCACGTCGCTGGGAGCTGCGTCGGCTCCGCTGGTTCCCTGCTCTCTGTGCCCCGGAACAGGAAGTAACCTGTTCCGGGGCAGAGGGAGCAGGGAACCAGCGGAGCCGACACCCCCCCAGCGGCGTGCACCCGGGGCGGACCGCCCCACTGCCCCCCCTTCCTACGCCACTGCTGAAGGCTGCCAGAAGTTCTTCAGCTGAGCTCGGCAGTCAGCGGCGGTATTCCAGAACTGCTACCACCAGTGCCCTGTGCATGTTCAATTTTTGCACATGCTCAGTTCACGTGAGGTGCTGGCGTTGATGGCTCAGAAATGCTGCCATTGACTGCTGAAGTTGTCTGAGAGGAGTTCTGGCAGTTTTTGGATGTCTTAATCTGGCTGGGCCTGAGAAGAAGGTTTTTACATTTTAAACTGAGCTGGGGGGGGGGGGGGAGGAAGGGGTAGCAAGAGTGGGAGAAGAGGGGCAGGGCGGAAATGTGTTGTGCCCACCCATGTTACCCATTGGCCCACCCAAAATCTGCTGTCTGGTTATGCCACTGGCATAAAGCCCTTTGGGGGTGGAGAATGAAATGCAACTGTGGGTTGATGAAATTCTCATCTCTTACTACCCAGATTGGGGAGAGGAGAAAATATTTTTTCACTCAACCTACAGTTAAGCTCTAGAACTCTTTAGAGGATGCAATAAGGATGCTTCAGGAAGCAGGTGAAAACTTCTCTTCAGCCAGGCCTTTAATGGAAGAAGTTAACTAACTTGTTAGTCTCCCTCACATATACAAGGAGTGACACAGGTTGCACATACTGCAACAGGACATGTTTATCCACTTCTACCCTAGTTGCGATAACATTTTATCATCTCTCTAACCTCATTTGCAACTTTCTTTAAATTAGTCACTCTATTTTCTAACTCCTCTTACTCTCTTATCTATCTATATGCTCCTTCTTTGCTTATACCCTACGCTGTCTATTAAAATGTTCTATTATGTACTGTGTTGACATTGTAAGTAGTATACTATGCCATACTTTGTATTGTTATTTGAATATTTTTACTGCTGTAATTGTCTATGGCTTATGTTTGATTTAGTCTTACTGTACACCACCTTGAGTGAATTACTTCAAGAAGGCGCTAAATAAATCCTAATAAATAAATACATAAAAGCAGTTAGCATAGCTGGGTATAAAACTGTGAAAACATCCATAAACTGTGTTTTAAGATAGATCTGGAGAATCCCACTGCTTATTCCTTGGGGTAAGTATCATGGAATCTACCTACTTTTGGGGATCCTCCCACATACTATAGGAT
This sequence comes from Microcaecilia unicolor, assembly GCF_901765095.1. Lineage (NCBI taxonomy): Eukaryota > Metazoa > Chordata > Amphibia > Gymnophiona > Siphonopidae > Microcaecilia > Microcaecilia unicolor. The sequence goes on from NC_044032.1 coordinate 257,089,852, forward strand.
ACTGGGCTTGATGGATCTTTGGTCTAACCCGGTATGGCAATTCTTATGTCCTTGAAAAAAAGTAAGAAGAAGCAAAAGCCTCACAGGTAAATACAGCAACAAAACCGAGTGAGGTCCAACAACAAAAAAAAGAGTCTATGATATAAAAGGCACATCAATTTACTATGTTCCTATCAGAGTGGAAATTGGGGGGGGGGGGGGGGGGGGGGGAGGGGCACAGTTACCTTTTCCTGCCCTAGGTACTAGGAAAATCTCCAGATTAAGTTGTTATAAATGGTCATCTCATACTTGTTGCCAAATTGTTGAGAAATTTAGGAGTTATGGTTGATTCACGTTTATCTCTGAAGGATCAAATTGCTGCAATCGTGAAGAAAATATTTTATATATATATATATTTAACATCATCTTTATTTGGAGTTCTCACCATTACAGAGAAAAACGCTGTCCATATCAATAGACAAACCAGCAAAAAACGTTAATCATTGTATCTCTCATACCACATCACCCTTATTTATACTTATGCCATTATCCAGCAATTAGTCAAAACACATGAGACCTCCACCACATTTTTCATGTATACCCCCCTGTTCCTCCCTACTGCTCTCCCTCCCCCTCCCCCAACCAAAACAGAAAAACATATTAAAATAGGAGGAAGCTAAATACATCAGGTCTAACACATTAGTTTGTACAAGGTACTGTATTAAACCCATAAATATCATAATACAAAGTTACCATTTACTATTTTGGATAGCCCAACCACCCTACCCCTTATACATTCAAGAGCAGGCTACGCTCCTTGTGTGGAAGCATAGACCTATAAGGTTCCCAAACATCCTGGAAACGTTTCCACTGAGATTCAGGTCTGTTACCCACTAACTTATGCTCAATGAGTGCCATATCGAACAACAGTGAACGCCACATTGCTAACTGGGGAACTCTGTGCATTCGCCATTGGGCAAGAATGACCTTTCTAGTTAAAACTAAAGACTTTGCCAAAAAAAGGTGCTGCGTGTCCGACTCTACCTGCAATTGTGTCCCATCTTGGAATAAGAAGCCCACAGGATGTAGCAGAATCTTCCTTCTGAGACACCTGGACAAAAAACTCCTCACCCCTTCCCAAAACACTTGAATCCTTTTGCATGTCCAGAACATATGGCCTAGTGTAGCCCCATCTTGCCCACATTTGGGACATCTGCCTGATTCAGCAAACTGGGCTTTAAAAGCACTCCAAGGAGCAATATAAGTTCGTAATAAAAATTTATATTCCTGTTCTCTGTGAAGCATATTTATAGATGTTTTGGCAATATTATTAAGAAAGGTTTGAAGCACTACTACTGAAACACTGCTCTTCAATTCCCCCGACCATGCCTCCGCCACCTTCTGTAAAGATAGGTCAGATTGAACCTCATAAAGAGCTTTTACGTATTGGCAGAGGCGAGGCTGCTCCATGTCTTCCAACCTCAAACATACCGTAACCTGCTGAGCAAAAAAAGCCCCAAGGTGGGTCACAGGCAAGGAGGAAATATAATGCCTCATCTGCAAGAACATACAAATATCAGAGTCCACCAGCTCGTATCTCTCTCGCAAAGTAGAGAAGGAAAGCACTTTACCCTCCACATCCAGCAGATCTCCTACCCAACATATCTCCCTCCCCCTCTCTTCCCCAAAAATTCCTCGACTCCCCATGCCAGGAGGGAAGTCAGGATTCCCCTTCAAAGTCAGAAACGGGGAAACATATCTAAAATCCCGTAAAGTGGAACACAGTACCCTCCAAACGTTCCTCATATACTTCCAGATCACATGTTTCCCATAAGCCTCAACCAAATGTGCTGCTCGAGCATGTAACATATATGATGCAGACCTGTGGTGCAGAAACATAGCCTCCACCTCCCAGGGTGTAAACCCCGATGTACCCAAAAGCCAATCCCTAACGTGTTGCATTCCACAGCCTAAATTATACTGTCTCAGGTCCATAAGCCCCATCTGACCCTTTGACCCAGGGATCATGAGTGTAGATAAAGGAATCTTAGCCCTTTTACCCTTCCACAGGAATATCCGTAATGCCTTATACAACTTCTGCAAATCCGCCTCTCCCAACCACAAAGGCAGTGTCTATAACTGATATAACCATCTGGGCACTATAAGCATGTTATACACGAAAATTCTGCCTGAAAGGGCCAAAGGCAGCCCTGATCATAACCGCAAGCAATCCACAGATATCTGCAAGAGTTGAGACACATTTAACTCATACAACTTGCTCATATCAGCGGATATATAAGTACCCAAATACTTAATGGAGCCTGCCGCCTCTCTCAGCGGGAAGTCAGCCCCCAAAGTATCAACCCACAAATTGATACGTAACGCCTCAGATTTCGAGTCGTTCAACTTAAGCCCAGATAGTTGACCAAAGTCTACAAACATCTGTAACACCAGAGGCAGTGTTTGCCCCGGTTCCGCCACAAGTAGCATTATATCATCTGCAAAAGCCATGCACTTTAGTGGAGCACACGTCCTTGATAAGTAATCCCCATTATATGCTTATTACCTCAAAGCTGCACCAGCAAAGGCTCCAAAAAAAGGATATATAGCAAAGGCGATAGCGGGCAGCCCTGTCTTGTTCCTCTCCTCAGAGAGAAAGCCTCAGATGATACCCCATTCACTAACACAGCCGCTGACGGGTTTGTATACAGAGTTCGAATTGCCTGGATAAAAAATCCCTCTATACAGTATAAGCCCAGTAACGAAAATAAAAAAGACCATTCCACCCTATCAAAAACTTTTTCAGAGTCAAAACTGATAGCCAGAGCAGGGGTGGACAATTGAGCACAACGCTCCAGCCCCAAAATTAGACAACTTACATTTACTCCAGCATGCCGTCCCTTCACAAACCCCACTTGATCAGATCCCACAAGCTTGGGTATCACCATGGCTAGTCTCTCAGCTAAAATTTTCGCTAACAATTTAAGATCTACATTTATGAGAGAGATAGGTCTGTAGGACTCTGGTTGTAAAGGGTCCTTCCCTGGCTTAGGTAAGACCATAATCAATGCTTGGTTGGACCACTAAGGGAAAAAAAACCCTCTGTATAGCTGTATCAAATTAGGCTCCCAAGAGACCCACCACTCCCATATTTAAGATTTTATAAAATTCTCCGCTGAACCCATCAGGCTCAGGCGACTTATGCAGCTTCAAACTCTTTATAGCTCTCTATTTCAGGTCCAGATAAGGGCTCGTTCAATTTGTTTTTTTCCTCATCCGATAAACACATGACTCCACAAGTATATAGGAAAGAATCAATTTTCTCCTGCTGTCCACTGCCCTCTGCCCTATATAGAGAGCTATAGAATTGGACAAAGCGTATCTCTAGCTTCTTTTGCTCCGTCACAGTCTGACCCTATGGATCTCGAAGTGCAGATATTGCAGTTGGCCCAGTCCAGCTTTTTGTAAGATTCGCCAAGAGTTTACCAGGTTTATTTCCAAATCTAAAATGACGAAACTTATAATAGAAAATATTTTTCTGAGCCTGCTCCTGGAAAAGATTATTTAAACCGTAGAAATGAAAGGTCCAAAAAATTCCACAAAAGTCCAACACAAGAGAAAAACGAGTGGAAATACAATTTCAAGAGATCAAACCAAAAAAAAGAGATGAAATGCTCCGAAAAACTTTATTGAGGACCCAACACGGTCCGTGTTTCGGTTTTTAAAAAAACCTTCATCAGGGGTCAATCAGTAGTAGCACAGGAAATATACTGACAGACAAAGGGAGCTTGTAAAAATGTAGTCTCTTGGCTGAGAAAAACAGTGTAGACTACATTTTTACAAGCTTTTTTTTTTTTTGGTTTGATCTCTTGAAATTGTATTTCCACAAAGATTATTTAAAGCCACCTGCGCCTGTTCTAAAGAGTGCCTACATGCCACAGTTGGATGTGTCCGTATCCGCCTCTTTAGCATTCTAATTCTCCTTTCTAAATCAATCATACGACTGGCTTGTCACAAATAGGTGACGTCCACGGCAGCCCCTCCGATCGGAGATCTTCCTAGCAACAGAGTTTGCTAGTCCTCGCGCGTGCCCGCAATGCGCGCATGTGCGGCCGTCTTCCCGCCCGAAATCGCTCGTGTTCGCTAGTCCCGTACCAAGCAAAAACAAGACAAGGGAAGACACAACTCCAAAGGGGAGGTGGGTGGGTAGGTGAGAACAATCGGCCTGCTGTCCTCGGAGAATACCTTCTACAGGTATGTAGCATTCGCTTTCTCCGAGGACAAGCAGGCTGCTTGTTCTCACAAATGGGGTATCCCTAGCCCCCAGGCTCACTCAAAACAACAAACATGGTCAATTGGGCCTCGCAACGGCGAGGACATAACTGAGATTGACCTAAACTTTTCCAACTAACTGAGAGTGCAGCCTGGAACAGAATAAAAATGGGCCTAGGGGGGTGGAGTTGGATTCTAAACCCCAAACAGATTCTGCAGCACCGACTGCCCGAACCGACTGTCGCGTCGGGAATCCTGCTGAAGGCAGTAGTGAGATGTGAATGTGTGGACAGATGACCACGTCGCAGCCTTGCAAATCTCTTCAATAGTGGCTGACTTCAAGTGGGCCACTGACGCCGCCATGGCTCGCACACTGTGAGCCGTGACATGACCCTCGAGAGTCAGCCCAGCTTGGGCGTAAGTGAAGGAAATGCAGTCTGCTAGCCAATTTGAAATGGTGCGTTTCTCCACAGCCACTCCCCTCCTGTTGGGATCAAAAGAAACAAAAAGTTGGGCGGACTGTCTGTGTGGGCTTGTCCGCTCCAGATAGAAGGCCAATGCTCTTTTGCACTCCAATGTGTGCAGTTGACGTTCAGCAGGGCGGGTATGAGGACGGGGGAAGAATGTTGGCAAGACAATTGACTGGTTCAGATGGAACTCCGAGACCACCTTTGGCAAGAACTTAGGGTGAGTGCGGAGGACTACTCTGTTATGATGAAATTTGGTATAGGGAGCATGAGCTACCAAGGCTTGCAGCTCACTGACTCTGCGAGCTGAAGTAACAGCCACCAAGAAAATGACCTTCCAGGTCAAGTACTTCAGATGACAGGAATCCAGTGGCTCAAAAGGAGGTTTCATCAGCTGGGTGAGAACGACATTGAGATCCCATGACACTGTAGGAGGTTTGACTGGGGGCTTCGACAAAAGCAAACCTCTCATGAAGCGAACAACTAAAGGCTGTCCCGAGATCGGCTTACCTTCCACATGGTAATGGTATGCACTAATCGCACTAAGATGAACCCTTACAGAGTTGGTTTTAAGACCCGACTCCGATAAATGTAGAAGGTATTCAAGCAGGGTCTGTGTAGGACAAGAACGAGGATCTAAGGCCTTGCCATCACACCACACAGCAAACCGTCGCCAGAGGAAAAAATAACTCCTCTTGGTAGAATCTTTCCTGGAAGCAAGCAAGACTCGGGAGACACCCTCTGACAGACCCAAGGAGGCGGTCTACGCTGTCAACATCCAGGCTGTGAGGGCCAGAGACCGAAGGTTGGGATGGAGGAGCGCCCCCTCGTTCTGTGTGATGAGGGTCGGAAAGCAGTCCAATCTCCACGGTTCTTCGGAAGACAATTCCAGAAGAAGAGGGAACCAGATCTGACGAGGCCAAAAAGGAGCAATCAGAATCATGGTTCCCCTGTCTTGCTTGAGTTTCAGCAAAGTCCTCCCTATCAATGGAATGGGAGGATACGCGTACAGGAGACCTTCCCCCCCAAAACAGAAGGAAAGCATCCGACGCTAGTCTGCCGTGGGCCTGCAGCCTGGAACAGAACTGAGGGACCTTGTGATTGGTCTGAGTGGCAAAGAGGTCCACCAAGGGGGTGCCCCACACTTGGAAGATCTCGCGAACCACTCTGGAACTGAGCGACCACTCGTGCGGTTGCATGATCCTGCTCAATCTGTCGGCCAGACTGTTGTTTACGCCTGCCAGATACGTGGCCTGGAGCCACATGCCGAACCGGCGTGCCCAGTGCCACAAGCTGACGGCTTCCTGACACAGGGGGCGAGATCCGGTGCCCCCCTGCTTGTTGATGTAATACATAGCAACCTGGTTGTCTGTCTGAATTTGGATAATTTGATGGGACAGCTGATCTCTGAAAGCCTTCAGAGCGTTCCATACTGCTCGCAACTCCAGGAGGTTGATCTGTAGACCTTGTTCCTGGACGGACCAAGTCCCCTGGGTGTGGAGCCCATCGACATGCGCTCCCCACCCCAGGAGTGACGCGTCCGTGGTCAGCACTTTTTGCGGCTGAGGAATCTGGAAGGGACGTCCCAGGGTCAAATTGGATCGAATTGTCCACCAATGAAGGGAGAGAAGAAACCTTGTGGACAGACAGACCACGTCCTCTAGGCTCCCAGCAGCTTGGCACCACTGAGAGGCCAGGGTCCATTGAGCAGATCTCATGAAAAGGCGGGCCATGGGAGTCACGTGAACCGTGGAGGCCATGTGGCCGAGCAATCTCAACATCTGCCGAGCTGTGATCTGCTGCGACGCCCGCACCGAGGAGACAAGGGTCAGCAGATTGTCGGCCCTGGTCTCTGGGAGGTAAGCACGGGCCATCTGGGAATCCAGCAGAGCTCCTATGAATTCGAGTTTCTGAACTGGAAGAAGGTGGGACTTGGATAATTTATCACAAACCCTAGCAGCTCCAGGATTCGAATAGTCACCTGCATGGACTGCTGAGCTCCTGCTTCGGAGGTGTTCTTTACCAGCCAATCGTCGAGGTAAGGGAACACATGCACTCCCAGCCTGCGCAGAGAAGCCGCTACTACGGCTAGGCATTTGGTGAATACCCTGGGCGCGGAGGCGAGCCCAAAGGGTAGCACACAGTACTGAAAATGCCGTGTTCCCAGACGAAATCAAAGATACTGCCTGTGAGCTGGCAGAATCGGGATGTGCATATAGGCATCCTTTAAGTCCAGAGAGCATAGCCAATCGTCCTGTTGAATCATGGGAAGAAGAGTGCCCAGGGAAAGCATCCTGAACTTTTCCTTGAGCAGATATTTGTTCAGGGCCCTTAGGTCTAGGATGGGACGCATCCCCCCTGTTTTCTTTTCCACAAGGAAGTACCTGGAATAGAATCCCAGCCCTTCTTGCCCCGGTGGCACGGGCTCGACCGCATTGGCGCTGAGAAGGGCGGAGAGTTCCTCTGCAAGTACCTGCCTGTGCTGGAAGCTGAAGGATTGAGCTCCCGGTGGGCAATTTGGAGGTATTGAGGTCAAATTCAGAGAGTACCCTAGCCGGACTATTTTGAGAACCCACTGATCGGAGGTTACAAGAGGCCACCTTTGGTGAAAAAATGTTAACCTCCTCCCGACCGGTAGGCCGTCCGGCACAGGCACTGGAACGTCGGCTATGCAGGAGCCAGTCAAAAGCCCGCCCCTGACTTTTGCTGGGGAGCCGCAGGGGCCTGAGGCGCGCACTGCTGACGAGAGCGAGCGCGCTGGGGTTTAGCCTGAGCAGCAGGCTGGTGGGAAGGAGGATTGTACCTACGCTTGCCGGAAGAATAGGGAACCGTCCTCCTTCCCGCATAAAAATGTCTACCCGAAGAGGTAGAGGCTGAAGGCGGCCGGCGGGAGAACTTGTCGAAAGCGGTATCCCGCTGGTGGAGCTGTTCAACCACCTGTTCGACCTTGTCCCCAAAAACATTGTCCCCCCCGGCAAGGGGCATCCGCAATCCGCTGCTGGATTTGATTTTCCAGGTCGGAGGCACGCAGCCATGAGAGCCTGCGCATCACCACACCCTGCACAGCGGCCCTGGATGCAACATCAAAAGAGTCAAAGACCCCCCTGGCCAGGAATTTCCTACACGCCTTCAGCTGCCTGACCACCTGCTAAAAAGGCTTGGCCTGCTCAGAAGGGAGCTTGTCGACCAAGTCCGCCAACTGTCGCACATTGTTCCGCATGTGTATGCTCGTGTAGAGCTGGTAGGACTGAATCTTGGCGATGAGCATTGCAGAATGGTAGGCCTTCCGCCCAAAAGAGTCCAAGGTTCTAGAGTCTTTGCCCGGGGGCGCCGAAGCATACTCTCTAGAGCTCTTGGCCTTCTTGAGGGCCAGATCCACCACACCAGAGTCATGTGGCAACTGAGTCCGCATCAACTCCGGGTCCCCATGGATCCGATATTGGGATTCGATCTTCTTGGGGATGTGGGGCGTAGTTAAATGTTTCGCCAAGTTTGCCAGCAACGTCTTTTTGAAGACATGATGCATGGGTACTGTGGACGATTCTTTAGGTGGTGAAGGATAGTCCAAGAGCTCCAGCATCTCAGCTCTCGGCTCATCCTCCGTGACCACGGGAAAGGGAATTGCCGTAGACATTTCCCGGACAAAGGCCGCGAAAGAGAGACTCTCCAGGGGAGAAAGCTGTCTTTCAGGCGAGGGAGTAGGATCAGAAGGAAGACCGTCAGACTCCTCGTCAGAGAAATATCTGGCGTCTTCCTCTGCTTCCCACGAGGCCTCCTCATCAGTATCGGACACCAGCTGGTAGACTTCGGTCCGAAGCTGCGCCCTCCTCGACTCCGTGGAAACACGGCCACGGTGGGAGCGTCGAGAAGAGGACTCCCGAGGCGGGGGCGACGGAGCTCCCTCCATCGACGTCTCCGGGGAGCCCTCCTGGGAGGGTACCGGGGCGGGCGCCCTCACCGCAGACGAGGGCCCAGCCATCGCCTCACTTGATGGCACCGGCGGCGCAAGCACCCCCGGTACCGGAGGAGAAGGGCGAAACAGCTCTTCCAGGATCCCCGGAAGGATGGCCCTGAGGCTCTCGTTCAGAAAGGCTGTGGAGAAAGGCGGTGGGGCCGGTACCGGTGTCGAGCTGCGAACCTGTTCCGGGGATGGAGGCGGTACCGGGCTGTCCACAGGGGAACGCATCGACACCTCCTGAATGGAGGGTGAGCGGTCCTCCCGATGTCGACGCTTGGGTGCCGGTGGTACCGGCGACCCAGAGCTCTCGGTACCACGCTTGGAGGGTGACCGATGCCGGTGCTTCTTTGCCTTCGCACGACGCACGGCATCAGTACCCCCCGGTACCGAAGAGGAAGACGTCGAATCCAAACGCTTCCTCGGGTCCGGGTCTGAAGAGGGTCGATCCCGGGGGGGCTGTACCGCGGGAGCCCTCGAGACAGGCGGAGACCTGCTCATGGGCTCACCGCCACCAGCAGGGGAATGGACAGCCCTCACCTGCACTCCAGACATCGAAGCACCCTCCGACGACATCCTCAGGAGGAACGATCCCGGTCTCGTAGACGATGACCTCAATACTGAAGGCCTCGATGTCGATGCCGGTACCGATGGACACGGTACCGAAGTCGATGCTGGGCGCGGTACCGAAGGCTCCGATGCCGAGGACCGCGGGACTGAGGATGTCGACGTGCCGGATGAAGCCCTGAACAAACTGTTCCACTGGGCCAATCTCGCCACCTGAGTTCTCCTCTTCAAAAGAAGACAGAGATTACAGGCCTGAGGACGGTGCCCAGCCCCCAGACACTGAAGGCAAGAAGCGTGCCTATCAGTGAGAGAGATTATCCGGCTGCACTGGGTGCACGGTTTGAAGCCGCTGGAAGGCTTCGATGACATGGGCGGAAAAATCTCGCCGGCAAAATCGAAGTCCGCGATGGTGAAAAAAAGGGCACCAAAAGCTCACCAAAAAACGAACGAGCGGCGAAAAAAGCCGCAATCAACCACGAAATAAAACTTACGGGCCAACACTAGTAGATAAAGGAAAAAGTTAGAAATTTTAGTGAAAGAATCGCGAGGGATCTCCAAGGGGCGCAGAGCGACTGAAAAAACAGCCGTCCCGAGCTGCGGAAAAAAGGAGACTAGCGAACACGAGCGATTTTGGGCGGGAAGACGGCCGCGCATGCGCGCACCGCGGGCACACGCGAGGACTAGCAAACTCTGTTGCTAGGAAGATCTCCGATCGGAGGGGCTGCCGTGGACGTCACCCATTTGTGAGAACAATCAGCCTGCTTGTCCTCGGAGAACAAAGGATATAGTATCTCCTCTAAATCACTGCCTTTCCTGCATCCCACATCAAAATCGGATCTCATACATGTTCTTTATTATTATTAAGAAATTCCTCCCACTTTTGGGTAAGATATCGTCTAAAGACTTGGTTTGTGTAAAGATGGTCTGGGAATCGCCACCTCCCTCTTTTCCCCTCCCCGGGACCTCCCAGATCTACAATTATATAGATAGATGAGTGATCTGAAATCACTAAGGGTCCAATTTCCGCCCTCTCTATCTTAAGAAACAAGTCTTTAGAGCAAATATATAGTCTATTCGGGACTGTGTTGCATGGGCCTTGGAGACGTGCGTAAAATCTCTCTCTTGTGGATGCAACGTTCTCCATGGGTCCACCAAATCCAAACTACATAAAAACACCCCTATGCCTTCCGTAGATCTAGGCCTAGATATCTGTGTCCCAGCATTAGTATCTAGATTCAAGTCCAAGATAGCATTGAAATCACCCAGAAGAATTTTAGGTCAGCAATAGTGGACAATTTTGCTATTATAGTACTAAAAAAGAGCCTTTGTGCAGCATTAGGTGCATAGATTGAGACTAGAGTGATGTTAGAGTGATTTAGTTTCCCCTCCACTATGACAAACCTCCTCTCTGTGTCCTTTGTAACCCTGTGTTGAATGAAGGGCACCGATTTACAAATCAATATAGCTACCCCTGCCTTACTTTTGGGTGCAGAAGCATAATAACATTGAGCCACCTATGACCTTCTTAATTTCTGATGTTCAATATCATTAAGTTTAGTTTCCTGCAATCCCACAATATCAGCTTTGTGCCTTCCCAGGTACTGCAAAATCTTAGATCTTTTTATTGGCGAGTTAACACTCGACACATTTCACGATATTAATTTCAAACCCTTAGTCGCCATCATGGGCAACATAGAAATGGGTACAGATACACAATATAGCATTTGCATTGACAACCCACCAGAGAGCCCAGCCTCCCCTCTGGTAAGCAACTAACCACATACTCTGTTCAACACTCAATACAATCATCTGCTTCCCATACAACTTCCATATTTGCTCCTCACTATACAGAACCTCCCTCTTCCCCCGTCCCACCCACCCTCTTCTCCCCCCTAATCCCGTTCCCCCATCAACCCCTCTCGCACTCATCAAGGTCAGCGTTATGATGCATCCCGCCCCCCTCCCCACACACACATCCCCCTTTCTCGTGCCCCAGACCCCATATTTCCCCACAATCACGCACTAACAACAAAATCACACCTTAGAAATCTAGGATGTTGACATAAGCATATACCTAAACCCTGGCTAGGTGCATTGTGCAACAAAGATGGAAAGAAAAATACATAATTCTCAGCACTAATTCAACAGATGGAGAATCAAACCGCTGCGTCCATCCTCCCCGACAGGGTATAGGTAGGTAATCCTATAGAAGTCTTCCATAGTTATATCAATTCAGAAACCATTGCTGCACTTGTGACTTAGCCGCTTCACTAGTATCGAAAATACAAACCTTTCCCTCCTTAATGATGCGAAGTTGGGCAGGGAACTGTAGAGTGAATCTTAATTGTTTCTCCACCAGTGTTTTACATATCTCTGAATAAGTTTTACGAAGTTGCACCACTGAAGCGAATAATCCTGGAACAATAGTACTTTAGTATTCTGGAACCGCAAATCTTGCATTGACCTATATTTCCATAGAATTTGTTCTTTATGCGCAAAATTCAGAATCTGTGCCACCACCACGCAGGACCTAGCCACACCTTCCATGAGTCTTCCTATGCGATGTGCGCGTTCTATCTGAATAGGCCCCATTGAGGCCTCAGTCAACAGCGAATCCGTGAACCATTTTTCTAACAACAGCTTTAGATCCCTTTCTTTCACCGCCTCCGGCAGCCCCACCACTCTTATATTGTTGCGGTGGGACCTGTTTTCCAAATCATCCAATTTGTTAGTGCAGCCTGCCACTTCCTTCCTGAGTCTCGCAAGTTCTTCCAAGACTCCCTGAACGCCGTGTTCCGTGGCGCTGATTCTGGATTCTAGCTCAGTCACTGGCATTGAAGTCCGCCACTGCTTGAAATAGCCCCTGCACACTAGAGTGAATCCCATCTAGTCTTGTACCAAGTGCTGTCACCACCGCTGCCAAAAGTTTTTCAATGAGCGTGTCAGAAATCGCGGGGCCTTCCGCTTGCTCATCTGCCCTTTTGCTTTCACTCACTGACGCAGAGCACACCTTAGCGCTGTCCTTTTTAGCACTTTTAGAAGTCATTTCCACCCCAGATTTCAAAAGATATTGTCCATAAGTAATGGGGCACTTCGTCCTTCACCGAAAAAGGAGAAGAAATTCCAAAGATCATAGCACAAAGACGCTCAAAATGAGAGGAGGTTGGGGAGCTCGAAGAGAACACAGCCTCCAAGCTCAGCTGCATCACGTGACCCTCTATATATTTTTTAATGTTGCATCATTTGAAACCTTATTTGAATCTCAAACATGTGTATAATTTTTCATGCTTTAGTAGTTTCTCACTTCAAGTTTTGTAATGCTGTATATGCAGGACTACCATTGGCTGTCTTAAAACTGTTACAGATGGCTCAAAATGCAACAGCAAGAGCATTGATAGTAAGAAATCATTTTGAATCACATCACCACTGCTGCAAGCATTGCATTGGCTTCTGTTGTGTACCAGATAAGATTCAAGGTCTTATTTCTGGTACACAAATCCCTGATGTTATAGCATTAACTTTAGGAATATATAAATCATCCTGAGCTTTGAGGTCAATGAATAGATGCCTGTTGGATGTACCAAGTCTGAAACAGGTCTGGCTCTATGAGACCCGTGAATGTATTTTTTTCTGTTACAGATCCAGTACTCTGGAATACATTTCCTTTGAATTTGCAATTAATTATCAACACAGCAGGTGGGTCTCTGCCCACTGACAGAGACATGCAGCCTCCAGGGCCACCGCCTGACTCCTGAATCTGCCCAGCTTGTTTACGTGCACCATCACCCATGACAGTGTTTGACAGCACTCTGGTCGCTTTCCCCTCGAAGAGCAGCTGAAACTCCTGCAGAACTAGGTGGTCTTTATGGACCAGGATGCCTCCTGGCTCAACAAGATGCCCTGAGCCTCCTCCCCCACCCAGATAGTGAACTCCCCAACTGAGGAGACTTGCAACCATGGTGACCAGTACCCGCTGTGAGAGATCCAGAGAAACACCGCTCAGCAGGTGAACTGACTGTCGCACTAGGCTAGACTGAGCCTTAACTTGGGCGGCAGAGGTAGAGGACAATGGAAGTCCTGCATGGCTGATGCCCACTGGGACAACAGAGCCCGCTGCAGAGGGCACATATGAGCCCTCAACCAAGGCACTGCCTCCAGCATAGCAGCCACGGAGCCCAAGAGCTGCAAGTAATCCCAAACAGCGTGCTCTGGGAGATCACACAACCGGCGCAACTGTATCCAGAACTTCTCTGCCTATTCCTCCAGAAGAAAAACCATCCCTCTGGCCATGTCAAAGCAGACCCTGAGATACTCCAGGGATTGAGACAGGGCCAGATGGCTCTTGGCCTGATTCACTACCCAGCCCAGGGATTCCAGAAGGGAAATGATCTGCGAGTAGCCAAACTGACCTCTAAAGCTGGCCCGAATCAGCCAGTCGTTCAGGTGGGGATGAACCTGAAAACCCTTATGCCGGAGGTGTATAGCCACCACCACCACCCCCCATCACCTTGGAAAAAGTGTGGGGCACTATAGCCAGGCCAAAAAGAAAGGCCCAAAACCAGAAGTGCCACCCCCAACATACAGAAATGCAGATATCTCTTGTGATGATCTGAAATGGGGAAGTGGAGGCAGATCTCCATGAGGTCCAGGAAATCGAGAATTCACCCCAGCCAAGGCGATAACTGAGCAAAGCATTTCTATCTATAGATGGAGTACCTGTCCCGGCTGTGCTCCTCCGGTGGAACAGATTCCATTGCTCCTATATCACAGAGATGCTGAAAGGTAAAAGCGACAGCCTGGCGCTTTAGAGTCAAGCCATAGGGAGAGGTCATGAAGGCGTCCAGAACTGGACAGGCGCACTCCATGGAGTACTACTCTTGACCCCTCCAGAACCCACTGATCTGAGGTGATGCAGACCCACTTGTTGCGGAAGAGAGACAGCCTCCTTCCCACTGGAAACAACAATGGGCCCGGCACACCCTCATTGGGCAGGCTGCATGGTTGCAGTCTCACCTGAGGGACCCGAGGGTCTAGCTTGAGACCTTGAAAAGACTTGTCCTTTAAGGACCTACTCTGCCCCCTGCCTGGGCCGAAGGGTGCCGTGCAGACCTGAAGCAGCCCACCTCCTTAAGACCAAGGACTGCTATGCACCCTTGCCACAGCTCATGAAAACAGAGAACCATACCTCCCCCATATCCTCACCAACTTTTCCAAGTCATCACCAAAAAGCAAGTGCCTCCTAAACTGGCTCAGAAGCTTCTTGGAAGCTGCATCCACACTCAGTCGCAAAGCCACAACCAATGGTGACCCTGACATCACCACTGAGTGGGAAGCCAGACAGACCAGATCATACAGGACGTCTTCCTAAAAAGGCTGTCTCAGCTCCAGGCAAGAAATCTCTGGGGACCCTGACAACCACTGGAACCAATGCAGCATGGAGCTATGAAACTGCCACAAACAGCAGCCTGAATGCTGGGGCCCCCACTAAAAATGCAAGGCAGAAGAGCTGCTCCACATTATTTTCCTGGAGCTCGCTGAGGGCCGAGCCTCCTTTGACAGGTACAGTGGTTGCTTTTGTGACTGCAGTAACCTGGGCATCCACCTTTGGGAAGACTCAGCACTTCTCAACTTTCTCAGTGAAGGCACAGAGACAATTAAGAGCCCTGGCCACCCCGAGGGGACCATCTGGGAACTCCCACTCTGCCATCATGCAGATGAAGCCTTGAGGCCCCGACAGGCAAGCTGCGGGAGGCTTAAGCATAGCTAAGGCCCCTGTGAACTTGTCTAAAAGACAAGTGAGCTCCTCATGAAAAAAAAGCTAGAACCCATGGGACCGCTCTTCTACAGCTTCCCATCAGGGAGGGTCCTCGGAACTGGAGTCCATGGTGAACTGGGAGCTCGAGAGAATTGCCAAGTCCTCCTCCACTCCCTCTGAAAAACCAGACCCTCCAGAATGACCAGATCTATTATTGTTATTATTTATTGCATTTGTATCCCACATTTTCCCACCTCTTTGCAGGCTCAATGTGGCTTACAGTACATCATGGATAATGGAAAAGAGAAGAGAATAGACAATTGGTGTTACAGAAGGATATTGGGTTGCATGGTAATGGAATACATGATAGTAATATAACAGAAGGCATTATTAACATTTCTGGATATATGTGGGATATTCACATGTTTAGATCTTTGTGGTATATCTTGTCGAAGAGATGGGTCTTTAGTAGTTTACGGAAGTTGGTCATTTCATAGGTCGCTTTTAGGTTGCGTGGCAGTGCGTTCCAGAATTGCGTGCTCATATAGGAAAAGGTTGACGCGTGCATTAATTTGTATTTTAGACCTTTACAGTTGGGAAAATGAAGATTAAGGAATGTGCGAGATGATTCTTTAGCATTCCTGGGTGGTAAGTCTATCAGGTCTGACATGTAGGCTGGGGCGTCGCCATGGATGATTTTATGTACTAGTGTACACACTTTGAATGTGATGCGTTCTTTGAGTGGGAGCCAGTGTAGCTTCTCTCGTAGGGGTGCTGCACTTTCGTATTTTGATTTTCCAAATATGAGTCTGGCTGCCGTGTTCTGGGCTGTTTGGAGTTTTTTGAGTATTTGCTCTTTGCAGCCAGCGTAGAGTGAGTTGCAGTAGTCTAGATGACTGAGTACTAATGATTGTACCAGATTACGGAAGACGGTCCTTGGGAATAATGATCTTACTCTTTTTAATTTCCACATTGAGTGAAACATCTTTTTGGTTGTGTTTTTCGCGTGATTCTCAAGTGTTAGGTGCCGATCAATGGTAACTCCAAGAATTTTCAGGGTTTCCGAAATTGGTAGATTTAGTTTTGGTGTGTTGATGGTTGTAAATTTGCTCATGTTATGTTGAGAGGTGAGTATTAGGCATTAGGTTTTTTCTGCGTTGAGTTTTAACTCAAAGGCATCTGCCCAGGAGTGCATGATATGTAGACTTTGGTTGATGTCATTGGAAATTTCTCTTAGGTCTTGTTTGAATGGGATGTAGATCGTTACATCATCAGCGTAAATGTATGGGTTGAGGCTTTGATTTGATAGTAGTTTGGCCAAGGGTGTCATCATTAGGTTGAATATGGTCGGTGAGAGAGAGATCCCTGTGGAGCTCCACATTCAGGTGTCCATGTGGTTGATGTAATCGAATTTGATGTCACTTGATATGAGTGTGTGGTTAGGAATTCTTTAAACCAATTAAGAACGTTGCCTCCGATCCCGAAGTATTCAAGGATGTGTAGTAGGATTCCATGATCAACCATGTCGAAGGCACTTGACATGTCGAATTGTAGAAGTAGTATATTATTGCCGGTTGCAATCGTTTGAATTTAGTCATGAGCGTAATTAGTACTGTTTCGGTGCTGTTATTAGAGCGAAATCCTGACTGGGAGTTGTGTAGTATTGAGAACTTGTTTAGATAGTCTGTGAGTTGTTTGGTTACCATCCCTTCTGTGCTGAGACCCCAAAATGGGGGGCCCCCTAGCAAGAGGATGAGGGTTAAAACTAGGATTAGGTTTCAAGAGGGAACTTGTGCAGGGCCTGCTTAACCACCTGGGTCTAGCTCTGGAGACAAAAAAAAAAAACTGGTGCCCCTAGGTATTCCCCCCTGCAGAGGGACCCAGCATGGACAGGAATGAAAAAGCCTCACACAACAAGGGATTTATTCTCCCCGTGAGTGAATTGAGAGAGGAGGATTCTAACAGCCAATTTGCCTTGGCAAGAACACAGATAAATGTATCTATTTCAGCTTGAGGGGAAGAGCACATGTAAAATGCTCACTGAGAGAAAAGACAGACAAGACTGAATGAGCCACATTTATACACTATAAGATTAATGCATTATCCCTGCTCAGCTGCTGGCTCTGTAGACTGTGCCAGTCAACATGCTTTACCACACAACAGATGCGTGAAGGCTTGACTGACTGTCTTGGTCTATCTTAGTTCGGGGCACCAGCATATCATCCCCGCTCTCTCTGGGTGCACCTAGCGGGAAAATCCCTACTTAGTTCTTATAATAGCGTTGGCCCCTGACAAAGAGCATAAAGCTAGCCAGGTCAATTGATCTTTTATTTTCCTTTTTTTTTGTATAGGTGCTGCTGAAGTGAGCACTTTTGGAAAACCTGGAAGCTGCAGGGGGAACACTCAAACAGGGTGAATGGGCAAGAGGGGTGGGGATAGGGACCTGCTTCCCTTGAGCAAGGCCCCGCAGGACCAAGCCAAAACCTCACATTGGCACTAAGAAGTGCGACTGGGGGCTGTGGTGCTAAGCTCTGAGTTCAACCAGGTATGGTTCTGAGATTGTGACCTGGGAGCGGCCATTAGTCTCGACCACACCGTGCAGCTGTAGCCAGCAGAGCGGGGAGCTAGGCCAGGGACAGGAGTACTGTCAGCATGACCTACCACCTGCTGAAGGTAGAGATAAAAAATGGATTGATCCAGAGAGCACCTTTGCTTATGCTGGTGATGTCACTGGCGGAATTCAGTTTTCTCTACCTCCACCTGCTGGTAGGAAGGGATAACACCCACTGGTGCAGAACAGTGGAGCTGATGCTAAGATCTGTTTGTATATTAATACCTTTCAAATATTCTGGGGGGAGGGGAGGGTGGTGGGTCTCAGAGGAGGTTTGATTAGCTGTTGTATTTACCATGGGTCTCAGAAGAGACAAGGGCCCATGGGCTACATATCAACTGTTCAGAATTGAGTTGGAGGAAGGGAGATAGAGGAGGGAAGGGGTTTATCTGTAACATAAAAGTTAAATATATGATTTATACATTGTACTGTAATTTGTCAATTTTGCATCTTCAATAAAAATGTTTGAAAGTAATACCTTTCAAATATTTAAATGTTTGTAATGTATCTCTTTTGCCCCTCCTTTCTTCTAGGGTATACAAATTCAGGACTTCAAGTCTCGTCTTAAATGTCTCCTGGTGCAATCCTGGTATCGTTTTTGTTGCCTTCTTCTGAAAAAGTCTTTGTAAGGGCAATTCCATAACAAGGCACTTATGTGTACGCCAGGGGCGTAGACAGACTTCGGCGGGAGGGGGTCCACAGCCTGAGGGGGCACATTTTAGCCCCCCTCCCGCTGCCAACCCTCCCCCGCCACCGCCAACTTTGCTGGCAGAGGACCCCAACCCCCGCCAGCCGAGGTCCTCTTCATCCGGCGCAACGCTTCGTTCTGTTTTGAGTCTGATGTCCTGCACGTACAGACTCACAGAAACAGAACGAAGCCTTGCACTGGAAGAAGAGGACCTCGGCTGGCGGGGGTTGGGGTCCCCCGCCAGCAAAGGTAGGCGACGGCGGGTTGGCAGCGGGAGGGGGGTTGAGAGGGTCGCCGGCAGGAGGATCCAGGGCCAAATCTACAGGGGCCCAGGCCCCTGTGGCCCCACGTAGCTACGCCACTGGTGTACGCAACCTTTTGCGAGCATGAGCACAGTGAAAAATAGTACTTACGCCAATAAGTCCTCTAAGTGCTATTCTGCAAGGGCACTGGTGGAACACTAGCAGAACTCAGTATTGGTGCACCTAACACTTAGGCACCTGCTCTTACACAAGCCATAGACCTGGCACATGTTTGTTTTGTTATATTTGTACCCCGCGCTTTCCCACTCATGGCAGGCTCAATGCGGCTTACATGGGGCAATGGAGGGTTAAGTGACTTGCCCAGAGTCACAAGGAGCTGCCTGTGCCTGAAGTGGGAATCGAACTCAGGTACCTAAATGTGTTAGGGATGCGCAAAACTTATGATACCTGCCAGTAAGCCTTCTCTGGAGTAGCTCCCACGCTCTGGAACTTACTCCCACAGCAGCTATGTCTAACTCAAGACTACCTCTACTTCAGGAAGCAGATGAAAGCCTGGCTCTTCTCCCAAGCCTTTAACACATCGGGTGACTATACACTCATTCTGCACCTGGACTAGCTTGCTGCACACACTGTAATTTTTAAAGAACTGGTCTATCTTGTTTAACTGTACAAAGAACTTGCCTTGGCTACTACCCATCTTGTCACCATCTATGTGCGCTTGGCCCCTCGGTACATGGTAAGCTGTATTGTAGAAAAGCATTAGCATCATGTCTATATTATTTGAATGTTCTAATGCATGCTTATT
The DNA here is from genome assembly GCF_901765095.1 of Microcaecilia unicolor. Classification (NCBI taxonomy): domain Eukaryota; kingdom Metazoa; phylum Chordata; class Amphibia; order Gymnophiona; family Siphonopidae; genus Microcaecilia; species Microcaecilia unicolor. The sequence goes on from NC_044032.1 coordinate 257,109,214, forward strand.
AGCTGTTTCATTGGTATTATTTTTGACATTGTATTATATCGATGTTATTTGAATGTTCTTCCATGCTGTTTGTATGGTATTTTTTTGTATTATGTTGTCATTTATCATATTTCTACTATTTGATTGTTCTACAATGCTGTTAAATGTGTATATTTTCGATACTGTTTCATATTAGTCCTATTATTAGGTTTCAGTTTGCTGTTTTCAAGTTTACCTAATTTATTGTTTATATTTGGTCATTTTACTATTGTTATGGTGTTTTAACAAAACTGTACCTGCTATACACCGCCTTGGGTGAATCTTTTCATAAAAGCAGTCAACTTTACTGGCTGAACATAAAGATAGGGCTGGGCAGACTTCTACGGTATGGTCTATGTTCCAGAAACGCCAAAACAAGACCATAATCAAGTATATAATATCACATTCATTGTTGATTTAATTATGAATTGATAATGAGTGTGACTATTGGGCAGACTGGACCATTCAAGCTTTTATCTGCTGTCACTTACTATGTTACTATTAATCCTCTCTGCTCCCGGGCTGATGCGCAGACCTCAGCTCTGACAAAGGTACAAGCATCAGATGTCACCTGACCTACTGGTGCGTGCATGTGGTGACATCTCAGTACACAGTGCCAGTGAATCAGAGACAAGTCATACATGTGCGCACCAGCGTGTTCCAACTTCTGTTCCTTCCTTGCCTGCAGTGCTGCGGCTCAAACCCAGGCCTCCTCTTGCCCAAGGGTTGCCTAGGCCATTGCAGCCTTCTTCTTGGGGCTTGCCTGCAGCCCTCTCCTGCTGGTGCCTGCCTGGATCTCCCCACTGTGGTTTCTGGGCATGCCCCACTCCTAAGGACTGCTCAACCTCTTCTGCCCCATGATTAGCGATTTTTGTGCCAATCCAGGGCTCCCGCCTCTTCTCCTTCCCTATTGGCTCCCCTGTCTTGCACATGCATGGCTGCTGCCTCACCCGTGGCACTGGAACTGCCACAACTGTCCCTGGGGCCTATCTCCTGGCTTCTCTGCAGCAGCAGAAGGTGCCGGGTCTTGTTCGGCTGCCTGCCTTCTTCCTCCCCAGGTGCCTTCTTCCTTCAGGACCGCCTCATGGCCCAAAGCACTTCTGGGTTAACGGGGGGGGGGGGGGGGGGGGGGGGGGGGGGGGGGGCAGCTGTCTTCCCTCCTCCTCTTCACTGCCAGATCCTACCAGGGCCAGTAGCCTACATAATGGGGCTCCACCCTCTTTCCCTCCAGCATCCTCCCTTTGGAAAGAAGGAGGGCACTGTTTGGAGGGAGACCAACCCCTCCGAGAAGGACAAGTAAGGATTCCTGCAAGAGAGGGCTTGCACCTCTGAAACCTGCCTTGCTGAAGTAATAACCATCAGGTACATGGTCTTCTGCATAATATTCTTTACAAAGGCCCTTTCAACAGCTCAAACAGGGGGCCCAAAAGGGCATTCAGGACCAAGCTGAGATTCCACTGCAGGAGAACCGCCCAAACTGAGAGACGAATATGCTTCATGTCACCTATGAACTGAGTGATATGTAGCTGTGGTGCTAAGGATGCCCTAAGGATCTCGCCCCTAAAGCACAATAGGGTTGTTTACCTGAACGTTTAGGGACCTGAGGGCCAGGCCCTGCTCTAGACCCATCTGCAAGCATACACTGACACTCAAACACATGTGCATGCATATGAACACACACAGCACCACACAGAAGCAAACTAGAAACACACCCACACATACACAGATAAACATACAAAACATACATAAATACATGTTTTCCACGAGCCAGAATACTGTAAGTTATGCACATCCCTGCTGCATTTAGGTGCCTGCATCAGTGGCGTAGCCAGACCTGACATTTTGGGTGGGCCCAGAGCTAATTTGGGTGGGCACTGTGCATATAGGTAAGTAGCAGAAGCATAATAAAGTGACCCTTTTACTAAAGCTTAGCACCCCCACCCAGTGGCATACCTAGGGTAGTTGACACCCGGGGACGATCATTTTTAACCCCCCCCCCCCTCCAAATCCAGTATTAGGCATACCGAGAATACAAAACACTCAGGACCTATAGCGCAGCAATTCTACCATCCCATAAGCAGTCATTTCTACAAGTCACACAAGCATCTTAAACGCTACAGTGAGCACTAGAACATCAATTCACCTATTGTAAAACGAAAACAGACAGATTAGTACAGCTCATCGATCCTGCACAGCCAATGCCAACCGAAAGCCATGTCTTTTTCACAAACACAGATACACCCTAATCCACTATAGAATAAGTAATCATAAACTTTCTATTTAGACAAAAATGAAACTGAACCCCCGATGCCAGACTCTGCATACAATGCAACACCACAGAAACAGAAAATGTTCCCTAGTACTGTGCAAAATATAAAGACAGTGGATGTAAATTTGAAAAAACTAACAAATCCGATCACCACTTTACAAATTAACAAATAGAAATAAAACAAATATAGAAAATAAAATACCATTTTATTGGACTAATACATTTAGCTTTCAGAGGCCAAAACCTCCTTCCTCAGGTCAATACAGTATAGTGCTGTTATAGTATCCTATCCTGACCTGAGGAAGGGGGTTTTGTTCTCTGAAAGTTAAGTCAAAATGTATTAAAAATTAGTCAAATAAAATGATTACCTTATTTATATGTTCTATTTATAAACATTTATTAACACAAACACAGATACAATACTATACCCTAAAGCAAAAAAATAAAAAATATATATTTTATTTACAGTTTGTTGTCTCTGGTTTCTGCTTTCCTCATCTTCTTTTCACTTCCTTCCATCCAGCATCTGTCTTCGCTCTTTCTCTGAAATCCAGTGTCTGCCCTCTCTAATGTCCCTTCCATCCAGTGTCTGCCCTCTCTCTTTGCCCCTTCCATCCACCATCTGCCCTCTTTCTCTCTCCCCCTTCCACCCACCATCTGCCCTTTCTCTCTGCCCCTTTGATCCGTCTGCCCTCCCCTCTCCCATCCATCCAGGGTTTGCCCTCCCTCACGCTCCCCCCCTTCCATCCAGGGTCTGTCCCCTCTCTCTGCCCCCTCTTTTCAGCCCCCTCTTTCCACCTGCACCTAGTTCCAGTTCCAGCCCACATCTCCCACCTGCCCCCCCTTTTTAGCCCCACTATCCCACCAGTCCCCAGCCCTTTTCTCCCATCAGTCCTGGGCTTCAGCCCCCAGCCACTTCTTCCTGTCCCCTTTTCAGCCCCTAGTTTCAACCCCAGCCCTTTTCTCTCACTAGTGCCGAGCTTCAGCCCCAGCCAGTTCTCCCTGTTCCCTTTAAAGCCCCCAGTCCCCACAGTTTCAGACCCCTTCTCCCATGAGCACTTCCCAGTCCCCTTATCCCCTCTGAGCACCCCCAATCCCCTTCTCACCTCTCAGCATCCCTCCTCTGAACTCCCCCACCCCTCCCCAATCCCCTTCTCACCTCTGAGTACCCTTCTGAGCTCCCCCACCCTCCCCAATCCCCTCTGAGCACCCCCACCCCTCCCCAATCCCCATTCTCCCCTCTGAACTCCCCCACCCCCTCTCCAATCCCCTTCTCCCCTCTGAGCTCCCCCCCTGACCCAGTCCCATCCCCCCTCCATTGAGAGCCACAGAGCCCTCTTCTCCTGCCACCGCCTGCCTTTTTTTTTTTTTTTTTTTTAATCCGTGCAGCCACGCAGGCAACGCTTCGCGTCTGCCCTGCGTGGGCTGTGAAAGAAGTAAATTGCCAGCGCTGGCGTCGGGCCTTCCCTCGATGTCCCGCCCTCTTGTGAGGTAACTTCCTATTTCCTGCATGGCTGCACGGATTAAAAAAAAAAGGCAGGCGGTGGCAGGAGAAGAGATGCGATGGAGCACCCCCCACCCGCGGACACCCGGGGTGGACCGCCCCCACCGCCCCGCCCTTGCTACGCCACTGCCCCCACCCCCACCCCCACAATCTGGATCAGTTATTCTCAACCATAATGTTTATGTAGGCGAAACATTGAACTCTGCAGTCTGTGGCACAACAACAACAACAAAAAGAGCCTAAATATAATTAATTTTGTTAAAAAAAACATGAGGGAAATATAAAGTACTCTTAACAGACTTTACTTTTATTTCAACAACAATTAATTTACTCCAGTTAATAACTTACATTTTTCAGAACTGTTAACCTTTGTCTACTCTTCAACACATCAAAAACTGCATGAAGCAAAGACCCAGATTTCTAATAATGAAATAAGAAAAATCACTGTCAACGTTAAGATTTATTTCTGCATACTGTGGAATCTGCAGCATACAGAACATAGCTCGAATGTTTCCTCTTACAGCTTTCCATAGGAGCAATGTATTCAAATTCTGGTAGCACCTCATTAATAGCAACAAAAAATCTGTTCACTTCCAGGTACTTTATCCTGCAAAGAGGCTTCTCAGAGCCTATGTTGCAAGCCTTAACACCAATTCCAGTAACAAAGGCACAACCCTCATCATTACAGAATAAAGGACCAAAAAATAGAAATTGTCCTGTAACCTGGCATCAGCCCTTCCTTACCCACCCATCCATCCCCGTAGCCTGGTATCAGCTTTACCCTTCCCTACCCCCCATCCATCCCCGTAGCCCGGCATCAGCCCTTCCCTTCTCTATCTTACCCCCATCCATTCCTGTAGTTCTTCTCTTCCCCACTATCCATCCCATAGCTAGGCATCAGCCCTACCCTACCCCCCACCACTCCCCATAGCCTAGCATCAGCCCTGTCTACCCCCATCCATCCCCCCATGGTCTGGCATCTCCTCCCCCCAACCCTGAAGGACACCAACATTAAATACATTCATATATATATATAATGGACACTGCAGAGTCCACCTCCACCCAGAAACCTGCCTACATTAAATTTAAGTGGGGGGTTTTTTAACCCCTGCACTGCGGACCATCCCCACCCAAAAACCCACTAAGGAACCACCATGACAAATATACAATCTTTTTTAAATTTTAACCTGGGCACTAATAAAATGTAATGTTGGTGGGTTTATGGGTGGGGAGTGGGCTCTTCACTGCCTAGCGAAAAAAAGGTATATTTAATGATTAAATATATATTTTTGCCCAGGCTGTGATTAAATATATTTTTTTGCCCTAGGCAGAGAAGAGTCCACCGGCACCACCAGCCAGCAGCATTACACTGACTTTACATTTTAACTTAATTTTTTTTTTTTAACCTGGGCAGCTGGGCTTCGGTATTGGTGCGTGGTTGGGAGAAGGAGTCCATAATCATTAAACCACAAATGGCCGGATTAAGCCTCCAGGATTGCAGAGTTCCAGGAAGAACCATGATCAAGGACTGTCAATAAGTGGTTTGGGAGGGGGGAATTTAAAATGAAAGGCTGACAAATCTCAGAATCACTATAAAAGAGCCTAGCAGCAGAACATCCCCCCTCCCCCCCCCCCCCCAAAAAAAAAAAAAAAAACATAACCCAGCTTCTGAGGATAGGGTTTGGGAGAAAGGGCTGTTGTAGTCACTCAGTACCAATTTTGAAAACCACATAAAATCCTAGACCCCCCTATGGAACGTTATATTTCTAATCTGGCTACCCCATTCCATAACCAAATCTGAGCTGATTACAATAACAGCATTAAACAATGTAATAATAAATCACACACAGAGATTTACTAGTCAGCCTGGCCTCAGAGACACAGGTATACTTTGAACATACACATGGAAGTAAAAGTTTAGGGAAAAACTCTGATCCCTGCCATCCGGGGGCATAGCCAGCCTTCTGTGGGGGAGGGGGCACATTTTAGCCCTCCCCCTGGCGCCGCCCCCCCCCCCTCCCGCCGCGAACCCGCCGCCGCTGCAGCCTACCTTTACTTTTGCTGGCGGGGGATCCCACTCCCCGCCAGCTGACGTCTTCTTCTCAGTCGCTTCCTGCTCTTCAATTTGTTTGCTGACGTCCTGCACGTGACGTCAGACTCAGAGAACAGAACTGTTCTCTGAGTCTGACGTCCTGCACGTACAACGTGCAGGACGTCAGCAAACAAATTGAAGAGCAGGAAGGACTGAGAAGACGTCGGCTGGCGGGGAGTGGGATCCCCCGCCAGCAAAAGTAAAGGTAGGCGGCGGCGGGTTCGCCGGGAGGGGGGTCCAGGGGTGAATCTGCGGGGGCCCCGGCCCCCTCAGGCCCCACATAGCTACGCCACTGCTGCCATCCAGAGTTTGTAGCAAAATTTTCTTATAAGCCCCAGGGCGTAACACCCTTGCTACTCCCCCACTGTGCTTTATTTTCCAGGGAACTTTCTAACACACAAACTTTCACTCAAATTACTGGAGATAAAGTATGCACAGGAACCTAGCCTGCAGAGAAGCGATTGGTTCAGAGGTAGCCAGGAGAAACCTTTCTTTTAATTCCAGACCAAAAGACTTTCTGAAGGGGGGAGGGGAGGATAACCTGCATGCAGCCTCAGACAGCTCAGCACACCGTTCTCCTTGTTGTGTGTACCATGTGCAGAACAGCGATTCCCACACGCTGCCTGCTGGCTGCTGCTCAACAATCTCCTTGCAGCTACTAAGCAGCAGTGCTAACCCAGAAGCCTCTCCTCTGGAGAGGCTTCTGGGTTAGCGCTGCTGCTTAGTAGCTGCAAGGAGATTGTTCAGCGGCAGCCGGCAGGCAGCGTGTGGGAATGGCTGTCAGCCCGCCCGTGGCTACGCCCCTGGCCTGCATTTATGCCAGCTTTAGGCATGGAGTAAATATGGGCACCTAAACATTAGGTGTGCCAATACCGGGTTATGCTTGTGTTCTGTAACAGAACCTGGGCACCCAGGTGCCATAATAAATAGGCTCCTACCGCGAAGCCTCGAGACACCTAAATGGAGGCGCTCACTTCTAGAAGTGCCTCTATACAGGACAATTCTGTAAGGAGGGCGGCAACACTTAGTGCAAAGAAAGCATGCGAATGACCAGAATACTAGCATCTATATGCATAAACGACAACATTCCAGTATGTGATGCCTAAATGCAATGGCACATACTTTGAAGGTGGGTGTACAAATGGACGGAGTCTGGGCTGCACAGCTACACAAATAAATAATCATTTACACTCCTTTACATATGTGAAGTTTTCATGCATCTATTTTATTCCTATTTTCTAAAGCCAAGTACATGTCTAAAAACATAAGAATAGCCATACTGGGTCAGACCAATGGTCCATCTAGCCCAGTATCCTGCTTCCAACAGTGGCCAATCCAGGCCACAAGTACCTGGTAGAAACCCAAACAGTAGCAACATTCCATGCAACCAAACCCAGGGCAACCACTGGCTTCCCCCATGTCCATCTCAATAACAGACTATGGACTTTCCTCCAGGAACTTGTCCAAACCTTTTTAAAGCCCAGCTACACTAATTGCTGATACCACATCCTCTGGCAATGAGTTCTAGAGCTTAACTATTAGTTGAGTGAAAAAATATTTCCTCCTGTTTGTTATTTCCATGTAACTTCCTTGAGTGTCCCCTAGTCTACTTGACTTTATAAAATGTTAGCACAGGTGCAACAGAACCATGTCCATGTAGCACATACCTCAGCTTGAGGGCTACTGGAAATATTAGCGTGAACTTTCTGCATGTATGTATGTAAATGTTAACTCCACCCGATGTCTGCCCAAATGCGCTCCTATAGTAAATGCACTCACCAAGAAACTTACACACTTTCTCAATAGTCAGGATTTTGTAAGAGATCATTTCTGGACATAAATGAGTAAAACACTGGCAGCTCCTTATATAATTCCCCCACATAAAGATGTGCGTAAGCAGCGATCCTATGCAGACCTCTCTCTTTTGTAAAGGTTTAAAGAGGGCATTTCTGGGGACAGTTTTACTCGTATACTTTACAAAATGCAAAGTGCAAGTGTATAAACCAGGAAATAGGCAGCAAACCAGTAGATTGATAGCAAAAAAAAAAATCTAGTTTTATTCACCAGATAAAAGCTGACACACATAAAACTCAAACGCCTGACACAGCCATGTTTTACTCTCAAAGGCTGTGTCAGGGGCTTCATAAAACTGTTAATAAATACATAAAAATGGATTAATAAAAACATAAACATATCAAATAAATACATATATACATAATCAAACCATAAAACCACAAACAAGAACAGTAATATCCAAAATGATACTATCAAAGACCAACTGCTCACACAGATATAAAAAGAGGTAGAATAAAACACTCACATACCCAAGAGGTATGATCCAATTGTGTCACTTACTGGTAAAAAGCTAAAAGGCAAATGAGAGATAATCATACAATTAATTAGTGCCTCATAAAATAATCTACTCATTAAATCAAATAATAAATCAATGTAAAGTTCAGCCATCAAGGCATATGAAAACCTGGTTCTTAAAGATATTATTAAATTTGAGCAACAACATAAAAAGATATTCTATAACATCACTAAGGAAGGGAGAGCTGCCATTAATATATTGAGAAATGACACATCCATAATTATTAAACCAGCTGATAAAGGGAGAGAGCCTTTGTAGTGATAGACAGAGATGCATATGTATCTGCAATTAGAAGACAGCTGAGCGATCAGATGTTTTACAAGAAATTGAAAAAAGATCCTACCTCTGCCATCAAAGAAGAAACTGGTTCCCTCCTTTAAGATTGCAAAAGGATGGGCAATTTCTTATATACATAAGGAGGTTGAGTTCCTTAATGTAGAGTATCCAGTGACACCAACAATATATGTGCTCTTGAAAATACACAAATCCTTGCACTCTCCCCCAGGGAGATCTATAATATCTGCAATTTGTTGTTTACTGATCAGTTTTTAAGACCTTTTGTTCCACAAATTCCTTCATACACTAGGGAGAGGGAGGGGTGGGGGAAGGAGAAACAGCTCCAAAGAGAGGTCCTCTCATGTCCCCTGTTGCTGATTGCTGTGTTGGGCTGCCGCCAGTCTTTCACTTCTGAAGGTGGGTTGCATTTGCACCTATGATTTGATTGATTGACTATTTATTTATTTTATATGTTTATGGTTTTTACTAATTCATTTTTATGTATTTATTAATAGTTTTATGAAGCCCCTGACGCAGCCCTTGAGAGGGCAAAACATGGCCGTGTCAGTCATTTAAGTTTCATATGTGTCAGTTTTTATCTGGTGAATAAAATTGGATCCTTTTTACTATCAATCTGCTGGTTTGCTGCTTAAGTCAGGAAATACTATCTAACACATTACTTTCAAAGATAGTAAATAATATCACAATTTAACCACGATATTCATTCATAAATCAGCATTGTTTAGTAAACGGGGATCCTCAGAGTTTTTAACAACATACACCATCCGGGAACTATCCAGGACTAAAGACTTGGTTTATGAAGAATATATGCACAAGAGCTGGGATGGTTGATTTCGAACCTTCCAGATGAGTAGAGATCTGTCAACAAGCAGTGTGATGGACAGTATGAAGCCAAGATTGTGGTTGCAACTGACAGTATGAAGCCAAGATTGTGGTTGCAACTGAGTGTTACTCTGGCAAAACTGTTTTGAAGAGAATTATATTAATGACATAACTACAAGCACAAGTTGGAGAGTGCACACAAGATCGGGAGTACTGATTTTGAATAGTCCAGACTAGTAAAGACTTGTAAACAAACAGAGTACTGGACAGCATAAATGATTTTAAGTCAAGATGAAGGTTGCAACGGAATGTTAATCTGGCTGAATTGCTCAGAGATTTGAGGGAATTATATTTACAATACACAAAGTTTAAAATTGGATTGTACATACAGTGAAAAAAAATATATACTGGTTATTAGTCCCTGTCCAAATATGGTTGGTGTGAATGGCATGAATGATGTGTACGAGATAGTGAGGAGAAGGATTGATATTTTAAAATACTGTATTTAAAAATGTGTATGTAATAAAAGGTGTTTATAATAAAAATTTTCTGTATGTTGATAAGAAGTAGACAGTAAATACTTATGGTGGAATATATATTTTCTAACTAGATTGGAAATAAGTTAATCAATTACGGTGAGATTAATGAATATGCATGAGATCATGTAGGCAAGCAAATCTCTCTCATGTTTACGTTTATTAAAATTTGTTATACCGTTCTATCTGAACAAGCAGATCAGAGTGGTTTACAATTAAGTAAAATAAAGCCATATATAAAAGAGAAAAGACCTCCAAATATCCTATATAATAAAACTCACTCTCAACGTTCTGAGGACACTTTACGTCAGTGTCACTTCTTGCGGGCACTTCCTTCGGGTTCGAAGGGTTCGTGGTGGTGAAGCCACCAAAATCACTGTGTCTGGGCCCCGCCCTCGCGTCAAATGTGATGACGTCGAGGGCGGAGCAATGACGTCAAAGATCGAGGGCAGAGCAATGGCGTCAGTGGATGAAGGTGGCGTGCGTTGACGAGGTGCGGTCAGTGGGTTCACAACGCCGAAGGGGTGGGTAGGGAGGGGGGTTCGGGAGGAAAACCTTGCTAGCGCCCGTTTCATTTCCTCCAGAAACGGGCATGTTTTACTAGTGTGATAAGAAAGCCTTAATTGTATCAGTTCAACCATACTAAACAATAAAAGCATAAACCAGAAGGGAGGGGGGAAACACAGAAATACTCTCTATTGCTGAGGCTCAAAAGGCTGAGAAAAAATAATAATAATAAAGTTTTAAGAAATGACCAAGGTCTTGTACAATGGTTGACATCTTAGAGAGGGAGACAAATCATTCCAGCGCTTTGGCCCTAAAAAGTAAAATGCGGAATTGTCTGGTCGATTCGATATGTGCCATCCTAGAACCAGGACCAGGTGCTGGAAATCAAGTGACCTGAGTTGCCTAGACGGAGTGTAAAGGATTGTGACAGAGAATAAAAATGCGGGACAACCTGTATAATAAGCCCTATGTACTAAGCAAAGCATGCATATTCATTGTGGATATCCTGAAAACCCACCTGACTGGGGTCTCCCAGGACAGGTTTGAGAACCACTGTGTTATAGAATATTAGCAGAACCCAGTACTGGCATACTGTAGACCCGTATCAGGGAAGGCTCTCCACAGAGTGGATAAACACAAAATCCCACAGGGTACAGATACAGAAAAACAAAGTGGGAAGTGGACCAATGACTTCAGGATGCCGAGACTCTGGTGATATAAAGAAGAATAAACTTTATTGTAGACCCGGCCAGCGGTGTACCTAGCTTGCTTGCCACTCAGGGCGGGTGACCGCTGCGCCCCCCCCCCACCCCCCACGAGTTGTGTCACCCCCACCACCCTTCCTCCTAGCAAGGAAGTGCATGGAGTAGTCGCGCAGATGTCGGCTCTGCCAGCCCCTGCCCCGGAAATAACGTCAGAGGGGGCATGGGACTGGCAGAGCCGACAGCTGCACGACTGCTCCGTGCACCTCCTTGCTGCCTGCACCTGGGACAGACCGCCTCCACCGCTCCACCCTTGGTATGCTACTGGACCTGGCACAACTGTGGTCACACAAATGCAGCGAGGGCACACATAGTTTACAGTATTATGTAAGTTGCGCATGTAAAGGAGAGACACGCCCATGCTGGAGAATCCTGAGCCAGAACTGCACCCTGCACGACACGCTCCCTAGCACCCCACCCCTCCCACTGTGCCACAGCCACTGCAATGGACTGGGATTGATTTTTGTACCGTCTCCCTTGCGCCTGTGTGGCTGCACCGCCCGCACAGCCTTCACGACAACCCTGCACCTACGTTCTGCCTGTGTGTATAGCCCCTTGTATTTCCAAACTATTCGACTTATGCTTGCCCTTACAAAATAGAGCTTGGTCACTTTCTCCCACATTCTATATATGGCGCCCAGTTCAGTGTGGAATTCTGTGCGCGATTTCCATTTCCATGCATAACTTAATAGTTAATTGGATCTTAATTGGCACTAAGGATCAAGCAATTTACCTTATCAAAAGTGTTAATTAGAGCCAATTAGTAGTTACACATGGAAAAGCCTTACGCCCTATTCTATAACCCCTGTACCTAATTTCCATTGCGCTCATAGGAGGATCTGTGGCATGCCTGGAAATTAGGTACAGAGTTCTAGAACATTATCTTATGAGTTTTTCACTGATAGAATTCTTTCAGTAATAATTTTGGAGGAGTAGCCTATTGGGTCAATGAAGCAGCCTGAGAACATGGGGAACTGGGTTTGATTCCCACTGCAGCTCCTTGTGATCCTGAACAAGTCACTTAACCCTCCATGACCCCAGGTACAAAACTTACGATTGTGAGCCCACTAACACAGAGAAGAAAGCTGAATATAATGCGTACAGCGCTATGTATGTCTTAGCAGCGCTACAGAAATTATGTCAAAAACCAGCTTTTGTATCAGCCTTTGGTTGGTGTAAATGCTCATGCCCAGTTAGGTGCGAGAATGTGGACTTAAGCTAGTATTCTACACAGTGTCCGGAAAAAAACGGGACCCCCATTTTTCCACATAACCCAAAAACAAATGTACTATTATTAAAAATTATTGCTATTATTGACAGGTGTTACTGCAAGACGCTGTAAATACTGGATGGTCCCTGTTGTCAAAATGACATCATTCAAGAATTGACCAATACGATCTGTTTTAGCAAAATGGCATTTAGCAAGGAAGATAAAGTTGCAATTAAAGTTTTGCAATAAAATAAGGCATATGGTGCAAAGCATTTGTTAAGGGAGTTTCCTAATAAAGGCTGGACTAATGTATTTTCAAAGGTCATATTAAGGGCCCTGTTTACTAATTTATTTATTTAGATTTTGCTCACACCTTTTTCAGTAGTAGCTCAAGGTGAGTTACATTCAGGTACTCTGGATATTTCTCTGTCCCAGGAGGGCTCACAATCTAGGTTTGTACCTGAAGATCACAAGGAGCAGCAGCGGGATTTGAACCAGCCACCTCTGGATTGCAAGACCGGTGCTCTAACCACTAGGCCACTCCTCCACTCTATAAATGTTAAAATATAAATGTTTAGCACGTGTTAAAAATGCTAGCACTATAGGCATGCTAGCATTTTTAACACATGCTAAACACTGGATACACCCATAGGAATATATGGGTGTGTCTAGTGTTTAGCGAGTGCTAAAAATGCTAGCGCACCTTAGTAAACAGAGCCTTAAATGTTTAAACAGTTGCAAGGTATTTTTAAACCATGTAAGGGGTCCCATTTTTCCGCACACCGTGTATAAAAGCAGTTCATTCACGTTTAGCCCACAGCATCCCGGTGCCTAACTTTGGGTGATCTTTACTGAACTCCTCCCCTTTGCTACCACGCATTTATTTATTTTTAAAATGTATAGCCTGCTTATAACTAAGTGGCTCACAAAATAAAAACATACATAAAATCCATAACATCGACTAAACAGACAGATAGATGCATGAAATTTATAACTTCTTTTAAAGCCCCAATCACAGGAAATCTGCAGTGAAAATTACTGAACTACTGGGTATGTGTATTATCATACAATCAAGTACTGGGAAAAGCTTGCAAAAAGAAAATAGTTATGTAGGTAGGTATATGCTGACCCATGGTGCTAATATTCTGTAGATTTACATGCATAAGGATGCCCTACTATAGAACTAGTAAAAATGTTGTTCAGCCCATGTGTCTTTTATTTTCCTATTTGCCTACTATCAAGTCGATTTATTTTTTTCTGTTCTCTTTCAGAAGTTTGTTGTTCTACAAATGCATGCCATCTTCCACATCCTAATGTTTCTTTACAGCAAACGAAACAGTCACTCTATCTGTGAATTTTATAACTGTGCACCTGATGAATGTTCTCTGTGCAGACTTGGCTGGATTTTCAAAGGGAAAGTATGCTATTGCCTCTCTCCACTGAAAAAAAAACCCAAACAAACAACAGGGGCTGTGGAGAGCTATTCAGTGCTCTATCTAGCCATCCATCTTTTGGCCTCTTGGCTTTGTAGCTGTACGTTCTAGTTATATGACCTGCTGGATACTATGGTTCTTTTACTATCCCTCTCCCTTGCTCCTTTTTATTTCCTGCCTTATTTCTGCTCCATCTTCCTGTGAGTGGCCTATCCAAAATTTGTAGTTTCTTTCACTCACTGAAGACTCTCCTTGAGTGAATTCCTTCAAAAAGACGGTAAATAAATCCTAATAAATAAAAAAATTAATGATTATGTAAAGTGCTATGATATTACTGTTTACCATGACGGCATATCAAATCATTTTAACCTGAACCATCCCATTCACCTATCCCCCTATAAAGCAGCTGAAGGGGGATGGGGGCGTTTCATCAAAATTCTGGTGTGATCTCAATAGCAGCAACACAAATGCCCTCTACAGCCAGGTACTTTGTGAAGTAATAAAAACCCTTTAAAAAAAAACCCACACAGCATTTATTCAGTAAAGCTGCTATATACACCATAATAGGGTCTACCGCCAGCACAGAAACCAGCTCCAAGGCTGCTGTTGAGTGACGGGCTCCCCCAATATCAGACAAGCTGTCGGCCTCCCAGATATCACCAATCTGTCCTCTCAGCTGCCCACAGTAGGGACTGGGAGACTGAGGAGGTGGCACAACAGGAAAATCTGACAGTGGAGGTAGAGAGATGGCAGCTACGAACACAGCAACAACGGGCAAGTCAACATTACAAACAGCACATTGGGCCCTAGAACACCAACACACCTCTGAATAGGAGCTGGTGTGGTGCCCAGAACTACACATTAGCTGAACACCGGACCTAGGACACATGCAAAACACAAACTGACCCTAATGAAATACATGCAAATAAATAAATCCTATACTGGAAATGGAAACCCCACGAAAGCAGAGTCAGGGGTCAGCATACAGCGCAACAATTTAAAGCCAAAAACAGAAGCGATGCCCATTTCCATAAGCCGAGGGAAAATAAAATACTTTGCACAAATGAATGAACTCCATATAACCTCGGCGGGGGAAAAAAAAAAAAGAAAGAAAAGAGGCGACACAGCGACGGAATAGATGACAGGTATCCTTCCACCAGGCCAGAAACGTAACCTGAGCAGAGAGAATACCGAGCATCGTCAGAGCCCGGGAATTGTCTTTTTCTTCTCTTCTATACAGGGCAAATCTTTCCTTTTATCGCTGCGTGGATGATTTTAGCAACACAGGGAAATTGCATGCCAATAACATTTCTAAAATCCTGAAGGGACAGGGAGGGAGCAAGAGACAGAGAAAGAAGTGACAGGGACTATGACAGGGAGACAGCAACAAAGCCAGTCACAGAGGGAAATAGGGAGAAAGTGAGGACAGAAGAGAGACTGGTACTGTAGAGATGGATAAATCCTGCATGGACAGAGAGAGACGATCTCACTGCACCAGGGTCAGTACAAACCCCAACTTGAAGCTTCCAATCCCCCCCCCCCCCCCCCCCCCCCAGGGAGTGGTGGCAACAGCTCATACCAGGGATGCATAAAGTGTCTCACCTCGGCTGCTTCCGGCACCGCCGCTGGCCACGGCTCTCCCGGGAGGAGGAGGGGTGTGTGACAGCCCGAGGCAGAGAGAGGGAAGTGGGACGCCCCCCCCCCCTCCCTCCGATCAGCGCCGCAGATTCCGCCTGTCAGCCTCGATTCCCGCTGCAGCAGTCAATGCGCGGTGACACCGACTCACCCCGCGCTGTTGCCAGCTCTGCCTCTGCTCTGTCCCCCTGTGCACAGCACACAGCAGTGTGTCTCGCTGCTGCCTCGCTTCAATTCAATAAACTTTATTGGCATCACAGTTCGTGCATGTGCAACCTAAAGTATTGCATGAAGAGGCAAAAATGAAAGGATTTACCAAAAAAAAAAACCCAACAACGCCTAACACGTTTAGCGGCTTCAGGTGCCACTCGGTTTGTGGTCTGGTGGCACGGTAGGTTTTGCTGCCGTAGTTACTGCTTTCATGGGAAGTCCTAGATTGATCTGGCAACTTGAAGAAATGTGCATCTCTCGTTTATTTGCATGCCAGTTTCTTCAGTGGTGCACTGCACGCTAAATCTGGATTTGGGAGGGGAATTATGTTTTTCTGATTTTTGGTGATTTATAAACTCCCAGATTTACATAATGTCAAGCCAGGTTCCGAGAGAAGAGGACATTTCTCTGGTAAGTGAATGCTATTTTGCTTTGGGAACTTAAAGATTGGGGTTTAAGGGAGGAATTGTAGGTTAGTGTTAGGCAAAATAAAAATATAAAAAGCAAATGTTATCAACTAATCTCCATAGTCTTTTCCACTTAGTTTTAAAAAAACTTTTTACCACAGCATTAACAGATAGAATCTAGCAGGTACTGCAGGATCCAGTTTAGTCTTCAGGCCCATCCCTAGGACCATAGGCGTAGACTGGGGGGAGGCGAGGGGGGGCAATGCCCCCCCAAACGACGAGGACGTGCACTGGCGCTAGAATGAAAAAAAAAAAAAAACAAGCAGGCACGCGCTCGTCTCCGTCCGCTTCGCTGCTTCCCTGCCCTCTCTGTCTGCGTCCCGCCTGAAAGGAAATGACATCAGAGGAAGGCGGGACGCAGACAGAGAGGGCAGGGAAGCAGCGAAGCGGACGGAGACGAGCGTGTCTACCCCCTCTCTTCCTACCCTCCGGCGCAGGCAGCACCAATCTTCTCTAAGCCTTTCTTGTTCCTGGCAGCGGTAGCGACGTACACGCTGCCTTCAGCTCTGCCCCGAAGCCTTCTCTTCAAGTTCCTGTTCCCGCATAGGTGGGAACAGGAACTTGAAGAGAAGGCTTCCGGGGCAGACGGAAGGCAGCGTGTATACGTCGCTACCGCTGCCAGGAGCACAGAAAGGTTGAAGAAGACTGCTGCCTGCACCGGAGGGAGGGAGGGAGGAAGAGAGGGGGTAAACGGAGTCACGATCCTGGACCTCGCGGGGGGGGGGGCAGCAGAGGGAAGATGAATGGGACTGGGAGGGTGGAGAGCAGAGAGAAGGAGTAAGAGATGGATGGGACTGGGAGGGGTGGGAAGCAGAGGGAAGAAGCAAGAGATGGATGGGACTGGGAGGGGTGGGTGGGGAGCAGAGGGAAGGACCAGGAATTGGATTGGACTGGGAAAGGAGGTGAGCAGAGGGAAGGAGCAGGAGATGGATGGGACTGGGAGGGGTGGGTGGGGAGCAGAGGGAAGGAGCAGGAGATGGATGGGACTGGGAGGAGTGGGGAGCAGAGGGAAGGAGCAAGAGATGGATGGGACTGGGAGGGGTGGGTGGGGAGCAGAGGGAAGGACCAGGAATTGGATTTGACTGGGAAAGGAAAGCAGAGGGAAGGAGCAGGAGATGGATGGGACTGGGAGGGGTGGGAAGCAGAGGGAAGGAGCAAGAGATGGATGGGACTGGGAGGGGTGGGTGGGGAGCAGAGGGAAGGAGCAGGAGATGGATGGGACTGGGAGGGGTGGGAAGCAGAGGGAAGGAGCAAGAGATGGATGGGACTGGGAGGGGTGGGTGGGAAGCAGAGGGAAGGAGCAAGAGATGGATGGGACTGGGAGGGGTGGGTGGGGAGCAGAGGGAAGGACCAGGAATTGGATTGGACTGGGAAAGGAGGTGAGCAGAGGGAAGGAACAGAAGATGGATGGGACTGCGAGGGGTGGGGAGCAGAGGGATGGACCAGGAGATGGATGGGATTTGGAGAGGTCAGGCACAGCAGAGGGAAGGAGCAAGAGATGGATGGGACGGAGGGATGGTGAGCAGAGGGAAGGAACAGAAGATGGATGGGACTGGGAGGGGTGGGGAGCAGAGGGAAGGAGCAAGAGATGGATGGGACTGGGAGGGGTGGGTGGGGAGCAGAGGGAAGGACCAGGAATTGGATTGGACTGGGAAAGGAGGTGAGCAGAGGGAAGGAGCAGGAGATGGATGGGACTGGGAGGGGTGGGGAGCAGCGGGAAGGAGCAAGAGATGGTTGGGACTGGGAGGGGTGGGGAGCAGAGGGATGGACCAGGAGATGGATGGGATTGGGAAAGGTCAGGCACAGCAGAGGGAAGGAGCAGAAGATGGATGGGACGGAGGGATGGTGAGCAGAGGGAAGGAACAGAAGATGGATGGGCTGGGAGGGGTGGGGAGCAGAGGGAAGGAGCAAGAGATGGATGGGACTGGGAGGGTGGGGAGCAGAGGGAAGCCTACTGGAAAGAAGACACTGCATAAAACAGAAGACACTGGGATCAAAGCGAATAGAAAAACTACATGATCAGACAACAAAGGTAAATAAAAGTTTATTTTATTCATAATTTATTAATTGAAATGTGTCAGCTTTTTGAAATGTGCATCTGTGATATTTTGCCTGTAAATTTCATTTCCTTCCTCCATATTAGCATATTCATTTGCATATGTATATATGCAAATGATATGCTAATGTGCTCCGCCCATTTTTTTGCCCCCCCAAATGAAACAGTCAAACTACGCCTATGCCTAGGACAACTCTTCATTCAAGCAAGGAGTGCTCTTACAGAGTTTTAAATACATTTCATTACCATCTAAGAAGGAAACACTACATTAATCATACAACATACTATATAAACTAAAAGACAACTTTATATTAGGCTAATATCCTTAATACTGTAGCAAGTTTTAAATTATTGAAAAACTCAAAAACACTAAGATGGAGTCAGCAGTCCAGCAGCAAGAGGGGTGCTATCCAGTCTTTTGCATTGTGTCACATGTATGATTATCTCCCAGTTGGTGAGATGTCATATGTGTGTGCCCAATGCAAAGAGCTCCTAGCTCTCAGAGAATGTGTCCATTCTCTTAAGGCTAGAGTAGCAGACTTGGTGGAGCTGAGGGAGACAGGGCCCATCAAACCCGGTAAGCGGGGTAAGCGCCACAGGGGGGCGCCTGCCTTCAAGGGTGCCGCTACAGTGCTGCGCCACCCTTGGTGCTTTAAATGTTTAATTTACCTCCGTTCCAGCAGCCGCATCATTGGAAAGCCCTGCCCCATCTCTAGCCTTACCTCCCTTCGTGAGTTCGTTCTGCAGAGTCCCGCATTCTGACGTAATTTCCTCGAGGGCGGGACTGCGGAACGAACTCACGAAGGGAGGGAAGGCTAGAGATGGGGCAGAGCTTTCAAATGACACGGCTTTTGGAACAGAGATAAATTAAAGATTTAAAGCACCAAGGGCGACGCGGTATGGCGGGGGATGGGGCAAAGGATTGCTGGACAGGGGCAGGGTGGGAGAAGAGAGAAAGGAGATGCTGGGGGGGCAGGGGTGCGCAGGCACCGGAGGGGGGGCATCTGGGCGCCAACATAGTCTGCAGGGGGGCGCCAGAGACCCTAGGACCGGCCCTGGACAGAGAGGTGCATAGAGGATATCTACAGGGATGTTATAGAGACGTCCCACCTCCAGTCTGGTAGCCCCTGTGCTACCTTGGAGGAGGAAGGTCTCCTAGAAGGAGAGCATCATCCTGGTGAAGTAGGAAGTACTCCTGTAGCCAGGACCTGCCCACCAGATGCCAGAGGAAATTGCAGAGTCATGGGATAGGAGGTAGTGTTCTATTGTGGATTAAAAACTGGTTAAAAGATAGAAAACAGAGAGTAGGGTTATATGGTCAGTATTCTCAATGGAAAAGGGTAGTTAGTGGGGTTCCCCAGGGGTCTGTGCTGGGACCGCTGCTTTTAAACATATTTATAATAACTAGTGAAGTAATTAAATTTGCTGATGACACAAATTTATTCAACGTTGTTAAATTGCGGGAGGATTGTGAAAAAGTACAAGAGGACCTTACGAGACTGGGAGACTGGGCGTCTAAATGGCAGATGACGTTTAATGTGAGGAAGTGCAAAGTGATGCATGTAGGAAAGAGGAATCCGAATTATAGCTACGTCATGCAAGGTTCCATGTTAGGAGTCACAGACCAAGAAAGGGATCTAGGTGTCGTCGTTGATGATACGTTGAAACCTTCTGCTCAGTGTGCTGCTGCGGCTAAGAAAGCAAATAGAATGTTAGGTATTATTAGGAAAGGAATGGAAAACAAAAATAAGGGTGTTATAATGCCTTTGTATTGCTCCATGGTGCGACCACACCTCAAATATTGTGTTCAATTCTGGTCACCGCATCTCAAAAAAAGATATAGTGGAATTAGAAAAGTTGCAGAGAAGGGCAACGAAAATGATAAAGGGGATGGGATGACTTCCCTATGAGGAAAAGCTAAAGCAGCTAGGGCTCTTCAGCTTGGAGAAAAGGCAGCTGAGGGGAGATATGATAGAGGTCTATAAAATAATGAGTGGAGTTGAATGGGTAAATGTGAAGCGTATGTTTGCACTTTCCAAAAATACTAAGACTAGGAGGGGGCATGCGATGAAGCTACAAAGTAAATTTAAAACGAATTGGAAAAAACTTTTCTTCACTCAACATGTAATTAAACTCTGGAATTTGTTGCCAGAGAACGTGGTAAAGGCGGTTAGCTTAGCGGAGTTTAAAAAAAGATTTGGATGGCTTCCTAAAGGAAAAGTCCGTAGACCATTATTAAATGGACTTGGGGAAAATCCACTATTTCTGGGATAAGCAGTATAAAATGTTTTGTACTTTTTTTGAGATCTTGCCAGGTATTTGTGACCTGGATTGGCCACTGTTGGAAACAGGCTGCTGGGCTTGATGGACCTTTGGTCGTTCCCAGTATGGCAATACTTATGCACTTATGTACTTATCCAGCTCATTTTCGAAAGTGATCACTGACCATCTTCCAACACAAATCTGGAGATGGCCGGCGATCTCACAACGGCGGCCAAATCAGTATAATCAAAAAACGCTATTTTGACACCATCGCCGCTTTCCCGTCACAGAGCCGGCGAAAGTTCAAGGGGGTGTGTTGGCAGCGACGCGAAGGCGGGACATGGGCGGGGTTACGAAATGGCCGGCTTTAGCCTATAATGGAAAAAAAAAAGGCGGCGATGAAGAGCATTTGGCCGCTTTTACTTGGTCCCTTTTTTTTCAGGTCCAAGCTTCAAAAAGGTGCCCGAACTGACCATATGACCACCGGAAGGAAGCGGAGATGACCTCCCCGTACTCCCCCAGTGGTCACTAACCCCCTCCCACCAAAACCCCCCCCACTTTAAACACTTTTTTCCAGCCTTTATGCCAGCCTCAAATGCCGTACCCAGCTCCATGACAGCAGAATGTGTTCTGTCCTCCGACAGCCTTTTCCTGCTTGTGATGTGGCTCTGGGGTGAGTGTGACACCTTTTCTGTTATTTGCACTGCAGAGTCACATCAGCAATGCATTGTGGTGGGTGTAGGTATTGGTAGTTGGTAGGCTGTACTCCCCTGGTGCTTTCCCCCTGCTTCCTGGGTCAGAGTGTGCCCTGTTTTGTTTCCTGTTGTAGTCCATGCGGTAGTGGCCATTTTTGTAAGCCAGTTTTAGATCCCTTTCCTGTGTTACCCACATTCAGTGTTGCCAGGTGGGCGGTTTTACCGCCCAATTGGGCGGTTTTCCGCAACCCGCCGCAGGAAATTTTTGCCCGCGGCGGGTTGCGGTTTTTTGGGCTGTTTTTTGGGCTTCAGGGCGGTTTTTTGTGCGGCTTTTTCGGCCGCGGGGGGCGGGGTTAGTGACGTTTTTGGGCGGGGTTAGTGACGTGAGAGGCGGGGCCGATGACGTGAGAGGCGGGGCCGATTACGTGGGAGGCGGGGCCGATGACGGCGGGGGCGGGGGTGATGATGCGGGGGTGGGGGTGTCAGGGGCGGGGTTTGAGTTTGGGCGGGTTTTGGGCGGTTTTTGTGCTGGATTGGGTGGGAAAAAAATTTCCCACCTGGCAACACTGCCCACATTAGAGAACTTAGTTATTACCTTGAATGGTGCTGAAAGAGGGCATTGTACACCATTGTGCCAGCTCTGACCTACTGCTCATCTTAGTACCAGGGGACTGTTTGCCAGTGGGGCACAACCTCTGATCTGCAGTTAACTGTGAGTAAACATGGTTATTTCAAGAAAGGACTTTTTCAGAGAGATTAGTCTTCAGGTGTGAACTGGTGTGCCAAAGTTATAAATCAGCAATAAGTCCTAGAGGCTGTATGCAGGTCCCTGGAGCAGTTTTAGTGGGTGCAGTACATTTGTGGGTAGTGGGTTTTGGGGTGGGGGTGGGGGGCTCAGCTCCCAAAGTAAGGGAGCTATACACATGGGAGCTTTTCTGAAGTCCACCGCAGTGACCCCTAGGGAGTCCGGTTGGTGTCCTGGCATGTCAGGGGGGCCAGTGCACTAAAAATGCTGGCTCCTCCCACGGCCAAATGTCTTGAATTTGGCCGGGGTTTGAGATGGCCGACATAACTTTCCATTATCGCTAAAAACCGAAGTCGGCCATCTCAAACCCCGGCCAAATCCAAGGCATTTGGCTGGCCGGAAACGTATTATTGAAACAAAAGATGGCCGGCCATCTTTTTCGAAAATACGGGTCTGGCCAGCTGTTTATGGCACCGCCAAAATACATCGCCGGCGCCGTTCGATTATTCCCCTCCACGTAAACCAGTATGCTTAGTCTAAGGTGTGTTCTTGATTAGGAAAAAAGGAAGAATTTGTGTTCATTTAATTTAAATGGAAGTTCATAATTTGTGTATTTTTTCAGATTCACTTGATATACTGCCTTTCTGTGGTTACAATCAAAGCAGTTTACATGTACTGTACTGAAGGAACAATGGGGGATGGTGTAAAAGCCAGAAAAAAATTAACTTTTGAAGGTTTTGTAATCTAACCCGCAAGGATCCTGCTGTATCCGT
The DNA here is from genome assembly GCF_901765095.1 of Microcaecilia unicolor. NCBI lineage: Eukaryota > Metazoa > Chordata > Amphibia > Gymnophiona > Siphonopidae > Microcaecilia > Microcaecilia unicolor. Next base: position 257,131,877 of record NC_044032.1, read on the forward strand.
TTACCTTTTGCTGAACAATGGAGAGTCAGGTGAGTTACCCAGATTGGAGGAGGCTGCACTAGGACTGAACCCACTTCCCCAAGTTTTTAGGCTGTTGCACTAACCACTGCGCTACACCTACCTCGGGAAGGTTTTTGTGGCAGGTTTCACTTCTCTTGCAAACCTTTTCTGTCGTGCTAGTTCACCTTAAAGGTTTATAAATAAAAGATTAAACAAAAATAATATGAAGTGAATATCCTTTTATTAGACTAACAATGCATTTTGACTAGCTTTCAAAGATTAAAACCGCCTTCCTCCAGCAGGGATAGTATGAATATCATTGGAATGCTTTTATGATTCACTTCAGTAGTATTGTCTTTGATCAGGCTGTTCTGACCAGAGGTAGGAGATTTTAATCTCCAAAAACTAGTCATAAACTTTATTAAGTTAGACCTATAAAAAGTGATGGGACAATTACTGAAAACAAATCTCTCAAACAGAAAAGATATATATTATCCACTGCCAAAAACTCAGAAAGAACCCTTCAAACAGGAAAGAAGGATTTCCACACAAAATACATTGAAGATTGATTAGATAATGATAAATCTCTATTGTTGTATTTCGCCCGTATATATGATGTTTTCAAAATTTATCTTGGATAACCTCTTTTTAAAAGCCAAATTATTGGCAAAAAATATTTTAAAAGAGGTTATCTGAGAAAAATTCTGAAAACATCATATGTACGGGCGAAATACAGTAATAGAGATTTATTATTATCTAATCAATCTTCAAACAATTCAGATCAAACATCAGAAACTTTCGTATTAAGATATAAGTTGTGTGGGGAAGAGGTGGCTAAAATATTGAAGAGAAACTGGGACATTCTGAAGATGCATCCTGTGTTCACTGATAAATCCTTACGGATAGCGTTTTCTAGGGATCCCAATCTTAAGGAGATCCTGAGTCCGATAGCTTTGTGGTCAGTGGAATCTAGTACATTTGAACAAACATTGGGACATATAAAATGTATGCAATGTTCCTTTTGTAACATGACGTAGAATGTACACAGTTTACCAATCCTTACAACAGCAAGACATATCAATTACAGAGTGCCACTACTTGTAGCACAATGCATGTCATCTATGCGCTCCAATCCAGGTCAAGGGCACCTGGCAAGCTACCCAAACGTACAAACATTTTATACAAGTTATTCCAGAAATTGTGGAATTTTCCCAAGTCCATTTAGTAGGGGTCTTTGAACTTGTTCTTTAGGAAACCGTCCAACCCCTTTTTTAATTCTGCCAAGGTAACCGCCTTCACTACGTTCTCTGGCAACGAATTACAGAGTTTAATTATGCGTTGGGTGAAGAAAACTTTTCTCTTATTTGTTTTAAATGTACTACACTGTAGTTTAATCGCTTGCCCCCTAGTCCTAGTATTTTTGGAAAGCGTGAACAGACGCTTCACATCCACCTGTTCCACTCCACTCATTATTTTATATACCTCTATCATGTCTCCCCTTAGCCGTCTCTTCTCCAAGCTGAAAAGCCCTAGCCTCCTTAGCCTTTCCTCATAGGGAAGTTGTCCCATCCCCACTATCATTTTTGTCACCCTTCGCTGCACCTTTTCCAGTTCTACTATATCTTTCTTCAGATGTGGCGACTAGAATTGAACACAATACTCAAAGTGCGATTGCACCATGGAGCGATACAACAGCATTATAACATCCTCACATCTGTTCTGCATACCTTTCCTAATACTACCCAACATTCTATTCGCTTTCCTAGCCGCAGCAGCACACTGAGCAGAAGGTTTCAGTGTATTATCAATGATGACACCCAGATCCCTTTCTTGGTCCGTAACTCCTAACGTGGAACCTTGCATGACGTAGCTATAATTCGGGTTCTTTTTTCCCACATGCATCACTTTGCACTTGTTCACATTAAACGTCATCTGCCATTTAGCCGCCCAGTCTCCCAGTTTCGTAAGGTCCTTCTGTAATTTTTCACAATCTTCTCACGAGTTAACGACTTTGAATAACTTTGTGTCATCAGCAAATTTAATTACCTCGCTGGTTACTCCCATCTCTAAATCATTTATAAATATATTAAAGAGCAGTGGTCCTAGCACTGACCCCTGAGGAACCCCACTAACTACCCTTCTCCATTGTGAATACTGCCCATTTAACCCCACTCTCTGTTTCCTATCCTTCAACCAGTTTTTAATCCACAATAGGATATTTCTTCCTATCCCATGACCCTCCAATTTCCTCTGTAGCCTTTCATGAGGTACCTTATCAAAAGCCTTTTGAAAATCCAGATACACAATATCAACCGGCTCTCCTTTGTCCACATGTTTGTTTACTCCTTCAAAGAATTGAAGTAAATTGGTCAGGCAAGATTTCCCCACACTAAAGCTAATCATTGTGTTTGCTTCTTTTCTTGGTCTAAGAGATGTAGAGGCCAGTGATGTAATGATTGTTTTTATATATATGTGCTAACCATTATATATATATATATATATATATATATATATATATATATATATATATATTGTATCGCCGTTATCTCAAGGGACATTATACAGTTACTTATACTTAATGGAGATCTCCTTTTTTCAGTCAATGGTCTCAAATATCCTTGTATCTTTCAATTTATCTCCAACAGCGTGCTTAACACAAGTCTTTTGAGCTCTCATACATCAATGTCCATTAGGAGCGCAGCTGTAATCCCTCCAATTGTATCACTTGAGAAAACAGGTCTCATACTTTCTTATTTTCTTCAACCTTTTACTCAAAGATAAGGGACCGGTTCTCAACACAATCCCCTTCCTTAGTTTCAGTCATCAACATCCTCTTCAGCATAAACAAGCTGGTTAGATCTCGTAGTGATATAGGTCATAACATCATGACCCTACATGTACGTGTTTCGCTCATCCAGAGCGTACTCAGGGGTCAATTCCTAAATAGACAACATAATAACATTCAATTTGTATCCTATCATTCAAACCACCATTTCAAACCAGATTCATTCAACTCACCGGGTATCGCTGGTTGCTGGGAACTCGAAAGATCAGTTGCCCACAGGGTCGTCTACCTGACTCCCACGCTTGCGCAAAAGCTAAACCAGGACTCCATATTTAAACACCAGCTCCAATTTGCTCAGCCACTCAGATTCTACTAAACACAGCCCTTTAAACGCTTAACCACTCAATTTCTTTGTTAAGGCTGTACATTGTAACCATATTCCACTTGTAAATAAGCCGCTGTTCCTTACGTAACAGCATTAAAGGGATATTACCCCCCTTTGTTAGTTTTAACTTGACCTAATACCACAAACCAAAGATCTTGTATTTCATGTCCTTTCATTTGCCAGTGGGTTACAATAGATGCCTCCCTACGACCTGTGCGAATACTACTCAGGTGTTGGGATATACGTATTTTAATCTTCTGTGTAGTTTGTCCTACATACCATAATCCACATGGACATTGGATACCATAAATACAATTTCTAGTGTTACAGTCAGAGAAATCTCTCAGTATGTAATCTTTATCAGAATGAGGGATCTTAAGTGATTGTACCTACATTGCAAATTTACGATATACACAATGATTGCATATATTGTGGCCAACCCTATCTTCTTCGCTAACCTGTATTTCATCTCTCCTTAAATTTAAACGCTCTCCCAAATTAGCCCCTCTGGAAAATGCAAAACGATGAGGATTTCTTAGAGATTCATGAATACCCAATATGGGCCAATGTTTTTTAATGATGTGTACAATACTATTGGACATCTGAGTATAAGGGAGAACACAAGTCAGGGGAGGTTCTTCAATTCTACGATTATCAGATTCACACCACTCATTGTGAAAATTAAACGCTCTTTTAGTGGCTTTTATTAACACTTTATGACGATATCCTCACTTAGCAAACCTGTCAACCATTTGCTCTGCCTGATTTTTAAACTATTCCCGAGAGCTACATAGCCGACGAATATGTAACAGCTGACTTGCTGGAATACTATTTTTTAACATTTGCGGATGGTGGCTCTGATAATGCAATATAGTATTTCTGTCAGTTTCTTTACGAAACTCTCTAGTTGAACAAAAAAAAGCCTCTCTCCCATTTGATGTTAACCTCCAAAAAATTAATTTCATGGTGGCCTATATGTTGCACAAATTTAATGTGTGGACTAATGGTATTCAGATAGGTCAGAAATTCATTCAACACACTCTCTGTATCACGCCAAATAAGAAGTATGTCGTTTATATACCTTAACCATATACATACTCCTTGAAAGTACTTTGATGTATATATGAAACGTTCTTCCAACAAATCCATATATAAACAAGCTACTGTAGGAGCCACAGTAGCCCCCATGGCCACTCCTTTGACTTGATGATAAAAAGTCTCTTTAAATTTAAAAGAACTTTGAAGAATGACCATTTCTGCCATCTTTTTCAGTAGTTTAACTTTTGGTGCTGATATAGGTAGTAATTCAAATGACTTTCCAACCAAATCTACTGCCTCATTTTGAGGAATATTTGTATATAACGATGTAACATCCAAAGTTACTAAATTAATCTGAGCGTCATCTGAGATTTTTATCTGTCGCAATAACTGTAATAGATGTCCCGAGTCCTTCACAAAAGATTTAATATTCTTCAGACATGGATGAAGATGGAAGTCTAGGTATTGAGATAATGGTTCAAATACCGATTCGCAACCAGCGACTATTGGGCAGCCAGGGGGATCATTCAGATCTTTATGAATTTTAGGGAGAAAATAAATTATAGGTATTTTCGGATATCGTTGAAATAAATATTGAAATTCACGAATAGAAATAATACCCTCATCCACTGCTTGCTTTAGCAAGATGTAAATTTCAGCTTGAAAATGTTCAGTGGGATCTCCCTCAAGAACTAAATAAAACGTTATATCATTTAATTGTCGTCTTGCTTCCTTTTCGTAGTTGGACCTATCTAGGACTACGACCCCTCCCCCTTTATCCGCTCGTAGTATAACAATGGATATGTATATATATATTAACCATTGTAGAGTTTAGTTTCCCTAATAAAGGTTTCATTTACTTATTATGAATCTAAAAGAATCCACGGTACTTATTGGGTAGTCTGTGTCAGTGAGGCAGGCTGCAAATCCATAGCAGTACATCACATAAAATTGGGGGGTTTAGAGAATACCTGTCTAGTTTTCCGGTAGGGTGATATCTGTTGGAATATTTCTCGATGTGTTTGTGGTTGATGTTGTACCCAAAATGGTTACTTTTGGCTGCGATTTGCTGAATTATTTAATAAAAGCTATTAAAAAAAATGATAACATAAGATCACATCCAAATCCCGCTTCTCTTTTATGCACTGAAGTGCTTCACCCCCAAACTGTACCATTCCCTCTGGTTTTTGTATTCCGAATGCATGACATTTAATTTTTAGCATTAAATCTTAGCTGCCATATTCTGGACCATTCTTCCAGCTTCCCTAGGTCCCTCCTCATGCTATCCATGCCATCAGGGTGTCTACCCTATTGTAGATTTTGGTATCATCTGCAAGGAGGCAAACCTTACCAGACAGCCCTTTGGCAATATTGCTTACAAAAATGTTATAAGGAACTGGCCCAGTAACTGAACCTTGTGGCACACCACTGGTAACATCGTTTTCCTCAGAGTGAGCTCCATTTACCACTACCCTGTGTTGCGTTCCACTAAACCAGTTTCTAACCTAGTCACTTTAGTACCCATACCAAGGGTGCTTAGTTTATTTATAAGTCATCTATGCAGAAATGACGTCAGAAATGACGTCAGAAGAAGGTGGGACACTGAGCGAAGGGAAGACTGACACGTCGGGGCGGGGGAGCGACCCCTCCTTCTCACTAACGCTATGCTGCCGCCGGACAGAGGTAAATTAAAAAAAAAAAAAAAAGGAAAAGGATCTGGGGAGAAGAGGGCGGGTAGTGTAGCGATTGTTTTCTGGGGGGGGGGCAACTGCAGGGGGGTGCCAGAGACCCTAGGCACGGCCCTGGGCAGCAGCACAGCATTGCAGCACTGCCACTGGGCCCCTCTTGGAGGCCGGGGCCCGGGGAATCTTGCCCCCTTTCAACAGCCGTACTCAAAGGGTCTGCACTAATAAACAATCAAGGCAGAGGCGCGGGACCGCGACTCTCTGCCTGCCGCTACTGTTTCCTGTACCAATCCTGCCTCTTCTGAGGTAAACTTCCGGGCCGGCACAGGAATCAACAGCTGCAGGCAGAGAGCCGCAGTCCCGCACCTCTGCCTTGGTTATCAGCATGGACCTGGCGAGATGCAACTGTAGGGATTGTGCTGCATGGTGATTGTTGTTTACAGTAAAGCTGTTGCTGGACTAGAGGTACGGCTGCGAATGAAAGGCCATGCAGCTGCATCTACTGCCAGACCAGCACCGTTTGGAGAGTTACAAAAGACTGCATAGCTATGCCCCAGCAGTACCCTCCCCTCCCTATCCCTTTAATCAGCCCCTCCAAAGGACACAGATATTATCTTGATTTTTTTCTACAGTATCCTCCCCGTCCCTTTAACCAGTCCCTCCAAATGACACAGATATTACCTTGATTTTTTTTTACATTATCCTCCCCTCCCCCTACCTACCCACCTATTCCAGACCTCCTCCCTGCTCCCCCGAGCCACTGGGTGCCCTCCCGGCACATACCTGAAGCCACCCTGGTGGTCTAGTGGAGTCTTTGTGGCAGGAAAGATCCCCAGTTTTTCCTGCCCGCTGCCGGCGCTGACCTTCTTGCTGCCACATTTTCTTTAAAATGGCTGCTGAGACTTCCAATGGCACCCTCGCAAGACTTCAGTGAAAGTCTCAAGAGGCCGCTGCTGAAAGTCTCAGCAGCCATTTTTAAAGAGCAATGCGGCAACAAGGGCATTGGTGCCAGCAGCGGGCAGGAAAGACTGGGGATCTTTCCTATCCCAAAGAATCCCCTAAGGAGTGCACCCTGTGGCTCAGGGGAGGGGAGGCAAGGAGTCGGATCGCGGCAATGGCAGGGAGCGGGAGGGAGCGCTGTAATGGAAGTGAATTTTAAAGATTGTTTTTCATCTCTGTCTTGACCGACCAGTGCACTCGGGGTCTGTATTGTTGATTAGAAGTAATTCTGTTTAAAAATGATTGTTTAACTTTGATTGTGTGAAAATAAGTTGGAATGCATAAGATAAGACACAGCTCTAATTAATTTGGTATGTGAAGGGGAGGATGGCACTTGTTTTCCAGGCCCATCTTGGCCACCTGGACTTGGAGAGTATGTGACCACGTTCCCACAGTATGGCTTGTTTACCTAAACAGAGAAGCATACTGTAATTTTCCCTAGCTCAGAACTCATGTTCCCTAGCTCTGAACATGAGTTCTGAGCCTAATAAAAAGGGGAGTTTCTTTCAGTGAAAACGGGAGCTCATCTGTGAGTAACATACATACTACACAGAGGATCTGTTCCTGGTCTAAAAAGCTCCTGGCTTTTGCTGTAACGGGCCCCCCAGCTGATGATAAGAGCCTGGATGATGTAAGGACCAGTGATGATTGTATGTATAGTGTATTATTGCTTCTTTTCCTGGTCTAAGAACTCTTAGCATTGCTTAGACGTAGAGACCAGTGATGTAATGATTGTTGATAGCTAATCATTGTGTTTATATAGCTAATCATTGTATATACCTTAATCACTGTAGAATTTAGCACCTCTAATAAAGGTTTCATTTATCTAATACGAATCCAAAAGAATCCACGGTAATTATTGAGTAGTCTGTGTCAGTGAGACAGGCTGTAAATCCATAGCAGTACAAGCGCCTCAGGGCCCCTGGAGACATGGGGCCCTGTGCTACCGCTCCTGTCGCCCCTGCCTAAGACCGGCCATGTATATCACATCTAGCAGTCTCCCTTGGTTCAGCTCTCTGGTCACCTAATCAAAGGAATTATTCAAATTTGTCTAAAAAGACCTGCCTCTAATTAAATCATGCTGCCTTGGGTCCTGCAATTCACTGGTTTCCAGAAACCTTATTATCCTCTGTTTTAGAAGCGTTTCCATTAATTTACTCGCCAAAGAGATCAGACTAACCAGCCTGTAATTCCCAATCTCCTCTCTACTTCCGCTTTTGTGGAGATGGACCACATCTGTCCTTCTTTTCTCCTGTCCTCTGGGACCACTCCCGACTCTAGAGAAGCACTGAAAAGATTAGCCAGTGAAGCTGGCAGAACTTCCCTAAGTTCTTTCAGTACCCCACCATTGCTTTCTCCACTTTTAGTTTAGCTAGCTCCTCTCAAACACAGTCCTGTGAAAATTGTTCAAGGTCTGCTTTACTTCCATTCCTATTTGTGTTTGTCTTCTGCAGTCCTACTCCCAGCCCTTCATCTGTGAATACATATTTGCTAAGCAATTTAGCCTTATCTTTATCAGCTTCTATGAATTCCTCTCCTTCATCCTTGAGTTTCTCAGTGCCAGTTTTGCACTTCTTCCTATCACTAACATATCTAAAAAAAAATGTCTTGTTTGAATATTTTTTTCTTCCATTCCCATCTTTGCTTCCCTGACTATTTTTACCATTGTCTATCCGTTTCCACAGGATGAAGCTATCGAATTTATGATGGACACTCTAGATAAAAACTCCCGGCCACATTGTATCCCTACAGATTTCATTATTGGATTAGCTTTCATAGCTTAGAAGAAAACTGTAAATTTTTTTTTTTTAAGATATCCCCTTCTCTAACAAATCTTTATATGGGAGCATTTGAATGAACGGGTAGATTGTTCACCTTTTTCAAAACAAATGTAGTCATGGGTACAAATCACTGATGATGTGTTCATGCTTTGGGAGGACCCTAGGAATCATTGATTGGTTGCATTAATTCATGCCATCCAGCTGTTCAATTCACTATAAATCTGATCTTTTTACAATACCATATTTGGATCTGAAAATAGTTAAGCAAGTTGATCAGTGTTTCAAAACACAGTGCAGGTCTTTATCTGTCGTCATTTACTATGTTACTAGTCATTGAAAGCCTTTATTGCTTTATAGGAGTTTGCATCCTCCCTGTGATGAGTTTTTACATTATCAAAGAAACAGTACTGAGAGCACAGAATATAAAAATCAGAGCAGAGATATGCTCAAAAGATTCCTGGATCAGGGCTACCCAGATAAGATTGTAAAAAAAAAAAAAAAGCTTATAAAAATGCTTCACATTGTAGTATGGGTGATTGGTTCTGCCTGTCAAGAAAGATTTTATTTGTATTTGTAACTCGCTTAGGTGATAAGCGGGATATAAATTAAATACAAAAATAAATATAAATTACTTGTGTGTTGCAATATAATAAAGATTCTTCAAAAGTTAACTAAGTCATGGGATAGGAGGAAGTGTCCTATTGTGGATTAAAAACTGGTTAAATGATAGAAAACAGAGAGTAGGATTAAATGGTCAGTATTCTCAACAGAGAAGGGTAGATAGTGGGGTTCTTCAGGGGTCTGTGCTGGGACCTCTGCTTGGCCCAGGAAACGGAGCAAATTTTTGAAGCAAAAATAAAAAGTTTTCCCCAGAGTCTTCTGGTGTGTGAAGCACCGTGCATGTGCAGATGACTTCTCGCCCGTCGCGTGAGCATGCCCCTTAGTTAAATCAAAAAACATACAACAAACTAGTAACAATGAGGTGGGCGGGTTTGTGAGAACAATCAGCCTGCTGTCCTCGGAGAATACCTGCTACAGGTAAGTATCTTCGCTTTCTTTGAGGACAAGCAGGCTGCTTGTTCTCACATGTGGGGTATCCCTAGCATCCAGGCTCACTCAAAACAACGAACATTGGTCAATTGGGCCTCGCAACGACGAGGACGTATTATAGATTGACCTAAAACCATAAACAACAGAGTGCAGCCTGGAACAGAATCAAAATAGGTCTAGGGAGGTGGAGTTGGATTCTAAACCCCGAACAGATTCTGCAGCACTGACTGTCCAAACCGACTGTTGCGTCGGGTATCCTGCTGAAGGCAGTAGTGAGATGTGAATGTGTGGACTGATAACCACGTTGCAGCCTTGCAAATCTCTTCAATGGAGGCTGACTTTAAGTGAGCCACTGATGCGGCCATGGCTCTAACATTATGAGCCGTGACATGACCCTCCAGAGTCAGCCCAGCTTGGGCGTAAGTGAAGGATATGCAATCTGCTAGCCAATTGGAGATTGTGCGTTTTCCGATGGTGACTCCCCTCCTGTTGGGGTCAAAAGAAACAAACAACTGGGCGGACTGTCTGAAGGGCTTCGTCCTCTCCATGTAAAAGGCCAATGCTCTCTTGCAGTCCAAGGTATGCAAACTGCTTTTGCCAGGGCGGGTATGTGGACAGGGAAAAAATGTTGGCAAGACAATTGACTGGTTCAGATGGAACTCCGACACCACCTTTGGCAGGAACTTAAAGAGCGTACGGAGAACTACTCTGTTGTGATGAAACTTGATATAAGGTGCATGTACTACCAAGGCCTGAAGCTCACTGACTCTACAAGCTGAAGTAACAGCCACCAAGAAAATGACCTTCCAGGTCAAGTACTTCAGATGGCAGGAATTCAGTGGCTCAAAAGGAGTCTTCATCAGCTGGGTGAGAACGACGTTGAGATCCCATGACACTGGTGGAGGTTTGACCGGCGGCTTTGACAAAAGCAAACCTCTCATGAAGCGAACAACTAAAGGCTGCCCAGAGATAGACTTGCCCTCTACACGGCGATGAAAAGAACTAATCGCACTAAGGTGAACTCTTACGGAGTTGGTCTTGAGACCAGACTCTGACAAGTGTAGAAGGTATTCAAGCAGGGTCTGTGTAGGACAAGAAAGAGGATCTAAGGCCCTGCTGTCACACCAGATGGCAAACCTCCCCCATTTGAAAGAGTAACAGCTCTTCGTGGAATCTCTTCTGGAAGCAAGCAGGACTTGGGAGACACCCTCTGAAAGACCCAAGGAGGCAAAGTCTACACCCTCTCTGACACATCATGTATGCATCAGAGGGGCAGTACAAACAGGGCCTCCACGAGCGGATAGGGTCAAAGGCTGAGTGTGCTGGTGCCAGCCGAGTCTTGTACTGATTGATCGGGGTCCCGGACTCTCAAGCGAGGAAACAGGAGCAGTGCGAGAAGGACTTTGGAGGTTAAAAAAAAAGGTGCAGGTACGCCATACCGGCACTTACCAGCACAAAAAAAGCACTGGCCAGCACCTGCATAACCCCCTGCTTCTCCCCAATGCCATGCCCTGTACCACCCCTGACCTGCCCACTTTTTTGTTGGGTGGTTTGTTGTGCTATTTAGCAGCATTCTCCAAAGGATCTCATCAGAATATTAAACAAAATTGGTGTCAGTGGAGAACCCTGTGGAACAGCACATTTATTATTTATTACATTTGTACCCCATGCTTTCCCGCTCATCGCAGGTTCAATGCGGCTTACATAGTAACAAGAGAATACAATCTATAGTAACAGAATCAACAAAAGGGTTATGTGATAGGACAAATGAACAAGGAGTAAATGGGCTAGAAGAGGTATGACAAAAAGGATAGGGATAGGTAAGGTGGTGGAGTGATTAAGGAGAAGATGGGAAGAGCATGGAGGGTAAGAAGGTTGGTAGGAGATATTTTCTGAGTCATTGTAGTTAATGGTTATTTGAACCGTTAGATAGACGGTTTGCTTATGTTTGTTTACGATAGGTCAAGTCACTTGGGTAAACCTGTTTGAATAGATGGGTTTTCAATAGTTTCCTAAAGGGAAAATATTCATTAATTGACCGAATGTATCTAGGTAGAGCATTCCAGAGTTGGGATCCCAGGAAGATCCAAGGGTCTGTCAAAATATCCTTCATTTGTACCCATATCCAATCTTATAAGAACCCTTTTTAGTATGCAAAGCAGTTGTACTGGAGACAGTCTTCTGTGATTCCAAGACTGTGGGAAGAACCACAAAAATCAGGCCTTTCCCACAGAATTCCCAATGATATCAGCATGGGAGATGGAGCAATGGTAGAAGTAGCCCTAGCATACTGCAATCCTGGAGGCTGTCCCTTGTGTCTCCAGAGGAAGGGAAGAGGCATGGTGCAGTCCCGTTCATTGCTCTGTCTGTCTTTAGTGGGAGTGGGGGGGGGGGGGGGTATTGTGCAATGTGGCACCTTAGGCCACATCCTCTTTGTTTGCTTCTAGCAAGACTGTCATGTTTTGAACCCTAACAAATCATAAAGTATGACAGTCTGACCAGAAACAGAAAGTGACAATGCAGCCTGAGATTCATGCTGCTGATGTCCTCTTTTCCCTCCTCCTGTGACAGAGGGTGCATGAGGTATAGAGGGGCAAAGGTTGGGGCAGGGGGGATAAGAGAGCTTGTCTAGGGCTGGAAGGGAGGGTATAATGGAGAGCTTGTGCAGAAATGGGATAGGGTTAAGGGGGAGCTTGTCTAGGATGGGGAGGAGCCAAAGGGAGAGAATGAGTGAGTGAGCATGTTGGGGGCAAGGGGAAAGCAAGTGAGAACTGGTGGGGTGTGAGAGAATTGGGAGATAGGTGAGTAAAGGGAATGGAGGAGCTGTGGGGAGAGAGTGAAATCATAAGAGACTGTCCAGAGAGAGTGGGTGGAATGAAGTGGGTATGGAGTACGCATGAGAGAAAGAGGTCGGTGTAGGGAAAAAGAGGTGTGAGCTGATTGTCCCTATCCCTGGATACCCCTCTCTTTCTCCCTCTTTCCTACCCTCCCTTATCCCCTTGTTTTATTTCCCTCCTGTATTATCTGACTCTCATTATCCTTTCCTCTCTCTACCCCTCTTGTCTGGAATTTCTGAGATCTACTTTGCTCTGTTGTGATTCTCCCCCCCTCTATCTCCATCCTCCAGATCTCTTCTCCTTCCCCTATTATCTATCCCCCTATTCCTATCCCAGCACCAGTAACTAGGATTATATATCTAAATGTCCATTGTGTAAGTTTAATTAAAAACGGATCTTTGCAGGTTATAGTACATCCATATTAATAAAGCATACCAAACAGAACCAGCAGATGGAAGCAGAGAGCAATTAGTTTGCTGACACACCCTATATAAGAGCCTATTCCAGTGGTTCTCAAACCTGGTCCTGGAGGCACCCCAGCCAGTCAGGTTTTCAGGATACCCACAATGAATATTCATGAGAGACTTGCATGCACTGCCTCCACTGCATGCAAATCTCTCATGAATATTCACTGTGGGTATCCTGAAAACCTGACTGGTAGGGGTGCCTCTAGGACCAGGTTTGGGAACCACTGGCCAATTCAAACTTCAGCTCGTCTGTATGCTTATAATTAAACCTAGTAGAACATCCCCCCCCCCCCAAAGGGGGAAATAAAGAAACTTGGCACACAGTGGGGCTCATTTTCAAAGTACTTAGACTTACAAAGTTCCATAGAAACCTATAGAACTTTGTAAGGCTAAGTGCTTTGAAAATACGCCCAAATATATACTAGAAAATGACTTTATACATAAAGTTAGAACAACAATAACAACAAAGGCAACAGGGAAATATTTGCACATTTATGAAAATATGCCATGTAATTGTTGCAGATTTTTGAAAACTAGAATCTGTGGATACAGTATTCTTTGACCTAACTCCTCTTTCTTCCAGCTCATTCAGAACCAGTCTGCTGTACCTGCAAACTTTGGAAGAAGGAACTGGGGCGCCTCCGTACTGATGCAGTTTATACAAAACAAGATTGTGTTGAGGGAGGTTGCCTGCTATGCTTAAGTTAAGTGTTCCATTTCTGTATAAACATTTTTGCAGAAAGAGTTTTAAGAAGATTGATGAAAAAGTGAAAAAAAAATGAAATGGAAGAAGATTGGAAGCTATTTTGGTATCAATTATTCTCCGAGAACAAGCAGACCAGCTCAGTGGCGTAGCCAGACTGCCAATTTTGGGTGGGCCTGAACCCAAAGTGGGTGGGCACAAAAGTTTCTCTCTACCCCCTTCCCCCAGCAAAATGTAGTCACACTCAGATACATTTGTCACACAGGGTAAAGTGCTGCTTTTCAGTGCATCAGATTTCAGACAATTTATTTAATAGCCTAATCCTTTTTCAGTGAGCTTTCAGATGCCAAAACCTCCTGCCTCAGGTCAGTATAATGCTGTTACGGTATCCTCTCCTGACCTAAGGAAGGAAGTATTGGTCTCTGAAACTTTATTAACACCATATTACTTTATCCTAAATTAAAAATACAATTATTTTCTTTACCTTTGTTGTATGGCCATTTACTTTTTCTCATTGTGTTGCTCCCAGTCTCTAGATTCTGCTTTCCTTCGTTTTCGCTTAACTCTTCTGCCAGGTCATTTTTCTCTCCTTTTTCTTTGCTTTCTTCAATATTTTTCTGCCTCTCTCTCTCTGTCCAGATTTAATTCATTCTTACTATCCATTCTTTAATTTCCTTCATCTACTTATGGCTTTTCATCTTTTTCTCACCCTTGTTCTCCCCATGCCCCTTCCTATTATTCTCCAGTCTTTCACTACTCTCCTTTTCCATCCAGCAGCTCTCTTCTTTCTCTCCCCATCCTTCCAGTGTCTCCCCTCTCTCTCCCCATCCTTCCAGTAGTCTCCCCTCTTTCTTTCTGCATCCTTCCATCCAGTGTCACCTCTTTCTCCCTACCCTTCCACCCAGCGTCTTCCCTCTTTCTCTCCCCATCCTTCCACCCATCTACCCTCTCTCCTGATCCTTCCATCTAATGTCTCTCTCTCCCTCCTTCTAACCAGTGTCTATCTCTCTACCCTTTTCTGTTCAGTGTCCCTTCTCTCTCCACATCCTTCCAGTCTCGCCCCTTTCTCTCTGCATCCTTTCATCCATCTCCCCCCATCCTTCCATCCAGTGTCTCTCTTCCTATCCATCCGTTTTCCCTCTTTCTCTGCCATCCTTCCATCCGTTTTCCCTCTTTCTCTGCCATCCTTCCATCTGTTTTCCCTCTTTCTCTGCCATCCTTCCGTCTGTTTTCCCTCTTTCTCTCCCGATCCTTCCATCTGTATTCCCTCTTTCTCTCCCCATCCTTCCGTTTTCCCTCTTTCTCTGCCATCCTTCCGTCTGTTTTCCCTCTTTTTCTCCCGATCCTTCCGTTTTCCCTCTGTCTCTCCCATCCTCCTATCTGTTTTCCCTCTTTCTCTGCCATCCTCCTATCTGTTTTCTCTTTCTCTCCCCATCCTTCTGTTTTCCCTTTCTCCCCAGTCCCCATCCTGCCATCCGTTTTCCCTCTTTCTCTCCCCATCCTTCTGTTTTCCCTCTTTCTCTGCCATCCTTCAGTCTGTTTTCCCTCTTTCTCTCCCGATCCTTCCGTTTTCCCTCTTTCTCTGCCATCCTTCCATCCGTTTTCCCTCTTTCTCTGCCATCCTTCCATCTGTTTTCCCTCTTTCTCTGCCATCCTTCCGTCTGTTTTCCCTCTTTCTCTCCCGATCCTTCCATCTGTATTCCCTCTTTCTCTCCCCATCCTTCTGTTTTCCCTCTTTCTCCCCAGTCCCCATCCTGCCATCCGTTTTCCCTCTTTCTCTCCCCATCCTTCCGTTTTCCCTCTTTCTCCCCAGTCCCCATCCTGCCATCCGTCTTCCCTCTTTCTCTCCCCATCCTTCCGTTTTCCTTCTTTCTCCCCAGTCCCCATCCTGCCATCCGTTTTCCCTCTTTCTCCCCAGTCCCCATCCTGCCATCCGATTCAGGCCCACCCGATTCAGGCCCGCCAGCCCCAGCTACAAACAGAAGAAGCGCTCAGCTGATTGAGCTGAGCGCCGCCACCAACGCTAAAGACGAGAAAAAAATGTTTAAAAAAGAAAAAGCGCGGCACCGCAAGCAGCCTCGAAGCATTGGCTGCTGGCTTTGCAGGCTCCTCCCGTCTCTTACGTCACTGCCCCTGCTTCGCTCCAGGGGCAGTGATGTAAGAGATGGGAGGAGCCTGCAGAGGCAGCAGCCAATGCTTCGAGGCTGCCTACGGTGCCGCGCTTTTTTTTTTTTTTACATTTTTTTCTCGTTGTTAACGTTGGCGGCGGCGCTCAGCTCAATCAGCTGAGCGCTTCTTCTTTTTGTAGCGCCGGCCCTGCTGCTCAACAGGAAAAGCAGCAGTGGCCGGCAATGGGAGCAGTGGGAGTGGGCGGGCCAGAGCTGAAATTGGGTGGGCCTGGGTGGGCTAAGTCTCACATGTGGGTAACATCATCCATGGTGCCCAGTGTGGAACATTGTCCCGTGTACTGTTTCTTTAAAAAGCTTGAGGCAGCACTCCCACAACGCTTGTGCAGGTGCCTTCCTGCCTGACTTGTGAGCATAGGACCAATTAGTATTTTTTCATCCGTGGTGAGAGGAAAGCACGTCTTTTGTGGCTCCTCTGTTATACCTTTTCAAGTGTTACTGGTGCCTTCCCTCATAGAGTATAGTGAATTTTATTTCTTTCCCATTCAGGGTGTGAAAGATTACAAGAAGACCTCATGAGACTGGGGGATTGGGCGTCCAAATGGCAGATGAAGTTCAACGTTGACAAGTGCAAAGTGATGCATGTAGGAAGGAGGAACCCGAATTACAGCTATGTCATGCAAGGTTCCGCTTTAGGAGCTATGGACCAAGAAAGGGATCTGGGAGTCATTGTGGATAGGACGTTGAAATCTTCAGCTCAATGTGCTGCGGTGGCTAAGAAGGCGAACAGAATGTTGAGTATTATTAGAAAAGGGATGGAAAACAAGCATGAAGATGTTATAATGCAGTTATATCGCTCCATGGTGCAACCGCACCTGGAGTATTGTGTTCAGTACTGGTCATCTCATCTCAAAAATGATATAAAGGAATTGGAGAAGGTGCAGAGAAGGGCGACAAAAATGATAAAAGGGATGGGACAACTACCCTATGAGGAGAGGTTAAGACGGCTAGGACACTTTAGCCCGGAGAAAAGGCGACTGAGGGGTGATATGATAGAGGTCTAACAAAATAATGAGTGGGGTAAAGCGGACAGATGTGAAGTGTTTGTTTACACTTTCTAACAATAATAGAACCAGGGGACACAAGATGAAATTAGAATGTGGTAGGTTTAAAACAAATTGGAGATTTTCTTTACTCAGCGCGTAGTTAGACTCTGGAACTCATTGCCGGAGAAGGTAGTGACGGCAGCTGGCCTTGCTGAGTTTAAAGGGGGTCTGGACAGATTCCTGAAGGAAAAGTCCATTGATCATTATTAAATTTTGGGTTTTTGCCAGGTTCTTGGGGCCTGGATTGGCCGCTGTCAGAGACAGAGTGCTGGGCTTGATGGACCTTTGGTCTTTTCCCAGCGTGGCAGTGCTTATGTACTTATGGGATTTGTTTCCTTGTTGTCCCCTTATTTTCTTAGTCACTTTTGCCCTATTTTAAGTTTTCCTTATTTTGGTGGTGGTGGGGGGGGGGGGGGGGGGGTCACAAGGCCTGAGCATCGGCCAGGTACTATCCCTTGAATTGTTTAGTGATTTCACCCTTTTTACATCACCATAGAGTCATATAATTTAGCTGTCACTCTTTTCCCTTCCATGTCATCGAAGGTTCCCAGTGGCTTAAAAAACTATGCTCAGTGCAAGCGGACCATCTCTGGTGCTGACAACCATTCCTGGTATATCCAGTGTTTTGGGCCAGACCACAATTCTACTAACTCTATTCTTGCAAGAAAGAACATATAAATTCAGAAAGGTTCAAAAAGCGAAGATTTTTTTAAGCCAGGTCTGAATTGTCAGCATCGTCGGCACTTGCACCACCATCAGGAACAACGGTCCCTATGGCTACTAGACCTCTATCAGACACTGGGAGTGGACACGCATCGAGTAGGTCTCCACCTGCCTCAATGCTGGCCGCTGTGCAGGACCCCTGGGACCGGTGAGTATCGGACACAACACCGAGGAGACGGGAGGATTAAATGTTGTCCTTGTCAGCACCGAGGGGTGCTGATGCTCAGCATCATGCGAAGGCCAAGAAGCACAGGAATCAATCCCCTTGCCAGGAGAACTGCTCCCCCTCTACTGAAGAGGTGCCTACATGTAGGTCTCCAAGTAGCTGGGACCCGGTACTCTGGTTGACACCAATAATTCAGCAGGTTGTCTCTGAACTGATGCCCCAGCCATTACCAGTGTCTACTCTCGATGAGCGGATCCAGGTCATGCTCCAAGAGCACTTGGTGGAGCTTTTATAGCAGAGTTCATTGGCATCAGGGGTACTTGTGCCAACCAGTCCTCTACCACCTGCCTCGCAGGGCCCTCAGCCTGTGGTGAGGTCACTGATGCTGGTACCACACACGGTATCAGCTTCGACAGCTGCCCATGTGGGTACTCCCTCAATGTCGGTGGAGGAAGTTTCGCTAGAGTCGAGTGTGGCACCTGCATCATGAAGCCATTATAGGCAGGGACAGCCCTCCCATGAAGAGTTTTTTTTGCTGATTTTGATATAGACTGCTCATAGGCATCTGGTAATGATCCAAGGTACTTCTCAGAGGAGGTGTCCTGTGTTATTGCATCAGACCCCTCCCCACCAGAGGAGAGGCAAAAGTCTCCAACAGAGTCTCTCCTTCTCTTCCAATTCAGTTGGAGATGGAGGACAAGCCCAGGGCTGAGATGTTTGAGGTCCTGGACTACAACTCTCCACGAGAGGCTGTGACTGTCTTACTTCACAAGATCTTACGTGATGTTCAGATGAAGAATTGAGAGTCCCCTCTGTCTGTCCAAGTCCTCCCCAAAAAGATTGACACCATGTATCGGATTCAGAATTCACCTGGATTTGATAAGCTGCAGTTGCCTCATCATTCTGTGATGGTGGTATCCGAGTTTAAACAGGCCAGAAGTTCCAGAGACTTTGACTTGGTGCCCCCAGGCAGAGAAGCTCGAACCCTGGACTCATTTGAGCATAAGATGTATCAGGCCTCAATGCTCATTTCCCATATCTAGTCATACCAGCTCTACAGGATCCTTTATTTGCAGTCCTTTGTATGCAGTATGACTGATTTGGCAGATTCTCTCCCCCCGGAGCAGACCGAATCTCTTCACCAGTTGGCCAAGCAGCAGAAGACTTGTCACAAATTTCCAGCCAGGGATGCACCATACCTTTGATGTTGCATCCAGGATCTCTGCACAGAGTATAGCAATGTGCAGACTCTCATGGATGCGTGTCTCCTTAGACTCGGTGGTCCAGCAGAGATTGGCGGATGCCACTTGCCATGGAGATAACCTTTTCGGAGAGAAGGTGGAAGAGATTGCAGACCTCATTAAGAAACATACTAGTATCATCAACGCTCTTTCCTGTTGGACACCTTCTGCTTCTTCCTCTTCTAGGAGGTGGGGAGGGCACAGTTTAGCCCGCCTCCCACAGCCGCCGACCCCCCACCGCTTTTGACACCCCCTGCCTACCGACGACACCCCCGCCGCAGCCAGGTAGGTACCTTTGCTGGCGGGGGTCCAGTCGAAGTCTTCTTCAGCACCGGTCAACTCCAGCGCCTTCGCTGATGATGTTTCTGACTCCTAATGTCCTGCGTGCACATCCTGTATGTAACCCCGTTCAGGACGTCAGAAACATATCATCAGCGAAGGCGCCAGAGTCGACCGGTGCTGAAGACTTCGGCTGGCGGGGGTTGGGGAACCGCCAGCAAAGGTACCTGGCGGCGGCAGTGGGGGAGGCGGTGGCGGGCGGGGAAGGGGGTGAAAAGTAGAGGGGGCCAGGGCTTAATCTGTGGGGGCCCATGCCCCCGTAGCCCCACCTAGCTATGCCCCTACTCCTTACAATCACAAAGTCCCTCAGTACTGGTCTAGGCTCAGGTTGCAAGACAGACTAGCATCGGACGCCTTCCTCCTGCACTGGGGATAGGTCTTCTGTATGCGTATTTTGATTTAGAGGATTCAGGAGTTGAACAAAAGTACATAATCTGTAAATAGAAAGCCCGATGAACTGGGAGCATTTTATTCCTACGTAATACCCCATACCCCCGCATCTCCTGAATCCCACACCTCCACTTCCCATCCCATCAGTATCCTCCCATATCTCTTGTGGGGAAAGCTTTGCTGCAACTCAGACAAGACCGGGGAATCATGATCGTGATTGCCCCATATTGGTCCAGGCAGATATGGTTCCCACTTCTTTTGGAGTTATCCTCCAAATAACCACAGAGATTGGATTGTTTTCTGACCCTCATCACGCAGAATGAGGGGTCTCTTCTACACCCCAAACTCCAGTCTCTGGTCTTCACATCCTGGATGTTGAAGGCTTATATTTCCAAAGCACTTACACTTATTGCATTTATTTTATTGCATTTGTATCCCACATTTTCCCACCTCTTTGCAGGCTCAATGTGGCTCACAATACATCATGAATGGTTGAAGTGTGTAGAGAATTGACATATGGTATTACAGAAGGATCTTGGGTTACATGATAATGATAAAACATGATAGTAACATAACAAATAAACATTGTAAGACATGATAGTTGTATAGCAAGTAAACATTGAAAGACAGTTCTGGTTACATGTGGGAGGAGTTCACATGTGTTGATCTTTGTGGTATGTCTTGTTAAAGAGATGGGTCTTCAATAATTTCCGGAAGTTAGTTAGTTCATATATCGTTTTTAAGTTGCGCGGAAGTGCGTTCCAGAAATGTGTGCTCATGTAGGAAAAGGTTGACGCGTGCATTAGTTTGTATTTTAGACCTTTACAGTTGGGGAAGTGAAGATTAAGGAATGTGCGAGATGATTTTTTAGCATTCCTGGGTAAGTCTATCAAGTCTGTCATGTAGGCTGGGGCATCACCATGAATGATTTTGTGAACTAGGGTACATATTTTGAACGTGATGCGTTCTTTGAGTGGGAGCCAATGTAGCTTTTCTCGTAGAGGTTTAGCACTTTCATATTTTGATTTTCCGAATATGAGTCTAGCTGCAGTGTTCTGGGCTGTCTGAAGTTTTTTGATTATTAGCTCTTTGCAGCCAGTGTAGAGTGCATTACAATAGTCTAGATGACTGAGTACCATTGATTGTACCAGGTTACGGAAGATGGTTCTTGGGAAGAATGAATGGTCTTACTTTTTTAATTTCCACATTGAGTGGAACATTTTTTTTGGTTGTGTTTTTTGCGTGACTCTCAAGTGTTAGGTGTCGGTCAATGGTAACTCCGAGGATTTTTAGGGTGTCCGAGATTGGTAGGTTCAGTTTAGGTGTGTTGATGGTGGTGAATTTGTTCGTGTTATGTTGAGAGGTGAGTATTAGGCATTGGGTTTTTTTCTGCATTATGTTTCAGCTGAAATGCATGATGTGTAGACTCTGGTTGATGTAATTGGAAATTTCCTTTAAATCTTGTTTAAATGGGATGTAAAACGTCGTCTGCGTATATGTATGGGTTGAGGTTTTGATTTGATAGTAGTTTGGCCAAGGGTATCATCATTAAGTTGAATAAGGTCGGTGAGAGGGGGGATCCCTGTGGATCTCCGCATTCAGGTGTCCATGTGGCTGATGTAGTTGAATTAGATGTCACTTGGTATGAGCGTGTGGTTAGGAACCCATTGAACCAGTTACTTAGTAACCTATGGAACATCATTGCACCAGAACAGGAATGGCGGGTTAATTAATGGACACATATTCACAGAGTACTCCACTGATATATTTTTTAAAGAAAAACAGCAAGAAATGTCTTTAATGTTTTAAGGACACCATCCTTCTCAAATAAGCTAAGTGCTGTAAGATATATTTAAACAATTACAGACCTGTGTATTTCTATCATTTTGAAGGACTTTTGTTGAAAAAAGGTCAAGCAGGGTGGGTTTTAAATACATAAGTAATGCTGCACTGGTAAAAGACCAAGGGTCCATCGAGCCCAGCATCCTGTCCACGACAGCGGCCAATCCAGGCAAAGGGCACCTGGTGAGCTTCCCAAACGTACAAACATTCTATACATGTTATTCCTGGAATTGTGGATTTTTCCCAAGTCCATTTAGTAGTGGTTTATGGACTTGTTCTTTAGCAAACCGTCCAACCCCTTTTTAAACTCTGCTAAGCTAACTGCCTTCACCACGTTCTCCGGCAACAAATTCCAGAGTTTAATTATGCGTTGGTTGAAGAAAAATTTTTTCCGATTTGTTTTAAATTTACTACACTGTAGTTTCATCGCATGCCCCCTAGTCCTAGTATTTTTGGAAAGCGTGAACAGACGCTTCACATCCACCTGTTCCACTCCACTCATTATTTTATATACCTCTATCATGTCTCTCCTCAGCCGTCTCTTCTCCAAGCTGAAAAGCCCTAGCCTCCTTAGTCTTTCTTCATAGGGAAGTCGTATCATCCCCGCTATCATTTTAGTCGCCCTTCGCTGCACCTTTTCCAATTCTACTATATCTTTCTTGAGATGCAGCGACCAGAATTGAACACAATGATGTTTGGTAACAGTGTTCAGATTTAGTTAAGTGAAAACTTTCAGTGTGAGTCACTAAAAATACTATCACTCTGAGCACCACAAAATATAAACATTTTTTATATACTGAATATTTTTAGAGTAAAGACGCATTGGCATTAGTATTTTAAGTGATTATGATTTTTTTTAATAATAGGAAGTGTCACTAAATGCCTAGCCACCCACCCGGGGTTACCCCACAGACACTTAAGAGGGTCTAACCCCAACACAGCTCAGGTCCGCCTATACCTGCTGCTTGTGCTCTACACTAGCACCCTCCTTCCACCGACTGGGTCTCCTGTTCTCCAATTAACCCCAGTGATTTCTAGGTTACTGGAGCCACACTCCCAGTGGTCCCACAGTTTCCAGAAAGCACTCACAGACCCAACACACAAACCACCAGGATTCTTTATCAGTCCAGAGAGGCAATAAACTAAATATTGTTTATTGTCTTAACAATTGAACAGTGGAACAAAGTGCAATTAGCAAACAATAACAGGTGACTGAAATATGGATCAATTACAACACTAACTAAACATTTACATACTATCTAAACAGTACCTGGGAAGATCAGGACATATGATTCACCAAGCCTCAGCAAAGAGATCTGTCTCTCTTTTCTCCTGGGCTAAGACTGAAGCAACAGCCAGTACTACTGGGTAATTTCAAACTCTAGGCCAATCAGAGCCCAGTCAACAAGTTTTAAATTAACTTCTTCGCTGAGTGAAACTAAAAGAGGGCATTAACTTTTCTATAATGGCTTTAACATAAAACATGCACCACCTGCCGGCCAAACTACTGAAATGCACAAGGAGCGGATATTAGTTATCCGATCTCTTATATTCTTGTACACCACACCAGCATCCAAATGGAGGAACACCCCCAAGTACGTCAGGGGCCACTTGTTCCATGCAAGAGGGAAAACAGGCATTCTTCTACAAGGGCAATTCAAAGACAGCATCATCGCTTCAGATTTCTCAAAGTTAATCTTAAGGCTAGAAAAGGAGCCAAACTTGGATTAGCTCCACTAGAGTAACTATATCTGAAGATGCATGGTCCAAAAAAGCAACATGTCATCAGCAAACAAATTAATCTTGCATTCCAGAGTTCCTAGCTTTATACCTCTTATAGCAACAGCCTGACAGATCTTGCATGCCAAAGGTTCAAGTGATAAAACAAACAGCATTGGAGATAGCGGGCATCCCTGACTCATTCCTTGTTCTAGCATAAAAGAGGCTGTAAGCTGCCTATTAACTAAAATTTGCACCGTGGGGTTAGAGTACAGTGCCCGTATTCCCATTAGGAAATCACCCATAATTCCAAATTGGGGTAGGACCCAGAAAAAATAATCCTACATTATTTTGTCGAACGCCTTTTCAGCATCTAGGCTGCTTCCCCCCCTTGCCTGTATTGCACTCAATGCTCTCAGAATGTTGTAGGATGCATACCTACCAGGCACAAACCCTGTTTGATCATCATGCACTAGCACGGGCAGCACCCTTCCCAGCCTAGTGGCCAATATACTAGCACAAATTTTTTAGGTCCTGGTTTAAATAGGGAAATGGGACGATATGAGCCCAGAAGTTCCTTCTCTCTCCCAGGCTTGGGAAGTACTACGATTGTGGCATGCGCTATTCGCCCCACTCCCTGTCCTGGTGTGAGTAAACTTTTGCATAGTGCTTGAAAAGTCCCAACAATATGGTGACCCAGTGTTTTATAATATTCTAGGCCCAGCCCTTTCGCTAGTTTCAGGCGTTTCAACACTTGCTGTATCTCTGCCCCTGAAATCGGGCCATTGAGATTATCTAGTTGGGCCGCAGTCAGAGTGGTAAGGTCCAGCCCGCTAAAGAAACTATCCCTCCTCACAGTGTCACTACTCCCCAGTGCTTTTTTTGTAGAAAAAAAGGTGCCGGTACTCATTATGGGCGGGATCACCACATGACTCCACCTCTATTGTAGCCACACCCACATTAGCCACACCCCTTATACCAGCCATGGCGCATATAAACAGACATCATTGAAAATATTATACTAGTATAGGAGAAAAAAATAATGTGATTTTTTTTTTCATTATAAATAATTTCTGTAAGCTGTTACAGCTCCAGTATACCTAGTGCAAAATAAGACAGCAGATGTAAATTCTCAAATTGGACATATTCCAAACACTAAAATGAAAATAAAATGATTTTTTTCTACCTTTGTTGTCTGGTGACTGTTTTTCTATCCATATTGGTCCCGGTCTCTGATTCTGCTGCTCTCTATCTGTTCTCCTAACTCCGCTTCCAGGGCTTCCTTTCCATTTATTTCTTTACTTTCCTCCTTTCTTCTTAATTTCTTGCCCTCCATCCATCAGTAAAAGCTGGGTCCTCCTCCATGGAATTGACTGGAGGAGGTATAACGTGGATCCAGCTTTTGCCTATTTTCTCCATCCATGTGCAGTTTTTCTCCTCTCTTCCCTTTCCCTCATCTCCATCCATATGCATCTTCTTCTTTTTTCTTTTCTCCCCTACATCCATGTCCAGCACTTCTCTCTCCTCACTTCCATCCATGTCCAGCAATTCTCCTCTATCCCCTGTCCTCCCCTGCCATCCATGTCCAGCAATTCTCCTCTCTCCCCTCCCCTTCCCTCTCATCCATGTCCAACGATTCTCCTCTATTCACTGCCCTCCCCTTCCATCCATGTCCAGCAAATCTCTCTTCGCTGACCTCCCCTCCCATCCACGTGCAGCGATTCTCCTCTGCCCCCTGTCCTCCCCTGCCATCCATGCCCCCAGCCACATGCTAACATCTCCCCCTCTCTCTCACCCCAGGGGTCCAGCAAGTATTTTTCGTTCTTCCCTCACTTCTATTGTGTCTCCTCTTTGTAGGGTCAGCACTTCTCCCTCTTCCTTCTTTCCCCACACGTCCTGGCTCCTCTCTCTCTTTCTTGTCCTTCCAATCCCCATCCCCAAAGTCCAGCACCTCTTTCCCTCTCTGTGGCCCTTCTCTTCCTCATTCCCCTCACCGAATCTCTTTCTATGGTACTCCTATCCAGCACTTCTCTGCTTCTTTGCACTCATCTTGATGCAGCACCTCTGTCCTTCATTGACCTTATTCAGCAACTCTGTCCCTCTCTACCCCTCCTGATGCAGCACTTCACTCTCTCCTTGCTCCCCCCCATGCAATACCTGTCTTCCTCATTGCTCCCTCCAATGCAGCACCTCTCTCCTTCTTTGACTCCCCATGCAGCAACTCTCTCCTTCCTTACCCCCCCCCCCCCCCCCATGCAGCACTTCTCTCCCTCCTTCCAACCTCCCCCCATGCAGTACCTGGCTGGCTGCCTCCCTTGTCCCCCCCCCCCCCCCATGATGCAGTATCTGTCTCCCTCTGCTCTCAGCTTCTCCTTCGCCAATTTCTCTTTCTTCTTCTCCTCCTTTTCCATCTCCTTCAACAGCTCCTGGAACTTGAGACTACAGTGGTCCAAGTTGTAGCCAAATCGCTCCTGTGCCAGGGCTAGTAGTCGCTCCCGCCGGGCAGCCTCTACCCGCTGTTTCTCCTCCTGCTCCCGCTTTTTCTGCCGCCAGTCTTCCACCATCTTTGGCATCTGGGCCATGTTGGTGGCAATCAGCTTCTCTCTGGCTAGTTTGCTGCGCCGCTCCTCCTACTCCCGTTGCTGGATCCAGGTCTGCATGTCAGCGAGCGGCGGATACCACGTCTCCTCCTCCTCACGGATCTACCGGAGCTGGGTCGGGCCAGAGCTGGGCCGGATTCACGCCCGAGGCCGCTCTGTAGAGCCCGAATAGCTTCGCCTCCCAGCGGGGGCCCTTCTGCCACTCCGGGGTGCGCTTGTCCTGTGGGTCCGATACGTACATACCGTCCAGTTTCCGGCGCAGAGTTCAGGCGTGATACCGAGACACCAACCCGGCGACCGGCACCGCTGCGGACAGCCAAGAGCAACACAGTGGGGTCACGGTCACTGCCATCTTCCTGCGAGCTGCCTGATGAGGAGGAGGAGGGTAGGCTGCGTTTAATTGCTTTTTTTAAAGCAGTGTTAAGACGTCAGCAGGAACAGGCTGCTTCAGCCAATCCCAGGGGCCTTCCTTCTGCGTGTTCCGCCCCCGAGTGCTGAAAGAAGGCCCCTGGGATTGGCTGAAGCAGCCTATTCTTGCTGACGTGTTAACACTGTGGGTTCGCGCGAAGCAAGAGGGGAGGGGGGAGAGGAGAAACAGAGCAAGAGAAGAAGATGCCCAAAGCCACAGGGAACGCCGTCGACGCTGCCAGGTGGGGACCAGAGCCCAAAATTCTGACAAAAATAACCGGCTCTCGCGAGCCGGTGCAAGCCGGCTCCAGCTCACCACCGGACCTCACAAAAAAGGTGCCGGTACGCCGTACCAGCACAAAAAAGCACTGCTACTCCTTCACATAAAGGGCAGTGTAAAACTCAATGGCCTCTTCTTTGCTTAAAACAGACCCTGATTTGTCCTTTATCCTAGTAATTACTTGTTTTGGGGCTCTGTTTCGAATCAAATTTGCTAGTAACTTTCCAGCCTTATTCCCCCATTTGTGTAGCTGGAGTTTGTATATCTATATATCCCATTTGGCTCTATTGGTTAAAATGTCATTCATCTCAC
This sequence comes from Microcaecilia unicolor, assembly GCF_901765095.1. Classification (NCBI taxonomy): domain Eukaryota; kingdom Metazoa; phylum Chordata; class Amphibia; order Gymnophiona; family Siphonopidae; genus Microcaecilia; species Microcaecilia unicolor. The sequence goes on from NC_044032.1 coordinate 257,158,859, forward strand.
GTCTAGTATCTAAATACTCCTGTCGTATCTGATCTGGCCCCCCTTTTACCAGTTGGGCTCTAATGTCCTGAAGCTTGTGTGCCAAGTTGAGTTCTCGATCGTGAAGTTTCCGCTTTCAGGCACTGTACTCTATTATTTCCCCCCTCAAAGTAGCCTTTCCCGCTTCCTAATACTTGACGGGGTCAACATCTGCAGGATTATTGTCTCCACTCCTGAACTAGAAATTTTTTGAACTCATCATCTTTCAAATATACAGAGGGGTTCATTCTCCAACCTCTCCCTTGGTTTCGTGAGAAGCCCATCTCCACCCAGGCCATACCATGATCAGATACCACTCCATCTTCTAATGCGGCCTTTCTAACCATCGGTAAGAGGGATGAGGATATCAGTATGTAGTCAAGACAGGCATATACTTTATAGACCTGCGAGAAATATGTAAAGTCATGCTCTTCTGGGTTCAACACTCTCCAAATATCTAAAAGATTTAGTTCTCTTTGAAGGAAATTAACTCCCTGATCTGCAAATTTCTTATGCCTAGCTTTCGGTGGGCTACAGTCTAGCAGGGGGTCTGCTGTTATGTTGAAATCCCCTCCCATCACAAAAGAGTAGTCAGACAGAGAGGCTAGCAAAGCTAATAAATCTGAGAAAAATTTGTGGGAGTATATATTCGGAGCATATACAGAACAAATGGCTATCCGCTTCCCTTGTACGTCCCCATCCATATTACATAACGCCCCTCTGAGTCCGATTTAATTTTATGACAAACATAATCTATCTGCTTGCGCAAGAGGATCGCCACTCCCCTTTGTCTACCATTGTATGAGGTGTGCACTAATTCCTCCACCCATTCCCTCCTCAATTTTTCGTGTTTGGTTCTAGTGAGGTGTATTTCCTGCAACAGTAAGATATCAACCCTTAGACGCTTGGCATAATTCAGAATCTTTTTGCGTTTGACAGATGAGTAAATCCCATCCACATTCAATGTGGCAAATCACCCATCCCACCATAGGACCACAAGACTCGTTCCCCAGCTCTGCTCATGTCTTCCGTAAAGCCAGAACATCCCAGCTGTGCCGTCTCAGCTCCAGTCAAACGTCCATCTTGTCATGCCCCCATCACCACTCAGGTCACTTGTCAACATAGGAAAAATCTTTCCCTTCCCTTCTATGTCCCCCATCTCTTGCACACCCCACATGCTCTCCCATTGTTCCATCTCCCAAACGTACAACCCATACAGCCAACTCCAAGCAATTACAAACTATATAACCCATGAATCTGCCCCACCCCTCATACCTCCCCCTCCCCTCCTAATCCCTCCATGTTTATAAACCCTCTCAACCCCTCCCATCCAGAAATACTTCTTTAGCTCCTCTCCACCCCACCCTTCCCCTGTACCCAACAGATAACTCATAAACAATAAATTCCCTCCCCATTTTACAGGATCCCGTAATCAAACTTTTGAAAAAGCAGTGGTCTGCTTAAAGTCTGTGACAGCTACAGTGGGGGAAATAAGTATTTGATCCCTTGCTGATTTTGTAAGTTTGCCCACTGACAAAGACATGAGCAGCCCATAATTGAAGGGTAGGTTATTGGTAACAGTGAGAGATAGCACATCACAAATTAAATCCGGAAAATCACATTGTGGAAAGTATATGAATTTATTTGCATTCTGCAGAGGGAAATAAGTATTTGATCCCCCACCAACCAGTAAGAGATCTGGCCCCTGTATGAAAGACACCTGTCCACAGACTCAGTGAATCAGTCAGACTCTAACCTCTACAAAATGGCCAAGAGCAAGGAGCTGTCTAAGGATGTCAGGGACAAGATCATACACCTGCACAAGGCTGGAATGGGCTACAAAACCATCAGTAAGACGCTGGGCGAGAAGGAGACAACTGTTGGTGCCATAGTAAGAAAATGGAAGAAGTACAAAATGACTGTCAATCGACAAAGATCTGGGGCTCCACGCAAAATCTCACCTCGTGGGGTATCCTTGATCATGAGGAAGGTTAGAAATCAGCCTACAACTACAAGGGGGGAACTTGTCAATGATCTCAAGGCAGCTGGGACCACTGTCACAACGAAAACCATTGGTAACACATTACGACATAACGGATTGCAATCCTGCAGTGCCCGCAAGGTCCCCCTGCTCCGGAAGGCACATGTGACGGCCCGTCTGAAGTTTGCCAGTGAACACCTGGATGATGCCGAGAGTGATTGGGAGAAGGTGCTGTGGTCAGATGAGACAAAAATTGAGCTCTTTGGCATGAACTCAACTCGCCGTGTTTGGAGGAAGAGAAATGCTGCCTATGACCCAAAGAACACCGTCCCCACTGTCAAGCATGGAGGTGGAAATGTTATGTTTTGGGGGTGTTTCTCTGCTAAGGGCACAGGACTACTTCACCGCATCAATGGGAGAATGGATGGGGCCATGTACCGTACAATTCTGAGTGACAACCTCCTTCCCTCCGCCAGGGCCTTAAAAATGGGTCGTGGCTGGGTCTTCCAGCACGACAATGACCCAAAACATACAGCCAAGGCAACAAAGGAGTGGCTCAGGAAGAAGCACATTAGGGTCATGGAGTGGCCTAGCCAGTCACCAGACCTTAATCCCATTGAAAACTTATGGAGGGAGCTGAAGCTGCGAGTTGCCAAGCGACAGCCCAGAACTCTTAATGATTTAGAGATGATCTGCAAAGAGGAGTGGACCAAAATTCCTCCTGACATGTGTGCAAACCTCATCATCAACTACAGAAGACGTCTGACCGCTGTGCTTGCCAACAAGGGTTTTGCCACCAAGTATTAGGTCTTGTTTGCCAGAGGGATTAAATACTTATTTCCCTCTGCAGAATGCAAATAAATTCATATACTTTCCACAATGTGATTTTCCGGATTTAATTTGTGATGTGCTATCTCTCACTGTTACCAATAACCTACCCTTCAATTATGGGCTGCTCATGTCTTTGTCAGTGGGCAAACTTACAAAATCAGCAAGGGATCAAATACTTATTTCCACCACTGTATGTCAGTACGTACCACACGACGTGTACCAAACATAATGGTCCCAGTTTATACACACAGCAGCAAATTTACATGCTTTTCTATAGTTTCTCCCAGTTTCAAAAACAGAAACCCCTGGAGAAATTCCAAGAAACATATCCTTCCTTCATAGGCGTTACACTGATATGACTAGGCAATATGACATAACTTTTAGGAAGGCGGAAGCTGGTCAATGAAGGCACGGAGCTCCCCAGTGGTTGTGAAAACCATAGTGCAATTGTTATGTACCAGCCGTACCTTTGCTGGGTACTGGAACATGAACTTGAGCCCTCTGTTGAACAGCTGGGTACAAAATGGCGCCAAGGCTCTCCGTTGCTCGGACACTTTGAGGAAGTAATCTTGAAATAGTAACAACCTGGTGCCTTTGAAATCCAAAACAGTTCCAAAATTTGGACTTTTACAGCATAATTCAGATATTGGGCTATGACTGGTCGCGGTTTTGCTCCCTCCTCTCTTCTGCTCCCAATGCGATGAACTCTTTCCACATGCGCCGGGCCCACCTCTGCGGGTAAGCCCACTGCCTCAGGAATCCAGCGTTCCACTATCTCCCTCAGGTCTGCGTCTTTGAGGGCTTCTGGCAGGCCAATTATGCGGATATTATTGCGTCTCCCTCTGTTCTCCTGATCCTCTCCGCCATTTGTTTTTGCTGTTCTTCCAAGGCCCCCAATCGGTCCTCCAGCGATTGAACGCGGTCCTCCTGGGTGGATATGCGCTCCTCAGCCTGCTATTTTTTTATTTTACTAAAAATTTATATAAAAGCACTTAAAAATTAGAAATTAAATAAAATTAAGACTTTAAAGGTTTAATCCAGTATAGGAGGCAAGTGATTAATATATATAAAGTGCTGCAGATCTGGAATAGCTTTGCGCTATAGATCATCACATAGCCAATTTGATTTGCCCTATACTGCCTCCTATCTGTGTTTTCCTCATTAAGCTTTGTTGGGCTTTTTTGTTTATATAGCCTTATGTTTCTCACCACTTTTGTTCAGTTTTGCTACTCTTTATATTTCTTTCTAAGTTTTGATTGAGGAGTGACAGTTTTTCCCTATTATTTTTGTGGCTAGGTACTTGTGATCTGGCTTGGCCACTGTTTGGAAAACAGGATACTGGGCTAGATGGACCATTGGCTACTCTTATGTTATGTTCCACAACCTGAACTGAGGGCATTAAGGAAGAAGATGTGAGAATATAATCAATGTAAGATTGCGTACCATGAGCCCTTGACAAATGAGTATAATCTCTCTCCTGGGTGTGCAATACTCTCCAGATATCCAGAAGGTCTAGGGTCTGACACAGCGGAGGAAGTCCCCAAGAGAATGGGATAAATCCTTCCTAGGATGAGATCTATCTAGAGAGGGATCCCAGACCCAATTGAAATCCTCAGCCAGTATAATAGGCACATCTGAATTTAGCGTTATATTGATTGAGGGCATAAACATTACAGAGTACCAGCGATTGTCGAGCTAGCGTACGTAGACATATAACATAGCGCCCTTCCGTGTCCTCCCTGACCCCGTGGACTTGGATTACCATGCCTTTATGCACCAAAATAGCAATCCCCCCCTTTTTTCCCACATGTCAGAACTGCAACACAGGTGCCCACCCACCAGGTTTTCAACTTCTCATCTTCAAGAGCCAACAGGTGAGTTTCCTGCAAGAATGCCACATCTGCTCGGGGTCTATGAAAGGCCTGCAGAATTTTCTTACGTTTTATTGGGGAGGATATACCCCCCACATTCCAGGTAATCAACCTAATCATAGCATCTAAGGCCGCATCATCATCACTCCAAGTTCCAAACAGAAAACGGAGGGGGGGGGGGGGGAGTCCCAGCCGCCTCCCCCTCTTCCTGCAAAGGTCTTTCCACTAACGTCACAACACCCCCTCCCCAAGCACTCCTATCCTCCTGGCAAACACCATCACATCCTGAATCATTTTGCGCGCAACACCTTTTCCATCCTTCTCCCCCATTCTATAACGTTCCACCTGGTAAGGGAACAGGATTTCCACCTCAAGCTCCCCTTCCCTCTCCAGACTGACCTCCCCCAATCCTTGTTCCAGAACCCTTCATCATCTGGGAGGCAGGGAGTCCTCTCAATCCATCATTAAGAAAAATACAACAAAAGGTCTGTGGCATCAAATAACTCAAGTCCAAGCAGTAGTGTCACTGAGAGAGCCACCCCATCTCCACTGGGGACTAAAAAATCTGTGAGCTCTGCTCTGAAGAAGGCGAGTCAGCCGTCGCCCTGGAGGACAAGGGTTGCCATCTATGGAGAATCCTCCAGAGGCCGGGTCCTTGGCCTCTTGGTCGGCACCTAGCAATGGAGAAGCAGGCCACTGAGTACTCCCAGTCTCCAGGCGAGGCTCTTGGGCCTGTAGAAGCAGATGACATTATCCTTGTGCGGTCATCTGTACTCGAAGAGGTCCTCTCTTGGGTCCAGGTGGGTATGATGGAGAAGGCATAGGAAATTTCTTATCCAGGTCAGCAATAAATTTGCATGCTTCTTTCAGGGTTGTCAAAAAATTGTGCCTGCCACTGACCATCACCACCAGTTTAGCAGGGTGCCACAGTCCCACCCGGAAACCAGTGGCGTAGCCAGGGGGTGCCAGGGGAGCGGCCGCTCCTCCAAACGGAGTTCTGCCAGCTCTGGTGCCTATTTTTTTCTCAATGTGTTGCATTGAAAATGTGCGCCAGCGCAAGTCCACTCTCGCGCCGCTCTTGCTCCCCCCCGCGCCATCAACCTGGCTCTGCTTCTGCCAGAAACCTCTAGTTTGGATTTCCATCTTAAAGGTGAGGAGCTCCTTGTGCTTCTGTAGTTTCTAGGCTTAAATCCAGGAACACTTGAATCTCGATTGTAAGAGCAGACTTTAGATGTCATGCTCTCCTGAGCACTATGTGTGTTTCCTGAAAGCGCAGGAGCTTCAACACAAAGGCCTGGGAGTGTAGGGCAGCCTCCAGCTGTGGTCTTAGTTCTCTGTGGGCCTGCTCAATTTCAAACTGCAGTGATGCAGGAGACTCAGGAAATCAGTAGTTTTTGAACATAAGCCACAAGATCCCTTCCTTCTCTGCCCTCTGGGACTCTCAGGATGTGCATATTAGAATGCCTACTCCTATTTTGGTCTTCCATTTTGTCCATCAAATAGTCCACTGGCTTTTGTACTGCAAGACGATGTCACCTCTTCCCAGTCTTCCTCCAATATATGGGGCTTCGACTCAAGACAGTCTAATCGATCAAATCTATCTTCCAACCTGGCCACCACCAGCTCCACAATCTCTATCTTGTCCTCTCTGATTTCTTGGAGGACCAAATCCCACGTCGCCTCTGGCGTCTTAGAACTGGAACTGTTGGCTCTCTGTCTTGAAGTCTGGAGACGGGCTACTGGCGCTCTTACTCGAAAGACCAGCTTTGGTGGCATACATGTCCATGACAGTAACAGATGTTTTAGTTCTGAGCTGTTTCGACATAGTGCAGCAGGAACAGAATGTTCTGGGATCTAAGAATGGGTGAGCAAACAGGCTACTGAAGCACAGGGTCCATAAAACACCACCAGTAGGTACTATGGTCTCTAGGGGGCAGGAGAGCCACCCACTCACCAGCCAGTTGTTTCAAACCCGGGCCCGTAGGTGTTGCCCCCGCTGTGCCCCAAGGCCTCCTGGCTGATCAGCTCCAAGGGTCATCCACTCAGCCACAGTAGGCACCCCAGCAATCTGGTACCTGAGGTCAGGGGCAAGCGCCTTGCATGCTGTTATCTCCCTCACCGGGATGCCACACCCTCTGGATCGGAACCAGCCTTCTCAGCGGCACTCAATGCACTCCACTGTCACTGCTCACCATGGAACTGCAGCTGTGCTCTCTAGAGCCCAGCTCCTGCGGTCTCCAGCTGTGCCAACTATGCCAGTCAACAGTGTTGCGCTTGCACCCTCCCACCCACAGGCTGCTGCCAGGTCAGTCACTGATATGGACTCCCAGTCTTCCGCACCGACTCACATCGGTCCTCAATTAAGGTCTCAGAGCCCTGAATCTGCCGCCTAGCTCTTGGGCAAGATGGAAAATGCTCAGGGGGTGTTCCGCTGTGGAGGGAGCTACCAGGGGAGAGGTGGAGAATGGAGCTCTGCATAGCTAATTCACCATGCGGTCATCTTGGCCACCAGCCCTGCTGGATGTCCCTTGAATTTTCATCTTAAATCTGTGTTATTTGTATTGCCTGATTCTACTCCTTATAACCAATGCTGTAGGTCCTCATAATGCATCATGGAGGCCATGTTAGAAATCCAGGACTAGTTGAACAAACTCCCTTCTGGTCCCAGGTAACTTTGGTCACAGGGACTGACCTGAATGACTTTCCCAAACCTGGCCTTAATGGAATTCTCAGACCACCCCAAATGTGACATCTCTGGCACAGCTTATTTTATTTCTCCTCCCCCATTCAAATGTTCTGTTCCCATTCACTATGCTGTGGAAATAGATTGTAAAGCTGAGGATATGTCCTAGCCCTTGCAATTGATGTCTTCAGATATGTATGTGAGTTGTTTTCATGTTAAAAGACAGGGCCCTCTAATTCCCCATGTCTTGTCTGTTTGGCCTTGTCTTGAAATGTTTTCTTAAAGGTTCTGGCAACCCTAAAAAAAATAGGTTACATGATAATTGTTTCTTCCATAATGTAAACCAAGTGGGGAAATGGCGCAGTCACAGGTAACAACCCACCCCCACTCAAGGCTCCAATTCCTTGTAAAAGAAAATATGTTGAAATCCTTTGTTTAACATGTCTTAAAATTCAGCAGCCTACAAAGGCGGGCCGCCATACAAAACCTTAACGAGCTGAAAGACTTTTGTGAGCGAGGGAGAAGCCGGTAGGGGGATTTCCAAGCTTTGCTTTTCTTGCGAAAGAGTCCTCCTGCTGCAGTGCCACCGCCTCCTTCTCCACCCCACTCCTCCTCCTCTCCGGGCCGGCGGATCAGCCCATGTACCGTCGTTGGCCAGGGAGGCTCCAGTCTGCAGCAGAGCCGCAGCAGTCCGGCAGTAACGGGGCGAGCCCGGTAAAGGTGCGGCGGGGGACACAGAAATGTCTCATGCTGAGGCCGCCCTGGGCGCGGAGGGGACTCACAAAGAGGCGCAGCAGCAGCAGACCGTCTACGTGATCGTGGGCTCCGGATCGGACACAATCCAGCTAGTCAGGTACGAGGTACCGCCCTATGTGCCGCTAGCTAAACCCGGCAACCGGCGCCGAGCGACAAGAGGGGCAGTAAACTACATCATCCGGAAACCGCTGGGGGGAGGGGGGCCAGAAGAGCAAGAGGGGAAAGCAGGGGCAGTAAACAACATCCACAAACTGCTACGGGAAGGGGGAGACGAGCAAGAGGGGAAAGCAGGGGCAGTAAACAACATCCACAAACTGCTACGGGAAGGGGGAGACGAGCAAGAGGGGAAAGCAGGGGCAGTAATCTACATCCACAAACTGCTACGGGAAGGGGGAGACTAGTAAGAGGGAAAGTAGGGGTAGTAAACAACATCCACAAAACTGCTACGGAAGGGGGAGACGAGCAAGAGGGGAAAGCAGGGGTAGTAAACAACATCCACAAACTGCTACGGGGAGTGGGAGACAAGAGCAAGAGGGGAAAACAGGGGCAGTAAACAACATCCACAAACTGCTACGGGAAGGGGGAGAGAAGAAAGCAGGGGCAGTAAACAACATCTAGAGCAGGTAGGGCAATAAATATATAGGAACTGTTATGGGAGAGGTAGGACAATAAGGGCAAAAGCAGGTACAACTAGCATTTTTGAGGGGGAGGGGCAGGAAGGGAAAAGGATACAGGAACTGCTGAGGGAAGGGAAGGGAGGAGGAGGAGGGGGGGGGTGTTAGAGGCAGTAAACCAGAGATACAAGAGCCACTGATTAGAAAGAAAATGTCAATGAACTGGAACTGCCGAGAGGGCTGGATGGCAATAACAAGGGCTATAAATGTATAGGAACTGCTGGAGAGAGAGAGAGAGAGGAGCGGGATGGAGAAAGCAGGGACAATAAACAGAGATACATGAGCTCCTTAAGGAGAAGAATGAGGAGCATGAGTTGAAAACCAGGAGCAATAGAGATACAGGAACTTTTGAAGAGAGGGGAATAGGCAGTGATAAGGTTATAAACCCTAATGTCTCAACATTTGAGGATTAAATATTTTTCAAGCCTCAGGTTTAACAGATTACTTCTGACAAACTTTCCATTGCTGTGTTTGTTGTTCAGTGTAGAAGAACACGTGGCCCAAGCCGGCACAGAAAAACAATGATGTAATCCTGGGGAGGGCTGCCTCTCCTCAGTTGGAGGCAGAGGTGAGGGCGACACCTCACTGCCTGAACCTGCATACCAGGTGACACTTATGCAGTAAGAGGTGTTTTTGTACACGTTCCTGATAGTTTGGCCTCTGCACTCTGTGTAGGAAGAATGTGTTTGTGTGTGGTGGCCCAGAGGAGGAGGAAGCAGCAGCATCTGGTTTTGGCTATAGATAAGAGCTTTAATATTCTTATCAGCTGTTTGGGGTCAGAGTGGTCAAGGCCTTGGCTTCTCTAATAGCTGTCCTGGGATCAGTGACTGTATAATACCAGATTGGCCTACACGGACTGGTGGGGGCTCTTTACTGTTATAGAGAATCAAGTTAATCAGTTCCAGGCTGGAGGCGTTTTGCCCAGTCCTAGTTTTGAACTCGCATCCCAAAGCAGTATGGGACTTGTAGTGCCTGATCCTGTCCATTGAAATCAGTGCAGCAAGTCCCATGAATCACTAGATGCAAGTGGTCAGAAATCCAGAACTGTCCCGAAATCTCCAGCCTGGAACTGGGTAACTTGGCATCTCTGTTGTTACATTGCTTTATCGTCATCTGCAGGGCTTCAGCCAGTCCCCAATAAACAAACTTCATTGGAGAATAAGCCGTGTAGCTACACAGTCTTCAGATTTTCCTTGAACCAAATGCAGCACAGTTATAAGCATGTCCACTGGACCTAGCTTCACTTGAGCATATCCTAAAACTAACCCAAGAGAAGCAAGTGGATTCTTGTAAACTGTGCTGGGTTTTTGGTTCCAGGAAAATATGAAGCTGAAATTATTTCAGAAAGTTGATAGAGGCCAGTTACTTGGGCAGTATGTACCCAAGCTAAGCAATGATCCGCACCATGGAGTGGAGGATAGGGAGAATTGTGTTTGCTTCTTTGTAGGCCGGACATTTGGGACCGTTTGGCTACATAGCTTATTCTCCAATGAAGTTTGTGCTCCAGGGTCTGGGCAAAGCCCTGCAGATGGAGGTAAAACCATATAACATCTACTGGAATGGCAGGGAATAAGAACTGTGTGTAGGACTTAAGGGCACTAATACGGGGTGCTGTAGGATGGGGGTGAAGTGCATCAGTAGAGCTGTGTGTGCACTGGAATAGCAGGAGTAGAGACGCTCAGGGTTGCCAGTCCCAAAGAATTTTATTTATTTATTTTTATTTATTGCATTTGTATCCCACATTTTCCCACCTCTTTGCAGGCTCAGTGTGGCTTACAATACGATATGAATGATGGAAATACAATTTGTTACAACTTGGTTATGGATTACATTGTGAAGAGTTATACAAAGACAATCAAAGTGTTGTTAAGGATATAAACACTGGAACCAAACCTTGAAACATTGGAAGGAGACAGCGGGAGGTTTAAAGGGCATTATGTATGGTATACATATTTCTGTAAGTAAGGGTATGAGTGAGGTGAGACTACGGGGGATGAGAGTTCAGAAGTGGATGTATTGATGCATTAGTGAACAGTGAGTGAGGCTTTATGTGTTTTGCTTCTTTCCGTAGATTTTTTCAAAAAGATGGGTCTTCAATAGTTTGCAGAAGGAGGTTTGCTCGTGGATCGTTCTCAGGTTGCGCGGCAGTGCATTCCAGTACTGCGTGCCCCCGTGAGAAAAGGTTGACGCGTGTAGCGTCTTGTATTTACGCCCTTGCAATTAGGGAAGTGGAGGTTGAGGACGGTTCGGGATGATCTTTGGCGTTTCTGGGTGGTAGGTCTATTAACTCAGACAGTAGGCTGGAACTTCGCCGTGAATGATTTTGTGGATTAATGTGCATACTTAAAAGTAATGCGTTCCTTGAGTGGAAGCCAGTGTAGCTTCTCTCGTAAGGGTTTTGCACTTTCATATTTTGGTTTTCCGAAGATGAGTCTGGCTGCTGTATTCTGGGCTGTTTGAAGTTTCCTCAGTATTTGCTCTTTGCAACCTGCGTATAGTGAGTTGCAGTAATCCAGATGGCTTAATACGAGGGATGCACTACGCAGCGAAAGACGAATCTGGGAAGAATGGTCTTATTCTTTTCAGTTTCCACATGCAGTAGAACATCTTTTTGGTTGTATTGTTTGCATGAGTTTCGAGTGTTAAGTGGCGGGTCGATAGTGACTCCAAGGATTTTTAGCGTTTCTGAGATTGAAGGTTTAATTTTTGGTGTGTTTATGGCGGGTAAATTCATTCGTGTTGTATTGGGAGGTGAGTATCAGGGATTGAGTTTTTTCTGCATTTAATTTCGACGAAATGCATTTGCCCATGTGTTCATGATGTGTAGACTTTTGATTGATTTTGTTATAGGATTTCTTTGATGTCCTGTTTGAAAGGGATGTATATTGTTACATCATCGGCGTATATATATGGGTTGAGGTTATGGTTTGATAGGAGTTTTGCCAAAGGGATCATCATTAGGTTGAAAATGGTTGGTGAGAGGGGTGATCCTTGTGGTATTCCACATTCAGGTGTCCATGCATTAGATGTGGTTGAATTTGATGTAACTTGATACAAACGCTGTGTTAGGAACCCCTTGAACCAGTTCAGGACATTTCCTCCAATGCCAAAATATTCAAGTATGTGTAATAGGATTCCGTGGTCAACCATATCGAAGGCACTTGACATGTCAAATTGTAGGAGGAGTATATTGTTTCCGGTTGCTATTGTTTGTTTAAATTTGGTCATGAGAGTGACTAGGACCGTTTCTGTGCTATGATTTGATCGGAATCCTGATTGGGCATCATGCAGTATTGAGTGTTTCTTTAGGTAGTTTGTGAGTTGTTTTGTTACCATTCCTTCAGTTATTTTGGTTATTAGTGGTATGGATGCTACTGGTCTGTAATTGGTTATTTCGCTCGTGCTTTTCTTTGTGTCTTTAGGAATTGGGGTGAGTAAGATTTTTCCTTTTTCTTTTGGGAAAAGTCCGTTTTGTAGCATGAAGTTTACGTGTCTCGTTAGGTCTATTATGAATTGTTGAGGAGCAGATTTCATGAGGTTATTTGGGCAAATGTCTAGTTTGCAGTGGGATTTGGCAAATCTTTTAAGTGTTTCAGAGATGAGGTCTTCTGATAGTAGTTCGAATTCGGTCCAGGTTCTGTCTGCTGGGTATGTTCCTTCTTCTGGATCTAGACAATCTAGAATTGTGGCGTATTCAATAGGGCTAGGGGTATTTTGAGTCGTAATTGTATAATTTTTTCCTCGAAGTATTTTGCAAGGTTGTCTACATCTGGTATGTCTTTGCCGTTGTTTGTGACTGGTGTGTGGTTCTAACAGTTTGTCACAAGGTTGAAGAGTTTATGTGTGTCTTTGTAGTTTGGTCCTATTATTGTTTTGTAATGTAGTCTTTTTGTCTGTTTTATGGTATATTTGTATTTTCTCCGAAGCAATTCACTATCCTAGTGAGTGAAATTGAAGGCTAAAGAGTGAAAGCTTTCAGGTGGCATGCTATATAAATTAAAGGAGCAACATCAAATGATATTTACATCTTTAGATGTTGATGAAATCCCATCCTTGCTGTTGCTCCTGCTCAGCTTCAGGTCCTGGCTTGAATTAACTCCTGCTCTGTTGTTGCTCCAGTCTGGGCTCCACTTTTGTTTTTTGGAGCTGGCTGAGAACTGTACTAGTTCTGTTGCTCCAGTCCCGAGAATCCACTTTCTGCCTTACTCCCTCCATTAGGTTGCCTGAGTTCAGAGATGGAGGGCCTGTTCTGCTGCCCCCTCCTCTATCAGGACACCGCAGGCGTGTTCTAAACTTGGTGTGCCAAAAGAGAAGCATAGTGGTGGGGAGCAGTGGCACACGCTGGGCTGCCTCTAACAGATTTTCAGTGATAGGGACTAGAAAATCCCACCAGCTATGCTACTCCAGTGTTGCTCTCTTCTTAGGCCAGTGGGGCCTGGGAAACTTCTGCTGGCCTCACTGTTGCAATCCAGGCGTGCCTTGCTTATTGGGCCAGTAGGGATTAGGAAGCATGTCAGTCTTGCTGCTGGTTCCACCTTGCTTTTTGGGGGTAACAGGACTTGGGGAACCTGCCAGGCTTACTGCTAATGTCTTCCAGTGCCATCTGCATTGCTGCTTTGCTGGAGCGGTCTGGAAAATCCCACCAGCTGCAGGCAGTATGTGAGAGATCTTTCTGTCTGTGTTATGTGAGATCCTCTCCAGTCGTGCATCCCATGTTTAAGGTGGGAGACGGTATGTCTACAGGAGTGAGGTATGTTGGTGGCAGAGATGCATGTGTGTCTCAGTACTGCAATTAGAGGACCTCTGCAGAGCTAGGTAGGAGAGGAGAGAGGCAGAATTTAGGCCAGGGATGCACTGAATCCAAGGGCCCAACAACTGAAGAAGTGTTTACAAGGGTTTTGAATTTGAAGAAGGTTGATCAAAGTGAGAGTGAAAGAATTTTGAGGTAAATGATGTTGGGGGTGGGGTAGGAAGCTTAGAAAAAAAGAGGAACATGACCTTTAGATAATGAAACAGAAATTTGTTGAGCAGAAGAGGAAAAGGGAAAGGCGGAAAGTGTCGTGCACCAATGAGGTTAACAAATGGTTGTCTCCTCTTCAGGAGATTATTGAAAACTTTCTCGTAATTATGTTGATAAGTACATAAGTATTGCCATACTGGGAAGGACCAAAGGTCCATGAAGCCCAGAATCCTGTTTCCAACAGTGGCCAATTCAGGTCACAAATACCTGGCAAGATCCCAAAAAGTACAAACATTTTATACTGCTTATCCCAGAAATAGTGGATTTTCCCCAAGTCCATTTAATAATGGTCTATGGACTTTTCCTTTAGGAAGCCATCCAAGCCTTTTTTAAACTCCGCTAAGCTCACCGCCTTTACCACATTCTATGGCAACGAATTCCAGAGTTGAGTGAAGAAACATTTTCTCCAATTCGTTTTAAATTTACTACATTGTAGCTTCATCGCATGCCCCCTAGTCCTAGTATTTTTGGAAAGCGTAAATAGAAGCTTCACATCTACTCGTTCAGCTCCACTCATTATTTTATAGACCTCTATCATATCTCCCCTCAGCCGCCTTTTCTCCAAGCTGAAGAGCCCTAGCTGCTTTAGCCTTTCCTCATAGGGAAGTTCTCCCATCCCCTTTGTCATTTTCGTCGCCCTTCTCTGCACCTTTTCTAATTCCACTATATCTTTTTTGAGATGTGGCGACCAGAATTGAACACAGTATTCGAGGTGCGGTCGCACCATGGAGTGATACAAAGGCATTATAACATCCTCATTTTTGTTTTCCATTCCATGCCTAGATTTCTAAGCCTTTATTTATTATTGTTGTCCTATTTAATATATTTCCCAGAATATGTTCTGGTTTCTTTTTTTTTTGTTTGTTTCTCACATTGAACTTTTGGTATATGCGGGTAATAAGCTTCAATGTAATGTAGAAAAATAAAGGATGGAGAGAAGACTGAACAGAAGCAAACTATTACCACGCGACTCATTTGCATGCGATTTTGTTTTTGAGCATTGGTCGTTTTTTTTTTTTTCAAAATCAGTAATTTGTAACATGGACTTCTACGTTTTCAGTTCTTTAACGTTTCTTTCATGCATCCTCCCCTGAGCTAGGAGGAACAGATGAAACTCTTCTTGTACCTCTGGGAGCAAGCAACTGTCAGAAATGGAGCAGAGTTTTTGTGAAAATTCTGCTCACTGTAACCTGCCTCCATCATGAACCTCTCTTTAAAGACGAAATGCTTTTAGGCTCCAGTGTGCTAGGAGTGAGGAGGCAACTGACTTTATATCAGTTAGAAATGGAACGTATAGGCAGGTAAAGATCACATGCCCATCCAGTTTTCTCATCTCCCTCTCCTGTCCCTTTTACCCACTGACTCTTCTGTGCTGGGTATTTCAGGTCTTTGCCCATTTCCTGTCCCATACCACCACCACCACTGGGAGACTTTGCCATAGATTCACCACTATTTCCATGAAGAAAACAGTTTTTCAGATCACCGAGTCCTCCCCATTCACCCTCATTTTTTAATCTGTTTTTTTTTTTTTTTGTCAAACTTGCCTGCCTCCTGTGTTTATTCTTTGGAGGTATTCTGTCAGATCTCTTATTTTCCTGTTTTCACCACCCTAACCACTAGGCCACTCCTCCACAGCAGGTCAGGTTTTCAGGATATCCACAATGAATATGCAGGAGATAGATTTGCATACCATGGAGGCAGTACTTGCAAATCTATCTCCTGCATATTCATTGTGGGTATCCTGAAAACCTGACCTGCCTGCAGCTCTCGAGGACCGGAGCTGCCTACCCCTGCTCTAGGGCATACAAAACGGGTTGTATTTTGTACCCCTGGACATTTTAACAGGGTGGATTAGGATTCCTTGGGGTAGTAGAAATCAGCTATTGTTGGGGTTGGAAGGGTAGAGGGTGGTGGTGAACAAGGTTATTATAGCTGCTCGCTGTTATTATTGCTTTCTATTTGTAATTTATACACAGTTGCACAGCATATTGTTCCTTTTTATACTTTAATAAAAAGATAAATATAAAATCATAATTGTTTGAGGCTTCTGCAGATGAGGATAGATACCATTGGGACGGGGTGCAGATGGGGACAGAACCTGCAGGGACGGGGCAGGCATGGAGACAACCTGTGGGGATGGGGCGGGGACGGAGACAGAACCCAAGGGGACAGGGCCAAACTTTGTCCCCATGTCATTCTCTAGTCTAGATCTGTTTTTTTCTAATAAATAAGACACAAAAAGGTGCCCTAAATGACCAGATGAGCACTGGAAGGATTCAGGGATGACCCCCCTTCCACCCCCAAAAAATGTGAATAAAAAAATAGCACTCACCAGCCTCTATGACAGCGTTAGAAGAGAACCAACTGAAAGTAACAGGATAGATCATAAGGAATGCCAAGCCAAATGCAAAGCGGAGATAAGGAGGGCAAAAAAGGACTTTGAGAAGAAATTAGCGTTGGAAGCAAAAATACATAGTAAAATTTTTTTTAGATACATTAAAAGCAGGAAACGGCCAAAGAGTCGGTTGGGCCGCTGGACGAAAATGGTGTTAAAGGGGCGATCAAGGAGGAGAAAGCCGTAGCGGAGAAATTAAATGAATTCTTTGCTTCGGTCTTCACCGAGGAGGATTTGGGGGGGACACCGGTGCCGGAAAGAATATTTGAAGCGGGGGAGTCGGAGAAACTAAACAAATTCTCTGTAACCTTGGAGGATGTAATGGGTCAGTTCAGCAAGCTGAAGAGTAGTAAATCACCGGGACCTGATGGTATTCATCCCAGAGTATTACTAGAACTAAAAAATGAACTTGCGGAGCTACTGTTAGAAATATGCAATCTGTCCCTAAAATCGAGTGTAGTACCGGAAGACTGGAGGGTAGCCAATGTTACTCCGATTTTTAAGAAGGGTTCCAGAGGAGATCCGGGAAATTATAGACCGGTGAGTCTGACGTCGGTGCCGGGCAAGATGGTGGAGGCTATTATTAAGAATAAAATTGCAGAGCATATACAAAACATGGACTGATGAGACAAAGTCAGCACGGATTTAGTGAAGGGAAGTCTGCCTCACCAATCTAATGCATTTTTTTGAGGGGGTAAGCAAACATGTGGACAATGGGGAGCCGGTTGATATTGTATATCTGGATTTTCAGAAGGCGTTTGACAAAGTGCCGCACGAAAGACTCCTGAAGAAATTGCAGAGTCATGGAATCGGAGGTAGGGTATTATTATGGATTAAGAACTGGTTGAAAGATAGGAAGCAGAGAGTAGGATTGCGTGGCCAGTATTCTCAGTGGAGGAGGGTAGTTAGTGGGGTCCCGCAGGGGTCTGTGCTGGGTCCGTTGCTTTTTAATGTATTTATAAATGACCTAGAGATGGGAATAACTAGTGAGGTAATAAATTCGCCGATGACACAAAATTATTCAGGGTCGTCAAGTCGCAGGAGGAATGTGAACGATTACAGGAGGACCTTGCGAGACTGGGAGAATGGGCGTGCAAGTGGCAGATGAAGTTCAATGTTGACAAGTGCAAAGTGATGCATGTGGGTAAGAGGAACCGAATTATAGCTACGTCTTGCAAGGTTCCGCGTTAGGAGTTACGGATCAAGAAAGGGATCTGGGTGTCGTCGTCGATGATACGCTGAAACCTTCTGCTCAGTGTGCTGCTGTGGCTAGGAAAGCGAATAGAATGTGGGTGTTATTAGGAAGGGTATGGAGTCCAGGTGTGCGGATGTTATAATGCCGTTGTATCGCTCCATGGTGCGACCGCACCTGGAGTATTGTGTCAGTACTGGTCTCCATATCTCAAAAAAGATATAGTAGAATTGGAAAGGTACAGCGAAGGGCGACGAAATGATAGTGGGGATGGGACGACTTTCCTATGAAGAGAGGCTGAGAAGGCTAGGGCTTTTCAGCTTGGAGAAGAGACGGCTGAGGGGAGATATGATAGAAGTGTATAAAATAATGAGTGGAATGGATCGGGTGGATGTGAAGCGACTGTTCACGCTATCCAAAAATACTAGGACTAGAGGGCATGAGTTGAAGCTACAGTGTGGTAAATTTAAAACGAATCGGAGAAAATTTTTCTTCACCCAACGTGTATTAGACTCTGGAATTCGTTGCCGGAGAACGTGGTACGGGCGGTTAGCTTGACGGAGTTTAAAAAGGGGTTAGCTAGATTCCTAAAGGACAAGTCCCTAGACCGCTATTAAATGGACTTGGAAAAATTCCGCATTTTTAGGTATAACTTGTCTGGAATGTTTTTACGTTTGGGGAGCGTGCCAGGTGCCCTTGACCTGGATTGGCCACTGTCAGTGACAGGATGCTGGGCTAGATGGACCTTTGGTCTTTCCCAGTATGGCACTACTTATGTACTTATGTACTTATGTTATAGCCAAGTCCATTAGAGCAGCATGCAGGTCCCCAGAGTAGTGTAGTGGTGGGTACTTTGCACTGTAGACAGGTGGACCCAGACCCATACCTCCCCCTACCTGTTACACCTGTGGTGGAAACTGTGAGCCTGCCAAAACTTATCAGAAATCCACTGTAACCACATATAGGTGCTCACCTCATCTATAAGGGCTATTGTAGTGGTGTACAGTTAGGGGTATTGGGTTTTGGAGGGCTCAGCAGACAAGATAACGGAGCAACGGTGAGATGTGTTCCTGGGAGCATTTATATGAAGTTCACAGCAGTGCCCCCTAGGGTGCCCCATTGCTCTCCTGGGATGGCTGGCCCCGCCTAAATCCCGATGAGTTGATTTTGTGTGTGTGTGTTTTTTTTTGGTAATGGCCTAAAAAGATAAATTCACAAAGCACAAAACCTTGTTCAGTATTTGTGAAAAAAAAGACATTTTTATTTTTTTTCGAAAATGGGTATATTTCCTTTTCTGATTTGATACATTTGGCGCTAAACGTCCAAAGTCTGACTTAGATGCACTGTTGAAAATGCCCCTCCATATAACTTTGTAAGTCTGTGTGCTTTGGAAATGAGCACCTAAGTCTCCCCATATGTTGTATTTATTTTGAAGCATCTTTTAGCCCATCAGTCCAAACAGTTTGTTCTTGGTAGTTTACAAAATAAACATAAAACCATGATACATCAACACTAAAAAAACAATTAACATACAAAAAGCAATAGTGCAGTGCTTCATAAAAACTAAAATATAACTGAAAACTGAAAAGTGCACACTTATCCCCTGATTCTGTAACGGCCACCAAAAATTGTGCGCACAAATTTAGGTGCCATCCTGATTTAGGTATGCAATTTAATTGAATAATGAGCCAATTAGTGCCAGTAATTGACTTTATAACAAGCAGTTTTAGGCACTAATTAGATTTAGATCTGTGTTTACAAAGGCGTGCTATAGGCGCGTTAGCGTTTTTAATGCTCGTTAAATGCTAACACGTGTCAAACGCTAACGTGCCTATAGGAGTGTATTGGCGCATTAGTGTTTAATGTGCCTTAATTTAAAGGCGTGTTAAAAACACTAATGTGCCATAGTAAAGGCAAAGGGAATGGGACTTGATATACCGCCTTCCTGAGGTTTTTTGCAACTACATTCAAAGCGGTTTACATATATTCAGGTACTTATTTTGTAACGGAGGGTTAAGTGACTTCCCCAGAGTCACAAGGAGCTGCAGTGGGAATCGAACTCAGTTCCCCAGGATCAAAGTCCACTGCAGTAACCAGTAGGCTACTCCTCCATTCATACCCCTTAATTGAGATGCACCTAACATTAGGCACAGCCCAAAAAAGGGGTTGCGGAAAGGGGAAGGTCATGGGCGTTTGGGGGTGGAGTTTTCAGTTATGTGCGTAATTACAGAATAAAGGACCTCTGCGTGTAAATTTAGGCGCAGGCATTTGCATCACTTTTTCATTAGTGCAAATAGTGATGCCTAATTTTACACGGAAGTGTTACATTTCTACTGTGGTTTGTAGAATAACGCTTAAGCATTTTTTTTTGGCACCAATTATTTATTTATTGGGATTTATTAACTGCCTTTGTGAAGAGATTCACCCAAGACGGCTAGGCGCCATACATAGAACTTATCCCTTAAAGTATGACGTAATGATGCATTTCCTCTTCTGTCGTTTGCAGACTCATATCTGTCTGTGGGGCTTTGTGGGAAGAGGCATGTTTAAGTGTGTCGGGGACTATGTGGTTATTTGGGATCTATATGGAGCAGTGAGTGGTGCTGTATATATTTTTGTCCGTCAGGGTATGTGTTTTGAGGGTTTTGGAGGTGAAGGATTATGGAAGTATTGGGTGTGGTCCTTCTCTTCTTTGGCTGGGGTCTGGGCCCCTGTCAGCTGCAGAAGCACATGCCATGACTACAGCTTTTCTGGCCTTTTTTTTTTATTCACTTTAAATATTTTTATTAATGAAGCAACTTGCAACATTCAAGACAGTACAGATAATGCCAAGTTGACCTAAAATATTGGACATCCATATAATATAACATAAAAGAATAAAACAACCACCCAATCACCCTTATGGTGAAAATTGAACTATCAACCCCCAATCACTATAAACAAGGGTCTACACCCTCAGCTCTGTCCTACCCCCTTAAATTTATTCAAGCCTATAATTGCCTCACTTCCCCCTCTAGCCCTCCTCTTCCGTTCCTCCCTTCCCTACCACCCCCCTCCCTCCCCCCCTCCCCAACTATCACCCGTTCCTATCAAAGTTTGATTGTCCCCACCCATTCTTGCAGTTGAGACCATCCTCTCTTGCGCCGTAGCTCCCCATCTCTACGGTATGCCGTTAAGCGCTCCATAGCTATGAGTTGTTCTAATTTTGCTTTCCAATCCCCCAAGGAAGGAGGGCCAGTAACTCGCCACTTCCGAGCTATCAGGCATTTTGCTGCTGCTTTTCTGTCCTTTTGTTGGCAGCTGTGGTTCTTGTCTCTGGCATTCTGCAACTGAGGGACACATTTTTGTTGTACTGCAGATCCAGGGATCCTATAGTTTCTCTTCTGAGGACAATATCTGACTTTCCTGCCATTCTACTGTCTGCTTTAAGCCCCTCCTGCTAGATTGCACAGTTCTCAGCTGAGAAGAGGCATACTGTCCCAAAGTGGTCAAAGATTTGGCAACCCATAATTCAATTGCAGTCACCTGTTGATTATGTGTAACTTGTTCTCATGCAGAAACTCTGTTTTCACTGTGTAGATGAGGAGTTTGAAGTGGGGGAGGAGGATTGGGTTTGGATTGCAGAGAGATAAAAGACAAAATACTTTAAATATGGAACTTAATTTAGTCCTTTTATTGGTACAAAAGTAGTTATAATGTTCTATTGTTCTTGTGATAGTATCTTTCATAACGGCACTTGTTACTTTTAATAAAGTTCTTCTCTTTTTTTTTTTTTAATCAGTATTGTTCAAAGGCTTGATTGAAGATAAAGGCCTTACATTTTTTTTTTAAATGTAAGGTATCTTTCTTCTAACCTTTTCTGCAGGAGCACAATGAGTTCCAGAGTATGGATCCTGTATAGAAAAGACTCCAACCAGTGTTTCTAGGAAATGCATATATTTCACACAAAGAACAGAACAGACTCCAATATTTTGACACAATACCCCCTCAGCATTTTAAATATTAAGGGCCCATATAGGAATATATGGGTGTCTCTAGTGTGTAGCGCTTTCTAATTTTAGGCACATGTGCTAAAAACGCTAGCGTATTTTGGTAAACAGGGCTCTAAAATAGTAACATAAACTAGTGGGCTACCAATGAAAATGAAGGAAAACTAGGCGTAATATTTTCTTAGTAACGAACGCAGATGATCATACAGGCCACATTGTCCTGTATTAGTTGTAGTGACTACCATAAAGTTTTGGGAAGGCCAAGATACAACAAAAATAACTGATGGAGGCAGGACCAGGGCCTGGACAGTAGGTGGAAAAGCTTGAGGTGTTAGAATGACCTTTGTTGTAGAGACTTTCTCAACTTAGAAAAAGAAAAATGTAGGTACTGTCGACAGTATAAAGCTCATAGCGAACTTTAAAAGGTTTTAAAACAGTGCAGAACTGTGAGGAACGCCAGAAGCAGGTGTCTTCAACAGAAATGGCAGTGGATGGAATGAAAGCCAGGAAACTGACTGGGTTAAAAACTGGTTAAATGGGAGGAGACAGAGGGTAGTGGTAAATGGAGCTTGCTCTGAGGAAAAGGATGTTATCAGTGGTGTACTGCAGGGGTCGGTCCTTGAGCCGGCTCTTTTTAACATCTTTCTGAGTGATATTGTGGAAGGACTGTCTGGTAAGGTTTGTCTATTTGCAGATGAAACCAAGCTCTGTAATAGGGTGGACACCCCTGAAGGTGTGGATGGCATGAGGAAGGATCTAGCGAAGTTTGAAGAATGGTCCGAAAATTGACAACTAAGATTTAATGCTAAGAAGTGTAGGGTCATGCACTTGGGTTACAAGAATTCAAGGGAACGGTACAGTGTAGGGGTGAAGTGCTCCTATGTAAGAAAGAAGAACAGGGCTTGGGGGCGATTGTGTCCGATGATCTTAAGGTGGTAGAAAAGGCGACGGTCAAAGCCAGAAGGATGCTTGGGTGCATAAGGAGAGGAATGATCAGCAGGAAAAAAAAGAGGTAATAGTGCCCTTGTATAAGTCTCTGGTGAGACCCCATTTGGAGTACTGCGTGCAATTCTGGAGACCATACCTATGGAAAGATATAAACAGGATGGAGTCGGTCTAGAGGGTGACTACAAAATTGGTAAGAGGTCTCTGCCATAAATCGTATAGGGACAGGCTTATAAATCTCAACATGTATATGCTGGAAGAGAAGCAGGAGAGAGGGGATATGATAGAGACGTTTAAATACCTTAGTGGCGTTGATGTACAGGAGGTGAGCCTTTTTCAAATGAAGGAAAACTCTGGAATGAGAGGGCATAGGATGAAGATAAGAGGAAATAGGCTCAGAAGGAAACTATGGAAATACTCGTCGGAAAGAGTGGTGGAAGCGTGGAATGGCCTCCTGGTGGATGTCGTGGAGATGAGGACTGTGTCAGAATTTAAGAAAGTGTAAGACGGGCATGTGGGATCCCTTAGGAAAAGGAGGAGTTGGTTGCTGAGGAAGGGCAGACTGGATGGACCTTTTGGCCCATATCTGCCTTCATGTTCTATGTTTCTTCTAAACTCTGCCAATCAGAGGCATACCTGTTTACCTGTTAATATTAGAGTCATCCTTTATGGACCATTATCTCTTTCAAAACCCAGGATTGTGGCCTAAATGTTTTAGATTTCATTTTGCAGAAACAAATGGGGTTCGCAGTTTCCACAAAAATTCAACAGCAAAAGGAAGTGGAAAACACAACTTCAAGAGATCAATCCGAGACACCAGGGTGAGATGCTCCAGAAAAAACGTTAGATTTCATTTTGGATTTGGAGCGCACAAATGTGTTCATAATGATTGTATGAAATTAAGCCTGGTCTGCCAGATCCATTGTGTTTTATATCCTTAAGATTTTGAAAATGGTCGTTCCTGTTGTGAGGCCTTCTATATGCCCTGAAGGAATGTTCACCAATTACAGATTTATTCAGAATAGGGCTGTACACCCTGGAGGAAAGGAGAGACGGGTGATATGATACAGACATTCAAATATTTGAAATGTATTAATATACAAACAAACCTTTTCCAGAGACAGAAGGGTGGTAGAACTAGAGGACATGAATTTAGATTGCAGGGAGGCTCAGGAATAACATCAGGAAGTACTTTGTGACAGAGAGGGTGGTAGATGCCTGGTTTGCCCTCTTGCGTGAGGTGGTGAAGAAGAAAACAGAACAGAATTTAAAAATGCGTGGTGCTTAGATGGCAACTCCAGTAATTGGGAAGCAAAGTCAGTGCCGGGCAGACTTATGTGGTCTGTACTCTGATTGTGACTAGACAGATCTGGATGGACTGGAGTGGGTTTCGATGACAGCCCTTCAGAACATGGTCAGTGCTGGGCAGACTTCTACAGTCTGTGCCTTGAAAATGGCAAGGACAAATCAAGATCAAGTATGCATTTGTAGTATCACATCATACCATATGTTATGAGTTTATCTTGTTGGGCAGACTGACTGGATGCACCGTACAGGTCTTTGCCGTCATCTGCTATGCTGTTGTGCCCTGGGAATTCCACAAAAATACACAAGAGCACATTGCTCTAAAATAAGAATGTACTGGACTTCTATTTATTGCTGAGCTCCATTTAAAATTGCAGGTTTTAATATTAAAAAGGTTGAGAAGAGAGGCAGTTGCATATTGTGAAGACATGTTTAAGGTACATGCCAGTGAGATCCCTTGGTGCACACCTCCTGTATTCATGTTTGCATTGTCCTAGAACCAGAGATGTTTTGCCCCAAAGCTGCAAAACTGTTTACCGACAAATGTTAGACTAGAGCAAAACCTGTTAGCATTTAGTAAAGCCTTAATATGTGGCTCTTAAGCAAGTCCTTTCTAGTTGAGTCAGTCTGTGTCTTAATGGTTGTCTAGGCTTCCTCAGTCCTCCCCTTGCACTTGATTTGTGTAAACTTCCTTCCTTCCCCTTCTGCCTTTTCTTCTTTTTAGCTATTTTAAAGTATTTTTTTAATAACTCAGGAAGTGTTTGCCTTATGTATTTAACTATTCACATCTATTACACATCTTATTGGTATGTAGATTTGGTATTTTTAGATTGTAGTGTGTCAGTGAATTTATGGTTTTAACTGCTACTGTATAGTGTGTGCTTTCCCTGTAATTTGCTTTGGACTTATTTGGGAAAGGTTAGCTATAAATCACATTGATAAATTGATAGCAAATCCTGCAGATTGGCCTGTTGTCCTCTGTCCCCTTCACTCCCCCCCCCCCCCCTCAGTTCCTATTATCTCTCTTTCTACTGTCCTATCTGATTTATAGTTATTTTCTATTAATTTTTGTTGTAGTTACTGAGTTGTAAACCACTATGATAGTATTCACCCTTGGCAGTATATTATATAAAATGAAACCTGATCTCTGGACTGGAAGTGCTAAAAACATTCAGAAAGTGAATGAGACTTGACTAGGACTACAGTATTCGTAATACACGTGACCTGTAAAGAATGAAAGAAAATGTGTAGTGATAAAGAGTAAAGAACTGCTTGTCAGGATATAGTGGAGGCTTCACAGCATAAAATCTGCTTATACATTTCATGCAATTGTTTGCTTGGTATGTATGTGTATAATCCGGATTTGCTTTTTAAAGATTATAGGATGGAGAAACTGTGAAGCAGGACTGAGAGTATTGGCAGTGCCTATCACTTATTAACATTTAGAATTTTTTCTTCTATCAATCCTTTACTAAAACTCTACAAAATACTCCTAGACAGGCAAAACAAGAACCTTAACTAATCTAAACTAAAGCTGAATCAGCATTTGAAAAATCCCCTACCCTGAAAGAAGCACTTGCTGGGCTGATAAAGGCAAGAGGATTATGTTAGCTGGGAGCAGGCCGCCTGTGCTTCTCAGCAAGCAATGAACGAGAGGTTAAAAAACAGTTTCTGGCTCACAAGCTTGCAGTGGGGGCAAGGGCAGTAAGTTAACCAGGTGAAGAACTGCCTGGGTAAAGGGAAACTGACTGGTGGGGTACCCCAGGGCAGGATGCTTGGACCAGTACTGTTAATCTTTATTGATGACGTGCTAGGGTTGATGGAAACGTCCGGCTTCAATTCTAGATTGGGTTTTCTGAAGCCGAAGTTGGCCAGGACTGGGGAAGAAGTCAATCATTGTTAAGGAGTGACATTTGATGGCTGGATTTAGCACCCATAATACTGGGTATTGAAGTAATCCTGGTGCATGGCTGCTAACCTCAGGACTGTTGCTTTGATGCTAGGGTCTGTTAAAATAAGGGAATGCCCCTCTCCGACAGGGGCGGCCCAAGACAGTCTGCCGCCACCCCCCTGAGATGAGGAATAAGCTGCCACCCCGCCACTGCCTCTGACGTGTGGAATAAGCTGCCGACGCCACCCCCACTGCCACGATCTGCCATCTCCCCCCTTCCTTCCCCTGTCCCGTTCCACCAATTTACCTTTTCTTTCTTGATTTTTCAAAGGTGGCAGCAGGTATTCCCAGAGGCTGCCCTGCTGCCGGTCCCGGCCCCTTCTCTCTACTGCGGCCCACCTCTGATGTAGCTTCTGTTTCCTCAGAGGCGGGGCTGCTGCAGTAGACAGAAAGGCCCGTCGCCTTTGAAAAATGAGAAGAAAAAAGGTAAATTAGTGGAAAGGGGTTGGGGAAGTAAGGGTGGCAGGCGATGCCACCTCAGAAGAGTGCTGCCTGAGGCCAGTGCTTCAGGTGGCCAAATGGTAGGGCTGCCTCTGCCCCCCCCCCCCCCAAGATGGTTACAAAGTAGACTTATCCGAGTGCTAGGATCCCAGCACTGGTGCTGATTTGAACTGGAAGGAAGAGAGAGGAGGAGCTTTGAAGCCAAATAAACTCTAAAAACATTACTGAGAAGCAAGAGTGAAAAATAGGTATCACGGGTGTCAGACTTGTGAGTCCTTGTACCAAGTAGAGCGCTGCTGAGCCTGGTACTCGGACCAGGTTCTGCTTGGGGCTGGACAACCCCGGGTTTCACCTGCGCTGACCGCCGTTCCCCAGAGGTTGAGCCCCTAGGTGTGGGCGGCCTGCAGGACTTACGGGACGGAGCTGGAAGCGGGGTGATGAATGTATCGGCCAGGCAGGCAGCAGGTCAAGAGAGTAATTCAGGTACAAGCGGCAGTCAGTAGGCAGGCGGCAGGCAAGAGAGTAATCCAGGTACAGGCAAGTCAGTAGGCAGGTTGCAGGCAAGAGAG
Source organism: Microcaecilia unicolor (assembly GCF_901765095.1). Taxonomy (NCBI): domain Eukaryota; kingdom Metazoa; phylum Chordata; class Amphibia; order Gymnophiona; family Siphonopidae; genus Microcaecilia; species Microcaecilia unicolor. The sequence goes on from NC_044032.1 coordinate 257,185,480, forward strand.
TAATCCAGATGCAGGCGAAAGTCAGTAGGCAGGCAAGAGAATAATCTAGGTACAGGCAAGTCAGTAGGCAGGCGGCAGGCAAGAGAGTAATCCAGGTACAGATGAAAGTCAGTAGACAGGCGGCAGGCAGAAGGGTAATCCAGGTACAGGCAAAGTCAGCAACGAGGGACCAATAGATAAGAAGCACACTACAGAGTTAGAAACACCTACCAAAGTAGAAGCCGAAGCAAGGAGCCTAGGGAGAGCTCAGCTGATAAAGTGCTGGCGTCTGACATCAGCAGGGAGAAGGGGCACAGCCATAGGACAAGAGCAGGGGAAGGAGGAACCGGAAGACCAATAGGAGAGAAGCAAGGGAAGCCAGGCAGAGGAAGAGCAGACCCAGGTGGGTGGAAGCAAAGCAATCAAGGAGCCTGGAAGCCAGGCAGAGAGAGAGCAGAGCCAGGTGCATGGAAGCAAAGCAATCAAGGAGCCTGCAACCACCGCTCTTTGAACAAACCCAGAGAGGACTACACACAAATGGCTCAGGCAGTGCCAGTCAAGTGTGCATGTCGACGGGACCCCGCGCAGCCCGAGGACGCCGCTTGCGTTGAGGTAGGGGACAATGGGAAAGCACACACACAAGGGGGGGGGGAGTAAATAGAAAGGGTTGAACAAACTGGAAGAGTGATCTAATCTTATCTAATCTAACCAAATCGGAACTTGTTCACCGCACAAAGTCAGCAACTACTACTACTACTACTACTACTATTTCGCATTTCTATAGCGCTACAAGGCATACGCAGCGCTGCACAAACATAGAAGAAAGACAGTCCCTGCTCAAAGAGCTTACAATCTAATAGACAAAAATAAAGTAAGCAAATCAAATCAATTATTGTGTAAAGGAAGGAGGAGGGTAGGTGGAGGCAGGTGGTTACAAGTGGTTACGAGTCAAAAGCAATGTTAAAGAGGTGGGCTTTCAGTCTAGATTTAAAGGTGGCCAAGGAAGGGGCAAGACGTAGGGGCTCAGGAAGTTTATTCCAGGCGTAGGGTGCAGCGAGACAGAAGGCGCGAAGTCTGGAGTTGGCAGTAGTGGAGAAGGGAACAGATAAGAAAGATTTATCTATGGAGCGGAGTGCACGGGAAGGGGTGTAGGGAAGGACGAGTGTGGAGAGATACTGGGGAGCAGCACAGTGAGTACATTTATAGGTTAGTAGAAGAAGTTTGAACAGGATGCGAAAACGGATAGGGAGCCAGTGAAGCGACTTGAGGAGAGGGGTAGTATGAGTAAAGTCAGCAACATAAGAGACCCAAAAAAATAATGTGTGGGAAATTACATCAATCACAATACATTAGCTGAAGAATAAAAATTAATAGAATTGCATCAATTAACAAAGGCCTTATGAAATAAAGGTTTTTTTTCGTTGTTTACTATGTTTTCCTTTGAAGCTGAAGATAATTAGATTCAGTTCTGATACACTGTGATACATATAGAGATAGCATGGAAAGAAAACAGATCTAATTGACGTTTATATTGTAAACCTTTAACTACTACTACTACTATTTATCATTTCTATAGCGCTGCAAGGCATACGCAGCGCTGTACACCATACACAAAAAGACAGTCCTTGCTCAAAGAGCTTACAATCTAGATAAGACAGGCAGACAGAACAATGAAGGGTAAGGGAGTAAATAGGGGGTTACTAAAAATGTATTAAATACCTAAGATGAAGAAAGAAATGAATGAGTCAAAAGTTGGATTAAGAGATCCGGTAAATTAGTATGTAATATGAAAAACAGTATGTGCAATTTTGAAAATAATTTGAGATTTTAAAAGAAGCCAATGAAGCCTGCAAAGATACTTAAAATTATAACAAATTATTTAGGGGCTCATTTTCAAAAAAGAAAGACGTCTCGAAAACAGCATAAAGTGGCAAGTCACGGGGGTGGGATTTGGGGGAGTTCCCAAAATGTGGATGTTTTTTCTGCCATAATGGAACAAAGCAAAAACATCCAGGGCTAAAAGTTAGACGTTTTGGTCCAGACCTATTTCAATTATGCCTAAGTCACAAAATTAGTCAAATGCTGTATTTTGTATCAGCTGGAGTTTTCTTAAGAGCATAGAATTTAATCTCATATACAGTGAATTGCAGTAATCCAAATGGGCCAAACCAACATTTGGATCAATAGGGTGAAGTGAAGTGATGCTCATGGAAATAAGATCTTATTAGATGTAATTGTCTTAATCGAAAAGTAGTTTTCTTCCATAAGTTAGCAACTTGTGCTTCAAAGTGAGAAAAGAATCCAAGACATCAAGAACATTTGGGCTGTCATCAACATGTCATATTTTACCCTGGGTCAGTGTAATTTCAGAAGGGATGGGATTGGAATGGAAGGATTCTGAAACCAAATAACTTTGGCTTTATTAGCATTTAATTTGAGTAAATTAGTATTTTCCCAACTCTGAATTTTATCCATACAAGAAATTTTATCAAACGTATCCTCAAATGTAGCACATACTGGAACCAGCATTCATATGTCATCTGCATAAGAAAATAGTCTTTCTCTGTAACTTGATCATGTTACAAGGTTGATGTTAAAGAATTTGCATTGGAAGTGAGGTGTGGTCTTTAGAAGGAAAGGCAGGTAGGAGGATGTGTTGGGAAGGAAGGCCAAAGGTGGGAGCCACTTTGGAGAACGCTGCTGAATCATGCTGTAAGTGGCTGCCCAGGTAGCAGGGTGAGGGGACTCTGGGCCAGATGGATCCTTTAGAATACAGTAAGGGGTTTGTGATTTTGAAGGCTTGGGTTAAGGCGACCACTTAACTGTGGCCCATTTTAAATCCACACAATTTAGAGGGTAAATCTATTAGGAGCTGCTTAATTGTAGGTGGCAAAAAGGTGTGTAAATGACATGTTCTAGAATACCAACTAGCAGAAGCATTTGCGCCTTGATTTGCTGGTGTGTACTTTGCTGATGAGTGTGTGTATGGGTGGGACAGGGCACAAGTATGTGTGTAAATTACAAAATACTAGATCGCGTGATGCATTGGGCATGGGAAGATGTGTAGTCCTGATTCTCCTGAAGCCACCCAAAAATCCCCCCCTTTTTATGATTCAACATTTTTTTTATTGGTGACAGATGGCATACAGCAAAATATACATAATAAAGACAAAATAGCAAAGTCATCAAAATGATAAACAATGTTAACGTCCCCCAGCCATCACCCACCCTTCCTCCCTCAGTGAAAATAAAGACAACTGCAGTTGAACAAAGGAAAAAATAAAAGGGGAGTATTAGTAATGTCTGGAGTGCCTGTGTTCTTATAGCACCCCTGAACATTTTTAAGCAAGACCAAGTTCCAGAAGTCCATTCCCATCTGTGAAAGACCCTCCCCCCCCCCCCCCCCCCCCCCCCCGCCAGATGAAACCATGGTTGTTCCATACAGGAGCCTCCTCCCAGGAGACGACAACAACAAATACTAGACTGAAAGCAAGCAAAATAGGTAAAGATATTAAAAGGAATTAAGAAGCAACTATGAGAAAGATTGAAGATATGCCTCCCACGTGGCCAGAAACAACTTTTTTTGTTTAAGACAATATCTTGCATGCTGCTATTTATGTAGCTTCAAAGTATGAAAGCCAGAAAGAAGGGGTTTCATCCTTGATCCAAACTCCTAAAATAACTTGCTTACCCAGCACTCCTGCCTTTCAGAGCAAAAGAGTATGTGAATGATTAGCAGTACAAAAGGCCTCATACTTATCCAGAAGCAACCCTGCCAGAGGAAAGGGAAGGGAGTGTCTGAACAAAGTTTCCATATAACGTAAAATGGCTCTCAAGAAAAGCTGGACTTTCAAACAATTCCAAAATGCCCCCCTCCCCTTTTAATAGGAATTTTTATTCCTGACAGTTGATTTGGAGGAATAGATTATCACGGACAAACATTTGAGCAAGCAACAGTCTGATATGCCCACTAAGTCTCAGAGAAAAGATAAGAACAGAGCTAGGCCTGGTGTTGGCTAGATAGCAAAGATCATGCTGGCACTAGCTGCTCTGAACCAAGCTCACAAAGGTCAACTTACTGTGATGGTGGTCCAGGCCTTAGTTAATAAGTTTGAACAGCTTTCAGGCCAAATGCTAATAATATTGCAGACAATGAATGACTATGTGGCACGCACAGGGGAAACTGAACACCGAGTTGCTGAGGTGGAGTGAAGGCCCCATAAGAAAATATGGAGCAATATGTGCTGAAGATTGATGATCTGGAGAATTGCTCCAGACACAGCAATACTAATAGGGCTTCCTGATGCTTAGAAGTCCGACGATAAGCCAACAGCGCTGAAACTATACCGCTGGACCAGCAGAGAAAATTAGCCTGCCATCGCTCAAAGGAAATGGTGTGCAAACTATTTGCATGCTGTTAAAGCAAAAGCAAGGAGGGGGTATGTGCAGAAGAGCCCAGCTCCTGTGCGCATGCATCAGGCAAACCCAAACGTCAAGCACACATTGGCGTCTGTTTTCTGCACCTTTAAATATAAGCTGTTCAAAACAAATTTTTTTTTTTTACTTTAAAGGCTTATATTTAAACGCAGGAAACAGGCACTAATGTGTGCTTTCATTTTTGGGTTTGCTCAGACTTGTGCACATTTGTTTGTCACTACTGGTGCTTAGGGACTTGCATGGGCTTCCTTCTGCTTCAAAGTTAAAGAAAAAACGGCAGATTTTAAAGAGAGAATCTTGAGAAATTCTCTCTTCAAACACCCTAATGTCTTCTCTGAGCTGGTGTTATTTTTTCAGCAGTAAGGCAGCTTTGTTTGGTGTGCTGTTCTCTGAGCATTGAGAGGGAACAGGACATGACCTCATTAACATCCATTTGACTACATTAGCATGCTATTTGCACTAATCTTTGGCACACTTGTTTCCTGTGCTAGAGCCTCTGAGCATTCTGCGCTCACCAATGCGGGTGCTAGTCCAGTGCTATTGGCCTCTAGCGCCCACGTTTTTTAGCATGGGGCCTGAGACTTTAGCAGAAGCAGGTCATAAGTACCTAGCAAGATCCTAGGACAACAAATCAGATTTTATGCTGCTTATCCTAGAATATGCAGTGGATTTTCCCAAGTCCATCTTAATAATGGCTTGTGGACTTTTAGGAAATTATCCAAGCCTTTTTTAAACCCTGCTAATTGAACTGCTTTTACCATATTCTCTGGCAATGAATTCCAGAGTTTAATTACTCATTGAGTGAAGAGAGATTTTCTCCAATTTGTTTTAAATTTACTACCTAGTAGCTTCTTTGCGTGCCCCCTAGTCTTATTATTTTTGGAAAGAGTAAACAAGCAATTCACATCTACTTGTTCCACCCCACTCAGTATTTTATTTTGTATCTTTATATTTATTGAGAGTTTTAGAGAAGCTGTACAGTAATAACCGATTTGAGCTTCTCGTTACATAACAACTACCTAATACATAAACCATTCTAACTTAAGTGAAACAACTATAATCGTGCAAGAGTGGAATAACATTTTTCTTAATTATGGGCTACAATACCATGGAGAATAGGAAAGGAAAGAAAAAAAAAGTAAACCCCATGTATCAGGCGAGGATAACTTGCACAAAGCAAAAACTGTCCGCCCCTTGACTGATGTAACTACCAGGATCTCTACCCGTCTACCCAACTATTGCAAGGTTGGCTGTATGAGTGTCAGAAGAGGTTGCCATTTATGATTAAAGGCTTACTGCTTATTGTGAAAAATTGCAGACACTCTCTCCAAATCTACAATCTGCCAGACTTTCACCCACCAGTGTTGTATAGTTGGGAGCTCTACCTTCTTCCACCTTGCTGCAACAACCAACCGGGCAGTAGGGAGTAGGTGAAAAGAGATGTGTGTCTCAAAGGGAAGGAGCTCTCCAGTCACTCGAGAAATCTCAAGTCTGACCTGAGACCAAAATATCTGTAACTTTGGGCATCCTCACCACATATGGTCAAAGTCCCCCTCGCTCCAAGCATCCCTGCCAACATGTATCAGAGTTCTCCCCCTGTATCTTATGCAATTTTACTGGGGTGAGGTACATTCTAAAAATGTTATATTGCGTGTCTAGATGTGTCAAACACTGAGACATTCAAGGAAGAGCAGACCATAACTCCTCCCAAACCTTTTCCCACCACTCAGGGTCTGCTTGTTCCCATTGTGATTTGTACAGAATCACTCCCTTAAATATTTTCCCGTAGGAATCTTATACAAAGCTGCCACCAGGCCTCTGCCCTTATGCCCTTGATATAATAATTCTTCTAATGGGGTAAGTTGTCTGAGGAAATCCCATTGATGTACATGTAGATAACGATAAACCAGCAGGACAGAAAACACCCGTGGCTTCTCTTCCATGCCCTCCCCTATCCCCTCTTGTGGGCGAAATGCCCCCTGTCTAATAAAATCATATACTTGCATTAAACCCACCTCAAACATCCACTGAAACCTTTTAGAATATTTGAATCTCGACGAATAGCTTCTGCTAAGGGCTGAAGAGACAGAGCAAATAATAGAGGGAATAACGGACATCCCTGTCTTGTCCCCCAGCGCAGAGAAAAAGAATTAGGTGCCAATTAATCTTTAATTTGGCTCTGGGGACCCTGTAGACGATAACGACAGCGCCCAAATAGCCGGGTCCAAAATTTAAGGCCTCCAACAGGCAAAAAGAAAAGGTCACTCCACCCTGTCAAAGGCATTTTCTGCATCTAGCGCTAATAGCATCGTTGGTAAGCGAGGGTCCTCTTCCACCCATTGTATCACATTAAAAACACAGCAAACATTATTCGAGGCATTCTTCCCTGTTATAAAGCCCATCTGATCCTTATGTACAATCCGGCCTATCACCCTGTTTAGATGGGTGGCCATCACTTTTGTGAGAAGCTTGGCATCTACATTCAATAAGGATATGGGCTGGTATGAGCTACAAAGTGTTTTGTCTTTCCCTGGTTTGTACAGTATCGTGATGTTGGCATCAGAAAACAAATCCGAGATCACCCCATCTTCCAAATCAAGATTGAATACCTTCAACAGCGGTCCCCCAATGATATGCCAAAATATTTTATAAAATTCTATGGGCAAACCATCTGGTCCCACTCCCTTACCAGGAGGTGAGGATTTAATTGCCGCCCACAGCTCTTTCCCTTGAATGGGAGCATCAAGCTCCGCCTTAAGATCTTCCCCAAGCTTTTTATGTTCTAAGGACAGAAAGAACTCTAGATGCTGCCCTGTGCCTGACACCTCAGAAGTATACACAGCGTAGTAATCAATAAAGTAGCTGGCGATCCTCCCCTCTTTCTATGAGATGTACCTTGCTCATCTTCTAAATAGTACTTTGTGCAGTACGTTTCTTAAGTTGTGAAGCCAGCAGTTTATTTATTCTACCTCCCGTAATTATATTATATTAGATCTACTTCCTCCTGGCTATGAAATTAAGTTCCTGCCTCAATTCAGCTACTGTATTCGTCCAGAACGCAGAGGGATCAGATTTGTGCTTAGGCTACACCTCCCTCAACTCCCGTAATGCATCCTCTTGCCTCCTAATCTTCTCCCTTTTCGTTCTTGTTCCTAGTTCAATATATTTTCCTCTAAACACCGCCTTCATCGCATCCCATAGGATGCCAAGAGGAACTTCCCCATTATCATTCAAGGAAAAGTAATCCTGTAAACATCCTTCTAAGTCCTTAACTTACTCCTGAATTACTTAGAAGAGAGGTATCCATCCTTCATACAGTTTCATCCCTCCCTCCCTTATCTCGTCTAGACAGGGCCAGCTGGAGAGGAGTATGAACAGAACTAACATATGGCGCATGATCGCACAAAGAGCGCACCTGATCCGCCACTAAAAACAGGTCTATGCGAGAGTAAGGATTATGACTCGCTGAATAGCAGGTGTAATCCTGATCATATGGATGTAACTAGTCCCTCCAAATGTCAAGGAGGTCAAATGCCTGATTGATATCCTGCAGGGATGGTGAGGAGGGTCTAGATACCACTGGAGGCACAGACCAGTCAAGACAGTCATTGATAACCCAGTTCAGGCCTCCACCTAGAAGGATAGGTAGACTGGTGCAACTTCTCAAAACTGTAAGTGTGTTCTGTATAAATTGCAGTTGTCCTTTATTTGGGGCATAAAGGTTAACCAAACAGATCAAGGCATTACTTAGGAATAATTCTATTGCTACTGCCTTCCTGTCCCGATCCCTCCACTTCTGTTGAACCCCTCCCACCTTATCCTTCCGGAGTAAATTCACCACCCCTGCACTATTGGATAACTCCCCCAGATTGAAAAACCTCCCCAACCCATGGTGCTTTAAGTTTCCGGATATCACCTCTACCTAGGTGAGTTTCTTGAAGAAGATACACCTAAGCATGCCAAAAAGAGGACCCTGCATCTCAGCCTCACCACACAAATGAGATTCCTCATTTAGGGCCCCAGAGGGAGTGCTTATAAAATAGTTGGCACTGAAGATGTAAAAGGCTCTCACGTCTGCTCTCTCTGATGAGGCTATCTCCGTGTGTGAGGTCAGAGCCCTCAAAAAAATCTGAAGTCCACCAAACAGCACAGCAGCTAGGGAACAAGTAGTCACGTCCCCATTTCTGCTATGCCACCTTCTGCGGAGTGTAAAACAGTAATCTGAAGATAAGTGAAAAAGAAAAATATTACAGTATAAAGGTGCTGCTAAAGCTGCACCCAATTCCAAGTTCTTTTTTTTTTTTTGTTACATTTGTACCCCGCGCTTTCCCACTCATGGCAGGCTCAATGCGGTAGGCAATGGAGGGTTAAGTGACTTGCCCAGAGTCACAAGGAGCTGCCTGTGCCGGGAATTGAACTCAGTTCCTCAGTTCCCCAGGACCAAAGTCCACCACCCTAACCACTAGGCCACTCCTCCACCCCACTTCAATTAGTCATCTGCCAACAGTAACCTCAGTAGTTTCATCCAGTAGCGGAGGGGCCATTATCACCTTCGGTAGATGTTATAGGGTCTCGGAATTTGGGTTCAAGAGTCCTGCTTTTTGCCAAAGCCCTTCGAGCGCACAGTCTCTCCCAATGATGGTCTGGTCTTTTAAGATTGTTATAGTCAAAGGGTGGATCATCTGGAAAATGTATCCTCAAAAATCGCTGTACTTCCTTTACATCAGAAAAAGTAATTTGTTCTTCCTTCCACCAGATCTTGAGGAACTTGGGTACAGCATTGCCATTTGAATAGCATGTGATTGTAGTTGGTGCTTCAATTCTTGAAACATCATATGGTTTTTTTTTGTCCAACTCCACACTATAATCCTGAAATAGGAGTGTCTTTATATTTTAGTGGACCTTCCCTCCGAGCCCGCTGCAGAATTAGCTCCTTGTGTCTGAAGTTTAGCAAGTTGGGCAACAAAGATCTCGGCCTTGCTCCTGGCAGAGGTGGTTGTCTGGGTACTCTGTGTGCATGTTCCATTACTATATCCCCCGGGAGGGCTGGGGAGGCAAGACCTGCAGAAGTTTATGGATGAATTCCAATGCATTATTACCCTCCTGCCCTTCAGGGATTCCCAGTATTCTCAAATTGGACTGCCTGGACCTGTTCTCCACATCATCAGTTTTATTAAGTAACTTTTGAATAATAAGATCGTGTGCCCCTGATTCTTGTCTTAAGAACTGCAGACCTTCTTTGATTGTGGCTAAAATCACCTCCATACCAGCTGAGGGTTGTGGTGCTTCAATACTTTCCAGAGTCCTCAGAGAGGAACAATTTGAGCAGGATAGAGAAGGGAGGCCCGCATGTGCTGCTATCTTGCGGCTGCATGCACTCCGTCCATGGTCTGTGGCCTGGTTGATTTTTGAGATTTAGGCAGTGGTTGAGTAGATCTTGTGAATCTCTGGGTATCTTTCCACATCTGGAACCCCCACTCATATCTGTAGAAATACTAATGCAGCTCTGGATAAACAGTTTATTAGCAGTATTTGAAAGTTCCGAGAGAGAGCAGGAAAAGCACATCTGCGTTCAAGTGGCCATCACGTGATCTCTCACTCAGTAATTTATAAACCTCTATCATATCTCCCCTCAGCCATCTTGTCTCCAAGCTGAAAAGCCCTAGCCGCTTTAGCTTTTTCTTATAGGGAAGTCGTCCCATCCCTTTTATCATTTTCATTGCCCTTCTCTGTACCTTTTCTAATTCCACTATATCTTTTTTGAGATGTGGTGACCAGAACTGGACACAGTATTCGAGGTGTGGTTGCAAAGAGCCTCTCCCCTACTACAAGCACTCCATTGGCTTCCCATAAAAGCTAGAATAAGCGTCAGGATTCTTACACTTGCCTTCACAGTCCTCCAGGGACTAACTACGTGATCGCATTAATCAACCTCCCACTCAGAAATGCCATGGCGGACCCACAAAACTACCTCCAGCTCCATTTCCCGAACTGCAAATGAGTAATCTACAAATCCCTCCACGACACAAAGTTCTCTTACCTTGCAACCCAATCCTGGAACACCCTACCCTCAAATATCAGGAACATAACCGAGTACCTTATATGTCGCAAAATGCTAAAATCACACCTCTTCTCAAAATTCTACTGACAAAGGACAAGCCTCTGAAGTTCGAGTGTTCATCTCTGACCAAGGGTCCTATCTACTCCTCTACTAAATTAAAACGAACACCTCCCTGCTTACCAGATCCAGATTCCTGCTTCCCCCCTCCCCGGAACACTACACTGTTACTTGACTCTCTAACACAAAAATTCTTCATTTTGCTGTAACACAAAGCTGCTACACTGCAGACTCGATGTTATAGTTAGCTTCCCTGTTACCCTCTAAACATGATGTTTGTAGCTCCCTATCTACTTGTTACATGGTAGATGCGCCATTAGAATAGGCCCCCCGGTTACCCCTGTAATTATGAAGTCTTGCTGTTCTCTGTTTACTAGCTACCACAGCAAGTCCTTCGTTACACTGTAAGCCTGCTGCTTGCTTACAGCTCATCAGCACAATGTAAACAACGTTTCATGTATCCTGTTATTCTGTAAGTTACATAGAACCAAACTTGATTTGGAAAATTTGGGATATAAGACTAAATAAATAGAAATGGAAATAGAAAGTAATTTTTGCTTCCTCTGGCAAAAGGCAAGCTGGGGTAGCTAGTTTGATTGGCAAAGCCTTACAATGTATAATGAATAAAGTGGTAGCTCAGCTAAATGGCAGATATGTGTTTTGTTCTGAAATGGTAAGGGCAACAATTGATTCTTGTGAATATTTATAGTCATGATGTGAGTGGGCATGCCTTTTTTTTTTTTAATTAGGGTTATTCAAAAACTATTTGCTGGTTCAGTGGGTGCAGTTGTGGCTCTGTGTACGCTGGCTTGGTGAACACAGTTGTGGCTCTGTGTGCACTGGCTCGGGTACAGATGTGGCTCCCATGTACACTGGCTCAGTGGGTACAGTTGTGGCTCTGTGTACTCTGGTTTGGTGAGTACAATTGTGGCTGTGTGTGTACAGGCTCGGTGGGTACAGTTGTGGCTGTGAGTACTGGTTCGGGTACAGTTATGGCTCCTGTGGGTGCAGTTGTGGTTTTGTGAACACTGGCTCCCATGTTCACTGGCTCGGTGGGTACAGCTGTGGCTCCCATGTGCACTGGCTCAGTGGTACAGATGTGACTCCCATTATGGCTCCTGTGTGCACTGGCTTGGTGGGTACAGTTGTGGCTGCGTGTACATAGGCTCAGTAGGTACAGATGTGGCTCTCATGTGCACTGACTCAGTAGGTACAGATGTGGCTCTTGTGTGTACTGGCTCAGTGGGTACAGTTCTGGCTCCGTGTACACTTGCTTGGTAGGGACAGATGTGGCTCCCGTGTGCATTGGCTCAGTGGGTACAGTTGTGGCTCTGTGTGTACTGGCTCGGTGGGTACAGTTGTGGCTGTGTGGGTACAGATGTGGATGTTTGTGTATTGGCTCTGTGGGTACAGTTTGGCTCCTGTGTACAGTTCTGGCTCTATGTGTGGCTTGGTGTGTGTACTGGCTCGGTGGGTACATTTGTGGCTCCATGTAGATTGGCTTGGTGGGTACAGTTGTGGCTCTGTGTACACTGGGTCAGTAGTGACAGCATACTGTAGATGGGAGGTGGTGTCAGGAAGATAGAGACCAGTTCCATCCACTGCAGGGTAATTCACATTACTGATTGCTCTTTGGCTCAGGGCTGGTGGCCTTGCTGTGAACGTGAAAGCAGTAAACTTTGGCCTCCAGCCAAAGCGTTCTCTAAGAAAAATATGTTTAGAAATGTCTGACATAGATATTGGAAACAGAACCCCTCCTCCCCCCCCTCCCCCCAGTCCCTGTACTGTTTCCTGGCTGCAGGAAGATGTGATGTTAATGCTACATTTCTTGGGGTATTCGAGATTTCTCTTGTTTTTACACCAGTTTGCAAATGCTCAGGAAGTGAGTCAGCTGTGATTATATATATTTTTTTCTTTGCTTTGGCCTCTGCAGCTGATCTCAGCTCTTTTCCCTCCCCTACAAGTCCTGGAATTGTGAAATCTGAACAAGAAGTCCCAGTTTATGTAGGTCGGCCAGCTTCCCGGAGTCTGCAGTGCATGACAGAGAGAGAGAGAGGCTTTGTGCTGCTTTTGGCACAGGAGGGAGGCTGACATTTGTACACCCCTCACACAGAGTCCCTTTATCTCCCCTCGGCTTCAGTTCTAATCCCCGGCTCTGCCATGGACTCCCCCTCTTATAAAACATTTACTCCTTTTTCATTCTGTTATAAACAAGTGGGGCTTTGGGTATTTTTTCGATTAGGAAACATGGAAGAAGTGATGATGAGAAAAACAGGGTGTTTCCACTTACACTGAGAACATCAATTTAACTCTTTCTCTGCGGACTTGCTTCTAGGTTTCCTTTCATATTGGATCATCCAGATGGATTTTTTGTCTTCTTAAAAAAATAAAAAAGGTCATTCCATTTATCCATGTGTTTTTTAAATCACCTTTCCTTGATTCCCTCTGCTTTGGCAGCTGTATGTGTATGAATGAGATACCTGCAGGATGCTCTGATGATCCTCTCTCATGCTGTCTATTCTGAATTTGTGCATAAAGGCCAAACCGGCCCATGTGCACATGAATTTTCCCCATGAAGGCAAACCCAGTTTCTTCTCTCCACACCTCTTACCTGACTTCTTGTCCTGTTTGGATTATTGTAATTCTTTGTCCTTAGACCTTCGTCCTTTGTTAACTGGAGCCTCTCAGTTTGAGCATATTAATCTGATTCTTTCTTCAGTGCATTGGTATGTTAAATTTAAATTATGTATGATTTTCAAAATATGCTCCGGAGAAGCATCCTCTTATATGACAACATCTGTGAAGCCACATTTGCCTAATAGAACTCTAAGGGCCAGATGCACAAAGCTTACCGTGCTATTAAGTGCTTAGCCTTGGGGGGGGGGGGGGGGGGAAGATAAATGGAGGTAATTCAAAATTGTTATTATATGTTTACCTGGTCTCTGCCAACAATGTTCCTAGCTTGTTATTTGTGGCTTATTTGTGCTAATAAATATGATTTAAATATTAAGTGCTTAGCCCCCACCCAGTGCATCCCAGAATGCACTGGGCAGGGCCTGGGCATTACCATTTTGAGCTGGGTGGGCCTGAGGCAGAAGGGTGGAGCTATTGCTCCTGCCTCCACTTTGTAAAGGTACAGGGAGGGGGGTGTGTATGCACGTGTTGTGGGGAAGGAGTCCGGTTCACTGGACCACCAGGGAAATTTTTTTAAAAAGATTCGGGGGGGGGGGGGGGGTGTCAGGATCCACTGGACCACCAGTAAAAATACTTTTTAAAAAATTGTGTTGGGGGGGGGGGGGGGAAGGAATCCAGTGCATCAGAGCTGTCAAATGCATTTGATAGTTCAGATTCCCAAACAGCGAGCAATGCACAAAGGGGGATCCGTGTAGCTCATTTGCATGTGATCCCCTTTGTGCATCCCTCTTTCTTTGTGAGTTGCTAAATTTTACCAAGGCAGCCGTACTTTATGACTGCCTTTGAGGATCAGTCCCTAAGTTCTGAAGGTGCTAGGCTTCTGCACCCAGTGCTACGCCCAGTGCTACGTCATTTCAATTGGCAGGCACTTAAAAAGTCTTTTGCCCTCTGGGCCTTTGGAATGGAACAAATTGCCAGATGAAATCAGAATGTTAGAAGACTACTGTACCTTTAGGAAACAAGTCAAGACTATTTTTTAGGCAGACATTTGGTGACTGAGGGTTGTACCTTGCTGAGGAATAATTTGAATATTGTACTAATACAATATGTTTTGCATTACGTAATGTTGTAAGTATCTTATTATATATGTTTTCAGTGTTCACTGCCTAGAACTGTGGATATTTGCAGTTGATAAATATTTGAAATAAATATGTTTCCCACCACTCCATATCCTCCCCAGCATGCTCTAATCTATTCCCTTGATGGCCTCCAGCACCTAGTCTGGCAGGTAACCTCAGGTTTTAGGTTTAGATTTGTTAATTTCTATTCTGCTTTAAACCAAAGTAGATTACAGGATAAAAACACACATTATAAAATATACCAAACACATAAATAAAAAAATACATTACTTGCTAAACGATGTCTTGCTCTGCAAACAATCAGTCCCAGAGCGCCATCTAACAGGATTTCTTTCATCCCCTTCCATTCTGTATGCGTACAGCTATATTACACCCTTCACATTGGCACGCTGTCTCCACTTGTTCTGTAATCTAAAAGCATGCCAACTTCATTCTGACTTGCATCCTAAAAGATGAAGATTTATCAGCACTTCGACCTCCTTTTGCTCACTGAACTTTTGGATTAACCCATGTCCCAGTTTTCTTAGAGGTCCACAGCAGCTGTATCCCTGCTGTCCAGGAGTAAAAGCGTTTTTTGTGCATGCTGTACCGAAGCCTCCAGTACAAATGCCTGGTGCCTGTTTAGAGCCAGTGGCTACCAGAAAGGAGGGAATCAGGAGGGGCATTAGAGAGCACCAGGTGGCAGTGAAAACACAAGTAGACAGGGGTCTTTGAGCCATTCACATGTTTATGGTCCCTGTCACACTACCAGTCCATCCTTCTTATCACACCAGTGGGTAGCAGAAATTTGCAAAGCACCGGGGAGGTTAGACAGCTGATGTGAGCTTTGAACCCATGGGCAGGAGAGGAGCAGGTTACAGAAGCACTAGACCTGCTGCACTGGCATCTGCATTCTGCTCTCAGCTGGGATTGGGCTGCCTGGAGGAAGAGTAGGAGCCGGGGAGAGATGCACAAATGTAAACATTAGCCCCTGGTGGGTGCTGGACATAATGATCCCTTCTTTTTAGGTGTCAATGCTGGCGGACCCGTACAAAATCTGCACGGGGTTCTGAATATTCCTTTTGCTATTATTTGTCTTGATTAGGTTATAAGCTTCTAATCTTACCACCCTCCCTGCTTGCCTCTGGTATATGTACTTCACAAACCATAAGAATAACGCGAGCTTTGCCTTTTAAAGACGTTTGGGTTTCAGCTGCACCCCCTGGTGGCCGCAACTCATATTGCAGGTGTCATTTTCCCCTCTCGAGTCTACGTTTCTATTCTTAGCCACAGACATGGAGAGCAGCGAGTGCTTTGCACGCACTTACTGCGCTGACCTGAAACAGAAGGGGCAGTCGTATTTCCCGAAAATCTGGATTTTTAACATGGAGAAGGGCCAGGATTTGCAGTAGGGCTGGTGATGATTTGAACTGATCTGTTCTCCACTGCTCAGGGGAGCTTGTACAGCTTTGGTTTGTGTGCCTCCCTAGGAGGTGTTTCTTGCTTGCCTGTGTGTTGTCAGCTTCCTCAAAATGGCAATATGGGGAGTGGAAAGACATCTACAACCAGGAAATGAGGGCAGCTGGTTCTGCTACTATGATCACGGCCAGGGAACTGGTGTGAGAGCCCTTCCTCACTAACGGGGACAGTGAAACGCAACAGTAAAAGTCCAAACTAAAGAGAAATCTTTCTAAATAGAGTGACGGGAGAGTCTGTGTCTCGCCTCTTCCTTCTTCCTGCAGTGTAAGTAAATATTACATAAGCCTTTTGGACTTGCGTTGCTTTTTCCTTGCCCTCCAAACTAAGCTTAACGTTATTATTTTTGGCGCTTTTCCTTCTCTGAGTTTTGGGTTTCGTCATTGTATGTTTTGATGTGGCCCTGTAACAGTAACACAGCATCTTGCAGCGGTTTTGTACCTCTGTAGTAATAGATGCCTGTAAATTGGGACCCTGTAGCCTGCCTAGTCGCCCACCTTCCCTGAATGCTGTTTGTTATTCTTTATGTGATTTGTGGTGCTTGGTATCTCTGGTATTATTATATAGGATGTATTTTTCAGTTAGTGTTTTGAGTAGGGAGAAATAAAAAAAAAAAAAAAATCCTATTTTTTTCTGTTTGGTGAGGATTAAGAGAGGGTTTTGTATGTGTGTATTTTTTTTTTTTTTTTTTTTTTGAGAACGGCTGAACTGGGATTCTTGCTTCCAGGGCAGCCCATATGGCTATTAAATGGTAAAATTACTTTGTATTTGATTTAATTCTTCACCTTTCTAGATCTTAATCTCAAGGCAAGCTGCAGATTCAGGTATAATAGCTAGATCATAAACCCTTTGGGGGAGGGACCTACCGTTTGTACCTGAGGAAGATGAAGTGAGTGGCCTAAGGAGTGTTAGTGGGAGAAACAGGATTTTTTAAACTCTGGCTTCTCTTGTTCTTGGCCTGCAGCACTAATCAATAGGTTATCCTGATGTCTGTAACATTTGCCTTTTGAGAGAACTCTTTTATTAATAGTATGAGCTGTACACATAAATCATGGCTGTGCCCCAAACGTTTGGTGGGTTTTTCGGGAGGGAGGGGGGTCTCTATATTTATTTTTGGAAATGTAAGATCCCCCCCCCCCCCAGAAAGGAAACATTTGCTGCAAGGAGAGGGGAAGATGGTGCTTTTGTGACTTGTAATATAAGACTGAGATCCTGCTTACTTAATCCCGCCCATGCCACTGATACTCACTGCTCTGCTTAAAGCAGTGGCGTAGCCAGAAGGCCAATTCTGGGTGGGCCTTACCCAAAGTGGGTGGGCATGCAATTCTCTCCCCCCCACCCTCCGTCTCTTGTCCTTGTTTCCTCAAAATGTAAATACCTGAGCTGGCAGGGATGCCAAGCCCCACCAGCCAAAGACCTTTCCAGCCTGAGTCATGCCTGCAGCGGCACTTATTCAGAAGGCATGCTTTGTCGCTAATGCTGGCTCTCCTGTGCATGCTCAGTTAGACCCCAGCATTAGCAGCGAAGTGCGTCTGCTGAATAGGTATTTCTGTAGGCCAGCAGGGCTTGGGATCTCCCATCAGCTAGGAAAGCAGAGGGGTTCCGAGCCGAAAGTGAGGCGGCCTAGATCCCCAAGGCCCTCCATGGCTATGCCACTGGCTTAAAGTATAGGTTGCTAAAACCTCTATGACAGGAGAAATGGCATCACCCTGTGAAAAGTAAGTTCCTTTTCTTCCTTGCCCAGGAATATGCTCTCTGTTTTCCTTAGGTGAAAGGGCATTTAGCTGTCTGCCAAGTTCTCCGTCGACAATTGGGGATGAATTGATTATAGAAGAGGGTGTTTTTGACTGATGTCACTGATATGAATGCTGCTGCTGTTGTGGAGTTCCTGCACAGCTGTTACTTAACTACTCTCCTTAAGCTGCAGTATGGACACGTTTCTGATTTCACAATATTTTTTCAGTTGCAGCCAGAGAGAAAGTGTGTGTGTGTTCTCATTCTTATTTATTTTAACTTTCTGTTTTTTTCCCTAAGTGTTCTTTATAAAAGAACTCCAGAAAAAAAATCTTGATGTTTTCTCCCATTTTTTTTCCTTAGACTATTTTTCTTGAAAATTGAACTTGGCTTGGTTGACAGATTTTGCACTAGCAATCAGACAGTGAGCAGCTTCAAAAGATGCACTTGTGGTTGAAAAATGTCTACATGCTACTTGTTATGGGATGAGACCATGAAGTCCTCAGTTTCTCCCATTGTGATTGGATATCACCTAGAGCCCGAAGCCTTTGTTGGACCTCCCCTCTAATTGTGAGGCAGCAGAAATCAGAGAGAGGTGAGAGGAGCAGTTCCAATGGGCTTGCAGGCCTGTTCCTCTCCAATTGATAGTAAGAGCCGGAGGTCTTTCTACTCCTAGGAGTCAATCTCTTCCAAAGGAGGATGTGTTTTATTTATTATTTTATTTAGATTTTGCACACACCTTTTTCAGTAGTAGCTCAAGGTGAGTTACATTCAGGTACTCTGGATATTTCTCTGTCCCAGGAGGGCTCACAATCTAAGTTTGTACCTGAGGCAGTGGAGGGTTAAGTGACTTGCCCAAGATCTCAAGGAGCAGCAGCGGGATTTGAACTGGCCACCTCTGGATTGCAAGACTGGTGCTCTAACCACTAGGCCACTCCTCCACTCAAAGAAGAAGGCATCACAAAGGTGTTGCCAGGAAAAGAAGGCTAGATCCCACTCTGCCACAGGCTCAACGTGGGTGATAACAGCTGTGATGTAGGAACTGTCAGCATGAGAGAAATTCCTCCATCCATGCTTGATTCTGAAAATCATGAACGTCTCATTGACACATACTCTTCAGTCACTTAATGGTGGAACTGCAGGTACCGCAGACATCATTTTCAAGCAATATTATCACTGAAAATATATGAGCAAGTAGTGCCCATCTTGGGTGTAGAAGTTGATGACTCCTTGCCTGGTCCTTCCTTGTTACCCATCAAAAAGATGGGTCTACTTGATGTTATTCAAGGAGTAGGGAAGGGATGTGGGGCAACCATTCCAGGCGGGACACCAAAAGCTGAGTAGATAAAATCTTTATTGTCAATGACCAAACATAAAAGACACGGTTCAGTGTTTCTGCAAATGGTATGCCTGCCTCAGGAGTCAATGTATCTGTGTCAGTTGTGGATATATTTTCAGTTGTGCAGTCTTGTAGTTGGAAAGCTACCTTTCCTAAATCATCCAATGACAACTCAAAACGCACAGCGATATTCTTGGAA
This sequence comes from Microcaecilia unicolor, assembly GCF_901765095.1. NCBI lineage: Eukaryota > Metazoa > Chordata > Amphibia > Gymnophiona > Siphonopidae > Microcaecilia > Microcaecilia unicolor. The sequence goes on from NC_044032.1 coordinate 257,204,514, forward strand.
TCCATCCTTCACTTCAAGACTTTGCAGTACATGGCAGTTCCTGGGAGGAGGACCCTCAGTGGTTGGATAGGGTGTGGGATTGCTCAGGAGTGCATCATCACTTGAAGATCTAATTGTTCCAAATTCATACACAAAATGTCAAGCGTGATACCCTTCACTCTCTAGAAAGGTGAAAAACCAAAGGCAGATATGGTTATAGTTTATTAAAATTTGCTATATTGCCACCCATGAAAACAGGTCTAGACGGTTTACAGACTTATAATAAAAAAAATCAAAGAAAATGAACTCCAGTGTTTTGATAGAATCCATTTAACACACCTAGTTACATGAATCTAAAATTTAATAAAACAATTGAAAATCCTCCTGCAATTTTCTTTGAGAACCACCTCCCCTTTCATTTGCAAAATGCAGAACCAATACACAGGCTTCTCAGAGAGCTCCTTTGAGAATGTGGCAAAATCACATCTCCTGTTTGCAAGCAGCAAGGAAACCGAACCTGAAATACAGAGCACAGTTCAGTCCTGATAGTAGGATGGGGTCCAGCTATCACACCATTCATTCATTGGTGGTAGAATCTACTTCAAATTAAAAAGCAAATAGTTCCACATAACAAACGCCCTGCCTAAGAAGGAAAAACCTTGGATCTCACCGGGAAGAAAGTGTTTCAGGGTCCTATGCTAAGGCGTGCATGATGCATATGTGCACAAGTGTCTACAAAAATAAAAGCCTTTCTGGAAGCTCTTCCTCAGTGTGAAAGTGACTTTTTAAAAAAATATTAATTTACTTATGTTGAGGAATGGGAAATAACTGATCAGCCCAGCCTATGAGGCTGTTGACATAGCAGCAAAAACATGCATAGCCACCTTGTTGGGCAGATTGGATGGACTGTGCAGGTCTTTATCTGCTGTCATTTAGAGTTTGTTACTGTTTTATTGTTCAGGAGCAAAGTAAAGGAAATGGGTTAATAAAGGACCCCTGCTCCACCTCTCAAGTTCTTGTCTCTGACATAACAGATCAATCCAGTCCATGCAGAAGACTTTTTTTTTTATACCAAAGGAGAAGACACTGCTCACACCACAGGCAGAGGCAAAAGCAAAAACAGCTTCTAAACTAATTGCAAGAGAGCTGGGACTCGGGAGGCAGGCTGACTTGGGCTACAGTATAGCCTAAATCTGCTCTGAGCTTCTGAAGACAACCAACACAAACACACCTTTTATTCTGACATCCATTCCAGTAGGAAGCAGAATCCTGTCTTTACCAAGTCTTGGCAGCCAATAATGAAAAACGAATGAGGACTTAAACTGTGAACTATTGGGTTGTCTGTTTTTCTGAGTTTGTATTTTCAGATCTTCCCATTCAACTCTCCATTCAGCTGCAGGAATCTCTGACAGAAAGCAATGGACCAAGTCCCAGAATTGGTCATCAAAAAGGATTTCTACTCCAGATATTTCTCAGTTCCAAAGATACTGAGACATTTTGGGTCGGTATTAGTTCTGAGAGACCTTAACATCATTTATTACCAGTACAGCTTACTTTTGTAGGCTGCCTGCCTTATAGAAGAACAGGAGTCCTCAATTAATTCCATCTACCTCTGCAAATAGGAACCTCTTTAATTTCATCTTAAATGCCTTAATTTTTCCATAACTGGATGACTGACTGGTAAAGGGGTTTTCCCCCAGAGGCCCAGACATTTTCTTCAAATGATGATAGTGTCATTGGGTTTCCTATAAATTACTCAAGATCAACTTTACAAAAACCCCAACTATACAAAGCTTGTTTTCTGCATAACTTGTTAAATTTCAATAAAATTTGGGATATATCATCCTGAATAAATTTGGAATAAGCCTACACTCATGCTGGCCAGCTCACATAAATGAAGTCACTTCACTACCTGGTTCTTCAGCTGTTGCAATGTTTTCTTCAGTGCGAACTGATCGGGCCCTGTTGCTTCCTGACTGACAATCAGTTGAGCCCATTTCTCGCAATTTCTTCAAAATATATTCTACATTTATCCTCTTCCACCTCTTTTCTGAAAACTCTTGTACCAATTTATGAGAACCATAGCCTTTCTCCAGATAAAAATGTTTAATAAGGATCAGATCCTCCTGATTGAAAAGCACATAAGAAAATAAGAATAGCCATACTGGGTGTGACCAATGGTCCATCTAGCCCAGTATCCTGTTTGCAACAGTGGCCAAGTCAGATCACAAGTACCTGGCAGAAACCCAAATAGCAACATTTCATACTACCAATCCCAGGGCAAACTGTGGCTTTCCCATGCCTGTCTCAATAGAAGTCTATGGACATTTCCTCCAGGAACTTGTCCAAAACCTTTTAAAACCCAGATACACTAACCGCTGTTACCACATCCTCCAGCAAAGAATTCCAGAGCTTAACTATTTTTTGAGTGAAAAAATATTTCCTCCTATTTGTTTTAAAAGTATTTCCATGTAACTTCCTTCAGTGACCCATAGTCTTTGTACTTTTGGAATGAGTAAAAAAATCGATGCACTTCTGCTCGTTCTACACCACTCATGATTTTGCAGACCACAGTAACTAATTATGGTTAAAGAAATGGCGTCTTTGCATATCATGATGATAATCGCTAAGTGGTGGCGATGTCATTTAATTGAGGTGGCCAGCAGGAGTGTAAACTTATTGCAAATTTATTCAGGATGACATATCCCAAATTGTATTGAAATTGGCCAAGTTTTAACAGAGTTATGCAGAAGAAAGGTTTTGTATAGTTTGTTTTTTAAACATAGTGTAGTACATTGAAGGCCTTCCCACTTGATTGTTCTTGTAGATCAGAGAGCATACATACAAGAATCTCGTGATTTAATAAGTTATCTATGCGAGAAGGCCAAAAGGCTCCTATTTTAAAAAGGCAGCATAACTCCCAGAAGCACCCCAATAGTTGAGACACAGATTTTTATACAAGCTTCAGAGGAATGTATAGAGTACATGTGGGATATACACACAACTCTGTCCCCATGAATGCCTATATAAGGTGTGTGTGTAAGTACACACACCGTCCTGTAGCTGCTTGTACTTATATGTGTGCATACCACCATGCAGTTTTACAAAAGGCTTTTTCTACGTGTCAGATGGGCTTTTTGTGTGGAAAACCCTTTATAAAATGATCCCATATATGTATGGCAGTGGATCTTGCCAGTATTTTCAAGGTGTGTAGCATGGAAAGAAAGGACCTATCTCATAAGTCTTGTCTGTAGTTTCTATGTTATGTTCTGATGTTAGGGCCGGGTTGTCTCAGGGTTTCTGTCCTGCTGTCAGCTAAGCTTGTGGGTGCTAATTATGCTAATTCTGTTGAGCACTGTTGTAGTACAATAGAACCTGGATACCTCTTTGTTACAAAAGGCAGTTAAGCAAATAATTGCATAAATTCAACTGAAACTTGCCTTGCCCTGGCTCTCCTCCCTGCATGTAGCCCAGTGCAGGACAATAAGGTGTCAGAAACAGATGATCCCACAAAGAAGGCACCGAAGGCACCCAGTCAACCAGTGCTGAAGAAGACTCTTCCACTGGTGGGGATTGGGGACCCCTGCCAGCAAACAAAGTACCTGATGCAGTGTGGGGGGGGAGGCAGCTAAACAGTGCCCTCCCACCTCAGGCTCTGGCCCCCCCCTCCTGCTGAGGTCTGGCTACGCTCCTGCTTTCCTGCCCGCTTAAATCGCTTTGAATATTGACCCCATAATGTATAAACATCTGTGAAAAGAAGCCCTAAATATAATAGGCCAACATAGTTGGCTCAGAAATTGATCATAAGAATTACCACACTGAGTCAGATCAGAGATCCATCTAGCCAAGTATCCCGTTTCCAGCAGTGGCCAGTCCAGGTCACAAGTACCTGGCAGAGTCCAAAAAATTAGCAGGATTCCATGCTGCCGATCCCAGAGATGAGCAGTGGCTTTCCCCAGCTTTACCATAATAATACGTTTCCCCAGGATTCTATATAGATCACCCAAATTTGGGCACAAATTAGAGCCATTAACAGGCAATTGGTGTTAATTGTATGTTAAATGTTACACATGTCTCAGTATGGACCCCGCCTAGGTGGGCTATAATTTTTTAAAATATAAAAATAAGGGTTTTTTTTTTACTAAGGCATGCTAATGGACATCTTCTCATTTAGCATGCCCTAAATCTGTAGGCACGCCTTAGTAAAAGGACACCTTGGCACTAATTTGGACTTACATGTGCATCTGCCTATATGCTAAATGCTGTGTGCTCAAAGTGTCTCACAGTAACCCCAAAAGGGGTGTGGCCATGGGAGGGGCTTGGGTGAGTCAGGGGCATTCCAAAAATTTAGGCGTATTGTGTTAGAATTCGTAGGTTGCACACCCAACTTATGTACCAGGTTATACCAGGTTTCAGCAGGCTTAAGTCCTCGCACCCAAAATTGGTTGTGGAAATCTGCACTAAACACTGTTCTGTAAAGGGCGCTTGGTGTGGAATGCCCTTTATAGAATACGAGTTTAGCGTGGTTCGTTCTGCTGCCCAAATTTGACCATTATTTACTGAATCTGGCCCTTATGATCCAGTCAGTGCTGTCTGCTGATGGTTCCCACTAGGCAGGTGACTCAGGAAGAAGGAAGGAGAGACAAGCATTTTCAGTGTGGGACGATTTTTACCTATTTGTCTTTTATTAGTCTTAAAATACCACCTTTCAAGACTCACACTCAAAGCAGTTTACAATAATAGCATTTCAGTGAAAAATAAAAGAATGCCAAAGAATTGATAGGAAAGAAAAGAGTGTGGGAAAAGTGAGGGTAGGCAGTGCAGTTAATGCTGTGTTCTCAGGGATCATGTACATGCCGCAACCCGTCTGTTCACTGAAGGTCTTAGTACAAAGCAAGAACAGCCACCCTAAATTTGGGCCAGGCTCATTCAGAGCATAGATTAAGTAGAAGGGTGTTGGGAGATCACGTGATGCACGGCTAGAGAGCGGTTGTCGTTGTGCTGAGCTCCCGCCTCCCGCCTTTTTCGCCCAAATATTTTACCTTCATCGCTTTGGGGAATGGAAAGCACATCGCAAGAGACCAGGCAGATTGGTGAATCACTGGGCAAAGTTGCGGAGCTGGAGTTGCGAGCGATGGCCGCTAAATCGGCAAAAAAAGATGGGACCCGGGGTTGCGCTACTGAAGCCAAGGTGGCGGACGGAGAAGGAGAGAGCCCGAAATCAGTGAGTTCCGCGTGGGCGGCGGAGGTTTCTGCTATTTTGGAGGCTTCGGTGGACACCAAGCTGCAAAAGATCGTGGATCAATTAGTGGGCATTGATGAAAAGCTGGAAAATATCCACTCGGAGTTTTCCCTTTATAAGCAGCGCCTTTCAGATGTGGAGGACCGGGTTCAACAACAAGAGAAAATGCAACAATCTTTGCAAAGCAAAGTGGAAAAGTTGGAGAGCAAGCTTGAAGACCTGGAGAACCGGGCCCGGAGAAGTAACATCAGAATGGTAGGCCTGCCTGAAAAGATTAAAGATTCAGAACTGAGGGATTTTTTGGAAAGCTGGCTACCCAAAATTTTAAAATTGTAATCAGTGGCTGGGCCCTTAAGAGTGGAGCTCGCTCATAGGTTGGGGCCTGGGAACCCGAAATACCCGCGCCCCCGAGTTGTAATGTTCAAAGTCCTCAATTTTGCTCACATGCAAGACATTTTTCGAGCTTTTCGGAAGGCTGGGACTGTACAATACGAGAATGCTACAGTGCGTTGCTTCCAGGACTTTTCGGCTGGAGTATCCATGCAGCGGCGAGCGTTTCGTGAAGTTTGTCAGCTGTTATTTACCAAGAAAATACAGTTTGCCTTGTTATATCCGGCCCGTTTAAAGATCTGGCACAATGGGAAGCAGACCATGTTTTCCTCGGCTGCAGAGGCGATGCAATTTGTGAATCGAGACTTGGTTGCTGAGGGACCAGCGTGAGTTGGTGTATGAAGGGCTAATGACGGTGCGCTGATGATGGCGGTTTCTGAATGCTGCAGTGGAGCAAGTTACCCAGGAGGTTTTAGAAAGGGACTTGTACAATTAATTGTTCGGAGAGGTGTAGCTTCCTAAGGAACCGGGGAGTTGGCGGGAGGGTTACGACTTGAATGTTTGCACTGTTTAAATTGTGTTTTGGGGACATGAGCCTCATTTACCATTGTTTAGGCCTTACTATATATTTTTGTAGCCTGGATGATGGGGCTAGTTTCATAGGTAAGGGTGGGGGACAATAAAAGGGAAGGTTTGTTGTGATAGTTATTCTAGTGGGATATTGCACTATAAGTGCTGGATTAAACATATGAAGGGGGCCATCAGTTGGCCATGTTCTATGTTATATTGGGCTTTAGGAGGGAGTGCAAAATAATTGGAGGAGGGTGGAGATGGGAGGGGGAGCTCGTCTGATCTTAGACCATGGTACTACTGTGGGGAGCTTCTATGGGGGGGGAGGGAGGGTAGGGGTGGGAAGGAGGTGTCCGAAAGGGTAGGGGTGGGAAGGAGGTGTCCGAAAGGGTTGAGTCTAAATGGGCAGAATCTTTGGGGATTATGGGGAGGAGACCTAAGGGCTGGGGGGTGTCCTCTCTTCTTGTTCAAATACATAAGCTTTATTGTGTTAATATGGGACTTCTGGTGCTCTGGGGTCACTTAAAATTGTTTCTTGGAATATAGGGGGAGTTTCTTCTCCGATAAAACGGACAAAAGTGATCCAGTCTCTGAAGAGACAAAAAGTAGATATTGCTCTATTGCAGGAGACACATCTCTCATCGGGGGAACACCTTAAGTTTAAGATGGGATGGGTGGGATCTTTGTTAGAGGCCTCAGCGGTAGGGCGGAAGGCTGGGGTGCTAATCCTTTTTAGGAAGGGTTTACAAATTAAGACAATATCCACAATAGTGAGCCCGGAGGGCCGATATATTTTGGCCTCGATGGAAGTTGAAGGTCAGAGTCTGGTGATCTATAATGTATATGCCCCAAATATGTTTGATAGGGAGTTCTTTCAGGGGTTAATTTCTAAATTGGCTATGTTCAAAGGGGGGAACATCATTATGGGAGGAGATTTTAATTTGGTGTTTGACCCTCTGCTTGATAGATCTGGCTCCGGTGCTGGGAGTTCGGGGGGGGGGGGGGGGGGGGGGGGGGAGTAGTTGGGCTCTGTCAATTGCTTTGTGAAGCGTTAGACTTAGTGGATGTGTGGCGTGGCGTATCTTGCACTCATCGGAAAGAGACTGTACCCATCTTTCAAGAGCCCATGCGTCCCAGTCTCGTATAGACTACTTGTTTGTTTCGAGCTCTCTTTTCTCAGGTGGCTCAGGCTGAGATTGGCCCTTACGCTGTCTCGGACCATGCCCTGGTGTGGCTGATGTTGGTAGGTCAAATAAAGGGGGATAGAACACGTTTTTGGAGATATCCTCTGGAATTGGTGAGGGACCAGAAATTTCAGGCATTCTTGGAGGAGAGAATGGCAGATTATGAATTTCATAATGGCATTGACAGAAAGCAGCCGGTCCTTTTTTGGGAAACGGAGAAAGTGGTATTATTTCTTATTGTGCTCGATCTCGGAAACTTCGAGATAAGGAGATTTTACGTTTGGAGTTGCAGATTCGGAGATATAGGAGGCAATATGGGTGCAGTGCTACTTCTGAGAATAGGGCAATGTTATTGGTAGCGCAAAAAGAACTAAATGAGTTGTTGCACCAGCGAGCAGCCAAAACTCAGTCTTATAAGTATAAACTATTCCGGTATGGTAATAAGGCTAGACAGTTGTTGGCAAATATGGTGAGGAAAAGAGGAGGATCCTCTAAAGTTTTACAGTTGAAGGCTTTGGATGGGAAGATGTTGAGATCAGATCAGGAAATAGCGAATCGTTTTGGTCAGTTTTATGAAGCCTAATATGCCAGACCAGAAGATGAGGGGTTGAGTACCGACTTGTTTGTAGATTCTGTAGATTTACCTAGGCTCTCTCCTCGACAATTGAAGATGCTAAATAGCCCAATTATAGAAGGGGATCTTATGTTGGCACTGCAGCAAAGTGCTTCTCATAAAACGGCAGGTCCGGATGGCTATCGTATAGAATTTTATAAACAGTTCTATGAACATCTTAAAGGGTTGCTTCTGTCCTTGGTGTTGGAGCAGACTATTCCAGAGACAATGAAGGTAGCTCAGATTGTAGTAATCCCTAAGGCGGGAAAGAACATAGTGGACCCGGGTCATATAGGCCCATCTCTCTTCTTAATATGGATGTCAAGCTGTATGCGAAAATTCTGGCAAATAGGCTGGCTCAGGTGATCCCAGACTTGGTAGAAGAGGCTCAAGTAGGTTTTGTGAGGGGGAGGACAGCGGTTCGGAATGTGCGTGCTATATTGACATCCTTAGAGACTGTGAAATATAAGCGTTTATCTTCTCTGTTAATTAGTTTTGATGCAGAGAAAGCTTTTGACCTGGTGCGATGGCCTTATTTGTTTGACACTCTGCAGCAATATGGTTTTCAAGGGTTTTTTCTTGATGCACTTCAGGTGCTGTACTTGGAACCTTTGGCGTATGTTTGGGTAAATGGGGTATGTTCCTGTTCATTTAATATCTTTAGAGGCACAAGACAGGGTTGCCTGCTTTCTCCTTTATTGTTTGTGTTGTCTCTGGATCCCCTGGTTCATGCGATACAATCCCATCCAGAGATCAAAGGACTTTGGACTTTGATCTGTTGACTTCTCGGATTCCGGAGATGACTGGGAATGCAGGTCTTCGGGAATGTCAATACCGAATTCTACATAGAGCATACCTCACAAAGACTCAGATCTTTCAGATGGGCGGGGTTCAAAGTCCTCTGTGTGAGAAGTGTGGGAAGCTACCGGGGTCTTTGGTTCATTGTTTATGGGAGTGTTATCAGGTACAACGCTTTTGGACCGCTGTCCTGCACTATTTGTCCTTTTTGTTGGGCTCTAAAATTGTACGCTCCCCGATTGGGATACTGTTGGATAAATATGAGACCTTTGTCTTGCAGGGCAAATCAGAGAAAGTTTTGGTTCGCAAGGCTTGTCTGGTTGGTAAAAGGTTACTTCTCAGTTAGTGGGTGGGCAGCTCTCTCCTGGATTTCTGGCACTGGAGATATAGACTTCACGAGCTGATGCTCTTTGAGCGACGGGCGGTATGAGGATCCCCTAAGAGGAGGAGGGTTTCTTTTAGACATTTGGGGCCCATATATTCAGTCGTTACATACAAAGGGTAGAAGTATGGTACTTAATTCCCTTTGAGTTTGGGTAGGATGGGGTAGATTACATGTAGGTAAAGACTCTGAAAGGCACCTCTGTCGGGGAGGGGAGGTTAAGAGATGCATGGGGGGTGGTGGAGTAATGGGGTGGGATAGAGAATGTGTAATTTAGTAATATTAGATGTGCTTCTATTGTTCTGCCACCAATGAAATGCTGAATCATAAGTAAAAAGGGGGGGGGGGGGGAACGAATGTAAAGCAGAGCAGTGTAATAGTAAGCAACGACAACAGAGTATTGTTTGAAGTTAGTATTTTATTTGGAAGTTCATTTAACCGTATAGATATAAACATTTTGTCCATAGTAACAAAGGTGGGAGGGGAGGGGGGAGGGGAAAAACTTGGATAGCAGAAAGTACGATCTATATTTATAAGTATGTTATGTTCTTCAAACAATTATATATCACAAAGTATGTCCAAGTGTAACATGCTGAACCATTAATAAAAAATTGTTGAACCTTAAAAAAAAAAAAGTAGAAGGGTGTTCCAGAGTGATGCAGCAGTATGAGAGAGAGAGCGTGCTGTCATGTGGATTCTTGTCTGGGCCTAACAGCTGAAAGGATAGCAAGGGTTTAAAATTATGAGGGGCACAAGGTAGGAGAGCTTATTGTGAAATAGAGCAAATGTTAATATTTTCAGTTGTATTCAAAATCAGACAGGAAGCTGGAGTGTCACAGGAATGGAGTAACATGGTTGAGGCAAGAGGAAGTAAAAGCTGAGCTTTCAGTTTCCAGATATTGAGTTAGTGATGGTGGATATACAATTTCCTCTTTCCCTTTGGTGAAGATAGGAATGGGTCATATCTGTTTTGAATTATAAGTTAATTACATTTGAATGCAGCTGTTTTATGTTTATAGACCACCTTCTCATTCCACAGGTTGATTGAGGCAGTGTACAAGTTTTTCTAACTAAAATAAAACTGTCTCTATGTAATATATTCATGCACTTAAGTGTGAATACTGAGGGCCCATTGCACAAAGGCAGCCATAAAATATGTCTGCCTTGGTAAAATTTAGCAACTCGCAATCAGTGATGCACAAAGGGGATTACATGCAAATGAGCTGCACGGATTCCCCTTTGTGCATCGCTCGCTAATTGCAAGTCCGAGCTGTCAAATGCATTTGACAGCTTTGATGCACTGGCCCCCCCTGACCCTACACTTAAAAAAAAAAAATTTTCTCTGGTGGTCCAGTGGACCCCTCTCCCTCCCCAAATCTGTTTTTGTTTTTTAATTTCCCTGGTGGTCTAGAGTCCCTGACCCCACCCCCCAATCTTTTTTTTAAATTTTCCATGGTGGTCCAGTGAACCAAACCCCTTCCCCCGCATGTGCACACCCCCCCTCCCGGTCACACCTGCATCCCTCTCTGTACCTTTGCGTGATAGAGGCAGGAGGGCAGGAGCAATAGTTCCTCCCTCCTGCCTCAGGCCTGCCCGGAACAAAATGGCAGCACCCAGACCCTGCCCAGTGCATTCTGGGAATGCACTGGGTGGGGCTAAACACCATATATTTCCTTATATGTTTCTTAGGCCTGCTCAGTACATCCCAGAATGTACTGAGCAGGCAGGCAGGAGGGAGAAGCTGTTGCTCTTGCCCTCCTGCCTCTACCTTGTAAAGGTACAGGGAGGGGTGTGGGTGGGGTCGAGATCAGGAGGGGTGTGTGTGTGCATGCTTGGGGGGGAAGGGGTCCAAGTTCATTGGACCACCAGGAAAAGCTTTGAAAAAAGATTCAGGGAGGGAGGTCAGGGTCCACTGGACCACCAGGGAAAAAAAAAAGAAAAGATTCGTAGGGGTGGGGTTTGTCAGGGTCCATTGGACCACCAAGGAATTTTTTTTTTTTTTTTTGGGGGGGGGGGGCGGTGGTTATGGGAGGTGAGATGTAGGAAATCTTTACACTTTACAGCTGCCTTGTGCTTCCCTCCTCTCTGACAGCTCCAGAGCAGCGTAAATTTTGCTTGTTAAATTAAGGCTGCTCTGGAGCAAACCCCAGAATACACATTAGAATACTAATGAACTCATTGTAATACATTTGCATGGGGTTCTCAGTGGCCACTGATGGCACACGTTAGAGCCACGGGGGGGGGGGGGGGGGGGGGGCCTTTGTGCATTACTAGCTACATCTTTGTGCATTACTAGCTACATAATTGCTTGCTTTATACTGGTTAGAACCAGTCTAGAGCAAACTTTAATAGCATTGTAAGCTTTGTCTATCTGGCCCTGAGACTCAAGTAACTAGTGAAATGAGAATCTGTAAACGTGATGCTGAAGTGCTATGTGAAAGGCTTGAACTACAGACACAGGACCGGGTGACAAGCCTTAAAGAATCATAACAGAAATGATAAAAGGAAGTAATTACGAGTTCGAGAAGAGAACTACCGAGGACAATGTCTGGGTACTGGTGCTGCTTAGTCCTATTTCTGTTCCCTGCTGTTGGGATACTGCAGATTTTGCTGTTTTAGCTTTCCCCCCACCACCTCTCTTTCTTTCCTTTCCCACACCAGGCTCTTTGCTCATTTCCTGGGAGCCACTGCTTGTACCGTATGTTTGTTTGTTTTTTTTAATATCTGTTTATTAGGCATACTCAAAGTACAAAACAGGGTAACCTGAAAGCAAAGTCTGAACACTGTAGCAATCATACAGAATATTCACGTGAACAATATATATATATATATATATATTTATTTATTTATTTTATTTTTGTTACATTTGTAACCCGCGCTTTCCCACTCATGGCAGGCTCAATGCGGCGGGCAATGGAGGGTTAAGTGTCTTTCTTCTGTGTTTGTACAGCGCTGCGTACACTTTGTAGCACTCTAGAAATGTTAAATAGTAGTAGTTAAGTGACTTGCCCAGAGTCACAAGGAGCTGCCTGTGCTGGGAATCGAACTCAGTTCCTCAGTTCCCCAGGACCAAAGTCCACCACCCTAACCACTAGGCCACTCCTCCACTGCCATATATATCAAACATATAAATCTCAAGTGACCGACTCACCTGCAAATGCGCAGTAGAGACTTCCCTCTCTGTCCCGCCTTCGCGTCAAGACGTGATGATGTCAGAGGACGGAACAGAGACGGAAACGGAGACGGACTGTCGGACGCTGACGTTGAAGCCTGGAAACGAACATCGTGCGCACCAACCTCCACCCTCCCCCCCATCCCCGCCGCCACTCCCGCCCCCCTCCGTAACGGGCCCCCTGCACTGACCTGACAGCACCTCTCACCTCTGTGTGGAAGCAGCAGCGCTTTCACACGGAGGTGAGAGGCGCTGTCAGGTCAGTGCAGGGGGCCCGGCACGGAGAGGGGAGGGAGGGTAGCTGGACATGGGGTGAGAGCAGGGCAGAGAGGAGGGTTGCTGGACGGGGGAGGGGGGAGGCCAAGGGAAAAAGGAGGGTTGCTGGATATGGGGGGGGGGGAGGATCTGTGGACGGGGTGAGGCCAGGGGAGAGAGGAGGGCTGCTAGACATGGGGGGAGGGCTGGGGAGAGAGGATGGTTGCTGGACGGGGGGGGGGGAGGCCAGGGGATACAGGATGGCTGCTGGACATGGGGAGAGAGCAGGGTTGCTTGACATGGATCGGGGGAGGGGAGGGCAGGGGAGAGAGGAGGTTTGCTGCACATGGATGGATGGAGGTGAGAATTATTACATTTTGCAAAACACAAATCTCGCCCGTTTTAACGGGCTTAACGGCTAGTGTGTGTGTATATATATATATATATATATATATATATATATATATATATATATACACATCTAAATCTGAACTTTTGTTTTCTTCTTCCAGCTAACACTGCCAAAATGGGGAGTATGTGATGGACTCTTACTTGCATGCATCCCCAATAACTAAAATTTATCAAAATGTCATAAATAAATTAGGGCCCCAATATGTGAATGAAAGGCAACACCAAATAAAGAGTACATCCCTTAGAGTTTTCTTATAACAGCAATAATATTGATACCCTTCCTTCCTCCCTACATTAGATGGAGTGAAACAGCATATATGTTATACAGTAAGTGGAATTTCATAGGCAAAGGAAATAGAAATAATTAACTAAAGATAGAAAGGGCATATAAACTAAATATCGAAAGTAGAACTGTTACCAAATAAGGATCTTATCTATTAAGTAGCAAAATATGCTCTCTATGTGAAAGAGCATTCTAGTATGGTTCCCAGATATCCTGGAATCTTTTCCAGCTAGAACCATCCCCGTGACCCGTATTCTTTCTTCCCATTAATGTAAATTTCAAAATGGAGAAAAACTTCAACCAATACTGTATAAATATCCAACACACTAAAGTGGAACTATAAAACACCCTAAATGTTCTTTCTAACATAACGTATAGCAAGTGTTGCCATTTCTCAAAAGTTCGGGGCAAAGAATCCCTTCAGTATAACAAGCTAACCTTCTTCCCCAAACCCGAAGCCTCCCATAAGAAAAAACATTGCCGCTCTGTGAGAAATTCAATACAGCCCCCCCCCCCCCCCCGAAACAACACTGCCACAATATGAAAAACTAAATTTCCAGAGAGCAGGCGACAAAGATGGCCCTATATCTAGGTCAAGAATCTTTTAACCGCAATACAGGCCCAGAACATATGACTTAAAAGTGGCTTTGGGGCCCCACATTTAGGGCAACTTCCATTTGTTGCCATGCCAAGCTTGACATGCCCTCCAAGGGGATACATAGGTCTGAAATATAAATTTATATTCAACCTCTTGGAAGATCATATTGATAAATATACAGGAAATATTTTGTAGACTGCGTCTCAGAAGAGCTTCCTCTACCTTGCTCTCCAAATCCTCAGACCAAGTAGAGGACTGTGTAAGTCAAAGATGTTTTACCTTCTTCCCCTAGATCTAAACATTTACTCAATATCTCTGCTGATTCTACTGCTGCCCCTGAAGACCCGATATATAATGATGTGCTTGTATATATGCAGAAAAGGTCCTTAGAAGGGAGCTCAAAAGTGGAACAGTTTTTTTTTTTTGTCCATCCATCATGTCCCCCACCCATCTCAAACCTCTGACTTTCCACCTTTTAAATGTCCCACCAACCAGTCCTGTAGGAAAATCTTTGTTTCCCAGGAAAGGCAAATGAGTTGATGTGAGGCGTGTAGCATAGTCTTTTCCAGCTGCCCCTCATATAAGACCAGGGTCGCCAAGAGGGGGCGGGAGCAAAATTCCCCGGGCCTCCAAGGGGGGGCCCGGTGCTGGGGTCTCTTTCTCTCTTGCTCCTGACGAGACCTGGGTGATCGTGTCTCAGATAGGAGCAGAAGAGAGAAAACCTCAGCGCCGGGCCCTCCTTCAAGGCTGGGGAAGACCCAGAGGAGCGGACACTGCAGGTCTTCCTCCAGTTCTGCTCTTCACTCTGCCTATTGCTTGCTAAGCGGCTGCTTTTCCTCTCAGGTGTGCCTGCTTGGTTTTCAAACTGAGCATGCTCTGAAAGAAGAAGCAGCCACAGGGGCTGGAGGAAGACCTCTTCTGCTGGCAGGGTCTCGGTATCCCTGCCAGCCAGGGTATTTTAACTGCAGTTATGGCAGAGATCTGGGGGGGGGCAGCAGACCTGGCCCGCTGGCGGTGGCGATGACCTGGGCCCGGTTCAGTCTCACAGTCCTGTATAAGACTAAATCAGATGGCTAGCTACACCTTCTCCCAAACACATGGATTTAGCATTCATTACATTATGTTACAGTAAGGTCTTATAACCCACTACAACCAACAACTTCTAAGCGGATAACATGAAGAAAAAGAGCATGCTCCAGATAATCACCAGAATAATCCCAATCTGAATTAGAAATAAACGTCTATGAATTAGAAACATATTTTCTACAAAGGAAATTTTTCAACAGTTTCTTGAACTCAGTATAATGTTCTATATTTATTTGTTGCATTTATATCCCATATTTTCCCACCTATTTGCAGGCTCAATGTGACTTACATCTTACTGGTCAAGGCGATCGCTTAGACCGGTATGGAAACAAATACAATTTGATGATAAGGTCAGGGAAAACTAGTATATTCGGGTGCCTAGGGATCCAGGATAGGAAGTAATATGTAGTGTCCAGTAACATAGTAGATGACGGCAGAAAACGACCTGCGCGGTCCATCCAGTCTGCCCAACAAGATAAACTCACATGTGCTACTTTTTGTGTATACCTTACCTTGATTTGTACCTGTCCTTTTCCGGGCACAGACCGTATAAGTCTGCCCAGCACTATCCCCGCCTCCAAACCACCATCTCCGTCTCCCGCCACCGGCTTTGCCACCCAATCTCGTCTAAGCTCCTTAGGATCCATTCCTTCTGAGCAGGATTCCTTTATGTTTATCCCACGCATGTTTGAATTCCGTTACCGTTTTCGTTTCCACCACCTCCCGCGGGAGGGCATTCCAAGCATCCACTACTCTCTCCGTGAAAAAATACTTCCTGACATTTTTCTTGAGTCCGCCCCCCTTCAATCTCATTTCATGTCCTCTCGTTCTACTGCCTTCGCATCTCCGGAAAAGGTTAGTTTGCAGATTAATACCTTTCAAATATTTGAACGTCTGTATCATATCACCCCTGTTTCTCCTTTCCTCCAGAGTGTACATGTTCAGGTCCGCAAGTCTCTCCTCATACGTCTTGTAACGCAAATCCCATACCATTCTCGTAGCTTTTCTTTGCACCACTTCAATTCTTTTTACATCCTTAACAAGATACGGCCTCCAGAACTGAACACAATACTCCAGGTGGGGCCTCACCAACGACTTATACAGGGGCATCAACACCCCCTTTCTTCTGCTGGTCACACCTCTCTCTATACAGCCTAACAACCTTCTAGCTACGGCCACCGCCTTGTCACACTTTTCGTCGCCTTCAAATCCTCAGATACTATCACCCCAAGATCCCTCTCCCCATCCGTACCTATTAGACTCTCCCTGCCTAACACATACGTCTCCTGTGGATTTCTACTCCCTAAGTGCATCACTTTGCATTTCTTCGCATTGAATTTTAATTGCCAAACCTTAGACCATTCTTCTAGTACAGCTTGTGGTTTGCTGTGTTGCAGATTGGAGGCTTCTAGGTTAGATTGGTGGGAAATGCTTTTCTGAATAGGTAGGTCTTTAATGATCTCCTGAAGTCTAGATGGTCGTAAATTGATTTTGGGAGTATATTCCATAATTGTGTGCTTATGTAGGAGAAGTTTGATGCACAGGTTAATTTGTATCTGAGACCTTTGCAGCTCTGGTAGTGGAGATTTAGGGAGGTGCGTGATGCGCTAATTCTGTTTCTGTCCAGAATGTCACCTCAACAAAGAAGGAAGAGAGTTCCAGGTAGAAGCTGCCTGATATGTTATCGAAGATTGGTGAGGGCGCAAAGCCTTTAATTTTTAAACAGAAGGAAAATCTAACAGAAATACGTTTCTTAGTAGCTCTGCCATGATTCTATTAAAGATACAAAATGATTAATCAAATAACCTGGAGAATTCCCATGAAAAGCCTTAAAAGTCAGCACCAAGACCTTAAATTGTAATCTGGCCTCCACTGGCAACCAATGTAGCTGTAACATGTAAGGAGAGAGCATCATATTTGTTTGCTGAAAAAATGACCCTAACTGCAGTATTCTGTACTTTTTGCAAATTCATAATTACAGATTTTGAACAACCAATATAAATGGAGTTGTAATAATCCAATAAATATAATATTAAAGACTGCACTATTAAGCAAAAAAACAATAACTCAAAATATTTACAAATGACCTGAAGCTTTTTGAGTAGACAGAAGGATTTACTAACTACCTTATTTACCTGAGTAGCTAGAGAAAGCTGACAATTCTACTCCTAGAACAAATGTAAGGGACCTATCCAAAGAAACTTGGTCTTTTCAGTTCCAATCTAAAAGCCAGAGAGTAGCGACAGTAAAATAAATTCTCTAAGTTACCAACTGTATCCATGAGCCAGTCCCTAATAGAATGTATTCCACAAGCCATATAATATTAGGTCCAGCCTCCTTTTTCTTGTGGCAGCATTGGTCTGTAAAACGATCCTAGGGCGCTCTCCCCCCCCCCCCCCCCGAATCTTTGCAAAAGCTCTGTGAAGCTGCTTGCATTCTCTGTATCTCACATACACAGGCAATGCCTGTAGAAAGTAAAGCTAACGTGGAATAATGAGCATATTATACAAAAAGATCTTACCAAAGAGAGTGGTAGTGTTTCCCAAAGTAGCATACAGTAATTCAGTATCTGCCTGAATATTAACCCCTAGATATCGGAGGCATACCCAGGTTT
The DNA here is from genome assembly GCF_901765095.1 of Microcaecilia unicolor. Taxonomy (NCBI): domain Eukaryota; kingdom Metazoa; phylum Chordata; class Amphibia; order Gymnophiona; family Siphonopidae; genus Microcaecilia; species Microcaecilia unicolor. Next base: position 257,222,031 of record NC_044032.1, read on the forward strand.
TGACATCAGGGGAGCAGTCTTTTGTAAAATAGGTGCCAGTGAGAAGCTGAAGGGACAGGAGATAGGGGAGGGTTAAAATCTGCATAGGCATATGCGGTCAGTGACTCAGCTGTTTGGGAAGGCTAAGAGGGTTGAGGTGGGCCTAGGGTGGGTTTGGGGCAAATTAAAATCCTTAGGGTGAGGGCAATACCCATGTCAGCAGTAAAGTGACAGTGGGGGCACCTTTGAACACAACAGTGAAGGACCCCCCCTTCACTGTGTCTCTGGTGCAAGCAACTGCACCAGCAATTTCCCCCTAGAATATCTATTTCTGTTGGTATTATGCACACTGAATAAATTCCAGGGAATTATGTACTGAAAACATCCAACTAAATTATTAAACAATAGTATTTGCAGTATTCTGGAAATATATGCAGGTACTTCAACACTTAGCTTTTTGTCAGCCCTAGCTTCCCAGTCCAGCATCTTGCTGTTGGCCATGTGAACAGTGATGTTCAGTAGCACTGTAATTGAAATCCCGTGGTTACTGGCAACCATAAAATTATTTGCCTATCAAATTTTTTTGGTAAGTTGCCAAATGGCCACCAGTCTTTAGATATTCTGGTCTTTACTGTAGAGTAACAGAACATGTTTGGAATAGGTATTAGCTGTATCTAATGGTTAGAGTAGTGGGCTGAGAACCAGGGAAGCCAGGGTTCAAATCCCACTGCTGTTCCTTGACAGCTTGGGCAAGTCACTTAACTTTCATTCCTTAGCGACAGGAGCAGATGAATCCATAGACTAATGAGTAGTGACCATGTACCAGCAGGTGGAGATAGAGAACGCTAATCTGAAGTGCCTTATGGGATGGAATGCTCCTTCTGAAGTGCCTTATGGGACAGAATGCTCCTTGGCCAGTTAATATTCTCTGTCTCCAGCAGGCGGATGGATGGTCTCCCATGCTCTTGGCTTCTGCTGCTAGCTCCTGGCCTAATTTGGGTCTGTGTAGCTTTGGGGTGTGCGGCTGAGCAGTGTCACCTTTAGGGGGGTACACTTGGTCACCCCAGGTCTCTCCCCAACCCTGTCTCACTCTCCTGCCCGAGCTCCTTTTTCCTTCTTCATTGTGAAAAAAAAAAACAACCCAGAGGAGCCGAGTTAATTTTTTCAGAGTGCCGGTTCTCCGTCAGTGTAGGCAGACCTGCAGCACTCTTTTGTCAGCTGGCGCTAACAGGTTTTTGTTTGGGGAGGCAGGAGAGTAGTGTGGGCGCAGTGCAGCACTTCCAAGGATCAACGGGAAGGACCCGCAGTTTCCAGCGGTAGGGTGAGTGTGTTCCATTTACTTTGTCGGGACGTTTTCTCCTTTTATTTTTACTGCAGCATGGCCCCAGAGTTAGTTAAGCACTGGTCCCACTGTGGAAAACAGAGAGCAGCATCCGTCCAGTGTCTGGGCGACTGTGTCAGCTCCCCGATGTTGGAGGGAACCGATGTTAGTGAAACGGCGGGAGTTTCTCAAGCCTCTGACACGAGCGTACCTTCCCCTTCTCTTCCTCAACAGCTGGCGGCCATTTTACAGCGCAAGTCTTGATTCCGCACTGCTAGGGTCCAGCTCAGAGGTTTCTTCTGATCCCGGTTCCTTGCATTCGCAGGGAGTGGGAGGCGTTTACTCCCCGGAGTTTATTCTTTTGCTGCTGCACAGGGCTTATCTCTTAAAAGCAGTGGGGCAGGGAACCAGTTCCTCTCTAGAACCGGTCTCTCCCTTTTAGATCCTGCACCCAAATGCCCTCGTTGTGATTCCCTCTCTGAGGAGGGTCTCGTCCCCTCCTTTCCATGTGTTTTTTTGGTGTGTTTTATTCTTCTGTTTCTTTTCTTTTTTTGTTACTTGAATACTAATTGACCAAGGAGCATTCTGTCCCATAAGGCACTTCAGCATTCTCTATCTCCACCTGATGGTAGATGGTCACAACTCATTAGTCTCTGGATTCATCTGCTGCGTCTAAAGGAAAGAAAATTATCAGGTAAGACATAATTTCTCATTATATCCGGTGCAAACTTAGACTGTAAGCCTCCAAAGATAGGAAAATACCTGTTACCGTGTTTCCCCGAAAATAGGACATCCCCCGAAAATAAGACCTACCCAGGTTTTGGTGCCCTTAGTAAATATAAGGCCTCCCCCGAAAGTAAGACCTAGCAAAGTCTTATTTTCAGGGATGTCTTATTTCGGGGAAACACGGTTGGTCCGCCCACCCTACCTCCGTTGCTCCTGCAACTAACCCCCTACCCGAGGTTGCCCCCGACCCGAGATGGCCCCCCCACCCGAGATCGCGGCCCCCCCCCCTCCGTCGCTCCGAAACTAACCTGAAGCCTCCTTTCACATGCCTTCCAGTTCGCATCGCAGCAAGCAGCAGGGCAGGCCACTCCTTCCTTCCGTGTCCCGCCCTCGCCTGACGTAACGTAACGTCAGGCGAGGGCGGGGCACGGAAGGAAGGAGAGGCCTGCCCTGCTGCTTGCTGCGATGCGAACTGGAAGGCAAGTGAAAGGAGGCTTCAGGTTAGTTCCGGAGCGACAGAGGGGGGGCCCGGCGACTTCGGGTGGGGGAGCCATCTCGGGTGGGGGGGTTAGTTGCAGGAGTGATGGAGGGAGGGTGGGCGGGCCAACCGTGTTTCCCCGAAATAAGACATCCCCTGAAAATAAGACCTAGCGCCGTTTTGGGAGCAAAAATTAATATAAGACAGTGTTTTATATTCGGGGAAACACGGTAGGTACCTGAATTTAATTCATCGTCAGCTACTACTATGAGGTATGAGCTAAATACAAATCCAAAATTCAGTACCAGGTATACTGTGAAGTAATACAAAACCCTACAAAAGTCACTCGGGACATACAGAGCAACTCTAGCATACCATAATAGCACTACCTCCCAGGAACCACACAATAAGGGCTTACCTAGGAAAAGGCAGCACCATAAATATTGTAGTGGGCACTAGAAAAATCAATACACCTATCGGAAAAACAAGCTGTATTAGTACAGATTGATCCTTCATAGAAATTTGGTGCTTAACAAAATACCTGGCCTCTTTCATGCACACAGAACCTCACCAAATACAAAATAAGTAACTATAACCTAAAAATAGAAATATGTAGACAAAACTTAATTTGAACCCCCAAGAAGCCAGACTCTGTATACATTGCCACACCAGAGAAGTAGAAACAATGACGCATGCCCCCTTGTACTGTGCAAAACTGCAAATTTCAAAAACTGACATGTTCCAGTCAGTACAATATAAATTAACAAATACAAGTAAAAACAAAAGCCAGAAAATAAGGTAATATTTTTTGATTGGACTAACAATACATTTTTTGATTGGACTAACTTAATACATTTTTTGATTAGCTTTCAAAGACCAAAACCTCTTTCCTCAGATCAGGGTAGTACAATGCTTTCATGATATACTGCCCTGACCTGAGGAAGGTGATTTTGGCCTGTAAAGGTTGGTCAAAAAATGTGTTAAGTTGGTACAATAAAAAAAGTATCACCTAAGTTTCCATTTTTTGCTTTATTTTTATTAACTTTTAGATTGGATTAACAATGCTAACCACACTACTTTATCCTGAATTTAAAATACAATTCTTTTTCTACCTTTTTTGACTGGCCATTTAATTTTTCTAACCATGTTGGTCCTAGTCTCTGGTTTCTGCTTTCTTCTGTCTTCTCTTAACTGTCTTGCCAGGGTTTTCTCTCAGTTTCTCTTTTTTCTGTCTGCTTCACTTCATCCACTACATCCATCTCTGACACTCATCTTTTTCGTTCAGCTTTTTTCTGTTTTTCTATATGTTTAGATTTCATTCGTTTTTACTATCCAGTCTTTAAGCTCCCTTTTTTTCACCAAATCTATCTACAGCATTCCATGTCTTTCTTTCACCCAGGCCCATCCAGTCCCCTTTCTCTTATTCCCCATTCTTTTATTAACTTCCCTTTTTCCATCTCCCACCATTTCTCTCATTTTTTCTCCCCTATCCAGCATCGTACTCTCTCTTCTACCACCTAATCCAGCATCATCCCCTCTCTCTTCCCCCATCCAGTATCACCTTGCCTATCTTTTTCACTCCAATCCAGTATCACCCCATTTATCTTTTTTCTTACCCAGTATCGCCCTGTCTCTCTCCCCCCATCCAGCTTCACTCTATATCTCCACCATCCAACATCACTCTATATATTTCTCCCTATCCAGCATCTCTATCTCCCCCATCCAGCATCTCTCTATACCTCTTCTCCCATCTAGCATCTCTCTATACCTCTTCCCCTATCCAGCATCACTCTATATCTCGCCCCCTATCCAGCATCACTCTATATCTCGCCCCCTATCCAGCATCACTCTATATCTCTCTCCCCCATCCAGCATCACTATCTCTTCTCTCCCCCGTCTAGCATCTCTCACCCCCATCCATCATCACTCTTTCTCCCCCCCATCCAGCATCACTCTTATCTCTTTCTCCCCATTCAGTATCACTCTTTCCCTTTTTCTCTATGTTAACTCATCCAGCATCTTGCTGTTTTTGTCTCTCTTCCCCTCCAATCAAGCATGACCCCATCTCTCTCTTGCTATCTCTCTTCCCCCATCTGGCATCACCCTATCAGTTTCTCTTATCTCTCTCCCCCCCAAACCAGCATCAGTCTATATGTCCTTCCCATCCAGCATTACCCCGTCTCCCTCTCTCTATGGTAACCCATCCAGAATCATGCCATCTCTGCCTCTCTTCCCCCCCCCACCCCCAATCAAGCATGAGCTCATCTCTGTCTTACTACCTCTTTCCCCCATCTGGCATCACCACATCTCTCAATTTCTCTTATCCCTCCCCCCTCATCCAGCATCACTCCCTTTCTTCTTCTTCCTTCCTCTTCATCCTCTTACAGCATTTCTCAAGTTTGTCAGCAGGTGGCAGCGCTATCGGCTCTAAAAACAAACTGAAATCATGCAGGACCATTTTCCTGTGCGCACCACTTCTGCTCTGCCGGTCACGCCCCCTCCAACGCAGGAAGTTTTTATCAGAGGGGGCGTGACTGGCAGAGCAGCAGTGGTGCACGTAGGAAAATGGTCCCGCATGCCGTCAAGTTGTTTTTAGAGCTGGAAGTGCTGCTGCCTGCCAACGAACTTGAGAAATGCTGTAAGAGGATGATCAGAAGAAGAGGGGAAAGAGACCTGTGAGGGGAGTGGGCCCAGCAGCAAGAGAGGTAGGTGCCATTTAAATTTGAAATCTGTTTTGGGGGGAGCTGCTGCTCCCCTTGCACCCCCACCCTCAACTATGCCTCTGCTAGATATCGAACTGAACCTACTGCCTCTTTCAATGGTAAGGCTTCAGACTTTGGCACATTCTTGAGCCTAGATATAGCCCGAAAGGACTCAAAGGTTCCTGGGACTTTGGAAAGACTGTTAACAAGTTGCGTAAGCACTAGCATGATGTTGTCTGTGAAAACTAAACATTTCACACCATGTTGCTTTAATGCCAGACCCATAATTTCTCTATCACCCTTAACCAATAACGGTTCAAAAACAATAAAAATAATAAGGGAGACATGGGGTATCCTATCTAGATTGTAAGCTCTTTGAGCAGGGACTGTCTTTTGTGTATGGTGTACAGCATTGCGTATGCCTTGTAGCGCTATAGAAATGATAAGTAGTAGTAATAGTAGTAGTAGTAGTCCCTCTACAGAGTGGAAACAAGATAGAAGAAGAACCATTAACCAGGACCACTGCTGTTGGATATGTGTATAAGGTTTTGATAGCATCTATGAAGAATCCTCAAAAAAACATCTTTACAGTAAAGAAAACAGGTAGGACCATTCAACCCGGTTGAATGCTTGCTCTAAATCAAAGCTGACAGCGAGTGCTGGAATGTTCTTCACACAACGCTGCTCTAAAGTCAAAATCAACTTTCTATTATTTATATTTGTGCCTACCCAACACAAATCCAATCTGTTCCTCCCCTATTAATCTAAGCATCACTCTGGCCAAACCTTCTGCTATAATATGGGCCAAGATTTTTAAATCTACATTTATAAGTGAAACTAGTAAAAAAAGGCCCATTTCTGACAGAGATGAAACGGGCGCTAGCAAGGTTTTCCTCGGAGTGTGTATGTTTGACAGAGTGTGTTTGATAGTGACTGTGTGTGTGAGAGAGAGAGAGAGAGAGAGAGAGAGAGAGAGAGTGAATGTGCGAGTGTGTGTGTGAGAGAGACAGAGAGTGAGACTGTCTTCTCTGTCCCCTGCCCCCCCTCCAGCCACTCAGCGATTCTTCTCTGTCCCCTGCTCCCCCTCCAGGCACCTAGCGATTCTCCTCTGTCCCTTGCCCCCCTCCAGCCACCCACCGATTCTCCTCTCTCCCCTGCCCCCTCTCCAGCCACCCACCCACCGATTCTCCTCTCTCCCCTGCCCCCTCTCCAACCACCCACCCACCGATTCTCCTCTCTCCCCTGCCTCCCTCTCTAACCACCCAGCGAGTCTCCTCTCTCCCCTGCCCCCCTCCAGGCACTCAGCGATTCTTCTCTGTCCCCTGCCCCCCCTGTAGCCACCCAGCGATTCTCCTCTCTCCCCTGCCCCCCCTCTCCAGCCACCCTCCCAGCGATTCTCCTCTCTCCCCTGCCCCCCCTCTCCAGCCAGCCACCCAGCGATTCTTCTCTGTCCCCTGCCCCCCATAGCCACCCAGCGATTTTCCTCTCCCCTGCCCCCTCTCCAATCACCCACCCATCGATTCTCCTCTCTCCCCTGCCTCCCTCTCTAACCACCCAGCGAGTCTCCTCTCTCTCCTGCCCCCCTCCAGCCACTTTGTGATTGTCCTCTCCCCTGCCCCCCTCCAGCCACCCAGTGATTCACCTATCTCCCCTGCCCCCCCCCAGGCACTCAGCGATTCTTCTCTGTCCCCTGCCTCCCCTGTAGCCACCCAGCGATTGTCCTCTCTCCCCTGCCCCCCCTCTCCAGCCACCCACCCAGCGATTGTCCTCTCTCCCCTGCCCCCCCTCTCCAGCCACCCACCCAGCGATTGTCCTCTCTCCCCTGCCTCCCCTGTAGCCACCCAGCGATTCTTCTCTGTCCCCTGCCCCCCCTGTAGCCACCCAGCGATTCTCCTCTCTCCCCTGCCCCCCCTCTCCAGCCACCCTCCCAGCGATTCTCCTCTCTCCCCTGCCCCCCCTCTCCAGCCACCCACCCAGCAATTCTTCTCTGTCCCCTGCCCCCCGTAGCCACCCAGCGATTTTCCTCTCTCCCCTACCCCCCTCCAGGCACCCACCGATCCTCCGTCGCTCCTTTGAAAGCCTTGGCCGTCTGTAGCCTTCCCTTCGAGTTCGTTCCCGGTGAGTGCCGCCTTCTGACGTCATTTCCTCTTTCCGCGAGGGCAGGACTCTGAGGGAACAAACTGGAAGGGAAGGCTACAGACGGGCAGGGCTTTCAAAGGAGCAACGGAGAATCGGTGGGTGCTTGGAGGGGGGGGGGCAGGGGAGAGAGTAGAATCGCTGGGTGGCTACGGGGGGGGGGGGGCAGGGGACAGAGGAGAATTGTATGGCAACGACGGTCTAGGCAGGCGGGTTGGAGGTTTGTTTCAGACCGTTCATTGGCTCCTTTGTCTGTGACGTTGCGGGACAGTGAAAGCCAATGAAACGGTGAACTACAGACTTACGAACCCTACACTGCCACAGTGCCACGGAGTCAGCTTCAGAACATTGGAGGTGCTTTTTATTGTATAGGATAGGTCTATACAACTTGGGCAGCATATGATCTTTACCAGGCTTTGGCACCACTGTAATTAGAACATGATTTGCTTGAGAAAGAAATGGTCCCTTCTGTATTGCACATGTAAAATATGCCTCCTATGGACCTATCAGGTGAGCCTTCAATATTTTAAAGAATTCTCCACTATACCCATCCGGGCCTGGGGACTTACGAGGCTTGAGATGTAGGATGGCCTGCTGGATTTCCATCCCAGAGATTGAGGCATTAAGTTGCTTTCTATTTGATACTGAGACAGTGGGTAATGTTATAGAACTTAGCCAATTGTCACAGTCAGCCTCTGAAGAATATATCCGAGTGTAAAATGATCTAAACATATTTTCAAGTTCCTTCTGACAGGAAGTGATTTTGCCTATTATAATTGTGGGGCCACCCCAAACCTTAGTTAAATTAATGAGCAATTTGCCTGGCTTATTGCCAAATTTATATAATTTGTATTTCTGGAATGCAGTATCCTTCATCGTTTTCTCATGGATTAAATTGTTTAATGCTGTTTGAGCCCTAAGCCAAGAGTTCTTATTGCCTGGAATGGGAGTGTTTAGATATGCATCCTTTAAATGTCTACACAAACTTTCCAAATGCACAATCTGCTGCTCCACTTGTTGCTTTTGTTTGCTGACATACGCTATTATATCTCCTCGAAGGACCACCTTCACTGTATCCCAGAACAATAGTGGGTTCTCAGTATGATCTTTATTGTCTCTGAATTCTTGCCATCTCTTTTCTAAGTACAAACAGAAATCCAAATCTTTAGCAAGAAAGCTGGAAACTACCACATAGAGTTAACTCCCCTTCTAGGACCCAGACCCTCTAGCTCTATAGATATTAATATGTGATCCTATATGATCAATGAGCCAATGTCTGCAGCCAATATCACAGGAAACAGTCGTTTAGAGATGAAAATATAATATACTAGTAAAAAAGGCCCGTTTCTGTAGGCAAGGAAACGGGCCTTAGGCAGGCAATTTCCCCCCCCCCCCCCCCGTGCTACGGCCCCCTCGACCCCCCCCTTCCGTGAACCTGTCGTTCCCCCCCCCCCCCCCCGTGCCAGCGAAAACTGCCGCCGCTGCCGTTGTTGTGCTACCTTCCCTTCTCGTAGGTTCCTCAATCATCTTCTTAGAAAGTTTAACTCCGTGCGTCTGACGTCAGACGCACGGAGTTAAACTTTCTAAGAAGATGACTGAGGAACCCACCCGAAGGTAGCGCACAACAGCGGCGGGAGGGGGGGTGCAGTTTTCAGCGTTCCGGGGGGGGGGGGGGATCGACAGGTTCGCGGGAGGGGGTGGGTTTCGAGGGGGCCATAGCGCGGGGGGGGGGGGGGTGACAGCTGATTCCGAGGCAGTAGGAGGAGTAGGGAAACACGCTGTGCGTGTTTCCCTACTCCTCCCCTTACCTTGGAATCAGCTGTGTTGACGTCAGTGACGTCCGTGCGTGTCTGCCTCGCAGACCACTTGCAGCCAGGGAGCCACGGTCCCAAGCATAGAACGTTGGAGGTGAGAATTATTATATAGGATTTGGACCATAGATCTATGTACCTTAGAAATATGGGTATAATCTTTCTTCTGGGGGCGAAGAAGCATCCAGGGATCTACCATGTTTAGACTGAGTTAATGCCCTCAAACCATTATCCATCCTAGGTGTAAGTCTGGCATTACATTCGTGTCTAAATCAGGCCTTATCATAGCATTGAAGTCCCCAGCCATAATCAAGGGGCCTCCGGCAAAAGGTGCAAGGGCTGGTAGCAGTGACTGAAAAAATAATTTCTGCGCAGAATTAGGGACATAAATAGAAGCAGTTGTTGCCAAGGTGCCATTAAAGAAGCCATGTACCATAACAAATCTACCTTCACTGTCAGAGCTCTTCAAAATCCACAGATTTCCCAATGAGTGTGGCTGCACCCATTTTCCTCTTGGTAAAGGAAGCGAAAAAAGCAATGCATCACCTAGGAAACTCTCAACTTCTGATCAGTAGATGAGAGCATCGTATCTTACAAATATGCTACATCTGCTTTATAGTGTTTCAAGGTTTGCAAAATTTTAGTTCTCTTCACGGGAGAATTTATATCTGCAACATTCCATGAGTATAAGTTTAGGGATAATTTGGCCATTCTCATGCAGAAACAAGAGCCTCATTTCAAACCAAACCAAAAATTCATCACAGCCCAGCCTTCACTCGAACAGTCATAAATGTTGCAACCAAAAAAATCAACGAGGTGCATTACAATATTCAACATTCCCATTCCTCAACCATCCGATGTAGTCAATCCCCCAACCCTCATCCCTGTGTCCAATAAGTACCCTCAATCCCATACTGAACACACTCACTATACACAATCTTCTTGGGTCACATCTATCATATACTGGTCTGTACTCACACTTCTCTCAAGACCAATCCCCCTAGAAAAGCCAAGTTAAAATGAATAAGAAATCTATTAAGAGCAATAACCATACCTAAACCACTGCTCTGTTTCTTGCTATTACCTAATACATGGTAATACAGCAACAAAACCCACCCGCTCCAATTGTTTCCCAACATAGATCTAAACACATACAGCCACTCCTGGTCATACTCCATAGTAAAATACTGTGTGACAATAATTAAATAAAGCATCCAAGGGAATATCTGGAGCAAGGCAGTTTGACAGAGTTCCATATAACATATCTTTTGAGAAAGGTACTGGATACTCAAAAGTGAAATGAATTGGTTGTCCGCTAACTGTTTGCAAAGAGCATTAAACGCCTGTCTCTGTTCCACAACTTCCCAAGTTCCCTACATGGGCCATGTTTCGCCAATCAAACGGCGTCTTCAGGGGAACTCAACTGTGAAAATAACAAAAACATTTTTGTTTTTAGAATTTTGAAACGTTTTTGTTTTTTTCACAGTTCCCCTGAAGACGCCGTTTGATTGGCGAAACATGGCCCATGTAGGGAACTTGGGAAGTTGTGTTGTCTTTATTGGATGTTTTGAATGAAGAGGTTTTGCACTATATAAAAAAAGTTATACACTAACCAGGAATCTGCATGAAACGACTTATACACACCACTGACTGCATCAAAACCCACTGATTAAGCTAAGTAACAGCGCTAAACAATAGCACCATTTGCATTAGCAATTTTTTGGTTTACTTTGAAGATTTGATTGAGCCATAACTTATCAGGAGGAGGCAGGGTGTGCTATGATGTATGGAAAGGTGCTATAATATCTCAGTTCCTGAGTTTAAGTGTATACACCTAAAACTGAGCACATATCATAAAAAGTTTTTTATTTTTTTTCACTGCTTGTATATTTAAATCTTGAGTTATTTGAGTTTCTGATTTCTACTTCTGTTCCACAACTACCATAGAATAGTCTTGAAAAAGCATGTGCAAGTTCCTTTTTTGTTTATATTGTCTGAGTATATACTCCTTATTGGTAAAGTTTAGTATATGTTCCAATAACCATCCTGGGCCTTTTGCTGTCTACTCTGTCTGCCAAGGCAGTGCACACGCTCGATTCTAAAGTTCCATGGTAAACCACTTCTCAAGGAACCTGAAAATTTCTCCATCCTTCAGAGCCCTACGAAATGAAGATGGTGTCTATGTGACCTGTTTTTAAAGTCATCTAGTTTCGATTCACAGCTGGTAACCAGTTTCTGTATGCACTTTAATTCATCCATTGTTTCTTTCAAAGTATCCTCTACTTTAGTGATGCGGATTTCTAATTCCACCACCCAACCATTAAAGTCCGCTACAGACTGAGCTAAAATAAGAGAACATAAGAGTAGCCATACTGGGTCAGACCAATGGTCCATCTAGCCCAGTATCCTCTTTTCCAAGCAGTGGCCAAGCCAGGTCACAAGTACCTGGCAGAAACCCAAATCGTGGCAACACTCCATACTACAAATCCCAGGGTAAGCAGTTGCTTCCCATGTCTCCTCTCATCTATCTCTTTTCCAAGCTGAAGAGCCCTAACCTCTTTAGCCTTTCCTCATATGAGAGGAGTTCTATCCCCTTTATCAATTTGGTCGCTCTTCTTTGAACCTTTTCTAATTCTGCTATATCTTTTTTGAGATACGGCGACCGGAACTGAATGCAGTACTCAAGGTGAGGTCTCACCATGAAGCAATAAAGAGGCATTCTAGTATTTTTTGTCTTATTCACCATCCCTTTCCTAATAATTCCTAGCATCCTGTTTGCTTTTTTGGCCGCCACCGCACACTGAACAGAAGATTTCAGTGTATTATCTACAACGATACCTAGATCTTTTTCTTGGTTGCTGACCCCCAAGGTGGACCCTAGCATCAGGTAACTATGATCCGGATTATTTTTTCCAATGTGTATCACCTTGCATTTGTCCACATGAAATTTCATCTGCCATTTGGATGCCCAGTCTTCCAATTTCCTAAGGTCTTCCTGCAATATTTCATAGTCCGCATGTGTTTAAACAACCTTGAATAGTTTTGTGTCGTCTGCAAATTTAATCACCTCGTCAATCTGATTTCCATATCATATATAAATATGTTAAATAGTACCGGTCCCAGTACTGATCCCTGCGGCACTCCGCTGTTCACCCTCCTCCATTGAGAGAAATGACCATTTAACCCTACCCTCTGTTTTCTGTCGAATAATCAATTCCTAATCCACACCAGCACATTGCCCCCTATCCCATGACTCTTTAATTTCCTCAAGAGTCTCTCACGAGGATCTTTTATCAAAAGCTTTCTGAAAATCTAGATACACTGCATCATCCGGCTTACCTTTATCCACATGTTTATTCATGCCTTCAAAGAAATGAAGCAAATTGGTGAAGCAAGACTTTCCTTTGCTGAATCCATGCTTTCTCTGTCCCATTAAACCATATTTGTCTGTGTGTTCCATAATTTTATTCTTCATAATAGTTTCCACTATTTTTCCCGGCACTGACGTCAGGCTTTACTGGTCTGTAATTTCCCAGATCACCCTGGAACCCTTTTTAAAAAATAGGCCACCGTCACATTGGCCACCCTCCAATCTTCAGGCACTACTGACGATTTTAACGACAGGTTATATATTACTAACAGCAGTTAGCAATTTCATGCTTGAGTTCTTTGAGTATTCTTAGATGTATACCATCTAGTCCAGGTGATTTACTACTCTTTGTTGATTTGGCTCAGTATATCTTCCAGGTTCACAAAGATTTCTTTCAGTTCCTCTGCATCAACATTCTTGAAAACCATTTCCGGGACAGGCAGATCTCTTACATCTTCTTCCTTAAAGACCGAAGCAAAGAATTCAGTTTCTCCGCTATGGCCTTGTCCTCCCTGACTGCCCCTTTTGCTCCTTCGTGATCTAACGGTCTCACGGATTCCCTCGCAGACTTTCTGCTTCTGATGTACCTGAAAAGGTTGTTACTGTGAGTTTTAGCCTGTGTGGCAAGTTTCTCTTCATATTCAGTTTTAGCCTTCTTTATTAATCCTTTGCATCTGACTTGCCGGTGCTTCTGGTGCTTCTTATTTTCTTCATTTGGGTCCTTTTTCCATTCTTTGAAGGACATTCTTTTGTCTGTAATAGCCTCTTCCACTTCACTTTTTAACCATGTTGGCTGACGTTTTTCTCTTGTTTCCACCTTTGCATTGGAATACATCTGGTCTGGGCTTCCAAGATGGTATTTTCGAATAACATCCACGCCTGATTTAGTGTCCTAACCTTTGCAGCTGATCCTTTTAGCTTCTTTTTAACCATTTTTCTCATTTTATTATAGTCACCCTGTTGAAAATTAAATGTAGCTACAATAGATTTCCTTTGTGGGTTCATTCTAGATAGTAGTTCATACTTGATCATGTTATGATCACTGTTCCCAGGGGACCCAACACCGCCACTTCTCGCACTATTCCCTGCATGCCACCAAGGACTAGATCCAAAATGGCTCCTTCTCTTGTCGGTTACTGGATTAGTTGCTCCAAGAAGCAGTCATTTATTACATCTAGAAATGTTATCTTCCTGGCACTCCCTGATATAACATTTATCCAGTCAATATTGGGGTAATTGAAATCACCCATTATAATAGTGTTGCCCAATTTGCCATCTTTCCTAATTTTCTGTAAACTTTTCTTCATCTGTCCGTTCTGTCCTTGCGGATGCTAGTATAGCCCTACGGGAATACTCCTTCTCTTCACACATGGAATTTCTATCCATAATGAGTTCATGTGAGAAGTTTATTTTATTTGACTCCATTCCCTCTTTAACATATAGCGCAAACCCCCCTCAGCTCTTCTTTCTCCCTTTCACAGAGGGTTCACAGTGAAAACACAACAGTGCATCATGAAAAACATACAAGCAGTTCTTCCCAGGAAATGAGCAAAGAGCCTGGTGTAGGAAAGAAAGGGGGGGGGGGGGAAGCTGAAACAGTAAAATCTGTAGTATCCCATCAGCAGGCCAGAAACAAGATGAAGGGGCACCAGTAATTCCTTCCTTTTATCATTCCTGGTCTGATTCATTAAGGCTTGTCACCCATTCCCCTCGTTCAATTATCTCCGTTGTGATTTAAAGGGCCATAGATTTTAAAAGACCTTATGTGGCTTACAGCTTAGTAGTTAGAGGCATGCAGCCACCCCTGGTATGCATTTACCTGAAAGCATGAACATGGAAACCTCCAAATTTCTGTGCGAATAATGTTAATATTATAATATTATCTATGTGTAAGGAGATAAATTGACTCCCCCAAGGTCACACATGGAATCAGTGACAGAGCAGGGATTAGAACTGAGGTACAGGGAGATGGAAACTCCCATAGCAACTAAGTGGTAAAACCAGAGATTAAAACCAAGGGATTCCTGCTTGTATTCCTCAGCTCTTTTAAATAATTCTGCGGAGCTCCATGGTAGAATCTCGGATTAGGCTTTGTATACTTATTGTCACTGGTATTAATGTCCAAGTGTTGAATTCTCTCTCTCTTTCTCTCACTCTCAGTCTGAACTCTCTTCTCCCTGAGTCAGGCATTGTTGCTGACATTGAGGTGGAAAACATATTGGCACAGACGAGTGACACATTCTACGAGCTAAAGAGCCAACCAATCAGTGCCAGGTAAGCTTCTGTTACACAGTTTCAGCCAATCAGTGCCACAGTCCTGGCCAGTTGGTGCCAGGTAAGCCATCTTTCTGCAGTCATGGCCAGTCAGTGCCAGGTATGCCATCACTTTGCAGTCCCGGCCAATCAATGCTAAGTAAACATCATTCTGCAGTCCCGGCCAATCGGTGCCAAGTAAGCATCGCTCTGCAGTCCTGGCTAGTCAATGATTGGTGGCAGCCTGGGGGCCAGAGCTGAGGAAAAGGATTAGTCATAACCTCTTGGCATGGCCAGGAAGGAACAATTTTGGTGAGTCTGGACATTTTTAGGGATCCAGTGTAGTGGGCCGTTCCTGGTTGGAGACTGGAATATTTTTAAGTAATTTTCCAGAGGCTGAAATTGTTGCACTTGTTCCTAGAAACTTTGTTTAGGTTTTTTTTTTTTTTGTTCTTGGCCAAAGGGAGAAGGGAGATAGAAGGAATGTGTGAAAGGGAAGGGAAGAAGCAGCTGATTTGGGAGGCTGAAAGTGTCAGAGAAAAAGAGGT
This sequence comes from Microcaecilia unicolor, assembly GCF_901765095.1. Classification (NCBI taxonomy): domain Eukaryota; kingdom Metazoa; phylum Chordata; class Amphibia; order Gymnophiona; family Siphonopidae; genus Microcaecilia; species Microcaecilia unicolor. Next base: position 257,237,355 of record NC_044032.1, read on the forward strand.
AATTAACTGCCATTGAAACTTACCCAGCTCTCACCATCTGACTAACTTGGGCAGCAATACACTTAACTGTTCACTCGTCACCCATCCCTCTTTCTGAGCTCTCTTCCCAAATTTTGCAGGGCTGCAGTGTAACTGGTAGTATAACCTGTGATGTCCTAGACCCAGTCTCTCTCCCTGCACTGCCTCCAGCATGCCATCTGGTACCCTTGGGCTAAGAGAGTGGCAGGTGCCGCTCTCTAGGGACAGCCCAGCCTCTGGCCCTCATGATCCAAAGCCCTGCGCTGTTCCGAACAGCGCTCTAAAAATAGCGCTGGAACAGCGCAAGGCTTTACTGCATAGATGATGAAAGATAATGCATGCAAATCTAAGCAGCGCAGTTATCTTTGATTATCATGAAGAAGTGCGGGGCGAATTGTGCTGAGCGTCCTCCCGCACTTGTTTGACAGGTCTGGGCTGTCAAAAGCCCAAGCCTGTCAAACAGCCTGCCCCGAGGCCCGAACAACGGGGGCTGGAGGTCTGGTGGGTCTCCAGCCCCCCCCCCCCCCAAACCCCCAGAAAACATTGTGGCCGGCAGCGGCCAAAGCCTCTCCCACCCAGCAACCGGGGGGGGGGGGCGGAGGTCCAGAGGACCTCCGGTCCCCCCGACGATCCCACCCCCTCCATGTTCAGGGAGGGCTGGAGATCCGGTGGGTCTCCAGCCCCCCCCCAAACCCCCAGAAATTGTGAAGAGGCCGCCTCCGGCCAAGCGCTCTGCCACCCTCCCACCCAACGACGGGGGTGGGGGCTTGGATGTCCGGTGGACCTCCAGCCCACCCCAACTCCTCCCCCCCCCCCCAGCGTTCTTCTTTCAATCCCTGGTTGTCCATGGTGACAACCCCCCTCTCGGATCCCCTACCATTTGTTGGAGGAGGGACGCAGCCTGCCTCCCTCCTCTTCCAGTCGACGCCGCTGCAAAATGGCGGTGCCCAGCCCCGCCCATTGCATCCTGGGATGCGTTGGGCGGGGCTATCCCAGAATGCAATGGGCGGGGCTGGGCGCTGCCATTTTGCGGTGGCGTCGACTGTAAGAGGAGGGGAGGCAGGCTGCGTCCTCCAACGAAAGGTAGGGAGGGCCGGGAGGGGGGTTGTCACCACGGACCACCAGGGATTGAAAGGAGAACGCTGGGGGGGGGGAGGAGTTGGGGGTAGACCTCCAGTGCGTTGTTTCAGGCGCTCAAGGGCTCTGATCATGGGTCGGCAGCAAACTCCGGCGCTAGTATGGCGTTAGCAGCCTCTAGCGCCGGAGTTTGCTTTTGATCATGAGGGCCTCTGTGTTTCATTGCGTTGTTAAGCATTGTCACTTTTAACTCTTCTCTTCCTTGAAGTTTACTGTTTTGGGTACTTGCCTTCCTCAAAGCTGCAACAAGAATACTTCCTTAGTCCCACTGCCCCAGCAGCAGCAGCACAACTTAGCTTACCCATCCTACCATGAGTGTGGGGAGTAATGAGAGGGGGAAAGGGTGAATTGTATAACTTGCCTCCCTTGTAAACCAGTACCTCCTTAACCCAACTCTTGATAATTCTTAGTGTGATGTAGGAAGAATCCTCAATGGGGTGACATTACTCTTGAGCGCTGAGCTAATAGCACCTGCCTGAACACTTTGGTACAGGTGGAACTGCTTTTTAGAGCTGGTAGCAGCAGTTGCAGCCAGATTAATCAAAACAAGAAGGCCTGCTTAGCAGTGTCTTGCAAAAGTCTTCACATCCTTTTATATTTTTCACATTCTGCTGTCTAGAAAATATTCAGAATGCACCTTTAAAGTGGGAGTCTACACTTTCAACATGAAAGAACAATTACAGAAATATTCAGAAAATAAGAAGGAACCAAAAAGTCTTGATTGCATAAGGCTTCACACCCTTTGAGGCATATTTTCAAAGCACTTTGGGAGGCTAAGTTCCATAGGTTTCTATGGAACTTTGGGAGGCTAAGTGCTTTGAAAATAAGCCTCATTGTCATATAAATCTCATATTAGTTCTGTTTCTAAAAACTGTCTGAACAAGGTCCCTAATTAGTTAAATAGAGCTCTGAAGTCCAATCACAGTAACCGAGCTGATTCAAATACTCCAGAAGCAAGAATTGAGCTGTTGTGCGACATGCACATGCTGAACACAGCTTCCAACAGAATTCCAGGATAAAAGTTATTCAAAAGTTCAAAGTGGGGGAAAATTTCAGTGTGCTTGAATATCCCTTGGGGCACTGTCAGGTCCATTGTTTTAAACTGCAGTTGTCTCTAGCTCAGACTGGGGAGATGCTGAGTGTTGCTCAATGTCAGGGTTACTCCACAGACATGGCCTATGTGGGAGGCTGACTACAAGAAAGCCACTGCTAAAGAAAAGCCACATGATGTGCTGCATAGTGTTATGCCCAGTTAAAACTCAGACCTGAGTCTGATAGCAAAACTGACGAACCCCAACCAACCTGAAGGAGCCTGAGCTATTCTGCCAAGAAAGCTGGGCAAAACCTGCCCCATCCCACTGTGCAAAGGTGGCAGATATTTATTCTAAACGATTCATGGCTGTTATTGCAGCAGAAGGGGCTTTCACCAAGTATTGAGTCAAGGGGTGTGAGGACTTATGCAACTGAGATCTTTTGGTTTGTTATTATTTAACTCTTTGAATATTTCTGTAATTGTGTTTTCACGTTAGACATGTAGAGTATGTTGTGTAGATCAGTGAAACAAAGTCTTCAATACATTCTGAATTGTATTTTTCAGACAGCAGAATGTCGAAAATACAGAACTGTGAAAAACTTTTACAAGAACTATGCCTTATTTTGTGAAAAGGCGGTAAACAGCACCTTTTTATTATAGCTGCATACCCATCTTGTTTAAAAGCCCCCAGGCTGTTGCTTTCTTGGCGCTAATTCTTTATTTCTCTTTGTTTTTGTTTTTGTTTTGTTTTTGTTTCATGGAGGGAGAAGGAACAGTTTGTATGAAAGGAAGTAGAAGATACCCAGGAAGGGGCTACAATGGTTTGCTTTTATTCCAGAAGCAGAAGCACAGAACAGAAATTTGATGTGGTGGGGGGGGGGGGGGGGGGACCCAGCTTGGCCACAGTGTCAGGAAGTTTTTGGGAGGGTAAATGGGAACAGGCACAGAAGTAGGGAGGCCATTTCTGCCCCTCCCTGTCACTTGCCCATCGAGATTCTGCTGTCTTATCCTCAGAAATAGGGCACTGGAAGGGGACAGGCAGGCCTTGAGGTGCCTGCTGGAGAGAAGCCAGGAACGGAAGGGGAGAGAGTGAATCTGCTGGAAATAAAGCCTAGGCAACCCATAGTAAATTTAAAATGAACAGAGAAGGAAACATAGAAGTCCCGTTGTACTTGTAAATGTTCACTGAATCCTGTCACACGAATAAAACCTGACATGTCTGCGTCCATGTTCACGTTGATCTTCCCTTATTCAGTTACTTCCCAAATTGTAGAAAATGTTATTTAGGGCATAATATGAGCAGGCTAATAGGCCAGCACCTTTGGGGAGTTCAGCATTCCATGTAACTCCTTATGTTTATTACAATTTGATATACAGCCCTAATTGAACAAGCAGGTCAGGGCGGTTTACAATAAGTAGCCTGCTTGCCAAGGACAGAAAGAATTTGTAGATCTTTTTCCTCTTTGTAAAACTCCCCCCCCCCCCCCCCCCAAATGGGTGAAAGCTGTTTCTTTCTTAGGAGCTTGTGCATTTCTTTCCTCCAAGTCTCTAGACAGAAGGTTTTCTCTAGCCATTGAATTCATAGACAGTTCTCTGCTCCTAAGCATGATTTGTGTACGGGGGGGGGGGGGGGGGGTCTCTAACTGGAAACCCACATTCACATGCCACTTGTATGCATAAATGCACAGAATCCCAGAGATGTAACCCGCTTTGATTGTAACCACAATCCCATCCCCTTTCTCTTTCCCTTTTGTGGGTCAGTGAACCAGTGGTGTAGCCAGACCTGACATTTTGGGTGCGCCCAGAGCTAATATGGGTGGGCACTATGTATATACGTATAAGTAGCATGTCTCGGGACACATACAGAACACAGCTAGAATGTTTCCTCTAACAGCTTTCCATAGGAAATGTATTCAAATTCTGGTAGCACCTCAATAATAGCAACACAGAATCCCTTTACTGCCAGGTACCTTGTGAAGTAACACTATATCCTGCAAATAAGCTTCTTAGAGCCTATGCTGCAAACCTTAACACCAGTTCTGAACACGAATACCAGTAATAGTACCTTTAAAAAGGCAGCAGTCAATATGCACAACAGCAATATACATCCCATTGGAATAGGCAGACAAGTCAGACTCATAGATCCTGACACAAAGCACATGCCAGCAGAATCTCTGACCTGCTCAGTCACAGGCAGAACACAGACCAACCTTAACAATTACAAAATAAAGGACCAAAAATTAAAATTTGTCCTGTAGTCCTTCCTTTCCCTACCCCCCTCGCATCCATCCCCGTTGCCCAGCATCAGCCCTTCTCTTCTCCACCATCCTTCCCATAGCTAGGCATTAGCCCTATCCTACCCCCCACCCCTCCCTATAGCCCTGTCCTACCTCTACCCATTCCCTGCCCTTCCCAGTCTCCCCTCCCCCATCCCCATCCCCATCCCCATCCTGAAGCACAACAGCATTAAATAAAAAAACATTTTGCTTTTTAAGGTCCTGGGCGGTGGCGATTGCACCCCTACCCAGAAACTTGCCTGCTACATTAAATATAAAACCTTTATCATTTTTCTTGTAATGTATTAATCACAACAAATTGTTTTTCTTAAATTTCCGAATTTATGTATATACATGAATGTGAAATGTAAATTCATAAATTAAAAAAAAAAATTAATAAATATAAACCTTTTTTTTTAACTTTAACCTGGGCACTGTAGAGCCCACCACAACCCAGAAACTCACCTTTATTAATTATAAAACCTTTTTTTTAACTGGGCACTGAGCCCACCCCGACCCAGAAACCCAACAATATTAAACTTTATTGTTGGTGGGTTGCCATTTAAAACATTTACCATGTGAGCACTTGCCACCTAAGGTCTCCTGTCCTAACCAGTTGGCAGGAACGCCTATTCCTGCCCTTGCCTCCCTCAAAAAATCCCAGAAAATAACTTGCGGTTATTATGTGCAGGTGCCAGAACTAAAGCTTGAGGCTTCAGCGCCTAATGGAGTTTAAGGACCCCTAAATATTTGATTACTTTTATTGGGGGAGGGGTATGGAGATCGTGTTGTTCATGATAAATTTAAGTTAAATATCAAAATACCTATACAAGATAGATCTTTTGCTGACGAAATTAAAGGAATTGACGATTTCACCACCGAAAACAGGTCTTCACAAAATAAGTTACCTGGAGTTGCACCTTTTTCTTTTTTTTGCAGTCTATAATCTACAGTGCAGCCATGCTCACTGAAATCCTTCATGAAACCGGAAGCCGTTATTGAGTCCTTATCGGGGACGCATTTCAAATCGGATCCGTTGTAGCGCCAGTATAGGTGAAGGTGGGGAGCTCAACTCAAGGCTGATCGAGCGAGCCAGCGAGGACCCAATAACTTCTCCAGCCACTGCTGGCATGGTGGAGGACACCCGGCCAGCCAAGCTGCAGCACTGGCGGCGTCAGATTTTTTCTGAGCATACCATGGGAGTACGGGGGAGGGGGGAAGCAAGCCAGGCGCCCTGAGACCAATGGTTGGAACAGCCTGTGTACCAACATGTAAGCGGTGACGGTGTGCATGCACAAATGTTACTTATAAACTGTCCACAATCCTTAGCTTTAGAAGGTATAATAGACTGCAGGCCAGCTCGGAGTGAGAACACAGAACTGCAGCAGTGGCGCTAGAACTGCCGACTTCCATTCCGACCCGGATTCTCACAAAAAAAAAATTAAGGCAGTTACCGCAGGTGGGAGAGCTGCTGTCTGTTTTTGCTGCCAGTGCCGGCTGGCGGCTGCCTAAATTTATGTAGCTGCGCAGCGGCAGAACTGACAATGACTTCTAGCACCTAGAAGATCCTCTTGATTGGAGGATTAGGACAAAGTGGGTGGGCCTGAACTGAGATTGGGCGGGCCTGGGCCCACCCATAGCTACACCCCTGCAGTGAACATTTACACACACAACAGCAGAGCGACTAAGCAGTATTCTGTGAAGGCGAGTGTAAGTCGCATAGCACAGAAATGCAAGGGGGGTGTTCAACGCATGGGAGGGGCACAGGCAGGGCTTTCACATATGGTTGCAACTTACAGAATGCAGTAAATTATGTGTACCCTTGCCACATTTACATGACCGCAGTTATGCCAAGTCTGTTGCTGGTGAACTGCGGGCGTCCTGATAATTGGGCTACACTAGCATTGGGTACCAGAATCCGAGTGCCCAGATCTCTTACTTGACAGCATCGAGGTGCTGAAAAGAATGCCCCCCCCCCCCTTCCAGAATTGGGTCAATTCTGTAAAATGTGCCAAAATGCAGTTCCCTGAACGCAAATTCTATAACAGAATCTGGTACTCAAATTCCATTATAGAATATTGACATAACGCAGCATTTATGCAAGAACATTTAAGCACACCCACTTATGCCATGTCAATGGCAGGCATAAATGCAAGTATTATATAACCTACACATATAAATGTTTGACACGTCCACGCTGTGGGTGCTTCCCCCTGTTCATGCCGTCTTGCATTTGCAACTTGAGCGCTCATAGAATAATGCTGTGTGTGTGCTTTGCACTTATGCCTGTGAACATTATATTCATGCGTATAACTTATATAATCAACTCGCAAATGGTGCTTACATTTAGATGCTGATTATAGAATGAGGGGGGGGGGGATAAATTACAGAGCTGGAACCGTTGAAGGATACATCTCTTGCTATATGTAGAAGGCATTTCTGTTCACATGTGCGCTCTCCCTCTGTTTTCAAAAAGTTTATCTTGAAAAAATGATGCTGCTTTGATCTCATGTTTTACACAGGAATTGGATTCAGTCACCTTTTGTCCTCCGCACCCATTTTAGGTGTATATATGTCTTATATAAGAATCCAGTGTGGCTCTCTCTCCAGAGAGCACCCTCTACCAACTCCTGTACATTTCTGAAGTTTCTCTGTAAGGAAATTGGCATGGATGTTTTAAGAGTCTTAGAGAGGACCAGGAGACCACAAAAAAGCCCTGTTTTATGATTAAACAGTAACACAGCAGGGTCAGCTCTAGAGAAGATATGTATCTGAGCTCCATGCAGGCATTACATTAATACACATAAAGATAAGGCCAGGTGGGACCCCAGGAGATCATCTAGAATTCTAGAAAGATAGGGCTGGAAGGGTGCGTTGAGGTGGGGAAAAATATTAATAGTGAAATCCTGGACCCTGAAGGCCCTACAGATTCTAATTATGAATGCCGTGCCCTTAAAGGGACAGCTGTGTGTCTTAATATTCTTGTTCTGTGCTTGTTCCACAGCCTGCCCTCAGACAAGGTTACTCTGGCACTCCCCGCAGTGCAGGCGCCTCACTCGGCCATGTCTTCGCGGGTGTTGCTGCGCCAGCAGCTTATGCGCGCCCAGGCCCAGGAACAGGAGCGAAGGGAGCAGCAGCAGGCCGCCCAATTTCTGGCTGAAAAGGCTGCAGCTGCAAGCCCCGCCACAGCAGCCATTAGCGTGACTCCCGGCGTTCGTCCAGCTGCTGCGCAAGTGCCGGTAGAAGTTCTGAAGGTGAGGAAGGGGTGTGCCAAATCCTTTCCTGTTTTAAGGGAATTGAGTATTGTGGGGCATTGATAGCATGGGAGTAGTATCACAAAAGATGTCTGCCAGTGAGATTGTGCTAGTGCAGCACCAGATAATGCCCTTACAGTCCTGAGTGCATCACCCCCAATGAAAAGGCATTCTATCTTCTGGGAGAGGTTCCTGTTATAAAAACATCTCTTATCTGCAAGAAATCATACTTTACATTTATGCTAAGGATGAATGTAGTAGGATTATAATAGTGTTATTCAACTGTGTATAAATCGCCAGACCGGCTCTTTCATTCTTGGGCTTGCCTCACACTTTCTTGTAGGTCCAGACGCACCTGGAGAATCCAACCAAGTATCACATCCAGCAGGCCCAGAGGCAGCAGGTGAAAGAGTACCTGTCTACCACCATGGGTAACAAACGGGCCACCCAGGCCCTGGCTGGGGCCCATTCGCCACAGGCAGCCTCCGCTCCCGAACCAGCTGTGCCCCAGGGTTCTGGCAGTGGCCTCAACAGTCCTATGGCCATGCTGAACATTGGCTCCAGCTCAGAGAAGGAGGTAAGGCCCATGAGCGTGAGGTTTTTTCTTGTACTCTAGATAACTTCTTCTTCTTTTTTTTTTTTTAAGTAACAAATAAATTTGTCAGAAGTCTTTATTGTCAGTTCAAACAAGTGGGAAAAACTTAAACATGCCACTTACAGCAATAAGCAAACATTGCGCATCAAATTTCAAGTATACTCTAGATAACTTCTAAGAGAGCAGCCTTCTTATTTTGGTGTCTTTCCAATACTGGCATGCATAGGCGTAGTTTGACTGTTTCATTTGGGGGGGCAAAGAATGGGTGGAGCATATTAGCATATCATTTGCATATATACATATGCAAATGAATATGCTAATATGGAGGAAGGAAATGAAATTTACAGGCAAAATATCACAGATGCACATTTCAAAAAGCTGACACATTTCAATTAATAAATTATGAATAAAATACTTTTATTTACCTTTGTTGTTTGATCATTTAGTTTTTCTATTCGCTTTGATCCCAGTGTCTTCTGTTTTATGCAGTGTCTTCTTTCCAGTAGGCTTCCCTGTGCTCCCCACCCCTCGCAGTCCCATCCATCTCTTGCTCCTTCCCTCTGCTCCCCACCCCTCGCAGTCCCATCCATCTCTTGCTCCTTCCCTCTGCTCCCCACCCCTCCCAGTCCCATCCACCTCTTGCTCCTTCCCTCTGCTCACCACCCCTCCCAGTCCCATCCATCTTCTGTTCCTTCCCTCTGCTCACCATCTCTCCGTCCCATCCATCTTCCCTCTGCTCCCCACCCCCCCGCGAGGTCCAAGATGGTGACTCCGTTTACCCCCCTCTCTTCCTCCCTCCCTCCCTCCCTCCGGCGCAGGCAGCAGTCTTTTCCAGCGTTCCTGGCAGCGGTAGCGATGTACACGCTGCCTTCGGTCTGCCCCGGAAGCTTTCTCTTCAAGTTCCTGTTCCCACCTATGCGGGAACAGGAACTTGAAGAGAAGGCTTCGGGGCAGAGCCAAAGGCAGCGTGTACAACGCTACCGCTGCCAGGAACGCTGGAAAAGACTGCTGCCTGCGCCGGAGGGAGGGAGGAAGAGAGAGAGGTAGACGGACACGCTCCTCTCCGTCCGCTTGGCTTCCCTGCCCTCTCTGTCTGCGTCCCGCCCGAAAGGAAATGACGTCAGAGGAAGGTGGGACGCAGATAGAGAGGGCAGGGAAGCCAAGCGGATGGAGAGGAGCGCGTGCCTGCATGTGTTTTTTTTTTTTTTTTTAACTAATGGCGCGGCGGCGCCTCGCGTTGTTTGGGGGGGCATTGCCCCCCCTCACCCCCCCAGTCTACGCCTATGCTGGCATGTCTCTCCCATAGGGGATAAGACTGTGATCAAGGATTTCTTTGTCTCCAGGTGCAACTACTTCCTGGTCTGACTCTTTCTTTCTCCCCCTCTCTTCCTTGCTGGCACAGATTGATGATGTAATTGATGAGATCATTAGTCTGGAGTCGAGCATCAACGATGACATGCTAGGCTTCATGGATGCTGGAGGGCTGCAGCTGCCCAGCACGGTAAGAGGAAGCAGAAAGTGCTGGGGATCTGCTGCTGCAGGTGGTGAAAATTGCAGCGCTAGTACACAGAGGGAATGGGAGTGCCTTAGGTGATATCAATGACGGAACCGGAGGTTAGAGCTGAGGCACAGTAAGATAAACTGAAACTCCCAAGTGGTCAGTAGCTGGCAATTAATGGGCACATGATCAAAAGCCCCGCACTGTTCCAAACAGGTTTACCACACCTACGATCAGAGATAATTGCATGCAAATTTAAGCACGCAGTTCTCTCTGATCGTAGGGTAGAAGTGTGGGAGGATTGTGCCTGCGCACTTGACAATCCTCCCGCACTTGTTTGACAGGTCTGGGCTGCCAAAAGCCCAGACCTGTCAAACACAGGGACTGGAGGTCCATGGGACCACCAGACACCAAGTACCCCCACCCGAGCCAAGCGAAACGGGCTGGAGGTCCAGCAGACCGACCTCCGGTCCCCCTGACGCCCCCTCCGACACAGGTTTGGGGGGGGGGGGGGCTGGAGATCCAGTGGGTCTCCAGCCCCCCTAACTCTCCCCAAGCATCCCACTGATGTCCATGGTGGGCTGTGGGCTGTGGGGATATCCCCCCCCCCCCCCGGTGGTCTAGCGGCCCTTCCCCACCCCCCTACCTGCAGTTGGAGGAAAGAGGTGGCCTCCCTCCTTTTCCATCGGTGCCGTCTGGAAAATGGCGGTGCCCAACCCTGCCTAGTGCATCTTGGGGTGTGCTGGGTGGGGCTTCACACCATATGGGGGTGGTAGCAAACGCAGGTGCTAGTATGGTGCTAACAGCCTCTAGCGCCTGCGTTTGCTTCTGATCATCGGCCCATACGTTCCTTATCTGTGTGGTGATGGATATATATGCTGAGGTCAAGAAGAAGGAAAGAAAGGCTACCTAAGTAAACATGCCACCAAAAATATAAGGTCAGCCAAGTCCTAACAGGGACAGTAATAAATACAATATAAATCTGATACTGTATTGTGCAACAAAAGTTATTACAGGGAGTTTCTTTTCACCAAGAACAAAAGGCCACATGAAAAGAAGGAACTATTCCTCACTGGGGTAAATGTATAAAATTAAATCAGCAAACAGAGAAATAAAGTAGCTAAGGAACAAATACAGCAGGAAATAAATATCAGCAGTCACAAGTAGATCAAACTCTGATACGGAAATAGTTGGAGAGAGGTGAACTTAGCCATAAAGATAGTCAATTGCAACACAAGACAATGTACTACAGAGAGAATAGTGTACCGCTGCCAGAAAAAAAGAATGTGATAGAACCGGCAATTTCAGATTGTGTAGTACAGAGTTGAAATTGGTTACACCTCTCGCTGCCAATGTCAGAAAGCCCAGTAAGGCAGTGTTTGAGTTTCATCCGCTGGAAACTACTACTACTTAACATTTCTAGAGCGCTACTAGGGTTACGCAGCGCTGTAAAAAGAGCTTACAATCTACAGGACGAAATGTCAAGTTGGGGTAGTTTAGATTTCCTGAGAAAAGGTGTAGTGATTAGGTGCCGAAGGCGACATTGAAGAGGTGGGCTTTGAGCAATGATTTGAAGATGGGTAGGGTGGGGGCCCGGCGTATGGGCTCAGGGAGTTTGTTCCAAGCATGGGGTGAAGCGAGGCAGAAAGGGCGAAGCCTAGAGTTGGCGGTGGTGGAGAAGGGTACTGAAAGGGTAATGAAACTCTGTGTCATTGTGTCAGAACAACACTCAGATCAAGACCTTGACAATGCTATGACCTGGGGTATTCCCATTCCTACTGATAAAAAGCTTGAAGCAAGAAAACACGACAGTAAAACACAAATATTGAATTGCTAATAAGTGTCAGCCCTGAGTAACGAATGGAGAAAGAAGGCTCTCAAATACCAGAAAGTGCAGTTGGGGATCAAGAAAATGTGGGCGAAAGGTACAGTGGAACAGTCTGTGCATTGGGTGCCACCGGCCTGATTTAAAAAAAGCTTCCAGTGTGCTTTGATGTGTTTGTACCTTGTGAATGCCAGAAGGAGGTGCTCCTTGACACTAGCAGTGAAGTCAAGAGGCTGAAATCATACCCAGCTTACCTTGACATGGAATGCGTTAATGGCTTGTATTTCTTGTGATAAGATGATACACTGGATATTTTGACTTATAGTTAGTGAATTTCTTTTGTTTCAAAATTGTTATGGATGTTGTTTTGTTGAAAAAAAAACTTATGATCACCTAAACTTCCGGAAATCATTAAAAACTAACCTGTTCAAATAGGCATACCCTACCGACCCAACTTAAATGCCTGTACCCTGCAACACAATGAAACCAAAGCTCGTAATGGACATATAATAACTCTTCCCCTCTACGATTCCCTAATGTGTTTGTACACACGAACCTTATTCTACTATAGAAATGATAAGTAGTAGTACCACAACATTACTGTATTTGTTCATAACCAGAATTGGCGAACACTTTTATGTTACTATGTAAGCCACATTGAGCCTGCAAATAGGTGGGAAAATGTGGGATACAAATGTAATAAATAAATTAAATATGGAGTTTTTTTCAGACCGGTGGTGGTGATTTTTCCCTCATGGTAGTCTGTCAAGGTGTGGTTTTTTTTTTTACTGAGGTCTTTAAATATGATTTACAGTCAGGGGTGTAGCTAGGTGGGGCCACGGGGGCATGGGCCCCCACAGATTTAGCCCTGGTCCCCTCTACTTTCGACCCTCCCCCGCCGCCGACCCTCCCCCGCCACTTTCGATCCCCACTCCCACCACCGCCGACCCTCCCCCACCGCCGCCAGGTACCTTTGCTGGCAGAGGTCCCCAACCCCTGCCAGCCGAAGTCTTCTTCAGTGCCGGTCTCCAGCACCTTCACTGATCTGTTTCTGAGTGACTTTTAACGTGCAGGATGTGCATGCAGGACGTCAGGAGTCGGGACTCACAGAAACAGATCAGTGAAGGCGCTGGAGACCGGCGCTGAAGAAGACTGGCTGGTGGGGGTTGGGGACCCCTACCAGCAAAGGTACTTGGCGGCAGCGGCTGGTGGGAGACGGGCTAAACTGTACCCCCTCACCTCGGGCTCTGGACCCCCCCTCCCGCCAAGGTCTGGCTACGCCCCTGTTTACAGTGTTCTCCCTAGAAATTTTTGTCAACTGGGTGGTATGAAGGAGTAGCCGGGTGGGAGCAGGGGAGTACTACATAGTATTAGGAAAGGGGATGAGATTTGATATATTGCCTTTCTGTGGTACAATCAATGCAGTTTACATATTATGTACAGGTACTTATTTTGTACCTGGGGCAGAGGAGGGTTAAGTTACTTGCCCAGAGTCACAGGGAACTGCAGTGGAAATCAAACCCAGTTCCCTTGGTTCTCAGTCCACTGCATTAACCGTTAGGCTGAAGCTGGTGTTCAGTAAAATCAGCTGGTGATTATTTTTCAGTTTTTTTTTTCTGCCACAGTGTATTGTAGTTTGTCATTTTGTTCAAAAGTAGGCCATATTGCAGCATTACACTGATGGTGAGAGAGCAGAGGATTATAGCAGAGACAAGCATAGAGAACGTGGCAACATCAAGGTCACAGAGACTGTGGGTGTAACTGTGATGTCTCTGTCCCTCGTCCTTAGTTACCAGTCTCGGGGAACATTCTGGACATCTACAGCACCCAGGGTGTGAGCACACCAGCCATCACTGTCAGCAACTCCTGTCCGGCTGAGCTGCCCAAGATCAAGAAAGAGTACTTAGGTATGAGGGGACGGGCAGCGGGAACAGCAGGTGGGGGAGGAGAGATCTGACTGTAACTCCCCCCCCCCCCCCCCCCCGAACACTGGGGGTTGGGGGGAGGGAGTTGTAAATCCCAGACTCTGTGGCTCTATTTGCAAGGTTCCTTTTCTGAGATCATGAGGAGGAGATGGTCTCCTTGGAAAATTATTGTTCCCTTTTTATTAAGAACTTGTCAGTTAACAGCGAATATTTGCAGGAAGAAAAGTGAGAACTAAAGCAGAGATGGTGTTCTTCCATGTTTCACATTATGGCCAAGATGTCTGGGGGTTGGGGAAAGTTCTTGGAGGAAAAGTCCATAAGCAGTTTAGCCAGGTGGACTTGAGAACACCACTATTTATCCCCTGCAGAGCAACAAGGAATGGTGGTTATTGTCATTATTGTTTATTTATATTCTGCCCTTACCAAGACAAAGTACATAAAAACATTCACAATAAAAATTATCAGCATAACTGTTGTGGGATCTGTTGGGCATTTTCTACAGATACAGATTTGCCCATTGTCAGAGGCAGGATGTTGGGCTCAATGGACCTTTGATCTGGCCTAGCATGGCACATTTTATGTGCTTCTGTATAGGGATAAATCGTAAACACATATTCAAGTCAATATTGAGCCTGTGGCAGTCACCATTTCTTTTTTAAAATGCTGGCTGCCATGGGCTTTTCTGTACTCAGACATTCAGCACTGGGCCATATTCATCTACCACTGCTGAATATCCAGGTATTAGGTAGTTGCTGGCAGTTACCAGAGTACAGCCAATAATCTATGATGGCAACCAGATAGCTAGGACAGCCTTTTGTCCTAAATTAACCAGTTATCTATCCGGGTGCTGCAGCTGAATGTTGGCAAAGCACAGGACTCTCAACTCTACCCTGACTCCATCTCTGCACTGCCTGGATAGCGCTGAGGTAGTCTGTCTGGATTTTCAGTAACATGATCCATATTAGACCTGGTCAGTATAGGAGCTTTTTTTTAAATAGCATTAATTATTGACCCCACTATCGTAAAGCTTCCATATATGGTAACAAGTTAGCAAAGTAGGTGTGCCTATAGCCTGTGACATCACTGCACTGAGTTGATAATTGTTGTAATCTGGATTTACAGTAGCAGGCTAATGCAAGTTAGATTGAGGTACAGTGGCATTGGATTTGCCCAAGATGACCAGGGGAAGCAGCAGGATTTGAACCCTGTCTTATCTGGTTCTCAGCTCCCTGCTCTAACCATTAGGCTACTCTTCAGTTTTTCAGTCTGTGGTAGCAGACAAGCATAAAGAAATTCTTTTAACTTTTAGAGCAGTCATGAATGTTGAAATAGTGAATCACTCTTAAGGACATAATAGACCTATGCTGCCCTGCAGTGGCAGAAGGAAGTAAGTCCATTTTGGCTGATTTGTAGGAAAATGGAAAAACAAAACCCCAAACGTGTTTTACTTGGTATCTCTGCAGTAAACTTACAACCTTTTACCTCTGAAATATTGTGGATCCTGAAGGGGCTTTGAAGCAGCATTTATTATGATGTTAAATACTTCCTAGATTACAGAGAGGCACTTAACTTAATTTTGAGCATGTGGACTTCCTTCTACCATTGCAGGGCAATATGGACTTCAGTGCCTAGGCTTCCTCTCTCCATTATCCTTTTTCAGGGCCAGATGCACTCAACAATCCTTCCCTTACTGATTCCCTTAGCGAATCGGTAAGGAACAGGCATGCATTAAGGAAAGGGAATGCAAATGAGCTGCTCATTGTAGTTCACTTGCATTCTCTATTCCATCGTTAAACAATCGGCCAAACAGCCGGTCGAGCATGCGCAGAGCAGCCAAGCGTTATGCTGGCTGCTCTGCGCATGCCAAATACGCTGCCCGAAGACGCCACGCTGCTCACCCCCTCCGATGCGGTTCGATCCAGAGGACAGTGCAGTTGACGCCCATCCAAAAAAAATGTCCATTTTGGCCATCATTTCCCCTCCCCCCGCAATAATAAAAACGTCTTTTTTGGCAGTGCTTCACTCAGCGGAGAGACCTGGAAGTCCCTGAGCCAATCAGAATGCGTTTAGCCAAGCTAAACGTGCTGTGATTGGCTTAGAGACTTCCAGGTCTCTCAGCTGAGTGAAGCACTGCCAAAAAAGATGTTTTTATTATTGGGGGGGGGGGGGGGGGATGACGGCCAAAATGGATGTTTTTTTTGGATGGGCGTGTTCAACTGCACTGTCCTCTGGATCGAGCCGCATCGGAGGGGGTGAGCAGCGCGGCGTCTTCGGAGGGGGGGGGAGGAATGATGGCCAAAATGGATGTTTTTTTTAAAGCTGAGTGCTATTTTTTTTGTTGTTGTTGCTTTTGTTGCAGTTCTTCAATCCTGCGCAGCCTCAACGAGAGGTACAGACCTCTCGTTAGATTTTCCAGCGTTAAGGCAATCGGAAAAGTTAGTGCATCTCATTACAATAGGGTTTCTACACAATTTGCTTATCTGCATTCCATTTTCGTTAGCTGCTACTGTCCTCGGGGAAAAAAGTCTTTAGTGCATGCCAGGGTTTACTACTTGCTCGTTAAGTTTAGTGCATCTGGCCATCAGTGACTCTAACCAGAGGAGTCTTGCTGTTCACATCCCCGAGTCTTATCTTGTACCAGCATGTTCCTTATTCTTCTGTTCTTCTTATCCTCAAGATCGTGGCCTAAAGATCTCAGCCATCGCTTCACACTGGAGGATTTCCATCTACTTTGCAGCTTGTTGTCACAATGTTTAAGGGTGTGTCTGATTCTCCCTCCCTTTCTAATTTTAACTTTTACAAGGAAGAGTGGGTAAAATGGAAGGAACTGGTTATTCATGGGTAGCCACCAGTCTGAGGATTCACCTGAGCCGGCTTTGTCTTGTTAAACATTCTCTGAGTAAGGGTGGAGAGTGTTGAGAGTGTGAAGGGTGCACCTGGTGGCCTCACTACCCCAGGAAACATGCTCTGTTCCTTCTACTCCTGATCTCTCACCCTTCTCATCTCTGTCTCTTACAGAACATGAAGCAAAGGCCCTGATGAAAGAGCGGCAGAAGAAAGACAATCACAATCTCAGTGAGTTGCCATGGGGTCCTTGACTCTGCCACATTTGCCATATGTTTCACACACCTCCCCCCCCCCCCCCCCCCCCCCCCCCCCCCCCCCCCCCCCCCGCCAGTCAGTCCTGGCATGGTCCTGTACGCTATAGAGGGAGAGCAGAGGAGTTGCAGCCCTGGATCGAGAGGGCTTTAGTTCTTTGCTTGGCATACTGTAGGCACCTTGTTAATTCTTTCTTTCTTGTCTTTTTCTCCTGCAGTTGAGAGGCGTCGGCGGTTTAACATCAACGATCGTATTAAGGAATTGGGCACCCTCATTCCCAAGTCTAGTGACCCGTAAGTGAAACGCAGGCACAGAAAGTGAGCTTAGGATGCGGCCTAGATCTCCCTTTCTTCTGATTGGGGTTTGCCTCCTCACCTGCACTGTTCCATCCTTGGCTAAAACAAGTTACCCCATTCTCAGTCCTGAGGGTTGCAGAGGACAGGATACTTGAGGGTCACTGCTAGGCCTAACTGCTGTCCTCAGGGCAGGGGAAGCTGCTCTCACCATCCATCTTGAATGGAGTTAGTGATGCACTGTAGTAATATTGAACCTTGTATGCAGGGAACGCTAACTAGTGTTCCCTCTTTAGTCTTTTTATAGCTTAAAAGGTTATAAAGTTTTAAGGTTTGGCAGAGAGGAGTGATGGGGCGTTTTCAGTACTGCTGCAATGGTGATACCTAGTGGAGCCAGCAAATAAATAAAGAATTGGACTCATAGACCAAACAACAAACGCTGTTGGCCCAAGTGGAGAAGCAGTGAATCTGGAGTTCAGCCTGGTAGAAAAGTACTTGATTGAAGTATCCGAAGATCTATTGCATCCAGTAGCTCAAGTTGACACGGTGACCTGACACAGCTGCATTTCAGCAAAATATGCTTGCGTCAGGGGGCCCACATCCTATGTAAATGCAGTCCTTATATATACAGTGTCACTGTACTGCCTAATAACTGTTCAACAGCTTAGGCATATGTCTCGGCTCCATCCAGTGAATGTGACTAACACTTTTGTTAGCTCTGATGCTTGGAGCTGAGACATATGCCTGAGCAGTGGGACTGTTATCAGGCAGTAGTATAGTGACACTGTATATATAAATACTGCATCTACACAGGTTGTGGACCCCCGACACAGCCATATTTTGTTGAAACATGGCTGTGTCAGGTTGCTTTGTTTGTCAGCTTGAGCTGTTGGATGTGATATATCTTCAGATACATCAATAAAATACTTTTACACTACATCGGACTCCAGCGTCACTACTTCCCTCTCGGGTCATCACCGCTCATTGTGTTCTTGCAACATCTAGTGGCGAACAGCAGTATTTCTGTATTTGTCGGATTGGGTGTGAAGGAAATGGGAGGTTTGCTTTGTTGCTTTCTCAGGCACTTGCAGAGGAAAAACCTAAGAAGTAGGGAGGAGGGTGGACTTTGTGTGGGATCCAGCTGATGGCTTAGCTGTTGTCTTGCAGGGAGATGCGGTGGAACAAGGGTACAATCCTTAAGGCATCAGTAGACTATATCCGGAAGCTGCAGAAGGAGCAGCAGCGGGCCAAGGACATGGAGACCAGGCAGAAAAAGCTGGAGCAGGCCAACCGCAGTCTGCTTCTACGTGTGCAGGTATATGGTGTGGGATGAATGGGAGTAAGGACTCGCTGTGACAACAGGCTGCACTTGCATGTGTAGGAATAGATGGAGGCTGCTATATACTAACTATAGTCTGTCTGTCTCTTTTGGACTTCAGGAGCTGGAGATGCAGGCCCAGATCCATGGCATCCCTGTTCCATCCCTGCCTGCTGCTGATCTAATGAAGCAGGATTCTGCAGGACCTGACATACAAGGGGCAGATATGTCCTTCCTGCGCCCCCTGGCCCATACTGGTGAGGTCAATGACTCCTCCTCTGCCTTGGACCTGAACTTTGCTGAGGCCCTGGGTGACCTTCTGGATCCTGAAATGACCTACCAGCTAGGGTTGACCGGCGATTCAGCCATTGCAGACATCCTGATGGATGAGGCCCTGTCACCAGTTGGGGCTACAGACCCTCTTCTGTGCTCCCTGTCCCCTGATGGGCGCTCCAAAAGTAGCAGCCGGCGCAGCAGCTTCAGCATGGAAGAGGACTTGTGATGAAGGCTTCTCTACCAGGGCAGGCAACAAGGGACTGCAGAAGGACTATAAAGTCCCCCTAAAATGCAGACACTGAAAGCTATGGATTGTTCTTAAGCATTGCTGTCTGTGTATACCCAGCCACTGCAATCCAGCAGCTTCCTCTACCCTTGCAGGTCTCCCAAGCTAGCTGAAGCAGAAAGCTCTCTGGGTCCACTGGGCTATTAGTCGGCGACAGGAGGCTAGTCAGTCTAGTCTCCCTCCCCCACCTATAGTCTCCAGCTGAAGTGCCCACTGGAAACTTAGTAGCTAAACAAAAGACTGATTGCTGGATCGGTTGTGATTGTGGTTAGCCACTGGAGTGAGTGCAGTGAAGCTCTCTGTAGAAAGAAGGTGCACAGTGGCCTGTGATTTGATTTACTGCTGGAAACCAAGTCTAAGCCATATCCCTGGTAGAAGCTGGTCTCCTCCTTAACTCCCTTTCTCTGAAACTTACGACTGTTAGCAGCTTTGTGTTAGGGGCTGTTTTGACTATGCAGATGGGCAAGTGCTCAGTTCATTGATTTGGTTGCACAGTTTGGTAGCACTGGGCTACAGGACCTAGGATCTCTTTGCCCTTTGCTCCCAGAGTCTTGTGGGGTTATTCAAGGTACTCGAGGAGAGATATTTGGAGAGTTTGAGAGTGTGGTGAAGGTGGGTAGTTCCGCAACTCATCCTATTCTGATGCTAAAGTTTTTTTGTTGTTTTTTTTTTGTCAGGAAGGTATTTTGGCCCAGCAGTTTTGTGTTCCTTTTGGATTCTGGCTCAGCTGGAACTGGCCTGTGTTGGGTTACAATACAATGAGCCTCCATTCACAATTAGTTGGGGGGTTTCCCCATATTTTTATAAATCCATCCCCAAATCTTGACAGTCCTAGGCCAAGGCCACAATCCTTGGCTCCCTGCGGCTACCCTAAATCCAGTAACAAAACATTTTTGTTGTTGTGACAATTGGGACTCCTTTGTTCTCCCCCTCTTCAGGTTTGTGTACAAAGCTCTTCTGTATCACCTCCAGCCCCAGCTGACTTAGAACACAAGATAAGATCTGTGAATGAAATCCAGGTCTTCTCTTCAGTACTTGCCTCCAGGTTGGTCCTGATCCTGTTAATCTTTTCCCCTCCATATGCTGCACTGTGCAGAATTATGTGCTAGGTGGGTCTCTGGTTCTTCACTGCAATATTTTGTCCTAAGTTTTCCTCACTTTTCTCCGCATATTCAGCCCCCCCCCCCCCCACCCCAAGGAGTCCCAAAGAACAGTACTGCTGCCCAAAAGTTGAAAGGACGCCTCCTTCAAGATGCCCATTCAGACTAGCTTGTGAGCCAGAGGCAGACATCTTTCCTCCCTCTCCTGGTCTAAGTACACCATCTCTGCCACCTGTCCAACTGTGGATTTGTTTTATTGAGAGCTGGTCTTCTTTTAATTCTGTACCTTTTTTTTTTTTTTGGTAAAGTAAAAAATGATTAGAAACAGAGGTTTGTGTGGGTTTTAATGATTTTTTTTTTTTAATGTGTGGTTTAGTTGGATGACAAAAAGGGAGACGGAGAGAGAGAGATGCACTGGACCATTTTTGTCAAAGATGTGAAATTGTGAAACTTTATTGGTACATCAGACCCAGTGCGAGACTATTTATTTCCCTTGCTTAAAGGATGTCCTCAGTGTAGGTGCCATATGCTGTCGCATGTCCCTGCCATCCACAGACCGACAATTTCAGAATCATTTAGGAGGAAATGTGGTTGTTAGGCCAATTTCTCTTCTGAAATTGTTGACTTCAGAAGGTCCCAGAAAGGCCACAGGTCAGTATTTCACACTTAATGTTTATTTTTTCACTCTCTCTGGCTTTGGCCTCCCCCAGTCGGTTAGGTGCTCCCATGGAGAAGATGAACTGCTGGCCATGTCCCATCTGTACCTTGCATATAGAGTCAATGGGGGAGATCAAAATTGGAGACATTTTGTGTGTTTGGGTCTCTCTTAATCTTGTTTTTGCTACATTTGTTTCTTCTGTTGTCATTCAGCTCTGATTTTATACCAGTCACTGTTTGTACACTAACTTTCTTTATAAAAAGAACAATACAAAACAGCTTGATGCCTTGTTTCATTTGGGGGTTTCTGAAGCCATTCTAGAAAAGTGAGCAATAACATGTATTAACTGTTGTGTGAGGGGTGCTTTTTTTAAACAAAGAGGCTAAGATGGGGGCAGCAGTTTCAGTTAATCCACATAAAAAAGATATGTGTTTTGGAAAATCTTTGTAGCTGTTGGTTTTCTATTTCAGAAGGGGAGTAAGGATACACCAGGCTGAATTTCTGCCATGGATAAATAGTCCAGGGTTCCATTCTGTAGTCTGATAGCTCTTCCTGCCCACCAGAAATATAAAATACCAACAAAGATCATGGTGGCAAAATTTTGATGATTGGGATAGCAGTTTTCAAAAGGATATTGTACTTGGACAGAAATGTTCTAGGAAGGGAGGAGTGGCAGCTGCTGGGCCATATGGAGTGCTCTTCAACATGGGCGTGTGATACAATATGGCACCTATTTTATAAAACACAAAAAGCAGAAGTGTACCACTAACAATAAAAATATAAAAGGGGGTAGACCAATGTTTCCAAAACAGCGAGTTTATAAAAAAAGACTCTCTTCTTTGTTTTTTCTAAAATAGTAAGTTTATTAACAACAGACTCGACACAGTCCTGCGTTTCGGCGCCAGGAGTGTCTCCTTCTGGAGTCAAACAGATTATCTCTGCAAGAGACAACATAAATGTACACATTGTAGCACAATTACATAAATACAAGAATAAATTAAAAAAAATATATATATATAAAACAAAATAGTTCAAATAATGAAAAACAGTGACTGCAGAAGATAAAATAAGTTATGAAAAATCTATCAAATACATACATCTAGTAAACAAAGTATATAAATATAAATACAAACATAAAACTTTAATTCTAAAATAAAAAAATATATAAGGCTGACAAAAAATAAGCACTAATAAAGCACAATTAGTGAATTATAATCAAAACCCAAAGGAATATAAGACCAGAGTGGTCACAAATAAAACATACCAACCACTGATGGTAATTGTGAACATATAGGCTAGAAAATCCAATAGTACAGCATCCATTAAAGACAATGATAAGTCACTGGACAGTAAACAGCTGATAACAAAAAACTAAATATAAATACACAAGATAGTAAATGCAATAATACAACAGCTATTGAAGACAAGGATAAGTATCAGTGAACAGTAAGAACATGGTGACTATGAACTAATTGTCCACTACAAGCACTGTAAAAATTAGAAAAAGAATAGCAAAATGAAAAATAAAAAAGAAATGAAATAATGGAGTAATGAACTCAAAATAATTATATGAGCACACATGAGTGCAAAGGTATATCATGTGATCATACTTGTGAACACACTTGGCGAGTGGTAACACCCATTGATAATTATACAAAACATATAATGACACAGTGATGTGTAGCTTTACTGCTAAAACAATGATATATTGAAAGTGGTCCCACATGTGGTAACAATAAAAATGGATGTGTTCCCCCCAAAAATGAACTAGAAACTAAAGAAAAAAAAAAAACAAGAGCGCAAACACTAGAGAAACGCAATGTCAAATGTAAGGTACCAAAAACAAAATTATATCACAAGGGACAAATGTCACTCTACTGCAGAATAATTTGCCCAAATAAACACTAAGCATTCTTAAGTACCGTCATTACAAGTTGCATAAAGCAACTAGAACATAACTAAATCTGGAACAAACCAGAACTCATTTAAGGTTAAAAAAAAAAAAAACTAATGGAAAAGGAGAAAAAAAAAAGCATACGGAGGTACATAAGGGCTCATTTATTTTAAAAGACATATATATGAAAGGAGACACATTTGAAATGTGCGTATTTACAAGAGCTGAAGACAAAAAATAGCACCCACGTAACTGTAGAGAGACATAGTAAAACATAGTAACATAGTAGATGACGGCAGAAAAAGACCTGCACGGTCCATCCAGTCTGCCCAACAAGATAAACTCACATGTACTACTTTTTGTGTATACCTTACCTTGATTTGTACCTGTCCTTTTCAGGGAACAGACCGTATAAGTCTGCCCAGCACTATCCCCGCCTCCCAACCACCAGCCCCGCCTCCCACCACCGGTTCTGGCACAGACCGTATAAGTCTGCCCAGCACTATCCCCGCCTCCCACCACCGGCTCTGGCACAGACTGTATAAGTCTGCCCTGCACCATCTCCGTCTCCCGCCACCGACTTTGCCACCCAATCTCGTCTAAGCTCTTTAGGATCCATTCCTTCTGAGCAGGATTCCTTTATGTTTATCCCACGCATGTTTGAATTCCGTTACCGTTTTCGTTTCCACCACCTCCCACGGGAGGGCATTCCAAGCATCCACTACTCTCTCCGTGAAAAAATACTTCCTGACGTTTTTCTTGTGTCTGCCCCCCTTCAATCTCATTTCATGTCCTCTCCTCTCGTTCTACTGCCTTCGCATCTCCGGAAAAGGTTAGTTTGCAGATTAATACCTTTCAAATATTTGAACGTCTGTATCATATCACCCCTGTTTCTCCTTTCCTCCAGAGTATACATGTTCAGGTCCGCAAGTCTCTCCTCATACGTCTTGTAACGCAAATCCCATACCATTCTCGTAGCTTTTCTTTGCACCGCTTCCAGTGGTGTGCTGGAGCAGGCTCTCACAGGCTCGCAAGAGCCAGTTGTTAATTTTTTGAGAATTTTGGGAGCCGGTTGTTAAGTAGGGCCCTCCATGGCTACTTTAACAACTGGCTCCCAAAATGTGGGCTTGGGCCCCCTGCTGAATTCTCTTTTACTTTGCTGGTGGGGATGCTGAGCCCTGCCAGCCAAGTAAATAGACTGCTGCTGCTCCTTGTTTCCAGCTCTGAGCAGCAGGCTGGGACTTCTCGAGCATGTGAGAGAAGTTCCAGCATGCTGCTCAGAGCAAGACGTTGGGAGTGGTGGCAGTCCATTTACTGGCTGCCAGCAAAGGTATGCCTAGCGTGCCCGCACAAAGGGAGGGAGGAGAGAGAGGCAAGTGTTGCTCCCCCCCACCCCCAGCCAACCCTGGCCCTTCCAAATGCAGAGCTGGCTACGTCCAGAGAAAGAGCCTGTTGTTAAAAATTTACCAGCACACCCCTGACCGCTTCAATTCTTTTTACATCCTTAACAAGATAAGGCCTCCAGAACTGAACACAATACTCCAGGTGGGGCCTCACCAACAACTTATACAGGGGCATCAACACCCCCTTTCTTCTGCTGGTCACACCTCTCTCTATACAGCCTAACAACCTTCTAGCTATGGCCACCGCCTTGTCACACTGTTTCGTCACCTTCAAATCCTCAGATACTATCACCCCAAGATCCCTCTCCCCATCCATACCTATCAGACTCTCCCCGCCTAACACATACGTCTCCCGTGGATTTCTACTCCCTAAGTGCATCACTTTGCATTTCTTCGCATTGAATTTTAATTGCCAAACCTTAGACCATTCTTCTAGCTTCCATAGGTCCTTTTTCATATTTTTCACTCCCTCCGGGGTGTCCACTCTGTTATAGATCTTAGTATCATCCGCAAATAGACAAACTTTACCTTCTAACTCTTCGGCAATGTCACTCACAAATATATTGAACAGAATCGGCCCCAGCACCGATCCTTGAGGCACTCCACTACTCACCTTTCGCTCCTCCGAGAGAATTCCATTCACCACCACCCTCTGGCGTCTGTCCGTCAACCAGTTCCTAATCCAGTTCACCACTTCGGGTCCTATCTTCAGCCCATCCAGTTTATTTAAGAGCCTCCTGTGGGGAACCGTGTCAAAAGCTTTGCTGAAATCTAAGTAGATTATGTCCATAGCTCGTCCCTGATTCAATTCTCCTGTCACCCAACTTCATGCTTATGATTTTGTATTGTTGCTTTAATGACACTTTTCTTTCAATGCATTTCCCTTGTTTGGCTAGCAGGTGATGTCTGTCTCCTGCTTTATAGCTGTAACAGGCTGAAAAGAAAACAGACCTTTAGGAAAACTCCTGGGGGAGAGTAACCTGCTGTGCCATTGGCCAGAGACCCCTTAGTGCTAATGCTTTGGGCCCTGAGTGGCCCTGAAGCCTAAGATCTAGCCAGAATGTGCTGCAATTTCTCCAGTCTCAGAGTAGGAGTGTAGAGAGTGAAGACCTCTGCACTGAGATCCTGTTCTAAACCTATGAGCAATTATTCTTCCTGAACTCCCCAGGTACTACTTAGGTAGTAAGACAGTATTTAGTTAGTTTTAATGCTGTTTCCTATTATTTTGACTTGTTACTGTTTGATGTTTACACCTTTTTTACCGTTCATTGTTCTAGCTTTTCTAATAATAAACCTAGTTGTACTGGACTAAGAAATCCTGGTGGTTTGTGTTCTCGGTCTGTGGGTGTTTTCTAGAAACTGTGATGTGGGACTCCTGGAATTGTGGCCCCAGTGTCCTTAGAAACCATTGGGAGAATTAACTTGTAGGTGGGTGCTAGGGGTAGCAATCAGCCATTTCATGACAGACCTTTCTTTCTTTTTTGGTGGCTCAGTGTTTGGGGTTAGTGGTTCAGATTTTTTTTTTTTAATCTGTAACCTCCAGACACAAAGCACAGTGAATGAGTACAGCAGTAACAGGGTCCCTTCCCTGGTCAGTTTTTTTTGGTAGTTAGATTAGCAGCGTGCTGATGGCGACTGACAGCAGCTGTCAGACACTGAATATGCCTGATCTGACATGATAGCAACTGACCTCAGCGAGGAGCTGCAGGACCTGCTGGTTTGGAGTTCTCCTGGGGGGGGGGGGGGGAGACCAGACTCCTTGTGGCAGGGCTGGATACCTTACCAGCTGAAATCTGGCAGATGTACATGGTAGAGCGACAGAGGCAAGAGGAGCGAGAAGACCACCGGTGACGAACGTGAATTCCAGCTGCAGAAAATGAAGTTGGAGATCGAAAGGCGTGTATCCAAAGTTCCAGCACAACCTTTGTGCTGAGGCCAGTGGCAGGACTCATAACCCGGATCGGTCCTAACTTGTTTATGCAGTTTGATGATACCTAAGATGACAACGATGGATATATAACTGCCTTTGAGAAAATTTGCTGCCTCAATGAGATTCCTGAGAAAGACTGGGTGCGTTATCTGGGAGGAAAGCTCACTGGTAGAACACTTGAGGCATTCCAAGACTGTCCATTGAGATGTGCTCCAAGTTTGAGGAGGTGCACAAAGCTTTGTTGAATCATTATGCCATTGCCCCTGAGACCTTCAGACTAAAGTTTCGGACTTCGCACAAAGGGGCAGTTGATACAGCGAGTTTGTAATCCAGCTAAGATTCCAGCACTATCGGTAGCTCAGTGGAGCTGAGGTTAAAACCCTGGAGGACTGCCAAAACCTGATGGTCCTGGAGCAGTTTTTACAACATTGTCGTCTAGAGGTGAAGGAAACTGTTCAAGATCACCAGCCCCGTACTCCGAAGAAGGTGGCTGAGTTGGCTAACATCATTCTGGCTAACCGTCCCTGGTTGTCGAGAAGAAGCTGTCTGTATCCGCAGCAGCCAGGAACTAAGGGCAGCCAGGGCCCTAAGTTGAATATTCCTGCAACCTCAGAGACAGTCAGCAGACCCTCCAGTGTTCCCCCCAAACCTAAAGACTTTAGGCACGAACGTCCTTGTTATCAGTGTGGGCGTAGAGGACATTTCAAAGCGGATTGCTCAGAGAGATAACCCCAAGCTTGCACTAAAGTGTTCCAGTTCTTGAACCGAAGCTGGCAGCTATCATGTGCAGTTCCAGTCCCATGGAGGAAGCCTACATCGTAGCCACAGCACATTGTGGAGTAAAATCTGTCTGTACCACACCATATCACCCCCAAAATAATGGGTTGGTAGAGAAATTTAATGGACATTAAAGCATATGCTAAAGACTTTTGTGGAGTTGGGAGACCAGGACAGGGAAAAGTACTTGCCCTACCTACTGTTTATGTACAGAGAAGTATGCCAGGAGTCTGCCATGTTCTCCCCATTTGAGCTGCTTTATTGCTGGAGGGTGAGAGGCCCCCTTGACCTAATAAGAGAAAATTGGGAAGGGAAAGTTGACGCTTCTGACACCCTTGTGACTGAATATGCGGCAGAGATGAGAAGACCTTATGGGCTTTGTCAGAAATAACTTGCAGGCAGGCCAGACTAAGTAAAAGACCTAGTATGATCGTAAAGCTCGAAACACACAGTAGGTTCTTGTTTTAATCGTAGTGTGTCAGAATAAATTTCAAGCTAACAAGGCGAGATCTTACAAGGTCATACAAAGCCTAAATGACACAAACTATGTTATATCTATGGACTCTCAAGATAGAAAGCAGTGTACTTTTCATGTAAATATGTTAAATGTCTATGCATATTGCAGAGCCATAGTGCTAGCTATATGTAGCCCACCAGAGGAGTGTCAGGATAGTGAATCCATACCTGATCTCCTAGTGGAAACATTACCAGAGAGATTTACCCAATAAGTTATTGTGGGAGAGCTAACCCCTACCCAGAAACAGCAGCTAGAAGCAGTACTGCAAAAGTATGCCGATGTATTCTACTAAACCAGGAATTACTCATTTGGCTATTCATAATGTAGATACTGAGGGGCATAATCGAAAGGGATGCCCAAGTTTTGCTGAGGACATCCTCGCAAAACGTCCCGGAGAAGGGGCGGGGAAACCCGTATTATCGAAACAAGATGGGCGTCCATCTTTCGTTTTGATAATACGGTCGGGGACACCCAAATCTTGACATTTAGGTCATCCCTAGACTTGGTCGTTTCTGATTTTCGGCAATAATGGAAACTAAGGATGTCCATCTCAGAAACGACCAAATGCAAGCCCTTTGGTCATGGGAGGAGCTAGCATTCGCAGTGCACTGGTCCCCCTGACATGCCAGGACAGCAACCGGGCACCCTAGGGGGCACTGCAGTGGACTTCAGAAATTGCTCCCAGGTACATAGCTCCCTTACCGTGTGTGCTGAGCCCCCCAACACCCCCCCCCAACCCACTACCCACTACCATAGCCCTTATGGGTGAAGGGGGACACCTAGATGTGGGTACAGTGGGTTTCTGGTGGGTTTTGGACGGCTCACATTTACCACCATAAGTGTAACAGGTAGGGGAGGATGGGCCTGGGTCTGCCTGCCTGAAGTGCACTGCACCCACTAAAACTGCTGCGATGGACCTGAGTATGACATTTGAGGCTGGCACGACATTTTTAAAGTTTTTTTGAGGGTGGGAGGGGGTTAGTGACCACTGGGGGGAGTAAGGGGAGGTGATTCCTGATTCTCTCTGGTGATCATCTGGTCAGTTTGGGCACCTTTTTGTGCCTTGGTCGTGTCCAAATGCTCATCAGGGACGCCCTTTTTTTTCCATTATGGGTCGAGGATGCCCATGTGTTAGGCACGCCCAAGTCCTTCCTTCGCTACGCCCCCGTGAACTTTGGTCATCCCTGCGACGGAAAGCATTTGGGGACGCCCGAAATCAGCTTTCGATTATGCAGATTTGGGCGACCCTGAGAGAAAGACGTCCATCTTCTGGTTTCTGGCGAAAAATGGGCATCTTTCTCTTTCGAAAATAAGCCTGACTGGTGACCATAAACCACTGAAGCAGAGTGCTTATCAAGTATCTGCTGAGGTGGAGAAGCAAATGAAGCAGGAGATTGATGAGATGCCCTAGGTGTTCTAAAGAAGTACCATAGTCCCAAGATGGCACAACCCACTTCAGGGTGGATTACAGAAGACTTGATGAATGTACTGTATCTGCCACCTATCTGATACCTAGGATGGACGAGTTGCTAGACCAGTTAGCTGGGGCCCGCCTGTCACCTTGAAAGGGCTGAGGCCTCTGAGAAGACCTTGCTGTCTGAAAAGAGGCCCCGCGACCTGGACGGTAACGCCGTGTATCCCTAAACTTAGGTCTAGGTCCCGCAGGGAAAGGGCTGCTACTTCAAAGGCCAGCATCAAGCAAGCCTCCAACTTACGATCCTGAGGGTCCTTGAGCGCCGTGCCACCCTCCACAGGGAGAGTGGTTTTCTTAGTGACCGCTGTGATTAAGGAATCCACTGTAGGGACCTTCAGCAAGTCTAAGTCAGGATCAGGTAGCGCGTAAAGACGTGACATAGCTCTAAGCAACTCCAACTTTAAGCCCACTGTCCGGTGCATCCCACTGTGCCGAAATAAGGATCTTCATGGCCTCATGCACATGAAAAGAATGAGGTGGGTATTTGGTGCCAGACATAATAGAGGGCACTGGACCTGTTCCCCCTGACGATTCAGGAGGGAAATGGCCAAAACCTCAAAAGCCCTAACAATCAGGGAGGGAAGCTCTTCCTTGTGAAAAAGGCGGGCAGCTGTCGGATCATCCCCCTCCTCATCTGCCAAATCCAACGATTCTAAGGGAGAGCCCGGAGACAAAACCGTGCCATCTGTGTCAGATAGCTCCTTGGGATCCAAAATCTCCACCCGGAGACGTTTTGGCAGGAAAGACTGAGAGGCTGCAGCAACCGAAGTTTGCTGACGAAGAGACGGGGCTGCCTGAAGAGAAGCTCCTGACTTCTTCAAAAGAAAGGCATTGTGCATTAATAAAACAAAATCCGGGGAAAAAGGAACTGCAAGGGACTCCCCTGCTCCTTGTACATTGCTTCCCTCAATCGGAGCCTGTGCCACAGAAGCGCGCTGCGCCTCTTGTCTATCAACCACCATGTGCGGAGTGGGTCGCGCCTGAGAGGAAAAAATGGCGCCCGCCAATGCGCGCTGCACTAACTGCCCTGAGGAAACCGATGAAACTATCCCCTGTGCTTCCGACTCACTGGATGCCTGAGGGGAACCCCCGTCGCGCTGAACACCCGCTGCGGGCTGACGGCGGCAGGACTCTCCTCCGATGCTGCTCTCTGGCCCCCACACCGGGAGCAGCGCTTAGCTGCCTCAGAAGGCACTGACATGCTCCACACACGCCTGCCCCAAAACTGACTCGGCACAACATTTAGTTCCTCCATATGATTAAACAAAAAAAGTCTTTTATCTTTTTTTTTTTTAGTCAGGAGAGAAAGGAAACACCCAATCAGGCCCACAGCCCCGGGCGATGGAGGAAAGGTAGGGGGGAGACCGGGAGGGACCTGGCACCACCATGTGTACACCAGACGCTACAAACTGCCACTCAACCCCTGTCTGTGCTAAACTAGGCCCAAAGGACACCAGTAGCCAGATCAAACCAGAGCTGCACAGAGATGGCCCTCCACCTGCTAGATAGAGAGAATACATACTGAGGTTCAGCTGGCTGCACAGGTCCACATATAGCAAACCTCAGAGGTTCTCTCTATCTCCACCTGCTGGTAGAGTGACACAACCCACAAGTCTCTGGCTTGATCTGTGGGACGCCATGGAAGCAGGATTTATTCAGGGCAGACAGACTTTGATAACACTAAGAGGGCTTTACATTGCATTACTGCTGTGGAACAGGGTGTGGATCCTGCTATTTTAGTATCCTGAGATTCCCCCCTCCCCCACCACAATGGCGGCTAGCTAGGCTGTTGGCTGACTCTTAAAACTGGCAGACAAAAGCTGGGTTTTTTGTTTTGTTTTGCTTCCTCAGACTCCCCCCCCCCCGGGTCAGGCAGCTCAGCTGACTCCCTCCCTCCCTCCAGGTCTGGCCAGCCAACTCCATCTTTCTATCCTCCCTTTTCCCATAGCAGTGGGAAGAGTGGCCTAATGGTTAGTGCAGCAGGCTTTGATCCTAGCAACCTGGGTTCAATTGCCACTGCAGCTCCTTGTGACCTTGGGCAAGTCACTTAACCCTTAGATTGTGAGCAGCGCTGCATACATCTAGTAGCACTATAGAAATGATTAATAGTAGTAGTATGACGCTACCAGAGCATTGCTTTGTATTGATGCTTGTTTAAAAAATGTACACTTTTGTTCTTTCAATTCTTTTAACTTTCTTGTAAAATAATCACAGGATGTTTGGTCTCTAAGTGATTTACTTGGAATCGTGCACTGGTCTGTGGTTTGTCTTCCTTTTCTTCAGGTCTACATTTCTTGTTCAAAAATCTTTCCATGCACTTAGGGCTGCTCCTCACGTTCCAGTAGCTGCAAGGCCCAGGATTCGCTGCTTTTCAGCTGTCTGCCTGCACTCGGGACTGCTCCTCATCCTCCAGCAGCACAAAGCCCAGGACGCTGCTTTTGTAGCCTTCTGCCTGCACTTGGGCTGTTCCTCACCCTCCAGCATCAGCAGGGCCCAGAATTTGCTGCTTTTGCAGCCTTTGGCCTCCCCTCACATCTGTGACCAACACTTCTCCCTCTCTCACCCCTCTCTATGCAACATCTCTCCCTCCCTCTCCATACTTATGTCCAAGAAGTCTCTAGTTCCCCTAATACCTACCTGTGCCCACCTTCCCAGCACTGCTTGCACCTGCACCTACACTGGCATACCCTCAACCTGCCTGCTGGGTTGTGCTTGCTTCTGGGCGAATCTCCCACCCTCAAGTTATTTCCAGGTGGTTTCTAGGGACACTGGGAGCCACAATCCTGGGGCACCACAGTTCCTAGAAAACACTCACAAACCCAGAACACAAACTGCCAGGATTCTTAATCCAGGAAAACAGAGCTAATAAACTAATAGGTTTATTATTAAAAAAAAGTGGTTAAGTGAACTGTAAAAGAAGTAAACAGCGAATAGAAACAGGTAAAATAACAAGAACTCAGTATTAAAGCTAACTAAACACTTTTAATAGTACCTGGGGAGATCAGGAAAAATAACTGCTCATAGGATATGAACAGTGTCTCAGTGCAGAGGTCTATCCCTTCCACACTTCCACTCTGAGACTGGAGAATTCCAGTGCCTTCTGGGCTAGATCTTGGGCTTCAGGGCCAATTAGGGTAAGAGCATTAGCCCTAAGGGTATTTGACCAATGGCACTGCTGGTTACTCTTTCCCTTGTAGGTTTTCCTCTTTTCCTTGGGGAAGGTAAGCTAACAGACCTTTGTTACAGCTTTAGTGCAGAGGACAGCCAGCACCTGCTGGCCAAACAGGGAAAATACCATAAAAGGGAAAAAGTGTCATAAGGCAACATTACAAATCACAAGCATGAAAGTCCCCTGTTTTACCACACTTTGTACATAGGTGTTGCTACAGGGTGGGAAGAGCCACCTCAGTTTTTACCAGCTATGTAGTTGAGCATTTTTTTTTACCTGCCCTCCTCCAGAGATCTGACATATCTTATTATTATTTATTGCATTTGTATCCCACATTTTCCCATCTATTTGCAGGCTCAATGTGGCTTACATAGTCTTGTTATGACATTAACATTACAGAATATTAAATATCATTAGTGATGCATTAAGATTAAGTGAGGGTAAAGAAATGTGAGGGTGTAGAGGAGAGTAAGGTGGGTGAGAATAGAAGGTAAATTGTCTTAACTGGTTGGGTTAGCAAAGTATTCAATGGATTATAGGTTTTCTTTGTAGGCCTTGTTGAAGAGATATGTCTTCAGAGATTTACGAAAGTTGGTTATTTCATCAATTGTTTTCAAATCCTTAGGTAGCGCATTCCACAGTTGCGTGCTCATGTAGGAGAAGGTAGTGGCATGTAACAGCATGTATTTTAGTCCTTTACAGCTGGGGAAGTGCAGATTGAGGAATCTGCGGGCTGATCTTTTAGCATTTCTGGGAGGTAAGTCTACAAGATTTAGCATGTAGGCTGGGGCTTCTGCATGGATGATTTTGTGTACAATCATGCATATCTTGAATGTGATGTGTTCTTTAAGGGGGAACCAGTGTAGTTTCTCTCTTAGGGGTCTTGCACTTTCATATTTGGTTTTTCCGAATATGAGTCTGGCAGCGATATTCTGGGCTGTTTGGAGTTTTTTGATAGTCTGTTCTTTGCATCCAGCGTATAGTGCGTTGCAGTAGTCCAAGTGACTTATTACCATTGATTGTACTAGGGTATGGAAGATGTATCTCGGGAAGAAAGCTTTTACTCTTTTGAGTTTCCACATGGAGAACATTTTTTTCATCATATTCTTCACGTGGGTATCAAGTGTGAGGTTTCTGTCAATGGTAACTCCAAGGATTTTCAGATTTTGTGAGACAGGAAGAGAACAATATGGTGTGGTTATGGTGGTGAAGTTGTTTGTGTTATATTGTGAGGTGAGTACAAGACATTGTGTTTTTTCTGCATAAAGTTTTAACTGGAAGGCATCTGCCCAGGAGTGCATGATTTGGAGGCTTTGGTTGATCTCGGTGATTTCACTCAGATCGTGTTTAAACGGGATATAGATCGTGACATCGTCTGCATATATGTAAGGGTTGAGGTTCTGATTAGCTAGAAGTTTAGCTAAAGGTATCATCATTAGGTTGAAGAGGGTTGGCACCTCTTCCCAATCCCCCCCACACTGCGGTTCGGTATCACCACCTACTCCCCACACTGTGCTCTGGTATCTCCACCCCACATCTGCACCATGGTCCGGTATCTCCTCTCCCC
Source organism: Microcaecilia unicolor (assembly GCF_901765095.1). Taxonomy (NCBI): domain Eukaryota; kingdom Metazoa; phylum Chordata; class Amphibia; order Gymnophiona; family Siphonopidae; genus Microcaecilia; species Microcaecilia unicolor. Next base: position 257,270,677 of record NC_044032.1, read on the forward strand.
CTCCCCCCCACCTCCAATGTTCCGGTACATTGGAGGCAGTATCAGCGATTGAGGCAGATCACTGTTGGTCGGCTTCAAAAGCTCTCTCTCTAACGCGTCCCGCTTTCTGTGATGTAATTTCCTGTTCTCGTGTGGGTGGGATGCACTACAGAGTAAGCTTCTGAAGCTGGCCAGTGGGGCTATTCCTCAATCACTGGCACTGCCTTCAATGTACTGGGAGGTTGGAGAACCAAGGGCGGGGAGAGGGGAGGAAGGGAATTGCAAGATACCAGACTCCATGGGAGAAGATTCCTTATCCACTGGTGGAGGAACAGGAACAGAAATGCCTAATTAGGCGGGTAGTTGTGAGGGAGAGAGGTGCTAGCCAGGGGGAGTGGGGAAGGGAGGAAGCTGTGAACAGGGGGTGAGTGATGAAGAGAGAGATTGGATGAGGGAAGAGGTATTGGAGCTACCAAAGGAAGGAGAGAGAGAGATGCTAGGGCCCAGGGAGCCTAAAGATCACTAGAGGGAGATGCAGAGGTGGGGGGAGGGAGAAAGAAGGGAATCGTGAGATACCAGACAGGCAGGGGGGGAGGAATATTACTTATCTGCCAGTGGAGGAAGGCAAAAAAATGCCTAATTAGGCGGGGTCCAGGAGGGAAAGAGGTGCTAGCTGAGGGTGTGCGTGACTGGGGAGTGGAGTTGAGAGTAGTGAGGAGAGGAAAGAAGAGAAATATTGGATGAGGGAAGAGAGAGGGAGAGGTAGTGGAGCTCAGGAAAGGAGAGAGATGTTGGGGGGGTGGGCAAAGATCACCAGAGGGAGATAGACTGCAGGGAGGGGGCAGAGGAGAGAGAGGGACAGATGCTGGCCCTGGGATAGGGATTCAGGGGAGAAGGGCCACAATACAGAGGAGTAATGCTGGACACAGGGGAGTGGGGCTACGGGGACAAAGAGGCCAGGTGCTGACAATGAGGGAAGGGATAGGGACAGAGCCACATACACAGAGAGATGTTAGGGCATTTAGGGACACAGGTGGAATGATGGTGGACATGGAGAGAGAAGAAATGGCAAATGGACTGGAGACCCTGGACAAAAAAGCAGAAGATGGATGGGACTCGGGGAATGGGGGAACAGAGCAGAAGATGACTGGGACTTTGGTGACTTGAGTGAGAGCATGTTGGGGGGGGGGGGGCAGAGCAGGACATTATAAATGGGAGAGGTGAAGAGGGAATTTTGAGGGAATAGTGAAGACCTGTCAATTGGTAGGTATGCGTGGGGTGTTTTGGTTTGGGAGAATGAGGGTGTGAAATTGGAGGGGGGTAAGAGAAAGGTTGTGATATAATGTGAGTGACCTGAAAGACTGGAGAGAGGAACTGAAAAGGAATGGGGGTATTGGGGATGGATATGAGAGGAAGAGGATTGGTCTTTGAAGGGGTTGTGATGGTGGAAATGGGGTTAAAAGATGAAAGAGAGGCAATAGGACATGGGGTAGAGGGTGAAAAATAGAAGAATGGCATGAAGGCAAAGGAAGGAAGGAGGGACAGTGATGGGGATGGTGAGGGGATGAGAAGCAGTAGAGGATAAGTGAGGGCTGAGAGGGTAAGTAGAGAGAATGGAATGGGGCTAGGGAGTGGGTAAAAGATATGAAGGGGACAAGGAGATTGGGAAAGTGTTGACCGAGAGACGGGGCAATAGGAGTACTGAGAGAAGATGAGAAGTCAGTAGACTTCTAGTGGCAGACAGATGTAGAGCAGGAAAAGAAAAAAAAGATGAGAAAAAATGGAAAGGTCAACCTAGAAAATAATTTAGAAAATAGACCCAATTAGAAAAATAAAATGCCCAGACAACAAAGGTAGAAAAGAAAAATATTACTTAATAGTTTTTAAGGATTGGGATGTTCTGCTTTGGTAAGTGTATATATTTTCTATGCATTTCTGTCTCTCCTTTACCAGTATTGCACTGCTTATAGAGTCTGGCTACCTTGGGGGTTTCCATTTCAGTTTTTGTAACATAGTAACTAGTAAATGACGGCAGATAAAGACCTGAATGGTCCATCCAGTCTACCCAACAATATAAACTCATTTACATGGTATGTAATACTTTATATGTATATCCGAGTTTGATTTGTCCCTGCCTTTCTCATGGCACAGACCATAGAAGTTCGCCCTGCACTGGTTTTATTCTCCAAATACTGGCATCGCCACCATCTTTTGTGGTATGGGAGTCAGAATTCTCAGTCTCCACCTCCTGGAAGCAGTGCACAGTGTACAACCCATCAGTATTTTTCTGGGCCGTGTCCAGCACCTCACCCTTCTTAGCATTCTCTTGCTGCTGTTGTATCACCTGCCCTGTGGTTCCAACTGTGATAATGATATGGGGCCTTGAGCAAGCATAGATGCCAATGTCCCATGTTCTCAAAACTTCTTGTTTTCCAGGGAGTGGGACGTGGTGAGCATGACCTATGTGGATCCTCAAAGCCCTGTACTGGTGGGATGTGGTGGGCATGACCCATGTGGGTCCTCAAAGCCCTGTGCTGGCTCCCTTAACTCTTGCTTAGTGCAGTTCTGCCACGCTAGTGTTGTGCTCCAAATTGAGCTGCCTAGGCAGTTGTCAAGTAGTTGGGCCAGCACTAGGATGCGGAAATCGGAGAAGGCTATGCAAGGAAAGTCACTTGCTTGCTCCCATCCTTACTTTGCCACTGTGTATTTCTGGGGCAAACAACAAGTATTAGATTTATTCTTTGAGATTATGATCAGCTGAGTGCTTGTGGATCGGTCACTGTTGGGCTCCAAAGAGTTTTGGTCTGACTCAATATGGCATTTTTTTAAAATAAACGTACAATAATATACATCAATCTGTTTATAACTCTGAACCCATTATCCACCTGTTTAATAATACCTGTTTGTTTTTAATCATTCTCACAATAAATAACTGAAATCCCATATTTGTCCCTGTTTGTTTTATATACATCTAATAGCGCTATAAAAAGTAGCAGAATGCACAAGCTTATTTTTCTTTTCGCACTGCGAACCAAAAAACACCTGCAGTAAAATCAACACAATACACCCTCGAGATTATCACCAGAGGACGCTCGCTGCCCGATCCCTACCCAAAGTCATCGCCTCTGCCCCCGGTGGTTCAGCCCTTCGAGCCTCACTTCCGCCCTTCAGTGTACTCCTCTTCTTTCAAAGGCGGAGAAAAATGAGATCATAGCAAGTACACCCAAAAGCAACCTACCCTCCTCCTCCTTGCCGAAAAGTATAATAAAGGTGGACGAGTCCATTCGGCCGAAAGAGGAGGAAAGCCGGATGTCAGATAACGGCGAAGGAGAGAATGGAGGTGTTTCCGCCTCTCGCTATTTATTCGCTTGACCCTTCTCCGTGAGGGGTTGAAAGGAACTGCGTTCGGCGTCCTCTTGTCTCCCTCATCTAGTGGAGGCGGTTGGAACGCTCCGGCAACGGGGGGAAGGGGAGGGGTGGGAAAACAAAGATGGCGCAGGCTCTGTCCGAAGAGGAGTTCCAGCGGCTGCAGGTACAGTGAAAATAAAGCTGAGAAATCAGGCCGAGGGGAGCAAGGGTGGGAATCGAGGTTAAGGCGCCAGAATAAGGTGGAAGGAGAGCACGTGACTAGAGGGGGGGGGGGGTGACTGAAAAAGTGGGAGATCATCATCTGTGAGTATCATCATAAATAGGAAGGAGGAGGGGGACAGGCACGTGACCACGGTGGGTGGTACGGATTGGAGCGGGTTGCGCGCGCTTTGTAGGGTGTTAGGGTGTGTTGTCACGTGATGTAGCACGGGGCCAGTGGTGGTTGTGAGAAGTGGAAGGTAGCGCCCATCATAGCTCTGTCTTGTTTATGTGGGTTTACTACTATTTATAATTTCTAAAGCGCTAGTAGACGTACACTTGAACATGAACAGACAGGCCCTGCTTGACTGAGCTAGTGCTTGGTTTTTTTTCATTAGGAGCTCAGGGTACGTTCGAGTACACTAGTTTCTATCAGATAATTAAGTGACTTCCCAAGTTCAGAATGAGTAGCAGTGGGATTTGAGTGGGTCTTAGCCCGGTTGTCAGCCCATTTCTCTAATCACTAGGTTACTCTGTTCCTCTAAATGCCCCCGCAATGCAGGACTTGCCGGATTAGGTAGGTTATGCAATCGGGCTCTCAAGGGTGGGGGGGGGGGGGGGGGGGGAGAGGTGAGAAAATGTATTGTTTGCGTGTGTGGTAAGGGGTAGGGTCCTTGTACTCAGTATTAAGTGTGAAACAGAGAAGCTTTCATTGCTAAGCAGTGGTCTATCGAAGGCTGTATAGGGTACAAAAATTGTTGCTAGCCCACTATTTTCTCTCATTGGTAGTGGTGAAGTGGCACAACTATGGCTTGGTAATGGCCTGTTACTAACAGTTGAGTTGTCTTATGAGCCAAAATATGCAACACTTTAGCAGTGGCCCCAACAACAAAAACTAAAAATAATGGTTCCAAGGCATGAAAGGTCTATTCACAGATAAGCCTTGGTCCTTAAATTTGAGCCAGAGTTCTTGTCTGTGCTGTACAAGGTTAGGCATTTTTCATAGAGGAGTGGGTGTGTAGGCAGTAATGGACTTAATATATTATTCTACTGCCTTTGGGAGTTATGCACCTTTTATGTAGTATCAATATCATTCTTAACTGCTATTTCCCCTGAAAGGGTCCAATGTGTATAGGAGTACAAAAGCCAAAAATTACAGCATTCTAAATATGGTATCAAATCTCCTAAAAAAATACATTGACTATTATAAAATTTTAAACATAAATCAAATAGAAAGACCTAATGAACTTGATTTGCATACACTGTCTCCATTACATGCAAATCTTTTTCATGCATATTCATATCCGGAAAACGTGACTGGTAAGGGGTACACCAGGACAGGACTTGGGAAACACTGCAGTGGACAGCAGAATAATAGAAACAAATCGGGTCATACAAGGCAATAAAATATACATCAAAAAGCAAAACAATACAATCAGAATGATGAAAGTAGATGAAAGTTGGTCAAGGCATGCAGTAAAATAGTATTAAAGTAGTGACTGTAGGAGAGGGAATCCGAAGCACACCCAGAAGAGCGGAAAACCTAAAAAGTACAAGGAGACTTAAAGAATGGGGCATCAGCTCAATTTTATTGATCATACCTGACGGTGTTTCGGTGAAACTGCTTGCGTCAGGGGTCTAGCAATGGTCACAAACTGTGAATGTCAATGGAAAATGCAGAATCTCTAACAATAGAAAGACGCCGACAAATGGCACAGTTGCTATAACCACAAAAAGACACTGACAAATGGCACAGGTACGCAAGTGATAAACCAAAAGTGCTGCTTGCAGGTTTCTTTTTTTGTTGTAAACCTGCAGAATATCACTATGAAAGTAGTGAAAGGTGTTAATCTTTTTATGTGTGTTAATTTTGTTTGACCCATTTTTCACATTTTCAGGTTGATTAAAACAGCAGTCACATTTCTGTATTCATTGGCAGTTTGAACTCAGCTGTAGAATGTACACCCGTAAATACATTTATAGATACCTTACTTTTTTTGTTGTTGTTTATACGTAATGTTTTATTGCAAGCAGCTGGGAAGACTCATTAAAAGCCAAGTCGTCATTCCCCTCATTACAATTGTGGCTGTACCAGTTTTTTGTAGTAAGTGCCTTTTGTTAGTATAAAATATTCCCCCTCTTCATTGTCTGAGTGGCAAATAGGGGAAAATTACGGAGATGTGTTGATAGCCAAACAAGCATAGGCTATGGAAAGGCCTGAATGACTTGATGATGGCTGGATCAGTAATTTCGTGGACCCCAGTTAGTAGGGCTAAACCAAGATGAAATCTTCTCTGTAGTCATTAGGATGTAAACAGCCTTTCCGTTTTAAATTGTTTTCAAACAAGTCTGCATTTATGTACATTTACTAATTCAACACGGAGTGCACTTTATGCAAACTAAGTTCTACAGTTTTCAGCTTCAGTTAAGGCTGTTGTACCTAACCTGCTTCTCAATTATAGGGCTAGGATGGGTACTTCAGTGTAGGCTAGTTTGTGCTTATTTTTAATTGTGGCAAAAGAACTATTGATGGAGCTAGTTCAGCTTCCACCCAGTAAAAGTACTCATAAAGAGGACCGAAGCACAAACCATTTCAAGTTTTTGGAGTACGTAGATTATTTGTGGGATGTTTATTTTGGCTACCAAGAGAAATGTCCCACTGTACTTCATATTAATTTTAGGCATAGTTTTTTGTACAAAAGATGTTATCACAAAAGGAGCATTCCAAGCAGCTTTGGACAGCTAGACTGAGAAGCTATTGTTCTTCCCAGCACATGGTACAGGGTGTATTAATTCAGTTCAGGATCCTGGGTGATCTACTCTTACAGTGGAAGGACCACAGAGACAGACTGTCCTGGAAAAAGAACTAAAAAAATCTCTGAACTTGCTCCACATATGCCCAGGTATTGCTTAGTCCTAACCAACAAGATTCTTGTCACAAGGTTTTATGGGTTAACCCTGTAGACACTTGAGTGCCCCATCTGCACATGAGCTTCCATACTGGCAACCTCCCACTAGCCAACTGCATAGATGCCAAGGGTGAACCTTCCAGAGAGGGGGACTTCTTTTATTATTTTTTTTGTTGTTAGAAGGTGTCTGGTATATAAATATTAGGGCTGCATTTTGATCACAATTAAAATTTTAAAAGGTATGTCATTTATTTCTTTCCCCACTGCAGCTGCTTATGACTCTAGGCAAGTCACTTAACCCTCCACTGCCCAGAGTCACAAGGAGCTGCAGTGGGAAACAAAATGACATTCCTTTAATCACATGATTAATTGAGAGTACACATTTTAAATTTTTTTTTTGTTACATTTGTACCCCGCGCTTTCCCACTCATGGCAGGCTCAATGCGGCTTACATATACAGGTACTTATTTGTACCTGGGGCAATGGAGGGTTAATTGAAATACAGCTCTAAAAAATTAAAGAATAAAAAGTAATGAAAGGTAAGAAATAAAAAATATAAACAAACATAAATTCAAGAATCTAAAACAGCATGCAGAATAGCTATAGACAGCCTTACAGTTTTCACAGCCTACTTCAGAAAAGGAAGCCTAAAAAGATTTGGGTAGTATTGCTTTACAAATTAAAATAGTAGTATAAAATATTTTACTTTAGTGCCTTTAAGAGTGGAGGCAATATAAGACAGTTTTGAAAAGAATTTTCCCAGTGGCTAAAAATATGCAAATAGGTTTCACAGCACAGGTACTCATAGGTACGGGGTAAGGCAAATTACAGCAAAAGGTGTATTCGGATTTCTTTCTACTGGTTGGGCTACTTGGCTCTTCTCTTAGACCTGCCTTTCATGAATGCCCTTGTTTTGGTAGTGAGGATTGGCGATGGGGTAACATCCAAAGATTGACAACCAGGCCATCTGGGAAGGGATTCTGTTAACTCTAAGGAGGGAGTAGGGCAACAACTGTAAAACTGCTTCTGGCAGATTGCATATGGTGAAGAGACCTACATTTATGTAGATCAATAGGCAGTTTGCATAGTTTTGCAGATGATGGTATTCAGTGTTCAAGATTATTGTGGTCTGCTTTACATGAATTTGCCACGCAGACAGCTGCCTTCTTTATAATTGCTTCAAAATGCAGCCTGAACTGTAGTAGGTGCCAGGAGAAGTGTGTGTGTGTCCCTCTTTGGCAGAACTGCATTGGTTGCTGAAATTGGGAAGCTCTGCCTTATTCTTCCCTAATTGTGGGCCATGATCCCAAATGGGGTCACAAAACCTGTGTTTGGCATTGTCTTGGTTGCACAATTTCTGCAGTCATGCAGATTGGTGAGCACTGTAATAAGGTTGAAATGATGGCTTATGACATTTAGGGCCCTGTTTACTAAGCAGCGTTATAGGTGTATTAATGTTTTTAGCGTGTGTTAACCATGTACGTGCCTACAATATCCCTATAGGCGCCTACATGTTTAGCGCGCGTGCTAAGTGTAGGAGCACTAAAAACACTAACGCACCTTAGTAAACAGGGCCCCAAAAGCTTTCAATGACTAATTTTTGTGAGCCCACTTACAACAGAATGCCCCTAATACAGTTGTAGTCGCCTCAAGACACCCTAGCTATCCATCCCCTTCCCCCCCCCCCCCCCCCCAAATGTATGATGCAGCTGATGAAATGGAGGAATAGAGCAATGTTGGAATAAGCTACCAGGTAATACACACACTCGGAAGAAATTTTATTCATTTCAGAAGCAACTTTAAAACTGGTCTTTTCCCATAAGAGAGTCAGGAGAATAATGGCTGGGAAGGATCGTATAATACATTTTTGAGCAGCCATTTGTATGGTCAGATGCTGTTTAAGTATGTGTGTTATGAATGTGTTAGGAAGTTAATATCCCATACATGTAAATAGAATTTTCATATTTTGTAAACTGCTATGAATAACTGTAACATGCAAGTTTTTGTTTTTTTTTTAAATAGTAGCATAATAAATGATGGCAGGACCAGCATGTTGCATCCATCTTGCCCAGAAAGGTAGCCAGAGTTGTGCTAGCTACTCCATGCAGGTTACCCTCTCCTCCCTTTTGTCATTAGGGTTGTATCTGCTGCTCTGTATGCAGGTAACTACCCCCCCCTCCCCGCCCCATATGCTCCTTTTTGTGGTGTTTTGCTTTGAGTGGAAATATTCTATACCCTTAGTCTTCACTTCAAGTCATTAAGTGCTGCCAACAGGCAGAGTTTTCAGGATATCCCTAATGAATATCGATGAAAGAGATATGCATGCCTGATAAATTTTCATACAGTGGAGGTTATCTCATTAATAGAGATATTCAGGAAATCTGACTTGTTGGTGGCCCCCGAGGACTGCGAGTGAAGACCAAGACTTTATACTTCTATTCCATATTTCTGGTTCTAATATATTTATTAGAAAGCTAATACCGAATGGCAAGGATATAATATTCTCAAACTCAACTTTACAATTTAGTTGGGGTCAACTTTTGGAGAAATGTACTAAGAACAAGACTACAAAGCTAAGTTTGAATTTATCGCTATTTTGAAGAGTTTGAAATATTTAAGAGCCCCAGGAGGTTTTTTGCCAATGATGAGGAAGTCCAACTCCTTGAAAACTATTTATTGAGTCCAGGAGTTTGCGCGAGGCTTTTTCCTCCTCATACAAAAAAAGTGTGCATACGTAATTTATTTAGAACCTTGTTTAGATTTAAATGTGAAGGATGTAATATTACCATCATTTGTACATAGTAACAGCAAAAACTCAAGACTAAACAGGCAATCACAGAACACTCAAAAACTGACTGTGTCCTTGAAACTCTGCAAAATCTTTTTTTTTCACAATATAATCCCACCCTCCAATATTCCTAGGCCACTTCCATCCCCACCCTAATCCCCCTCCCACTGCTGGAGTCCTATAGAAATGCGTTTTAGGAATAATTAAAGCCTCTTGAAGTGTCCTTAAGCAGTAAGGTGTAGCTTGTTGAGAGCCATACTGCTAACTTTTGGGTTAAGAGACTGAGAACAGTCAAAGGAGTAGTGCAGAAAAATGACTCTTCCAAAAATACAAGGGAGCTAAAGTAGTCATATACAGCAGGATTTATTCAACTCATAGACTTGACACAGAGCTGGGCTTCGGCACTGATCGCACCTGCCTCAGGAGCCTGAATCAGATCTAACACTGTGAAGCACTGTGTATGAAGAAAACTTGATGGAATCTGTGAGAAAAAGGAGGATATGATTCAGAATAACCTGTTGGAGGCTTTGTCAATACTGTGAGTAAAACACAGCCGGTCAAAATGTCAGGCCTTTGGAAGTTGAAGCTACTTTGGCCCCCTCATGTTTTTGGAAGAGTCATTTTTGTGCACTACTCCTTTGTCTGTTCTTTTCTACAGTCACAGTTACAGAGCTTATAGTGGAGGAGTGGCCTAGTGGTTAGAGCACTGGTCTTGAAATCCAGATGTGGCTGATTTAAATCCCACTGCTACTCCTTGTGATCTTGGGCAAGTCATTTAACCCTCCATTGCCTCAGGTACAAACTTAGATTGTGAGTCCTCCAGGGACAGAGAAATATCCAGTGTACCTGAATATAACAAAAAAAGGTGTGAGCAAAATCCAAATATATAAATAACTAACTATTACGAAATGTAGTTCAAAGCGGATAATAAGAGGACTAGACCAAACATCTAGGATCATACATTGAATTATTAACAGGATTATGAACTAATTCACTATATTCAAAAAATGTTTTAAAAAATAAGTTTTAAGCATCTTCTTAAAGCTGACAAAGCTTTAATCCCATTTGGAAGGTGTGATGAAAACATCGCTGCTTGATTAAAAATTGTTTGAAATAATTTCCAGTAGTGGACACCTTTAGGACTAGGAAATGTTAGAAAATTAGAATGTCATACCAGACGCATTCTCCCATATACCGGTCTTCATATTAATGTCATCATATAACCCGGTATAGCTTCATACAATATTTTGAAAACTAGGCTACCTAATTTAAACCTAATTTAGCCCTTGACTGGGAGCCAATGGGTCATTACATAAAATGGAGTAATATGCGAATAAACTTTTAGTGAGTAGACCAAATGGATGGTAGTATTTTGTATAGTTTGCAACTGTTTTAAAAGACTCTTTGCCACCCCCAAAATATACTAGATTACAGTAATCCAGTTTACTCAAAATTAGAAACTGAACTACCCGTTGAAATTGTTCACAATTAAGATATTTTTCTAATTCTTCTCAATTTTTGTATTCCCCAAAACAGCTTTTTGTGAATTGATTTGTCCATCACGGTCATCTTGCAGTCAATGATGACCCCCGAAATCTTAATTGATCTTTTTAGTGTGTATGTGGTATTATTCATTGTGTGAAATCATCATCACTTCAACATTTTTCCCAATCAGCAGACATTTGGTCTTTTCCTTATTAAGCTGCAGAAAATTCTTACCCATCCAAACACCAATAAAAGACATGCATCTTGTGACTTCTGGTAGTAAATTTACTAGTTTAGAACTAATTGGAAACAGTATTGTAGTTTCATCACTACTACTACTACTACTACTTAACATTTCTAGAGCGCTACAAGGGTTACCCAGCGCTGTACAGATTAACAAAAAAGGACAGTCCCTGCTCCTAGGAGCTTACAATCTAATGGGCGAAATGTCAAGTAGGGGCAGTCCAGATTTCCTGTGTATATGTGTGTGTATCTATGTAAAGTTTGGTAACTAAGCTTTTCCAGTGAAAATCCTAAAGATGATAGAAACGCATTAAATAGAAGAGGCGACAATGGGGAACCCTGAGGCACCCAACAACCAAGCAACCACCTATCTGAAAGTTCACCCTGCATCTTAACCAAATAGGACCTATGAGAAAGAAAGCCCCTAAACCAATTTAGGACTCTGCCTGATATTGTGCTACTAGATTGAATGAGCTTGACAGGTCCAAGCTAATAAGCTGTTTGAGTTGTGAAAACAAGGTACATAACAATGTTTCTGTACCATGTAAAGCACAAAAACCTGATTAAGAGATGTGTAAAACATCCTTCCATAATCTTGACAAAATATGGAATTGAGACCACTGGCCTATAGTTGGTAACATCCAATGCTGGAATTAAGTGTTTTCTCTCCTATAATGAAAAAATCCTTCCAGATTCAATGGGAAGTTCACCTAGATGAAAATAATACTTAAGCCAAGACATCAGGCTGCTTCAAAAACTGATGCAAACTTCAAGTATGTGGGACACTTGTCCAAAATACAATGAGATTTGGAAAACTTACAGATCAGTTTATTAAGATCCTGTATCACAACTGGTGTGAAAGAGCACCATGTCACATCTGCTGCATAATAATGTAGTCCTATTCCAGTGTCTACTTCTAGGCAGTGATCGCTCATTACTGATTGATTATGCAATTTTGACTGTAGTTTCTCAATTTTGGATCTAAAATAACCCACAGCTTCACAGTTAGCTCTGTATCATTATCTCTACATTGGTCGTGATATTATTTATATCAGTAAGGTCTCTCACTATCTGAAAAAGTTTGCTAATGTGTAAAATATCCCTATCAATAATGCAAGCTCTCTTAGTCTGCTCTATAGCAAGTTTTGTATGTTTTTACAGTTTTCCTCCATTTACCTTTATTAACTTCATTAGGATCTTTGTCACTTTCTTTCCATTTTCCTACAGTTTTGCTTTAAACAGATTAATTCAGTTATAAACCATTTATTCTGATTTTTTTTAACCTCCCTAGTTTGCATTGGTGCAATTTGATTTAGTACTTGTTCACTGACTTTGTTCCAGGTATTTAACTACAATCTATGATCATAGAATCTTAGGTGGTATAATAGACCAAAACAGTTCCTGATCAATTTTTACTGTGGTCTTCATGGATCATGTTAAAATTTCTCTTTGATTTTGAATGCTTCCATTGCATTCTGAAATATAAAAGATAATGATCTGACCATAAAGCAGGAGACCATCTAGGATCTGAAAACAATATATCCTTTGTGTTGGAAAAAGCAAACAGATCTAACTGATGGCCCTTTTCATGGGTTGGTTGATTAGGGGGAAATAAATAGCCTAGGCTCTCCAAAATGATTTTCAAACTCTAATATATGCATATTCTTCCTATTTTCAAGTTGCAAATTTATATCCCTTATCAATAAATTATTCTGAAAACTCAATGAATTCTTAAACACAAAATAAAAAAAAAATCACTGTAACCATTTACCCGGAGGTACATAAAATACAATTTAAAACCCATATAGAGAAGGACCTGTGACAAGGTAAAATCTCTAAAACTGGGTTACTTAAAAACTCCACCAAATCAATAGAGAGACTCTTTTATACATTATTCCAAGACCTCCACCCTTCCATCCCTGCCTAGCTACCGATAAAATTTATAGCCTAAAGGACGTAAGTCCTTTATAATAGGATAATCAGATGATTTTAACCAGGTTTCATTTAAAAACATATCAGATGAACATTCTACAATCCAATCCCTTATAAGTATTGCCTTATTCACAATAGCACAATAGAAGCAAATAATTGCTCTTAAGGTACTGTTGAAGGCACCTTCACAATGTTCCTACTATGTTGTCCATCTCGATGTCTAAAATTAGTTTTGTAACACCTTTCTATTATACATAACTAGTAAAAAAGGCCCGTTTCTGACACAAATGAAACGGGCGCTAGCAAGGCTTTCTTCGGAGTGTGTATGTTTGAGAGTGTATGTGAGAGTGACTGTGCGTGAGAGAGAGAGTGAATGTGCGAGTGTGTGTGTCTGTGAGAGAGAGTGTGTATGTGTGAGAATGAGAGTGTGTGCAAGTGCGTATGTGAGAGAGAGAGTGTGTGTTTCACACAGATACAGTGTGTGCGAGAGAGAGAGTGTGTGTGTGAGACACAGACTCTCTGTGAGACTGAGTGTATGAGACCAAGAGAGTGTGTGAGTGACTGTGTGACACATAGAGAGTGAATGTGATAGAGTGTGTGAGAGACAATGTGTGAGAGAGAGAAAGACATTGTGAGAGAGAGTGTGTGTGTGACAGAGATACCTCCCCACCCCCTCTGGTGTCAGGCCCCCCCTCTCTCTCTGGTGTCTGAGCGTTACTGTGCAGGACACTGAGCTCTGGCTGTGCTTCAAGGAACTGACCAATCCTATTTAATAGAATGCACTTCCAACATTCTGAAGCCGAGAAACCTCGTGTGGTTGGTCACATCTGCTTGTGACGAATCCGGAAGTACGTGATGTCAATTCAGGAGATGGATACAGAGAGCAGGAATGCCTCAGCCATGCAGTCAGCTTCAGAATGTTGGAGGTGCATTCTATTATATAGGATTACTTCTATACTATTTGCTATAAAGTGTGAGCAATCTGAAAGAGGGCTATACAGAGATAATGGCATTAGTGTAGCCTCTATAAGTTGTAAAAAAAAAAAAAAAAAGTGGGATGAGAAGGATAACAATCCACATATATCGAATTCCTAAAAACCTACCCAAAAGGCAAGAAATTAACATATAAGTGACAAATCCCTCCATCTTACATTTCTCTGGTTAAGTACAGTCAACTTAAAATGCAATCATAGTTGCTTCACCAGAGACCAGCAATCACAACTACTACTGCTACTATTATTTAGCATTTATATAGCGCTACAAAGCGTACGCAGCGCTGCACAAACATAGAAGAAAGACAGTCCCTGCTCAAAGAGCTTGCAATCTAATAGACAAAAAATAATAAAGCAAGCAAATCAATTAATGTGTAGAGAAGAGAGGAGGGTAGGTAGAAGCGAGAGGTTATAAGTCAAAAGCAATGTTAAAGAGGTGGGCTTTCAATCTAGATTTAAAGATGATCAAGGATGGGGCAAGACGTAGGGGCTCAGGAAGTTTATTCCAGGTGTAGGGTGCAGCGAGACAGAAGGAGTAAAGTCTGATATCACATCCACACTTCAGCCAATATCAAACCCAGGTTTCCCCTAAAAAACCAGTCAACAGTAGCACCTTTACAAACTCCCTTGTCCAGCGATAACATCACATATCTCTGCATAGTCACTTCACAAAGGAACGGTCCTTTCTCTTGTGCCTTAGGTACTGTGCCGCTGGGCACTTAAATTAAATGGCAGCTGTGTGTGATGTCTGAAAGGGTGGAGCAAGCTCCTTGTACAGTTCTGTAGTAGTTGGAAAATTCTCCTGATGTGTAGTGCTTATTAGAGTTAAAAATTGCACAGCCACTTCACACCAGTGCAGCAGGCAAAATAGGCAGCCCAGAGACAGTAGCAAGTGCTGAGATGAAACAGCTTTCCCGGTGCCGCGATTAAACCGCAGCCAAGTGTGATGTCACACGCCCCTGCACAGTTCTGCTGTAGTTGGAAAAGAAGGCACTAAACTTCTTGCCAAGGGGCGTCACTATGCAGCAAAAGATCCAAAGAATGCACATAGTGAGACAGTTCGCAGTAGACAAAAAAGGAGCCCCTCAAGAGAGGAGGAAGAACCTCAGAAGATAACAGCCCTCCCTTAGGTGTCAAAAAATGTACAAAAAAGAGAGAAACCCTTACCATGTGAGAGAACCTTTGTTCTGTAGTGCCCCGCTGCTTTCCTGGCAGTGCACCAGTAATGCTGGCTCCTCCCACAACCAAATGGCTTGGATTTGGTCATTTCTGAGATGGGCGTCCTTGGTTTCCATTATTGCCGAAAATCGGGGACGACCATCTCTAAGGTCAACCTAAATGCCAGCTAAGCTAGAATATTTCACTCCTGAGGCAGGTGCTTGCCGCTCTGAATCACAGGACTGCTTCGAGCCCATTCAGTCTTTTTGATATTTTGGACTCATCAGCTTTTGTTTCTTTAGTATTATCAATAAATTGTTTCCCTGGTTGGAATTACATTGGTTTCCACCCCCCCCCCCCCCCCCCCCCCCCCCACCAATTGTTTTTCTTTGTTCTTGTATTGTGCTTTGGGGGCAGTTGACATTACAGATTATTTAAAACTTCACACTGACACATTTATTTCATCTTTTATAAAAAGCTTTGTATTTCTCTATATAGTGAGAAGACTATTAGATGGGATAAGCCCTACCATTGATCACTCAAGTGAGTGACAGCTAGGTGTCTTTATGTTTGGCGTCATTACTTTTACGAGTCAGCCAATCATATGGATTCCGCGTTGTCTTTTTTTTTTGAGATGCAGTGATCAGAATTGCACACAGTATTTGAGGTGCAATTGCACCATAGACCGATACAAAGACATTATAGCATTCTCATTTTTGTTTACCATTTCTTTCCTAATAATTTCTAACATTCTATTTGCTTTCTTAGCTGCTGCTTCTGCTGCACATTGAGCAGAAGGTTTCAACGTATCATCAATGATGACACCTAGATCCTTTTCCTTGGCGGAACCTTGCATCACTTAGCTATAATTTGGGTTCCTCTTTCCCACATGCATCACTTTGCACTTTCTCAAGTTAAACGTCATCTGCCATTTGGATGCCTAGTCTCGTAAGGTCCTCTTGCGATTTTTCAAAATCCTCTTGTGATTTAACAACTTTGAATAACTTCATGTCATCAGCAAATTTAATTACTTCACTAGTTAGTCCCATCTTTAGATCATTTATAAATGTTAACAGCATAGACTCCTGAGGAACCCCACTATCTACTTTTTTTTTTTTTTTTTTTTTTTTCCATAGGAAATGGTCAGTATTCTCATTCTTCCCTTTTTCTTTACTATTTTTGAGTTGGTATGTAAAGTCTTAAAATTAAGAGGTGTATTCTTTCTGTACATTGAACACTTTGCTTTCTTGGAAGTACTGGAGTACTGTATATCGGTGATAACTGCCTTTATTGTTTGCTGTTTTACATTGGTTTGTATACTAAAAATACACCTTGTTTAAATTGGGAAAAAAATAATACTAATCATTTAACCCTACTCTTTATTTTTGTTTGTTTTCTACTTTTTAATCTGTTTTTAATTCACAATAGGATATTGCTTCCTATCTCATGACTTTCTAATTTCTTCAGGAGTCTTTCATGAAGTACTTTGTTAAACACCTTTTGAAAATCCAGATATACAATATCAATTGGCTCACGTTTATCCACATGTTTATTCACCCTTTCAAAGAACTGTGCTTGGTGAGACAAGATTTCCTTTGATTGAATCCATGTTGGCTTTGTCTCATTAATCCTTGCTTATGTATATGCTCTGTAATTTTGTTCTTTATAATACTCTCTATCATTTTACCCGGCACCAACGTTAGGTAACCGGTCTATAATTTCCCAGATCACCTATGGAACCTTTTTAAAAATTGGCGTTAAAACATTGGTCATCCTCCAATCTTCCGGTACCGTGTTTGATTTTAAAGATAAATTACATATCACTAACAATAGCTCTGCAAGTTCATTTTTCAATTCTGTCAGTACTCTGGGATGTATACCATCTGGTCCACGTGATTTGACATCTTCCAGGTTTATAAGATTTCTTTTCTTTGACTCATCAGCATTGAATACCATTTAAACGGACTGGACCCCTATGGCCCCTAGTGGGCTGAACACTGTGTAAGAGTGGAAAGCATTTTTGTGATCCTGTGGTGACGTTGAGTATGGTAATGGGAGACCCCTAATCTGTTTAAATTGGAGTCTCTTTAGTGTGTTCCACTGCTGGTTTTGCAAGTACCTCTGACGCATTTATTTGTAGTTGCAATTTTGTTAATGTCTCGGACTGGTTTAAGTCTTTTTTTTTTTTTTTTTTTTTAAACCCTGAAGAAGCTTGGATTGCGAAACAGGGACCTCCTGTCGGGATTTGTGAGATATTTTGATGGGCTATACCAGTGATGGCGAACCTTTCAGAGACCAAGTGCCCAAACATCAACCCAAAATCTAATTATTTATTGCAAAGTGCCGGTACTCATTATGGGCAGGGTCACCACCTATGACTCCACCCCTATGATAGCCACACCCCTTATACCAGCCATGGCGCATATAAACAGACATAATTGAAAATATTATACTAGTATAGGAGAAAAAAATAACATGATTTTTTTCATTATAAATCATTTCTATAAGCTGTTACAGCTCCAGTATACCCAGTGCAAATAAGACAGCAGATGTAAATTCTCAAATTGCACATATTCCAAACACTAAATGAAAATAAAATGATTTTTTCTACCTTTGTTGTCTGGTGATTTTGTTTTTCTATCCATATTGGTCCTAGTCACTGATTCTGCTGCTCTCTATCTGTTCTCTTAACTCCGTTTCCAGGGCTTCCTTTCCATTTATTTCTTTACTTTCCTCCTTTCTTCTTCATTTCTTGCCTCCATCCATGTCCAGCAACCCTCCTCTCCCCTCCAGACACAAATGTCCAGCCACCCTCCTTTCCAACCACCCATGTCTAGCCGGCCTCCCTCCCTCCCACCCAGCACGCAGCAGCACCACCCAGCACCAGGCCTACCTCCCGCCCTCCCTCCAACCAAACAAGCATCAGTCCTCCCTCCCTCCGAGCACCAGGGCCCCCCCCCTCTGAAATTTAAAAAGCATACTGGGTTAAGCTGGCAGCGGCAGCGAAAAGCATGTTCTTCGTTCGGCGCACCTTCCCTTCTGTCTCTCAAGCTCTTGTCCCGCCTATGAGGGCAGGACCAGAGCTTGAGAGACAAGGGAAGGCGCGCTGAGTGAAGAACACGCTTTTCGTTGCCGCTGCAACTGCCGACGCTGCCTTAACCCCGTACACTTTTTAAATTTCAGAGGAGGGGGGGCCCTGGTGCTGGGAGGGAGGGAGGACGGGCGGGGCGGCCTGATGCTTGTTTGGTTGGAAGAGGGAGGGAGCGAGGGCAGGCGGCCTGGTGCTTGGTGGGAGGGAGGGAGAGTGGGCGGAGCGGACCAGCGACGGCGTGCGCCAAGGGAGAGGGCTCTGTGTGCCCTCTCTGGCACGCGTGCCATAGGTTCGCCATCACTGGGCTATACCAAGATAAGTGCTGTAGAACTGTTTATGCATATTTGCAATGTGTAGCTATGTATTATTTTCAATGATGCTGTATCAGTAAATATATTGCTTTATAAGGATGTTTTCGGTCCAGAAAAAATAGTGGAGTTTTTTTTTATGACCGATTTTTGTGAGCCACCTATATTTTGAAGGCTTGCCTTACAGATAGGTGTGTCTCCTTTTTTACTGAGGTTTTTTTTTTTTCTCCACAGATAAATCTTTAAGCAATCTTTCTGACACAGACCACTCATGTACAATTATTATTTTTGGCTGGGTAATTGAAATCACCCATTCCATATCATCAAGCTGATCAATCCATAGACTGGTGGGTTGTGTCCATCTACCAGCAGGTGGAGATAGAGAGCAAACTTTTGCCTCCCTATATGTGGTCATGTGCTGCCGGAAACTCCTCAGTATGTTCTCTATCTCAGCAGGTGGTGGTCACACATCAGCAGCAGCTCTGGCTAGGCCTCCAAGCCTAATTTTTAGGTTTTGTTGAGTGCCTGGGGTTGAGGGCTCTTTTGAGCAAGTGCAAACCTGGTGGTGCCAGGTCCCTCCTTTTCTCCCCCCTCCCGCTGGCTCCGTTAAAAAAAAAAAAAAAAATTTGAACGGCCTTAAAGGCGTTTATTTCGACGTTTATTTAAGCGTCTATTGCAGCTACTCACTGAGACACCAGGTCGTTACGACTCGGAGCGGACAGCAGGTAATTTTTACCTTTTATAGCGGGCGGGGGTTCCCCGATTCTTCTCCTCGTGGCACATGGCGTCGGAGGGCGAGGGCGCAAAGGGTCGCTCCCCGGGTCGCTCGAGCGCTTCTAGAGGGGATGCGGGGGTCTTCAAGCCGGATTCGCCCTTGGTGGGTGACAGTTTCGCGACCGATGCATGTCCCGGTCCTTCCTCCGGCGTGGCGGTTTTTCCCGCCATAAACGCCCATCCCCCGCTCCTCGCCTCCGCCATCTTGGCCGGCCACGCGGCTCGGACAGCTTCTTCTTGGGCCGCCCTTGAGGTTGGAGACATTAATGCCATGAACGCCCTTAATTTGGGCGACGGCACAGAAGCGGCTAAAGTTAAGAGCCGTTCTTCCCGCGCGGCTCCTTCGCGGAGTTTCGCGCCGGACGCCATTTTGGATGCGCAGCATGTCTCTCCCCCGCTGTTGCGAGCGCCGGTTGAGAGAGCGCCTAGGGCTGTTGCCCAGGCTGCGGAAGTGCACAGTCTGGGGGGTTTCTCCCCCGAGTTTGTTTTGCTGCTGCATCGGGCCTTCCTCATGCACAACGCTGCCCCCGCTCCCTCCTCTGGTAAAGAGGTTGAGGTTCCCAGAGGTAAACGCCCTCGGGTTGATTCCCAGGCCTTGGAGGAATTTGTCTCCTCCGATGTAGATGAGGGCAGCGTGTCTGGGGTCTCCCAACGGTCCTTTGCGGATTCCTTGGAGGAGACGGATCCCCGCTCGGATGGAGCGGATGACCCCTCTGCAGCGCGGCTTTTTCACCCGGAGGATTTGCCCAACCTGTTGTTACAGGCCATGGACACTTTGAAGATTTCCTCTCCGGAGGACGTCTCTCCCTCAGCCCCTGTTGGCTCTGCCATTATGCTGGGGACGAAGCGCCCGCCTAGAACCTTCCACGTGCATGATGCCATGCACACCTTAATTTCGGCTCAATGGGATGTCCCAGAAGCGAGCCTTAAAGTGGCTAGGGCTATGTCCCGCCTCTATCCTTTGGCTGTGAGTGAACGTGAGGCCTATCTGTGGCCTACCGTGGATTCTTTAATCACTGCGGTGACTAAGAAAACGGCATTGCCGGTGGAAGGTGGCACGGCCCTAAAGGACGCCCAAGACAGGAGATTGGAGGCGGCCTTAAGGTCGTCCTTTGAGGCGGCTGCTTTAAGTTTGCAGGCCTCAGTTTGCGGCTCCTATGTGGCCAGGGCGTGCCTGACTATGGTGCAGCGGGCTTTCCCCTCGGATCATTCCTTGAGGGATGATTGGCCAGCCCTGGAATCGGGCCTGGCCTATTTGGCAGACTTGCTGTATGATGTCTTGAGAGCCTCAGCTAAAGGCATGGCTCAGACTGTCTCTGCGCGGCGGTGGCTTTGGCTGAAACATTGGTCTGCTGACCACGCCTCAAAATCCCGCCTGGCTAGATTGCCTTTTAAAGGCAAGCTGCTCTTTGGGGTCGAGCTGGACAAAATCGTGACTGATCTCGGCACGTCTAAGGGCAAGAAGTTACCGGAGGTCAGGGCTCGGGCTAGTGCTCGTCCCGGTACCTCCAGAGGACGGTTTCAGGAAGCCCGTCGGTACCGCCCGGGCAGGTCGGGTGCTTCTGCCCCCTCTTCCTTTAAGAGGAAGTTCTCCCCCAAGCAGCATTCCTTTCGCAGAGACCGCCGTCCCGGAGGTGCTCCCTCCGGTCCTCCCCCAGGGTCTCGTACCCAATGACGGGGTATTGGTCCACGCCCCAGTGCAGATTGGAGGACGGCTGTCCTCGTTTCTGGGCGAGTGGACCACAATAACTTCAGACGCTTGGGTGCTGGAAGTCATCAGAGACGGCTACAAGCTAGAGTTCTGCCGACCCTTAAGAGACGGGTTTGTACTCTCTCCCTGCAAGTCTCCGGTCAAAGCTGTGGCAGTGCAGCAGACTTTGGACAATCTGATCCGCCTGGGTGCGGTCGTTCCGGTGCCAGAAAGTCAGCTTGGCAAGGGGCGTTACTCCATTTACTTTGTGGTACCAAAGAAAGGAGGTTCTGTCCGGCCTATCCTCGACCTCAAAGGGGTCAATCGGGCCTTGAAAGTGCGGCACTTTCGCATGGAGACTCTCCGCTCTGTTATAGCGGCAGTGAAGGCAGGGGAGTACCTGGCATCCTTGGACATCAAGGAAGCGTACCTGCATATTCCCATCTGGCCTCCTCATCAACGCTTTCTGCGTTTTGCAGTCCTGGGCCGACACTTCCAGTTCAGAGCCCTCCCGTTCGGGTTGGCTACTGCTCCGCGGACCTTTTCCAAGGTAATGGTGGTCATAGCGGCCTTCCTGCGAAAGGAAGGAGTACAAGTCCATCCTTATCTGGACGACTGGTTGATCCGAGCCCCCTCTTATGCAGAGTGCGGCAGAGCTGTGGACCGGGTAGTTGCTCTTTTGAGCTCCCTGGGATGGATCATCAACTGGGAGAAGAGCCAGCTGCGCCCGACTCAGTCCCTGGAGTATCTGGGAGTTCGATTCGACACCCAAGTGGGCAGAGTGTTCCTGCCAGACAATCGGATTGTCAAGCTTCAGGCTCAGGTGGACCAGTTCCTAGTAGCCTCTCCTCTTCGGGCTTGGGACTATGTGCAGCTGTTGGGCTCTATGACGGCCACGATGGAAGTAGTGCCCTGGGCCAGGGCTCATATGAGACCACTACAACACTCTCTGCTGCAGCGCTGGACTCCGATGTCGGAGGATTATGCGGTGCGTCTTCCCTTGGATCCAGCAGTGCGCAAGGCGCTGAGCTGGTGGATGCAGACAGACAAGTTGTCTGCGGGAATGCCTCTGGTGTCCCCAGAGTGGATTGTCGTCACGACGGACGCCTCGTTATCGGGCTGGGGAGCCCACTGCTTGGGAAGGACAGCGCAGGGGCTCTGGTCTCCTGCAGAGGCAAAGTGGTCTATCAACCTCCTGGAACTCAGGGCCATTCGGTTGGCGCTTTTGGAGTTCATCCCGGTACTGGTGTTGAAGCCTGTACGGGTCCTGTCGGACAATGCCACGGCTGTGGCCTATGTCAACCGCCAGGGAGGTACCAAGAGCGCCCCTCTAGCCAAGGAAGCTATGAGTCTATGCCAGTGGGCGGAAGCGAACCTGGAACAGCTGTCAGCGGCCCACATTGCCGGAGTCATGAATGTCAAGGCGGACTTTCTCAGTCGCCATACCTTGGAGCCCGGAGAGTGGCAGCTATCTGCTCAGGCGTTCTTGGACATCACGAAGCGCTGGGGCCAGCCGAGCCTAGATCTGATGGCGTCATCGGCCAATTGCCAAGTGCCGCGCTTCTTCAGCAGAGGACGGGACCCTCGATCCCTGGGAGTAGATGCTCTTCTCCAACAATGGCCGACACAAGAGCTTCTCTATGTGTTCCCGCCCTGGCCCATGTTGGGCAGGGTACTAGACCGGGTGGCAAAGCATCCCGGCAGGATAATCCTGGTGGGTCCGGATTGGCCCAGGCGTCCCTGGTATGCGGACTTGATCAGGCTCTCAGTCGACGATCCTCTGCGGCTGCCAGTGGAGCAGGGCCTGTTACATCAGGGTCCCGTGGTGATGGAGGATCCCTCCCCCTTTGGTCTTACGGCCTGGCTATTGAGCGGCAGCGTCTGAGGAAGAAGGGCTTCTCAGACAAGGTCATCGCCACTATGCTGAGAGCGAGGAAACGCTCTACTTCTACTGCTTACGCCAGGGTTTGGCGTATCTTTGCAGCGTGGTGTGAAGCAGGCTCTCTTTCTCCTTTCACTGCTCCAATTTCTTCAGTGTTGGCGTTCCTGCAAGAAGGTCTGGACAAAGGCCTGTCGCTCAGTTCCCTTAAGGTCCAGGTAGCGGCTCTGGCTTGCTTCAGGGGCCGCCTGAAGGGTGTTTCCCTGGCTTCGCAGCCAGCTGTGGTGCGCTTTCTCAAGGGAGTTAATCACCTGCGCCCTCCTCTGCACTCAGTGGTGCCTGCGTGGAATCTCAACCTGGTGCTGAGAGCATTGCAGAAGCCGCCGTTTGAACCCTTGTCAAGGGCATCTCTGAAAGACCTGACGTTGAAAGCAGTCTTTTTGGTGGCTATCACTTCAGCCAGAAGAGTTTCCGAGCTCCAGGCGCTCTCATGTCGAGAGCCTTTTCTACAGTTCACTGAGGCAGGAGTGACTATTCGCACAGTGCCTTCCTTCCTGCCCAAGATTGTTTCTCGCTTCCATGTGAATCAGCAGCTATGTCTCCCTTCCTTTCGTAGGGAGGACTACCCAGAGGAGTACTCTGCTCTTAAATATCTGGATGTGAGACGAGTCATCATCAGATACTTGGAAGTGACCAATGATTTCCGGAAATCGGATCATCTGTTTGTCCTGTATTCAGGTCCTCGTAGGGGTCTGCAGGCTGCTAAGCCTACAGTGGCAAGATGGGTCAAGGAAGCCATTGCAGCGGCTTATGTGGCCGCGGGGAAGGTGCCGCCTATCCAGCTGAAGGCTCACTCTACAAGAGCTCAGGCGGCCTCGATGGCAGAGGCCGGTTCCGTCTCCTTGGAAGAGATATGCAAGGCGGCAACTTGGGCTTCGGCCCATACATTCTCCAAGCATTACCGCTTGACTGTGGCTGCTCGGGCGGAGGCCCGGTTTGGAGCTTCAGTGTTGCGGTCAGGGATTTCTATGTCCCGCCCTGGGTGAGTACTGCTTCGGTACATCCCACCAGTCTATGGATTGATCAGCTTGATGATATGGAAGGTAAAATTATGTATAATCATACCTGATAATTTTCTTTCCATTAATCATAGCTGATCAATCCATAGCCCCTCCCAGATATCTGTATTGTTTTTATTCTGGTTGCATTTCAGGTTCAAGTTTAGTCTTCAGTTACTTCAGAAAGACTTCGTGTTCAAGTTTTTTCACTTGGATTCTTCAAGAGTTAAGACGAGTTTGTGTTACAGTGAGCTGCTGCATTCCTCTCCCCTCCGTTTTACGGGGCTGGATTGAGACTTAAAATTCTGCCGGCACTCCCTCCCGCTTCGTGCGGCTGTAGGGCAGTTTTGTACCCCTCCCGCTTCGGCGGTGTTAGGGTCAGTCAGCTCCTCCCGCGGTTGCGGTTGCAGGATAAGCCAGATCCCCCCGCATCGGCGGGTGTGGTGTCCCTCCCCCGCTCCGCGGGGATGAGCTGGACGGATTCCCCTCCCCCACTTGTGTGGGGATGAGCTGGGTTAATTCCCCTCCCCGTTTCGGCGGTGGTGAGCTGGGCAGAGTGTCCCTTCGTGGGTGTAATTCTCTAAGTGCTGAGTCCTGCGGATGGAGCTTTGATATCGACATACTGAGGAGTTTCCGGCAGCACATGACCACATATAGGGAGGCAAAAGTTTGCTCTCTATCTCCACCTGCTGGTAGATGGACACAACCCACCAGTCTATGGATTGATCAGCTATGATTAATGGAAAGAAAATTATCAGGTATGATTATACATAATTTTACCTTATTATTGTGTTCCCCAGTTTGTTAGCCTCTCTAATTTCTGATAACACTTTTGCATCTGTCCATTCTGGTCAGGTGGACTGGAGTACATTATCACTATCCCTTCTCCTCTTTACATGTGGAATTTCTATCCATAGGGATTCCAAGATCGTGTTTTTGTGTCCTTCAGAACTTTGTCTGTTTGATTCAAGGCCCTCCTTGATGTGTAATGCTACCCCTCCACCGATTTGATGCACCCTATCACTGTGATATAATTTGTACTCTGGTATTATAGTGTCCCATTGGTTATCTTCCTTCCACCAGGTCTCAGATTATATATCTAACTCTCCCATCTTATTTCTTAGGCTTATGGCATTTGCATACAGACATTTCAATAATGTTTGTTCCAATTAAACACTTGCTCAGCAGTTGACAGTGACCGTTTGCAATCTTGAAAATCTGTCTGCTCTTTATTTAAAGACACCTGCAGGCATATTTTCAAAGCACTTAGCCTCCCAAAGTTCCATAGAAACCTATGGAACTTAGCCTCCCAAAGTGCTTTGAAAATAAGCCTGCTGGTCTACTATGGTCTCTCTTGCTACCTCGCTGTCAGGCTGCCCTGTCTTCCTTATTTTGGTGATATCTTTTAAAGATACCTTGTTCCAAACCATGCGCTTTTGAGCAACTGTCAACCTTTCCACAGCTTCTGGTTTAAAAGCTGCTCTATCTTCTTGCTTAAGGTCGTCTTTCCATTTCATTTGAATCGGACAATGTGTCTCCCAGCTTTTTCAAGGAAGGAGCATGACTATTTACTTTCAGAAGCTGGATTACCTTTTCATCCTGCATAGTGAGCAGCATAGGGATGTTGGCTTCCAAATCCTCATTGGCTCACTGGATCAAAGAGGCAATTATTTCAGCCTACTTCTTAAACCTGAAAGAGGTTCCAACTGTGTTAGAAGTGCACTCAGAGAGCCCAGGGAGTGTCCTGTGCAGAAGCTAGGGCAGGGTCACCAGTGGAGTTTTCTAATGCAGCTACCTTGCCCTCCCTGTGTTCCTTTATAAAGCACTACAGGTTGGATGTACAGGTGAAGGAAGAAGGGTGCTTTTGGAGGAGTAGCCCTCATGGGGCCATTCTCTTCCCACCCGGGACAGATGGATAAGGGAGGTGAAGTTTGGGTTTATCTGCCAGTTTCCTTTGAGTCTTGCTAGACCTGAATATATAGTGATGTGTGTTGCTTTTTCTAGGGTTATGGGTTCCCTCAATATTGAGTAGTTTCAGTTTTTGGAAGAAAAATTTGGGTTGTGGCCTGAACTACTTGAGGTAGTTTCTTTGTTATGTGTTTGGGGGTATTTGAACATCAGCTTTGACAAAAATATATTGGCAAGGGCCAGGCTGCACTAATCCTTGTACTGGTGATGTCACTGAAAAGTTAGGGTTTCTGCCTCTATCTGCGAGATGGGAAACACAACCTGCTGATCTGGACTGGTCTAGCATGTCTCAAGGAAAGGAAATATGCAGGTAAGCCCAAATTTCACCTATAGAAATAGAAAAACCTTTATAAAATTACTTCCATATGATCAATTTTTTCTACAAGGAAACTTTGGCAGAATTTATTATATATTTTGTGTTGATTTGATGGACTGTTGGAGGAGGAGGAGGAGTAAGATGGGTTTCTTAGCCAGAAGGGATAGAATGTCATTGTAATATCTTCCCAGTGTGACCATACTGTTTGTGCCTTTCTTTGACAGGGGCAGCTGCTGGAGCTGAGGACCCAAAACTATCAACTCTCTGATGAGGTTCGCAAGAACACCACTGGTAAAACTGACAAATGAAACAAAAACTAATACCAATTACTTAGGGTTCTTTTTTTAACATTTTTGAAATAACAGGAAAAATGGCAGGACCAGATGGATTTCTGTTGGAATTCTATAAGTTCATGCTTGTATCAAATCTACTTTATTAATCAGTTTTGAATAACATTTTGGAATTTGGACTCCTTCCCAAGACATTTATGCAGCCATTTCACCCTCATACATAGTAGTTAAGGAATCACTGCTTTGTAGTTCCTGTAGGCCAATCTTGCTGATCAGTATGGCACAGAGTTTTGTAAACGTATTTGTAAAATGGCTTAATACAATTGTATCTGTGCTTGTACACAAAGATCAGTGTGAATTTTTTAGAGGTACATTATGAGGTGTATTTTCGAAGCACTTAGACTTACAATGTTGCGTAGAGGGGCGTTTTCGATATGACGGCTAAGTTGGACTTTGGATGTATTGCGCTAGAAAACATGAATGTTTTCAAAACCGCAAAACATTTATCTTTTTTTTTTTTTTTTTTTCCCTTGAAAATATTGTTTGTAAAAAGGTTTCATGCTCTGTGCATTTCAGACTATTTTTGGAAGAAATAAAAAGTTCAAGTTAACATAGAAAATCAAGCCATTTGGATGTAGAAGGGGCCAGTATTTTTAGCAGACTGGTTCCACAGACATCCCAGGAGAGCAGTGGGGCACCCTAGGGGGTACTGTTGTGGACTTCATATAAATGCTCTCAGGTATACGTTGCACCCTTGCTCCCTTATCTTGTCTGCTGAGCGCTCCAAAACCCTCTACAGTTACCTTTATGGGTGAAGGGGGCACCTGTATGTGGGAACAGTGGGTTTTTAGTGAATTTTGGAGGGCTCAAAGTTTCCACCAAAAGTGTAACAGGTAGGGGAAGATATGGGCCTGGGTCCACCTGCACTGCACCCACCACTACACTACTCTGCGAACCTGCATTCTGCTCTAATAGACTTGGCTATAACATCTGAGGCTGTCATAGAGGCTGGTGAGTACTGTTTTTATTCATATTAGGGGTCAGTGACCACTGGGGGAGTGAGGGGGGGGGGTCACTCTGATTCCCTCCAGTGGTCATCTGGCCATTTAGGGCACCTTTTTGTGCCTTATTCGTTCTGAAAACAGGTCTAAAACAAAATGTTGAAGTTTTCATCCTGTACATTGTTTTCTTTCATTATGGCTGTAAAACGTTCAAGTGTTAGGCATGTCCTAATCCTGCCTTCAAAATGCCCCCAACACACCCCCTTGTGATTTGGATGCACTGCAGACAAAATGCATAGACAGACGTCTACAAAACAGGTTTCGAAAATACAGATTTGGACGTTTTGAGAAGAAATCCGTCCAAATGGTGCTTTATGACACGTTTTGGACATTTTTCTCTTTGAAAAATGAACCCCATTGTAGCCTATGGAACTTTGTAAATGTAAGTGCTTTGGAAATGAGCCCCTGTGCGAAACATTCTTTCATCACTTTTTAAACTTGATACATCACCTCTGTACAAGTCTTGTGGTCTTAACCTCTTTCTGCTTCTATAAAGGCTGGACTTTGATCTAGTGTTCTTGAGGGTAGTCCACTGCCTTACAATACTTCAGCTGCACATGTGAAGCTTAATTGGGGATCTTTCACAACTATTTATATTAAATAGGGGAAGCATAGGATTATCCTTCTTTTTTTTTTTTTTTTTTTTTTTTGGTCTAGTAGCCTTTTTCCCAGTGTATGCCTCAGTAGAGACATTACTGGCATTCTAGAGTGGAATACAGAGCATAGGCTAGGTTTATATGCAGACCCTTTGTTTTTCTCAAGCAAATCTTTCCTTGCTGAGCTTTATGGACACTTGTAAATCTGTTAGTTATATTTTAGGTTACAACCTAAATGAAGCTGAAACTATAGTTTTTCCCATTTACATGCGTCCTAAAATAAAGAATAATATTTCTAATGTAATCTAAGATTTCTATACCATTAGGGGTCTGTGCTGGGACTGCTGCTTTTTAACTTATTTATAAATGATATAGAGATGGAAGTAAGTAGTGAGGTAATTAAATTTGCTGATGACACAAAGTTAATCAAAGTTGTTAAATCGCAAGAGGATTGTGAAAAATTACGAGAGAACGTTATGAAACTGGGAGTCCGATCATTCAAACGGCAGACGATGTTTAATGTGAGCAAGTGCAAAATGATGCATGTGGGAAACAGGAACTTGAACTATAGCTATGTAATGCAAGGTTCCACATAAGGAGACGCCGACCAGGAAAGGGATCTAGGTATGGCAGATGAAGATCAACGTTGACAAGTGCAAAGTGATGCATGTGGGAAGGAGGAACCCGAATTACAGCTATGTTATGCAAGGTTCCGCTTTAGGAGTTACGGACCAAGAAAGGGATCTGGGAGTCATTGTGGATAGGATGTTGAAATCTTCAGCTCAATGTGCTGCGGCAGCTAAGAAGGCGAACAGAATGTTGAGTATTAGAAAAGGGATGGAAAACAAACATGAGGATGTTATAATGCCGTTATATCACTCCATGGTGCGACCGCACTTGGAGTATTATGTTCAGTTCAGGTCGCCGCATCTCAAAAAAGATATAAAGGAATTGGAGAAGGTGCAGAGAAGGATGACAAAAATGATAAAAAGGATGGGACGACTACCCTATGAGGAGAGGTTAAGATGGCTAGGACTCTTTAGCCTGGAGAAAAGGTGGCTGAGGGGAGATATGATAGAGGTCTACAAAATAATGAGTGGGATAGAGCGGACAGATGTGAAGCGTTTGTTTACACTTTTCTAACAATAATAGAACCAGGGGACACAAGATGAAATTAGAATGTGGTAGGTTTAAAACAAATCGGAGAAAGTTTTTCTTTACTCAGCGCGTAGTTAGACTCTGGAACTCATTGCCGGAGAAGGTAGTGACGGCAGCTGGCCTTGCTGAGTTTAAAGGGGGTCTGGATAGATTCCTGAAGGAAAAGTCCATTGATCGTTATTAAATTTTGGGTTTTTGCCAGGTTCTTGGGGCCTGGATTGGCCGCTGTCGGAGACAGAGTGCTGGGCTTGATGGACCTTTGGTTTTTTCCCAGTGTGGCGGTGCTTATTGATAATGTTGAAACCCGCTGATCAGTGTGTGGTGACTGGTAAGAAAGCAAATAGAATGTTTAGATATTACTAGGAAAGAAATGGAAAACAAAAATGAGGACGTTATAATGCCTTTATATCGCTCCATGGTGTGATGGCATCTTGAGTATTGTGTGCAGTTCTGGTCACCACATCCCCAAAAAGGTATATTGGAATTAGAAAAGGTACAGAGAAGGGCAACGAAAATGATGAAGAGGAGGGGATGACTTCCCTATGAGGAAAGGCTAAAGCGGCTAGGGCTCTTCAGCTTGGAGAAAAGACGGCTGAGGGGGAGATATGATAGAGGTCTATAAAATAAAAGTGGAATGGGTAGATGTGAATCGCTTGTTTACTCTTTCCAAAAATACTAGAACTGGGGGGCATGTAATGAAGCTACAAAGTAGTAAATTTAAAACGAATCGGAGAAAATATTTCTTCACTCAACTTATAATTAACCTCTGGAATTCTTTGCCAGAGAATGTAGTAAAAGCAGTTAATGAGGTTTAAAAAAGGTTTGGATAATTTTCTAATCGAAAAGTCCAAAAGCAATTAAGATGGACTTGGTAAAATCCACTGCCTATTTCTTCCACATCTCTGGATCTTCTGAGCCTGCATATAATACTTGCATTCTACATAAAGTTTCACTTTCAAACCCAAGATTACTCATGTACTAGAAATATTCCCAAGATATGCTGTCAAATGCCTTTTCTGATTAAAAACTAATGCTTCCAAGGCTTGCTGCTGAGTCTTGCCAATTGCTGTCAACATAGCTTGGTGCTCATTTTCAAAGTACATAGACTTACAAAGTTCCATAGGTTACTTTAGGGCTCATATTCGAAAGAGAAAAACATTTAAAAAGTGGCATAAAGCAGCATTTGGATGTTTTTCTCACAAAAACGTCCAAATCAGTATTTTCGAAACCTATTTTTCAGAAGTTTTTCAAAGCTGTTTGCAGTGCATCCAAATCTCAAGGGGGCGTGTCAGGGGGAGTGTGAAGGGCGAGTTTGGGGCATTCCTAAGATTGAGATGTATTTTAGCCATAATGGAACAAAACTAAAACTGTTTTGAGCTCTAAATGACCGGATGACCCCCAGTCCCACTCCCAAAATGTGAATAAAAATATTACCAGCCTCCGATGGTCTCAGATGTTATAGCTAGGTCTATTACAGCAGCGTGCAGATCCCCAGAATAGTGTAGTGGTTAGTGCAGTGCACTATGGAGCAAGAGACTCGGGTCCCTATCTCCACACTTGAGGTGGAAACTGTGACCCCTCCCAAAGTCACCAAAGTAGTACTGTACCCACATATAGGTGCCCCCTTCATCCCTAAAGAGCTATTGTAGTGGTGTACAGTGTGTGTGTGGGGGAGGGGGAGTAGGTTTTGGGTGGGTTTTGGAGGGCTCAGGGAACAAGATCAGGGAGAAAAGGTGAGATGTGTATCTGGGAGCATTTTTATGAAGTGCACAGAAGGTGCCCCCTAGGGTACCCCATTGCTCTCCTGGGATGTCTGGGGGACCAGTCTGCTAAAAATGCTGGCTCTGGCTCCTACATCCCAATAGCTTGATTTGTGGGATACAAATGCAATAAATAAAAAAAAATGGAGCAAAAAACAAAACGTCCAAAGCACAAAACCTTGTTCGAAAAAGTATATTTGAAAAAAAAAAAAAAAAAGATAGCACATTTCTTTTTCAAAAATTACCACCTTATTTGGATTTTGGACATTTTGTGCAAAATGTCCAAAGTCTGACTTGGGCACAGAAGAGAGGGTTTTGCAGCATACAAGCATACAGTACACACAAAAAAGTAACACGGGGCCTTCAAGAGAGAGATAACAGCCGTCCTTTATTATTACAACGCCTTTGGCGTTTTTTCAAGACAGCGTCCAGTTTGATTGAATGCACGTCTGGCATGAGCTAACTACTCTATTTGGAACCAAACGACTTCATACATTTGTCTGATTACTGCTTCTTATACAATACGAAGACCTTAGCTGACCCCTGAGGCAGGCGCTTGTGCGCCGAAACACGGCCCGTGTTGGGTCTTTGTAATAATAAAGGACTGCTGTTATCTCTCTCTTGAAGGCCCAGTGTTGCTTTTTTGTGTGTAAAGTCTGACTTGGACATCATATTGAAAATGCCCCTCTACGTAACTTTACAAGTCTAAGTGCTTTGAAAATATGCCTTATTGTAACCTAGGTAATTTGGTAAGTGTAGGTGCTTTGAAGGTTAACTTCTTTATATGTTAAGATTTGTCAGTGGGTACAATGCAGTTAGTATTTGTACTTTAGCTTATTTTATCATCCACATTTACTAATGAAATTGGTTGATAAGACCCTTCTTGTAAGGGGTCTTTCCTTTTTTTTTTGTGGGGGGGGGGGGGGGGCAGGGCAGCCTACCTGTTAATGAGAAAGTGATAACTGCCTGCACTGTTGGCATGACATGGTAGTTCTAGTATTTTATAAAACTCTACTGGTTACTCATCTGGAGCTGGGGACGTCTGTGGTGTCAGCTGCTTAATGTTTGCTTGTACTTCCTCCCCTGCCATCGATGAGTTTAGCTTCTCTAGCTTTTGGAGTGAGTTTTGGTGAATCTAGCCTAGCAAAGAACTCTTCCTGCAGCCGCTTCGCCTCCCACACCTGCAGTAAAAACTCTTAAGAACCTAATTTATTCTGCTGTTGTGGTGGACCTTCTCCTCTATCTTATTGTGAATATTCAAAATAAACCTTGTTCCTTTTGTTTTTCTGAATAACCTGGGAAGACATGTCTGTGTTTTTTTTCGTATCTAAAGAATCGTATGCTTATATAAAAGTGCACTTTTTGATGGTGTTGGCTATTACGTTGGAAGAAAAAATTAAAGTTTTCGTTATCAATGTACAGCAACTGTGCAGTAATAATCTGACTTTCCACAGTAAAACTGTGAACAGTCTGCTGTCTCTATTTTAGACTTGCTCTTTACTTCTAGCTGAGCTACTAATCATAGGCGCTTGGTATAAGAAGCTACACCTGGTGGACCTGTTTGGGCATATGTCAATCTCAGAGCTCCAGTCCTCCTGTGGTTACACTTGTCTTTTTGCAGCATTGGCACTGAACTCTGGAATTCCCTTCTCCTTAACCTCATGCAAGAATCTTACTACTCCAGATTCAAAACACACCTTTTCCTGGACACCTTTGTACAATCCCATCTGAGCCCTGCCTGTCATCTTTTTCTCTCTTTATTTCCCCTTAGCTCCACTGTATGCAAATATTCATGAAAGATTTGTATACAGTGGGGTTATCCTGAAAACCTGACTGGCTGGGGTGCCTCCAGGACCAGGTTTGAGAACCACTATTTCCCAAAACTAACATGTTTCAATTAATACATTCAAAATAAAATACTCTTTTCTGCATTTTATTTTTCTGTTTGATTTGATCCAAGTCTCTCTCCTGCTTTTCTGTTGTTTTTTCCCTCTTTTGAGTGACTCCTGTACATTTGACATTTCTTCTCTCTCCATTCCCACTCTCCCATCTTCTCTCTGTGTTCCTGTTTGGTTCTGTCCAGTATCTCTCTTCTGTGATCCTGTCCTATCATCCCCTTATATTTAGCATCGCCCCTCTGTGTCCCTCTCCCACCCTTTTTCCATCATTGCCCTTCTGTGTCTCTGTCCCTATGCCTATTCTATACCCAGCATTACTCTGTACCCTGTTCCTCCCTTCCTTTCCCTTTCTTCCACACTCTTCCTCCACTAGGTCCCACACCCCTCTCTCTCTCCCCCTTCATGGTCTGGTATATCTTCTTCTCTTCCTCCATGAGTACAGTGTCTGTCTCTCCTGTCCCCTCCCCCCCAAATCCAGTCTTTTCCCTCCTGTCCCTCCTCTCCAGTCTGTCTCTCTCTCTTTTTCTTGTCTCCTTCCTAGCATGTCCAGTACATCTCCAATTCCCCCCCCCCCCCCCCAAGGTCCAGCATACCTTCATTTCATTCAGATCCAGTAATTCTCCATCTTGCTCCTCCTCTTCTTCCCCCCCTCAAGATCCAGAACCTTTCTGTCCCATCTCCACCCCCCCCCCCCCCCATGAGTCCAGTGTCTGTCCCTTCCTTATTTATTTATTTATTATTTGTTACATTTGTATCCCACATTTTCCCACCTAATTGCAGGCTCAATGTGGCTTAACATGGTACCGTAAAGGCGATCGCCAATCCCGTTATGAACAAATACAAAGTGATGTAGTGGTAGAATAGAGTTCATGTGTGACAGCCACATTAGGGATTCATAGAGGGGAAGACTTAATTTATGTCCAGTACTAGCTTTGGTTTCGTTCCTTCCTCTCCTGGGTCCTCCAACTGCCTCAATCATTGGTAGTGGTAGCAATTAAGACTGGATGAAGGACATGTGATAGATATAATTTCAGCAAAGCCCTTGATACGGTCCTTCAAAGAAGACTCGTGAATAATCTGAGAGGGCTGAACTTAGGACCCAAAGTGGTGAATGGATTGAAAACTAGTTGACCGACAGGCGGAAGAGGGTGGTGGTAAATGGAATACGCTCCGAGGAAAGGAAGGTGAGTAGTGGAGTGCCTCAGGGGTCTGCGCTGGGGCAGATTCTGTTTAATATATTTGTGAGAGACATTGCTGAAGGGTTAGAAAGAAAGTTTTGCTTTTTTGCGGATGACACGAAGATAGCCAACAGAATGGATACCCTGGGGGAAGTGGAAACCATGAGAAGGGATTTCCAAAAGTTAGAAGAATGGTCAAGGGTCTGGCAGTTAAAATTTAATGAATATTACAGCTATCACCCCAGGCTTAACATAACCATGCACTCAGTAGTGGAGAAAAAGCCTTAGTAATGCCACCCAGCCAGCCCGAAATTACAGACTATAAGGCATGGGCCCAGCGCACCATCATCTGGCTCAAAAAAACTCCACAATTCCTTAGTGTCTCAAGGTGTATATTGCAAACCTTTTCTCAATACTACTAATAAGGTGACAAACGTGTATGTATACTTTATAGAGCACAGAATGTAAATAGAATCAATTTCTTTCCATTCTATTTCATGCAGTTACATCAGTTCAATATCAAATCAATACTGCTACTTTTCAGTCCTGGTGATACAGCCACAAATCACTTAGCTTCAATCCAATCGCTGCAGTGTTTCGCTGTCCAGAATATCACTGGCTTCAACCCAACAGGGAATCCCCGTTTCGCTTCCGCTGCATCAGGGGTTTCAACGCTGCATCTAGGATTACCATCCTGTGTCTTGTCTGCTGTATCCAAAACCAATCAGGTAACTGATGAAAAGACGCCTCCATTGTTCTATAAATAGATCTCGCTCCTCCCACTCAAGTTTAGAGCCACCAATCAACAGTGGTCATTAACTCCAATGTCACTATCACAGTAGCACCAATCAGAAAATGGGAAA
This sequence comes from Microcaecilia unicolor, assembly GCF_901765095.1. Taxonomy (NCBI): domain Eukaryota; kingdom Metazoa; phylum Chordata; class Amphibia; order Gymnophiona; family Siphonopidae; genus Microcaecilia; species Microcaecilia unicolor. The sequence goes on from NC_044032.1 coordinate 257,305,618, forward strand.
CCTACCATCACCAGTTCAACCCAAAAGACATAAAAAAGGAAACCGAGCGTCCACAAAAAAAAAAAAAACATATTTCAAAAGAAAGCCGACCACTCTACCCGGACGTTCAGTCCATCGGGTTCCATCAAGGTGAAAAAGAATATCCACTTCTGTTCTGCTTTGTGAAGGTCTTATTTGCTCCAGTACTGTGCATTGTAAATTATCAAACAGATGATGCTCAGTCTCACAGTGGGTCACTAACGGAGCCTCCTGCTTCAAAAGCTTCAGGCAGGACCGGTGCTCCATCAATCTTGTTTTTAGACTTCTCGTGGTCTGCCCAATATATAATAGGTCGCAGGGCACTTGATTAAATATACCACCCCCAATGATTTGCAGGTTGTATTGGATTTCAGAATGCATTTCTTTCCTGTTTTGGGATGAGTAAAGACGCTCCCTTCCTCCATAATCTGACACACCGAATAGTGGCCACATTTCTTGTGGGAACCCACTTCTGTGTGTCCTTTCCTTGGGGACCAAACATCATTAGGACTTAAGAGATCACCCAAGTTATAACCTCTCTGGTAGGAAAACAAGATATTAGATTTCGACAAAGCAGGATGTGTTTTCAATAAATCAAAGTGTCTCCTCACCACTGTGGCTTCAAACTCTGTGCAACCGCACCATCTCAGGCACAGATACCCATTCGTGGTGTATACAGTGCCTTGGGCCCGACCATAGCCCAGCTCGTTGTGCACTTTGTCTTCGTATGAAGAAAAGGACTCAAGTGGCTCGAGAAACATTTTGGGGCTCGGTCTGGTCCTTCGATGTCTGCATCATCTTTTGTGTCACCTTCGCTGTGTTTGCCTGCTTGCAAAGAAAATTAACACCCAGTACCGGCTCCACAGTGCGCCTGGTTTTGATAGGCCTCATTTGCTTCCCAATTCCATGGTGGTGGAATTCATTCTCAAAAGAGCCATGAGTTCCAGAGGCTATGCCTTGGCGCCCCAGGCAGAGATGTAGAACCCTGGGTTCTTTTGGGAGGAAGATGTACCAGGCGTCAGTGCTCGTTTCCCCTATACAATCTTACATGAGCATGTACTTGTGAAACTTCGTGCATCAGCTATCGGACTTGGTTTCCTGAGCAGGCCAAGCCTTTTCGCCAGTTTGTCAAGCAGCAGAAGGCGTGTCAAAAGTTCTTGGGCAGGGCACTTACAACACTTTTGATATGGCATCCAGGATTTCTGCCCAAAGTTTAGCAATGCGCAGACTCTTATGGCTGCATGTTTCTGACTTGGAACATTCTGTTCAGCAGAGATTGGTAGATGCCCCTTGCTGGGGACATAACAGTTTTGGAGAGAAGATTGAGGAGGTCACTGACCAAATAAAAAAACAAACTGACACAATCTCTTCTCTCTTCCACTGGGCGCCTTCTGCATCAGCCTCCTCAGCTAGGAGGACTTTTGGCAAGCCAAAGAGGAGCTCCTATTAATATCCTAGGTGTAGGTACAACTCTGCGGCTAACCAGCCTATTCAGGCTGAACCCTAGCACACTTGTTCACATCAACAGCATTCACCTAAGGCCCCTGCTGCTCCCTAGGCAAAGCAAGGGACAAGCTTTTGCCCGGCTCCAGCAGAGCATAGCCGCAGTAAAAGTGTCCATCCTGGATGGGGGGAGGTTAAAATCTTTTCACCAAAGGGGGCCTCTTATAGTCTCCAACCGGTGGGTTCTTCAAATAGACCGTCTCAGATACGCCCTCAATTGGCTTCTCAAACCTCCAAATTGCTTACCAAGAGCCCATTCATTCAGTTCTCAGCACATGCAGGTACTTGCAGAGGAACTCTCTGCCCTTCTGAAGGCCCATGCAGTCGAACCCATTCCACCAGGGGAAGAAGGGCAGAGATTCTATTCCAGGTATTTCCTTGTGCAAAAGAAGTCAGGGGGGATGCGTCCCATCCTAGACCTAAGGGCTCTGAACAAATTCCTAGTCCAAGAAAAGCTCAGGATGTTTTCAGTGGGCACCCTTCCCCCAATGATTCAGAAAAACAATTTGGTATGCTCTCTGGACTTAAAAGGATGCATATACTTGCATCCCGATACTTCTGGTAGGGGAAGTATCTTTGATTTCGGCAGGAGACATATCACTCAGTACCGCGTGTTACCTTTTGGCCTCTCGTCAGCTCCCAGGGTCTTCACCAACTATCTTGTGGTAGTTGCATCATTGCTATGCAGACTGGGAGTTCATGTGAGAGCCCCTCTGAGGAGGGTGCTCAGGAGTCCATGTGGATGACTGTTTGGGTGCTTGAGCTACTAACTTTCTTTTTAAACTACCCTGTCCCATCTCCGCCCTGTCCAGCGATTGGCGTTCATAGGAGCCCTGCTCGACACACAGAGGGTTCAAGCCTACTTCCTGCAGACGAGAGTGGATAATCTTGTCTCGCATCCAAGGTTTGTGCCTCGCAGTGTGTCATAGCTCATTAGATAAGATTGTTGGTCCACATGTCTTCCGCAGTGTTTTACACCCTTGACTCGTCTTCACATGAGATGAGCTCAGTGGACCCTGGCTTCTCAGTGGTACCAATCCACGGGGAGTCTAGAAGATGTCATCCAAGTGTCACCAGAGCTTGTACACTCTCTTCAGTGGTGGATAAGTCGATCCAATTTGACTCTGGGACTTCTATTCCAAATTCCTCAGCCACAAAAAGTGCTGATAACAGATACATCTCTCCTTGGATAGGAAGCTAATGTAGATGGGCTTCACATGCAAGGTGCTTGGTCCTCCCAAGAAACAAAACTTCAGATCAATCTCCTGGAGCTTCAGACGATCTGGAACGCTCTAAAGGCTTTCAGGCTGTCTCACCAAATTGTTCTCATCCAAACAGACAATTAAGTTGCTATGTATTACACCAACAAGTGTGGGAGGGGGGTGTGGTACTGGATCATGCCATGTGGCGGGCAAAAACAATACCCTGGCCACTAGACTGAGCAGGATAATGCAACCTCAGTAGTCGAGGTGGGTAGCAAAGAAAGTTAGGATGAGGGCTTGGAAGTCATTGTGATTAAAGTAACAGTGCATGGCGTGCAACTGATGGAGATATATGAAACAAAGTTTAGATAGGTGGAAAATCTGAGGTAGGAAGGACAGAGAAGAATCTAGAAGACCCACAAATAATGAAAATGTAAAATTGGTATTATGGAGATCCCTAAATGGGTAATAGGGGAAGATGGAGGGCAAGTAGAGTCAGAAAACCAACAGGAAATAATTTTGTCAGTGTTCAGAATAAGTTGGTGCTCCCGTAACCAGGGTGCAACAGAGTCAAGGCAGGTCTGTAGCGGGGTAATACATGGTGAACATGGATTAATAGGATAGTGAAGAAGAATGTCATCTGCATAGAAGTAAGTCGAGATACTAAAAGATTGAATTAGGGCTGCCAGAGGGCTCAAGAATAAATTTAATAGAAGTGGTGAGAGGATCGACCCTTGGGGAACACTGTAGTAGAGAATCCTCTTCTGTGAAACAGAAATGGGAGTAATGACCTGAAAAGAGCAATTTAGATAAGGAGGAGGAAAACCAAGATAAAACAGTCCCTGAGATTTCTAGAGTTGACAGATGGGTAAGAAGTAAAGAGTGATTTGACCAAGTCAAAAGACAGCTAGAATGATACTATGTTTGTCAAAGTGGGTGTGAAGTTCACTTAACAGTTCAATCAGAACTGTTTCCATACTGAAGTGTATTCTAAAGCTAAATTGATGAGGATGCAATGCTAAAACCTTTTCGGAGAAGTCTGAAAGCTGGTGGAAAACAACCTTTCTGAGAACCTTACATGTAAGACAGGCTGGAAACAGGATGATAATGATTTGGAACTGATCCAAATTTGGCTTTTTCAAAATTGGGCAGACTATAGCCATCTTTCACAGATCTAGAAATTGGTCAGAGGAGAGGCTAAGATTAGCTATAAACAGGGTCGGAAGTAGATGGAGTTCAGGGGATTTGAGCCGGGCAGCAGGGATTGGGTCACAAGGGCAGTGGGTCAGCTTCATTGTGGACATAAGGATTTTTAAAGAGTGAAGAGATTGAGCGTGAAAAGAGGACCAGGTCGAAGAGCCATCCTGGGTTACAGAGGGGATGTATGGGAGAGAATGTACAATGGAAATCGGAACAGGGGGTTGATGCAAAGGTTTTAATAGATGTTCAGTTTTTTAGTGAAGAACAAAGAGAAGGGCCTCAGCTGAAGGAATAGAGCTTGGTGAACTGGAATTGGGAGAATTTGACAATTGCCGGTTGTCACGTAATGCCTAGCCACCCACCTGGGGTTACCCCATGGCCACTTAGAGGGTCTATCCCCAGCACAGCTCAGGTTCAACTGCACCTGCCGCTTGTGCTCTGCACTAACACCATCCTCCTTTCAAGTGGGTCACAATTGTTTCTGGGTGAGTCTCCCGCTCTCCAATTATCCCCAGTGATTTCTAGGTCTCTGGAGCCACACTCCCAGTTGTTCCACAGTTCCCAGAAAGCACTCATAGACCCAACACATAAACCACCAGGATTATTTATCAGTCCAGACAGGCAGAACAAACAAACAAATGTGGTTATTCTCAGAAATTGGAACAGTGGACCAAAAAAAAAAAGTGCTAATAGCAAACAGCGACAAGTAACTGAAAAATGGATCAATTAGAAAACTAACTAAACATTTGCATACTTCCTAGAAAGTACCTGGGGAGATTGGGGCATATATCTGTTCAAATAGATCTCTCTCTTTCTTCTTCCGGGCTGAAACTGAACTCAAAACCAGTCGAGTCCAAATGAGATGAGCTCCTGGGTCAATCAGAGCCCAGTCAACAAGATTTCAAATATATATTGCTGCTTGCTTTCTGTTTGTGTCAAGCTAAAGAAAAAACACCCAGTTCTCTGTAACAGCTTTACATCAAAGAAACACCACCTTCTGGCCAAGAAGGAGAAATACACTTCAGAACATATTCAATGCAGGAAAATATCCAATACATTTTACAGGCTTAAAACACACTTTTTTCACACCAGTATATCGAGTAAAGGTCCCTAGCAGGGTTTGGTGATTTTAAGAGACTGTTCATTATGTAATCCTTTTTTTCTCTTTCTGAGATGGTAATTGTACTCGTGGTGAAGAACTTTTTCATTTCTGCAAATCTACTGGGGAGTTAGACTTCTTCCAGAGCCTCTCAGCTCGACGATATTGGTGTTTAAGTAGACGAAGGTCTGGGGTAAACCACGGATTGCTGCGTGAAGCTTTGGGACGGAGAAATATTTTAGGGGCAACAGTGTCCAAGTCATTTTCTAGGATAGAGTGCCAGGTTTCTGGTTGGTCTTTTAAAGGTTTACTTGAAGATTCAGGTGGCACAGCAAACAAGGAGAGAGGGAGAGAATTGGGCTCAATCTGCAAGATCATTTTGGTCTAGTAACCAGAAGTGGTTGGGGGTGCCTGTGAAGTAGGGGTCAGAACAAGTTCAAACAAAAGGAGATGGTGGTCAGTCTAGGGGAGAGGAATTCATGAAAGAGATCTTGGGGAAGTAGATGAGTCTTGCAGGGTAAGAAAAAGATCAAGGTGTGGCATGCATTATGGGTGGGGAAAGATACCCATTGACAGAGATCAGACAAAAAGTCCAAAAAATGCTTAGCCCTACTACTGTTTTCTGTTTTGTTCTATCATTCTAGAACTGACTGGACTTCGACAGAAGTTGCTGCATCTGGAGAAGGAGTATTCCAAGGCTCAGAAGGTCAGTGAAAAGGGTAGGGAGGATTAAAGACAGTGTCAAACGTAGGGTGTGTACCCCCAAATCTAGGCATCAGAAATAAGAGAGGGTAAAGATTCCTGCACTGTTTTGATACTTTTTATTTCCTTCTCCCCCAACAGGCCTTGAGTAAAAGCAAGAAGGCACAGGTAAGTGTTCAAATGTGTTCTTAAAACTGCCAGGGACTCTGTACCTACCACTTATATCATCTCCCCCCCCCCCCCCCCCCCCCCCCCCCCCCCCTACTTGACATCTCATGCCACTGTCACCCAAAGCAGCAAGCTTTTTAAAACAATTATGGGTGCTCTGTACTCACAGAGCCAATACCTATATTGCCACAGAAACAGATGTTTGGTTTGTTTGTTTTTTTAATTGTGGGATGCAGTTTACAATAACGTAGCCAGCAATAACTTTAGTTAGCATATGTTATCTTTACCTCTTTTATTAACATGGCAGCTCCCTGTGATGCATGGGAAAAAGGGGGGAGTCACAGCCCAAAACATGTAAGATGATGGGTTTGAGATGGCAAAAGTTACTTCTGTCTGGGTGATAAGAGTGAGTTAACATAGGTGTGTTTGTGTGTGTGGTAATGGTGCATCTATCACAGGCGACTGATAAATAAATTATTGAGTTCCCTCGGTGTGGGACCTAGAGTAACTGATTGGGTAAAAAAATGGTTGAATAGTAGGAGACAGAGGGTGGTGGTAAATGGAGCTTGCTCTGAAGAAAAGGAGGTCGTCAGTGGAGTACCGCCGGGATCGGTCCTAGGGCCGGCTCTTTTTAACGTCTTTGTGAGCGATATTGCGGAAGGGCTGTCTGGTAAGGTTTGTCTCTTTGCGGATGATACTAAACTCTGCAACAGGGTGGACACCCTGGAGGATGTGAATGACATGAGGAAGGACCTAGCGAAGCTAAAGGAATGGACCGATATTTGGCAACTAAGGTTTAATCCCAAAAAATGCAGGGTCATGCACTTGGGTCGCAAAACTCTGAGGGAACGGTACAGTATAGGGGGTGTAGTGCTTCAGTGTGCGAAGGAAGAGCGGGACTTGGGGGTGATTGTGTCTGACGACCTTAAAGCTTTCAAAGAAGTAGAAAAAGCGATGGCCAAAGCCAGAAGGATGCTTGGGTGCATAAAGAGAGGCATGACCAGCAGGAAAAAGGCGGTGATATTGCCGTAGTATAAGTCTCTGGTGATGCCTCATTTGGAGTACTGCGTGCAGTTCTGGAGACCACACCTAAGGAAAGATATATACAGGATGGAGTCGGTCCAGAGGGCGGCTACGAAATTAGTAAGCTGTCTTGAATTGCAAAAATTATAGGGACAGGCTTATGAACCTCAACATGTATACGCTGGGAGAGAGGAGACATGATAAAAACGTTTAAATATCTCAAGGACATTTATGTACAGGAAGAGAGCCATTTTCAAGTGACGGAGAGCTCTGGAATGAGGGGGCATACGACAAAGTTAAGAGGGAATAGGCTTAGGAGTAACCTAAGGAAGTATTATTTCATAGAGAGGGTGGAGGAGGCGTGGAATGGCCTCCCAGTGGAGGTGGTGGAGTCGAGGACTGTTCCAGAATTTAAAAAGGCATGGGATAAGCATGTGGGATTGCCTAGGAACAGGAAGAATTAGGGGTTGCAGACTGGATGGGTCATACGGCCTTTATCTGCCGTCATGCTTCTCTGTTTCTCATAACTTGTTTTTGCCTTTTTGCTGGTCAGGAGGTGGAAGCCCTACTCGGTGAGAATGAGATGTTACAAGGGAAACTGCATAGTCAGGAGGATGATTTCAGGCTCCAGAACAGCACCCTCATGCAGGAGCTATCCAAGGTACTTCACACCCTGTTACTCCTCTCCCAATCCTGGAACACCACCCTCATGCAGGAGCTGGCCAAGCTACTGCTTTGCATCCTATCAACCCTCTTCCTCCCTCCCCCTCCCCCACATCTGAGAACAACTGTACAAGGCACTCTACCATGCCTTTCTTCTTCCTTTCACCCCAGAATAGCTTCTCATGCAGTGACTAGAGCTCACCATTCCCCCACATCATCACCAAGTCATCTGAGTCCTCACTCATTCTCCAGAGTAGTCCATCTTGCATGGGCCATCCAGAGTGTGTCTTGATATGCTTAATTCCTGGAATGTTGAGGAAGCTGACATAGTTTAAAAACATAAGAATAGCCGTACTGGGTCAGACCAGTGGTCCATCTAGTCCAGCATCCTGCTTTTCAGCAGTGACCAATCCAGGTCACAAGTACCTGGCAGAAATCCAAATAGTAGCAACATTCCATGCTACTGATTCCAGAGCAAGCTTTGGCTTTCCCTATGTCCCATCTCAATAAAACAATAGACTTTTCCTCCAGGAACTTGTCCAGACTTTTTTAAAACCCAGATACGGTAACCACGGTTACCACATCCTCTGGCAATGAGTTCCAGGACTTAACTATTCATTGAGTGAAAAAAAAATATGTCCTAGTTTTGTTTTAAAAGTATTTCCATGTAACTTGAGTGTGCATTCCTGTCTTTGCCTCAGAGACAAGAGTAGCCTTCTGGAGGTCTCCTGGGGGGGGGGGGGGACCCTCAAGTAAATCCCAGGCAAGAAGAACTCAGGCTACTAAATAAGTATTAAACATAATAAATGTTTATAAATTGTCAAAGAAGCCAATCAGTAATTATTAAGATATTAACAAATAAAATCCCAATAGAGTATAATATGTAGCAAATAAAAACAGAGTTTTCCCTGGGAGCTGTCAATATGTCCACCTGCTATTGTAGACACATTGAGGCTCGCCATCCTCAATTATTTTTCCTCTTATATACCTTCCTTTCTTTAGTATCTTAATTATAATTACCCTTCCTACCTAATGAACATGCATCTTTCCAGAATATTCTATTTCTTTTTAGGGTGAATCCTGTTCCAGCACTTTCTACCATCTTTCAGCTTCTATCATTTATTCCCTCAGTGCATGGACAGTTAGGGCCTGTTGTGCACATAAGCATAAGTTTTCACTAGATAATGGTTTAAACGTAGTCATCATGCAAGCCCCCCCCCCCCCCCCCACTTGCTGAGGCTACAATTTCACCCACACCCACTTACTTCTCCTTTTGATTGTTTGTCTGGATACTACAGGTATCCTTAGTCATAGGAGTCTCTGGCCCTTGATTGCTTATCACAAGTTAGCATAGGCCAAGTTATCGTATGCCAAATGTCTAACCACAAATTTCTACAGCCTCAGAAAGGGTAGGTACCAGAAAAAAATAAATTTCTAGCTATCTTGGAAGTCTAAATCTGCTCCCAGCTTAAGAAATGCAAATAGCTATATTAAAATAAAAACTACAAATATGGAGGTTTGCACTTTGCCATGGCCTCTGTGATATACAAGTGTCCCCTAATCTTTGTACTTTTTGAAAGAGTAAAAAATTCCCATTCTGCACCACTTAGGATTTTGTTGACCTCAATCATATCCCCCCTCAGCCATCTCTTTTCCAAGCTGCAGAGCCCTAAACTCTTTAGCCTTTCTTCATATGGGAGGAGTTCCATCCCCTTTATTGTTCTGGTCACCCTTCTTTGAACCTTTTCTAATTCCGCTATATCTTTGTTGAGATACAGCGATCAGAGTTGAACCTGGTGCTCAAGATGAAGTCACACTATGGAGCAATACAGAGGCATTACCGTTCCTTTCCTAATTCCTAGCTTATGATTTTAATCTGTTTTTTGCCTTGTCCCCTGTTCTAGCTGTGCTCCCAAATAGAACAACTGGAGCTGGAGAATCGACAGATGAAGGGAGTCCAGGTCTTGGATGGATCTTATGCAGCTGGAGCAGTGGATGGTGAGCTGTTGAGGCTGCAAGCAGAGAACATGGCGCTGCAGAAGAACCTAACAGGTAGAGCAGCTGACCAACACGAGCAACAAAGGGTTCCATTGCTATGAACTTCATACACACCACAGAGCAGGTTAGCAGCTGTAGTGCAAACATCCATGATAGTTAGGTTAGCAATAATGCCACCTATGGTATTGCGTGCCTCTGTACACAGCTGGCCAAGCATATACACTGAAAGTTTGCTTTTTGCATAGACTGTCTAAGTAGGAAAAGGGCTATCACAATTTGGATGCTCAGACTTTATAGATAATTTTACAAAGGACTCACTGAATATGGTTCAGCATCAAATGAAGCTTTGAAAATGTAGCAGCACTTAACACATATAAACATACGGTTTTTGCAACCTGTTCATGTAAGTGCCAGATTTTACAAAACTCGATGTCTAGGGAAATCCAGTTAAGGAGCCAAGTTTCAGAATAGAGAGCTGCATGGGAGCAGGGATAGCGGGATTCCTCTGGGGATTCCATCCATGTTGGCGGGGATCCTGCAGGGATGGACCCAGGTCCCGTGGGATCCCCGCAGAAGTGCCTTCCCTTTGAGCGCAGGGTGCCCTCCTGGCACATTCCTGAAGGTACCCTGGGGTAGTCTAGTGGCTTCTTTGGGACAGGATTGATCCCCACTCTTTCTTGCCTGCTGCTGCGGCACTGATCCTCTCCTCTCTGCTCTTTTAAAAGACTTCTACAGAAGTCTTAAAAAGGCTGCCACTGGAAGTCTCGGGAGCCATTTTTAAAAAGCAGAGAGGGAAGGATCAGCGTTGCAGCAGGGGGCAGGAAAGAGGGGGGGCTCTTTCTTGCTCCAAAGAAGCCACTAGACTACCAGGGTGCCTCGAGCTATGTGCCAGGAGGGCACCCAGGTTTGGAGGGGAGGTGGATGGATGGAGTCGGGAATCAGGATGGCAAAAAGGGTGAGTCTCTGTTTCCCCTTCACGCCACCGTCATCGCCGTAAACGCAAAACAAAGCGAGCAAACCTATAAGCTGCTGCATCCATGTTGTCATTCTTTATTATTGGTGGCATTAAATTTTTATTGAAAATTTATGAAGAGATTACAGACATCAATTGCAGTGCACCAGCGAACAAAACGTAAACTGGTAGTAACTAACAACTAGGAAACCTAACTCCAACAATCCCTCCCCAATCCCTCTCTCCCTCTCTCTGTATGTCTGCATCAAATTCAGAGCACTCTGTGGTTTCTTCGGAGTACTTGTCGTATCTTAGTTGAGCCTCCCATAAAACCCCCTCCCTACACCCATCCAAGTTCATTTTAACTGCCGAGATCCGACGCCCATCAGGATAACCACCTATTCTTCTAATTATTTAGGTCTCGACGGAGCTGATGGAATAATGGAGTATAATTTAATGTATATAATTTAGACAAGTCCTTTGGTATCTGTATACCCAGATAACTAAGACCTCGCCCTACAAATGGCAAAGGACTGACTGCAACAACCTCTCCTCCTGCTCCCCTGGGATAGTAATGCCCATAAATTTAGCTTTATCATAGTTATCTTTAAAACCTGACATGCTCTCAAAGTAATTTAATTCTCAAATTATTATAGTTGGGGACAACTGAGGTGCTCTTATATAGAACAGGATATCATTGGTAAATAAAACTATCTTGTGCTCCTGCCTCCCTATCTGAACCCCTTTTATGTCAGGCAGAGATCGAACCCATTGTGCCAAAGGTTCAATGGATAGTGCAAATAACAGGGGGGAGAGTGGGCATCCTTGTCTTCTCTCCCTCATTATAGAGAACTGGGGAGAGTATCCTCCATTAATCTTAACACAAGCTACAGGAGCTTCATAAAGACTGCAGCCATCCTAGAAACTTGGGGCGGAATCCCATGAAACGTAACAGTTCCCATAAATAGGGCCACTCAACCCTATCAAACGCCTTGGCGTCCGTAGTCAGCAAAGCTAAGGATTCCCCCTGGACCTGTGTCCCCCACATCATTATTAAGCGTACGCCTAATATTATCTGCCACCTGATCTGGGCACAAATCCAGATTGATCTGTGGGAGTACTCTACTCAAATGATCTGACATGATCTTTGCCAGAATTTTTACATCAGTATTTAGTAAAAAGATTGGCTGGTAAGACCCATATGTTGTTGGATCTTTCCCAGGCTTTAGTATTACCGAGATCCTCGCCTCTCGCATACTAGGTGGCAAAGAATGGGCTTCAAAGCATGCATTCCAAACCCTTCTCAAGAGAGGACCTAACTCTGAAAGAAAAAGCTTATAAAATTTTGCAGTGTATCAATCTACTCCCGGCGCCTGTCCCCCTTTAAGCCCTTTAACAACCCTTAAAATCTCAGAAGTTACTGGGGCTTCCAGCTGATCTCGGTGAGCTGCTGTTAAACCTGACAACCCGTCTCCTGCCAGATACTCTTGAATCTTTGATTTGTGAACCCCATCTCCCTTAGTGTATAGATTAGTATAGAACTGGACAAATTGTTCTTGAATCTCCCTTTCTCTATAGTACAAGGTATTACCAGTCCCTTTGATTTTAGGGATAGTATGGATATTCTGATGCTTTTCTAATATATCGAGCTAGCATTCTCCCCGCCTTGTTACTAAATTCATAAAACCTCTGCTGGACCAGTCTTCTGTAAAATTCCATCAGGTCCACCTGCAGTCGCTGCAATTCTGCTCTACAAGTTAATGATTGTGGTAAAATGGCTGGAGCTCTCCCCTGTTGGTGCAGTGTCTCTAGACACACTGATTGCATTCGAAGCTCTAATTCTTTCTTACCCCGTTCCCTTCGTGCACCCGACTTTGAGGTGCCCCCGTACCACTGCTTTGAGAGCATCCCATCAGATACTTCCCCTGTGTCATTCAACTCCATATAATTGTTAATAACCTCATGGATCTCTGCACACACCTCCGCATCCCCCATTATGGATTTGTTTAATCTCCAGAAAGCATGGCATCTCTCATCATTCAAACCTCGCAACTGAGTTCAAACCGGGGCATAGTCAGAGGCATATATACTCTCTATCTTGGTGTCTTGCACCTGGCCCTACAAGGCTGGACTGCACCAGATCATGTCTATTCTCGTATAGGTGTTTTGCATGTGAGTAAAAGGAGTAGGAGTGTTATCCCGGATGTTGTAATCTCCATACATCCATCAAGTCTAGACCCTTAACCAATTGCAGAAATTTCTCCCTGTAAACCAAACTACTCCCACCACCTCCCTTAGAATGGTCTAAAGCTGTTAATAGTAGATTAAAGTCACCCCCTCCCTCCCCCATGACCATGTGTCCCGAGGCAAAATGGAAAAAGGTAAGGAGTCAAAGAAATCCCCCTGATTTACATTCGGAGCATACAAATTGAGGAAGATTACTTGTTGTTCATAAACTACTACAAATCATTTCTATAGCGCTACCAGTCGTACACAGCGCTTCACAATTGAAAGACATCCCGTCACGGCTAAACATCTCCCTGAGTCGTCTGTGAATATATGCTGTTTAATAAATGGTACTCCAGTTTGATATATACAGTGGGGGAAATAAGTATTTGATCCCTTGCTGATTTTGTAAGTTTGCCCACTGACAAAGACATGAGCAGCCCATAATTGAAGGGTAGGTTATTGGTAACAGTGAGAGATAGCACATCACAAATTAAATCCGGAAAATCACATTGTGGAAAGTATATGAATTTATTTGCATTCTGCAGAGGGAAATAAGTATTTAATCCCTCTGGCAAACAAGACCTAATACTTGGTGGCAAAACCCTTGTTGGCAAGCACAGCGGTCAGACGTCTTCTGTAGTTGATGATGAGGTTTGCACACATGTCAGGAGGAATTTGGTCCACTCCTCTTTGCAGATCATCTCTAAATCATTAAGAGTTCTGGGCTGTCGCTTGGCAACTCGCAGCTTCAGCTCCCTCCATAAGTTTTCAATGGGATTAAGGTCTGGTGACTGGCTAGGCCACTCCATGACCCTAATGTGCTTCTTCCTGAGCCACTCCTTTGTTGCCTTGGCTGTATGTTTTGGGTCATTGTCGTGCTGGAAGACCCAGCCACGACCCATTTTTAAGGCCCTGGCGGAGGGAAGGAGGTTGTCACTCAGAATTGTACGGTACATGGCCCCATCCATTCTCCCATTGATGCGGTGAAGTAGTCCTGTGCCCTTAGCAGAGAAACACCCCCAAACATAACATTTCCACCTCATGCTTGACAGTGGGGACGGTGTTCTTTGGGTCATAGGCAGCATTTCTCTTCCTCCAAACACGGCGAGTTGAGTTCATGCCAAAGAGCTCAATTTTTGTCTCATCTGACCACAGCACCTTCTCCCAATCACTCTCGGCATCATCCAGGTGTTCACTGGCAAACTTCAGACGGGCCGTCACATGTGCCTTCCGGAGCAGGGGGACCTTGCGGGCACTGCAGGATTGCAATCCGTTATGTCGTAATGTGTTACCAATGGTTTTCGTTGTGACAGTGGTCCCAGCTGCCTTGAGATCATTGACAAGTTCCCCCCTTGTAGTTGTAGGCTGATTTCTAACCTTCCTCATGATCAAGGATACCCCACGAGGTGAGATTTTGCGTGGAGCCCCAGATCTTTGTCGATTGACAGTCATTTTGTACTTCTTCCATTTTCTTACTATGGCACCAACAGTTGTCTCCTTCTCGCCCAGCGTCTTACTGATGGTTTTGTAGCCCATTCCAGCCTTGTGCAGGTGTATGATCTTGTCCCTGACATCCTTAGACAGCTCCTTGCTCTTGGCCATTTTGTAGAGGTTAGAGTCTGACTGATTCACTGAGTCTGTGGACAGGTGTCTTTCATACAGGTGACCATTGCCGACAGCTGTCTGTCATGCAGGTAACGAGTTGATTTGGAGCATCTACCTGGTCTGTAGGGGCCAGATCTCTTACTGGTTGGTGGGGGATCAAATACTTATTTCCCTCTGCAGAATGCAAATAAATTCATATACTTTCCACAATGTGATTTTCCGGATTTAATTTGTGATGTGCTATCTCTCACTGTTACCAATAACCTACCCTTCAATTATGGGCTGCTCATGTCTTTGTCAGTGGGCAAACTTACAAAATCAGCAAGGGATCAAATACTTATTTCCCCCACTGTATCACTAGACCCCCAGTTTTACCTCCTCTGGGATCAGCATGTGTAAAACACCCACTATAATCTCTATGGCGAAGTAATAGAACATCTTTTCTTTTTATATGTGTTTCCTGAAGCATGATAACATCCCATTGAAGACGTTTCAGTTCTCTAAAAATAGTACTACTTTTTCCTGGATCATTTAAACCGTTAACATTCCAAGAACCTACCCGTAAAACCAACCTCCCTTCCTCCCCTCCCCCAACGCCATTCCCTCTAACCGACTGACCTTCTCCCCCTCTGGCCAGTAATCTCCCTGAGGAAGTGTGTCACCACCAGAGAGGAGCACACAAACTGTGTACACACCCAAAGCCCCCTTAAAAGCGTAACTAAACATTTATACTGGTAACATCATCCATCTCACGCAATTGCGCACTCATCTCCCCCCTCATTCATACTGCCATTCAGCACCGCACATTCACACTGACTCGTCATAAAGCAGGTCCAAAATAACTGTGCATAAAGTCCACTTGGTGAACTCCACCACGAAGAGTCTTCGTAGCCCCAAGATTATAAATCAGACCAAAACTGAGTTTGAATCAAGTTGCTGTGCCTATCCCAGACTGTGACACTGAAGTCCGATGCCCTCTGCCCGAGTGAACTTTCTGCCAGGTAGAATTCAGTGTTTTTTTTGGGCAAGGCCGTCATGCTTCCTTTGATCAACTGGACTGGTAAATCTGAGCAACTCGGCTCCAACAGAGTTTTCCAGGCCTCAGCCGTGGTTTCAACCCTGCGTGTCTGGCCACCTACAGTAAGTAGTAATACAAACGGATAAAGCCACCGGTATCTCATTCTAGACTGCTGCAAGTACGTGGTAGCTTCACACAAATAAACCTTGCTAGTTTATTGGCTCTTTTGTCCTGGACTGACTAAGAATCCTGGTGGTTTGTGTGTTGGGTCTGTGATGCTTTCCAGGAACTGTGGGACCCCTGAGTGTGTGGTCCCAGTAACCTAGAAATCACCAGGGAATAACATGAGTGGGAGGTTCGCCCAGAGGCAAGTGGGACCCAGTTCGTGGGGTGGAGGGTGATAGAATAGAGCACATGCCTATGTGCAGGTGGGTCTGAGCAGTTCTGAGGGCAGACCCTCTAGGTGGCTGCAAGGTTAACCTCAGGCAGGTGCTAGGTGTTTTGTGATGGACCTCAATAACGCCTCCGAAGCCTAAGTCTAATCAAACAGCCGAGACTTACTCGTGACTCAGAAGGTGTAAATGCCAACAGGCACTTTTTAAAGTATGCACTTACTTCCATTGTAAAATAGAAAATACTGTTGGCCCTTGTACCTGTATATCAGCCTTGATCTCTCTAGTGGAGATGGCTTGCTTTGAGGGAGTGGGCTCATATCTGGCTGATACTGTTGAAGGGATCCTATGTACAGTCTACAGCCTAACAACCTACCCCAGTCCCACGGCTTCAGAGTAGTCTAGCCACAAGTAAGGATTTTCCCAAATAAAATCCCACAGTACAGTGTTTAACCAAAACAACTTATTTTCTATTAAGGCTCTGAACCAAAGTCATATGAAGAACATAACTTTCTGTCTTCCCCCCCCCCCCCCCCGGGAGCAAATACAAGCAAAACAGTACAGTGTTTAACCAAAACAACTTACTTTCTATTAAGGCTCTGAACCAAAGTCATATGAAGAACATAACTTTCTGTCTCTCCCCCCCCCCCCCCCCCCCCCCCCCCCCCCCCCGGGGAGCAAATACAAGCAAAATAAATGTTCAAAAACAGCAAATTAAGAGAAACCAAACACTCCTTACTTCCTTTTAAGCAGTATGATTCAAACACAAATTTTTCATCCTGTACCTAGGGTAAGCTAGACCTCCCAGGGTTACTCTAGCTTTTTGAAACCCACATACCTAAATCCTCTTTAATATTACAGCTAACTGCTCTTAGCTCCTTAAGGCTTACAAACAATGACAGGAATATCTTGCCTGCTCTGGCTATAATGTCTAATGGTCAGCCCAACATTTTCAAACTATTTTCCAGGCACAATCCCTTGTGAACTCTCAAACCTGAGCTCCTAGTACAGCAGAAAGAAGTCTCTTCCATTCCTCTCCATGCATGCTCTCACTAAGGGGGAAATATGTGTTTTCAGCACATATTTATTACCCCAGCTTACAACATAACTCCTGGGTTTATGCTTAGTCTGCCTCCCTGAGGTTTCTCAACCAGCAAGACAGCAGAGGCAACGTTGGAATCCCTGGCTGGCTGTGCAAGGTTAGAGCCAAGCAGTTTCTATTTTCAGAACTCTTTCTCCCTTTACCTTCCCTGTTTCTATGGGCAACTCCTCAGCCCCCCACAGGGCTTCACTCTATTCAGATTTTCCTAGCCAGGAGGTTTCTCTCTTCTCACTTCCCAGTCTTAGAACAATCAACCCTCAGCACAGACTTGCCTTGCCTTCCTCCTTCTGTCAGTATCTTTAGGGTCCACAGTCCAGGGATTCTCACCTGAACCCCCATGTCCTCCTCTCTTCGTCTGACAAACAAAAGTCCTTTTTAAAATGCTTTTTCTGGTTCATTCAGAGAGCCATAGATTTAGTACAGTTTGGGCTCCTGGGCTCCTATCATCTAGCTCTTGATTTGCCAATTTCACCCATATAACATCATGATGTGACCACACTGTGGGCTCTACTGCCACCTCCTTTACCTTCCCACTTAATGAGACGTCTAATAATATAAATTCAATGCGGGAATAGCTCCTGTGAACTTGAGGAATATGTGTGTCGTTTTTTCCCCTGATTTTAAACCCGCCGCCACTACCACCATGACCTTGGAAAAGGTTCGAGGAGCCGTTGCTAGTCCGAAAGGCAGAGCACAAAACTGAAAATGCTTCCCTAAAACCGCAAAACGCAGAAATCGCTGATGAGCGGCCCGAATGGGGATGTGCAGATAAGCCTCCGTCAGATCCAAAGACGTGAGAAACTCCCCTTCCCGCACCGCGACAATGACCGACCTCAAAGTCTCCATGCGGAAAGAGGGGACTCTGAGGGCTGCATTGACTGCCTTCAGATCCAAGATAGGTCGAAAGGCATCCTCCTTCTTTGGGACCACAAAGTAGATTGAATAGCAGCCCAAGCGGCGCTGAGCGGCGGGAACAGGTACCACCGCCCCCAGACTGATCAGCCGTGCCAACGTGTCTCGCACCGCCGCCCGTTTGAGTCTCGAAAGACAAGGGGACTCCAGGAACCTTTCGGGAGGCGAGCCGTCGAACTCCAGAGCGTACCCGTCTCGCACCACTTCGAGGACCCACTGATCCGATGTGATTCGGGCCCAGTCCTGGTAAAACTGACTCAGCCGAGCCCCTACCCGAACCAGGGCCTGGACCCGCACACCTTCATTGTGAATTACGCCCCGACACCTGTCCTCCCTGTCCTCCCGCGGAGAAATCACGGCCTCCGCGCCGATTCCCCCGAAAGGACTGAGTTCGCTGGAAAAACCGACCTCTAAAGGCCCCACTAGTCCTCCCGGGCCTATACCGGCGAGCCTCCTTAAACCGCCCTCGGGAGGAAGTACCCCTGAACGCCGCCTTAGGACGAAAATCCGGAAGACGAGGGGCCTTGGCATCGCTGAGACCTTTCACCAACTTATCCAAATCCTCCCCAAAGAGCATGGACCCCTTAAACGGGAGAGAGCAAAGCTTCGCTTTGGAGGCCGCGTCCGCGACCCAACCTCGCAACCACAGTGCCCTACGTGCCCCCACCAGCATAGCCATATTCTTGGCCGAAGCACGGAGTAAATCATAAAGCGCATCAGACAAAAAGGAGGATCCCATTTCCAATTTGGCTAATTCCTGAACCCCGGAGGTCCCAACCTCCACCGAGTCATCAAGCAGCTTCTCGGCCCAACGGAAACACGCCCTCGCAACCAGCCCCCCACAAATCGAGGCCTGCAGGGCCAGGGCCGACAAATCAAAACTCCGCTTGAGGAAGGCCTCAAGTCTCCTATCCTGGGGATCCCGGAGAGCAGTCCCCCCGTCTACCGGTATAGCCGTGGCTTTGGTGACTGCTGTCACCACCGCATCCACTGTGGGAGCCTTAAAGGAATCTCTATCTTCCTGTGGGAGCGGGTACAGCCTAGACATCGCTTTAGACACTTTACAGGGAGAATCCGGCGAATGCCACTCCTGAACCACCATATCCCGGATGTCCTTATTCATGGGAAAAGACCTAGCCTGCCGCTGAATCCCCTTAACCAAGGGATCCACCTGCCTAGCCTCCCCCAAAACCGCCTCTGGCTGTTCGAACTTAAGGGTGGAAGAAACCTGCTCAATGAGTTCCGCAAGCTCCTCCCTGTGAAAAATTCTCACTACAGAAGGATCCTTCCCCGGGACCACCAATTCCGGCTCTTGAGGACCCTCAAACCCCTCAGGATCCGCGCTATCACTCAAGGCCCCTTCAGATCCTACAGGGGAGAATCCCTCCTCGTCGTCCCACTCAAACCGAGGCCTCTTAGTCGGAGCCGCACTAACCCCCTCCCCTAAAGGTGGGGGTCCCGACTTCCAGGCTTGAAACAGGGTCCATACAAAATCCGGAGGAAAACCAACTCCTCCTGGACCCTCCGGCGCCACCTTCGGAGCCGATCCGGTAGCAGCAGGGCCGAAAACAGCTGATTCCGCGGGGCGCGCGGAATCCAAAATGGCGGCCGTTCCCGCCAAAACTAAATTCGTTGAAACCGGCCCTGCCGAAGTTGCTGCTACTCCCAACACCCCCGAACTAGCTGGGGCCTCCGCTATTAACACAGGGGGTGCCGCCACCGGCGCGACCTGCTTCGGTTCGCCGCACAGCCGGCACTGACCTCCCGGCGCCTCTATACCCCGACGCGAGCACGCGCGACAGCGAAGAAGTTTGCCCGCCATAACTTCAAAGCACTGACCGGCGCAAACACTCTGTCTCACAGCTTTCCCCACAATAATTATCCGCCCTGCTCTCTCTCACTCTTTCGCCAGTAATAGGAACGGGCCTGCCGTCTGTTGCTATGTAAACAAAGCTGCAGACGACTCTTGAAGGTATATTAGCAACAAGGCTGCAGACGGCTCTTAAAGAGATATTACCAATTTCTCCTTGGCAGCTGAAAAGTGGGGGCTCTCAAGGCTACAATACTAGAAAGCAGCCGAGGCACAAGCTGCCAGCGTCTCCAGAGAGAGCAGCACAGGGGGAGGGACCTGAAAACAGGTGTAACACCCCAAGGGGGAAACTGGGCCCCACCGGACCCAGGGCCCCGAAGCACTTTTTTTTTTTTTTCCACGTACAGGGAATACTCCAAACCAATAAATAAGGAAATAAGAGGAGAAACCCCCTTAACTATATAACCAAACTACCTCACCAGACTATTGAAGACTGCACAGGCTGTCCATCTACCTCTGCTGAGACTGAGAAAATACTGGCTAGTGAATGTACTGCACAGGTTATATATACAGTATTCAAAAGCTCAGTGTTTCTCAGTCTCCCTCTGCTGGTAGGAGGACATAACCCATGCGTCTTGACCGGTCTGGAGGGTCGTGGAGGAATATGTGTTTTCAGCACATATTTATTACCCCAGCTTACAACATAACTCCTGGGTTTATGCTTAGTCTGCCTCCCTGAGGTTTCTCAACCAGCAAGACAGCAGAGGCAACGTTGGAATCCCTGGCTGGCTGTGCAAGGTTAGAGCCAAGCAGTTTCTATTTTCAGAACTCTTTCTCCCTTTACCTTCCCTGTTTCTATGGGCAACTCCTCAGCCCCCCACAGGGCTTCACTCTATTCAGATTTTCCTAGCCAGGAGGTTTCTCTCTTCTCACTTCCCAGTCTTAGAACAATCAACCCTCAGCACAGACTTGCCTTGCCTTCCTCCTTCTGTCAGTATCTTTAGGGTCCACAGTCCAGGGATTCTCACCTGAACCCCCATGTCCTCCTCTCTTCGTCTGACAAACAAAAGTCCTTTTTAAAATGCTTTTTCTGGTTCATTCAGAGAGCCATAGATTTAGTACAGTTTGGGCTCCTGGGCTCCTATCATCTAGCTCTTGATTTGCCAATTTCACCCATATAACATCATGATGTGACCACACTGTGGGCTCTACTGCCACCTCCTTTACCTTCCCACTTAATGAGACGTCTAATAATATAAATTCAATGCGGGAATAGCTCCTGTGAACTTGAGGAATATGTGTGTCGTTTTTTCCCCTGATTTTAAACCCCCAGGTTTCTATTAACACCACCTGGTTCATGACCCCTTTCATCTTTTGCCTTTAGATGCGTTCCCCCACTGTCTTCCCCTTTGAGGCATTAACCCTTGCATTTAACATTAGGTTAAAGTCTCCACAACAAATCACCATCCACTATGAAACCCTATAAACAAAACTCCTTCTATTCTCGGGTTGGCAACCTGCCCCTCCCCAGCCAATGACGATTCAAGGATGTTGTGAATACATTATATACAGACTCGTTAAACTGGAAGGAATATTGCTTAAAAGACTATAATTCAAGCCCATCTCAAACATCCACGCAAAGTCCCCACTTGGGTTCCATAAAGATCAGCTGGACAAATCAGGTCCCAAGGCCCCAGGAAGGGCCTCCCTCCAGCAGTATGGGGAGGGGGAGGTGGTTGTTTGGGAAGTTTTCCAGGATTCAAACCTTTGACCCTGTGTACTACAGACTAGAGAATTGTGTCTGAGCCACAGAACCACCCATTGTGGTGTGGAGGTGCTTCACGAATTTGAGAGGTTTGCAAGATTGAAGATTAATATAGATTAATAGGTGGGAAAATGTGGGATACAAATGCAATAAATAAACTCTTGGGGATTTCCCTATCCCAATTGGAGGAAGATAGGTTGAGGGCAGCCTTTGCATTCCGACGAGCCTCTCATAATATCCGTTATTTGGGAATCAGAATACCTCGGGATCTCAGTTCATTATTTTCACTGAACTATGACAAGATTTGGATCAGATTCATGTAGAATTGTCCAGTTGGAAAGGGTTATGGTTATCTTGATGGGGCCGTATTGTGGTGGTAAAGATGAATGTGTTACCCAGATTGCTGTTTTTATTCAGGTCCTGCAGCCACTTCTTAGACGTCTGCAGGGTTCTCTATCCCAGTTTATTTGGATTGGAAAGCATCCCCATCTTGTGGAGTGGGTTCTTTGGGGTGCCCAAGAAAAGGGAAGGAGAGCAGTCCCCAATCTTGAATGGCATTATTTCCCAGCTCAACTCCAGCTGATTTTAGATTGGGAGAGGGGGAAACTTAAACCTGCAGTTTTGGTGGAGCAGTTCTATTTTCTCCGTAATCTTTAGGTTCTTTCTTGTGCAATAAAGGCGGATTGGGGGGAGGAGGGGCTGTTACCCCGAATCCCTCTGTTTGACATTTGCTGGAGATCTGGGGAGAAGTACGGAGACGTTGAGGCCAATTGGAGTGGATTTCCTCTTTAGCGTCAATTAGGTTTGAGCCGGGCTTTGTGGCCTGGAGGGAGAATGCGACGTTTGCTTATTCGGAACAATTGGGACTGATCCACTTTCGGGATCTGATGACAAAGGGCCGAGTTATGGACTTTGAAGCCTTGCACTCCATGCATGCTCTCACTAAGGAGAATTTTTTCCCCTATCTGCAAATCCAGCAGTTTATGCGCACACAGGGTTGGCATCGAGAGGATCCCTGTAAGCTGGAGTGCTTGGAGAATTTATAGTTACTTTTGCAGAAGCTGCTTAGGCTCATTTCGGTGATATACAGATTTCTTACAGGGGTGGGATTCAAATCCATATAAATTTCAACGCACATGGGAGACAGATTTGCAGTGTAAGTTTTCTGACATGACATGAGAGACCATGTGTGTGCAGAAGTACAGAAGGCTTCAGTGTGTGTGTTGGTGTAAGAAAATGCATATAAGGTGCTTACCCAATGGTATTACACACCTGATATTTCTGATGTATGTTGGAGGTGCAGCACCCAGAAGGGCACATTCCTCCATATCTGGTGGACTTGTGCCTTGATAGCTCTCCCTTCTGGTTGGGAGTGATGAAAACAATCTCAGTTATGTTGGGGACCTCTTAGGTTTGTAGTCCCGCTGTTTGCCTACTGGGATTGCATAATGAGAGGGCTTCCTGGTGGGAGGGTAAGCTGAAGCGTTGGGGTTTAGCGTCAGCAAAAAGACTTAAAGCATTGCAGTGGAAGATCATGGAACCTCCAGCTTTGGAGGCATGGAGGTGTAAGTTGGGTCAACTAATCTATATGGAATGCCTCCCTGCACAGCTAAAGGACTGCTTTTTATCTCACAAACAAGATTGGGATAGAATTCAAAATTGTTTTGCTCATATCTGAGTTTGGGGGGGGGGAAGGGTGGGGGAAGCTGAGAGATTAAATGATCGGTTAGAGGGAGGGTGGGTATATGGGGCAGGGGGAGGTTGGGGAGATAGTCCTGAAGAACCTACTGGACAACCGTGAAATGTGGGAATGATGGTGTGAGCAGGAGGGAGGGATTTGGGGGGGAGGTTTATTTGGATAGTCTTGATTTGTATTAGAGGGAACTTAAGTGTTTGTATATTGAGGTCTATGAGAGGGGGTTACTAGGTTTGTGACTCCACCTTTATGTATCTATTTTGCTTGGTTTGTAATGGTATTGTACAAGCTTTTCTTTTACATCTTTGAAACAAAATAAAATATATTCAATGATAAAAAAAAAAGAAAAATAGGTGCCTTATTTACTAGGGTACTTTGAAGCCCCAAGTTCTCAAGACTGGTGGGGAGGATTTGAATTTTGGCTTTGCTCTATTAATTCCTTGTGTTTTAGCTTTCCACATCAGTCTGCAAGAATCATTCCCCCTCTGTTTTTATTACTGTTCTATTGAAAGCTGTCTGTTGTTCTCTGATCAATGTTTTTTTGATCCCACCATTTTCTTCTGCCTTCAGCTCAGTCTGATGATACAGCATCATTGGTTTGCAACTATCTGCATTTCTTCTTCCATCCCTCCCACCACAGTTTTTAATGCCTCCTCCAATGTAGCTCAGCCATCCCAGTGATAGTCCATGGCCAGGGACCAAATAACTGCAGAACCAGGTACATGTGCACCCTTATTCTGGCCAGAAGATGGCTGGTAGTGCTTTTTATTATCTTCTACCTCTCCCCTCTAAGCCCTAGTCCCCCGGGCTTGGTGTGTAACCTCTGCAACATCCCCAGTCACGACTGCCTGAGGAGCAGAAACCAAGATGAAGAGTTTAATCTGTCTTTTGCATGGCAGTATGCAGGATTCTCTGAACCCCTGGGCCATCCTCTGTGAATGTTTTACTATGATGTGAAAGTATTGTCTAGGGGTATAAAGAGGAGAAGACACCAGGTCATATGGTAGGGCTGCTGCTGGAAATCTTTATGAGATGAGGCTTCATTATTCTGCCAACTATGGTGGGTGGGAAACACCAGGGATCCAGCTTATGTGGATATCTAACAATGGATAGGGATAAACCAAGTTTTCTATTGTCAGGCTAGCAATGATGTCACAAATGTCAAAGTACACACTGGTTTCTGTTTTAACTTGGATAGCTAGTGATGTCATAAATATCTATTCTTTTTACCACCACTTTAATTATTCTGTTTTCTCCTCAGCTCTTCAGGAGCGCTTGGAGAAGGAGCTAGCAGAGGGGGCCAAGATGAATGGACATGCAACATCCCCTGGTACTGTTCTAGCCCAGCAAATGAGTCAGAGCACTGGGGATAGACATCAGCAACCAAGTGGCAGCCCACTGTCAACACAGCTGGTAAGGGAAAGGCAAAGCAAGTAAGTAATTCTGTCCTGTCACTTTGGCCTCTATCCTGATCCTGTCTGGCACTCTTGGCTTTTTCTCAGGAGGACATGAAAAGCTCTCTGCACGAACAGCGCTGGAAGGAATTACAAGGTAGGAACTCTGCCACGTCCCTCACACCCCCTTTGCTCAGGAAAGTAGACACCATCCCTAGCAGTGAAACATGAAATCCAGCATTCTCCCCTGAAATGCTTCTAGTCCCTTCCTCTTTCCCTGTCTGCCTCTGATGTTTTTTTATTTTTTTTTCTCTTTTTGCTTAGAGATGGAACTGAAGTGGGAAACGGAGAAAGAAGAGAAAAGGTTGCTGAAAGAGCAGCTGCAGGCACTGGAGGTGAGAACTGTGGCAAAGAAAAACACTTACATAGTAACATAGTAAATGACGACAGATAAAGACCTTTTAAACAAGAAACGGGGGGGAAGGCCGACGGTCGCTCAAAAGCACATGGTTTGGGATAAGGTATCACCAAAACAGGGAAGATATGTTATCCTGATAGTGAGGTTGCAAAAGAGACCGTAGTAGATCAGGTGTCCTTAAATAAAAATCGGACAAAAGATTGCAAATTTATACTGTCAAGTACTAAGCATCATTTAAATAGGAACAACAAACATACTTTGAAATGTCTATATGCGAATGCCAGGAACCTAAGAAATAAGATGGGAGAGTTAGAATATATTGCACTAAATGAAAAATTAGATATAATAGGCATCTTTGAGACCTGGTGGAAGGAGGATAACCAGTGGGACACTGTCATACCGGGGTACAAATTATATCGTAGTGATAGGGTGGATCGAATTGGTGGAGGGGTAGCATTGTATATTAACGAGAGCCTTACATCAAATAGATTGAAAATTCTGCAGGAAACAAAACACATCTTGGAATCCCTAAGGATTGAAGTTCCATGTGTAAAGGGGAAAAGGATAGTGATAGGAGTGTACTACTGTCCGCCGGCCAAGATGAACAGACGGATGTAGAAATGTTAAAGGAAATTAGGGATGCAAACAAACTGGGCAACACAATAATAATGGGTGATTTCAATTACCCCGATATTGACTGTGTAAATGTAACATCGGGGCACGCTAGGGAGGTAAAATTCCTTGATGACATCAAGGACAGCTTTATGGAGCAGCTGGTACAGGAGCCGACGAGAGAAGGAAAAATTCTAGACCTAGTCCTTAGTGGAGCGCATGATCTGGTGCGGGAGGTAATGGTGCTGGGGCCGCTTGATAACAGTGATCATAATATGATCGGATTTGATATTAGCTTTGAATTAAGTATACATAGGAAATCAAATACGTTAGCGTTTAACTTTAAAAAAGGAGACTATGATAAAATGAGAAGAACGGTGAAAAAAAAACTCAGAGGAGCGACTGCGAGGGTCAAAAATTTATATCAGGCGTGGATGCTGTTCGAAAACATCAATCCTGTAAGCCCAGGCCAAATATATTCCGCGTATTAAAAAAGGAGGACGGAAGACCAGATGACAGCCGGTGTGGTTAAAAAGTGAGGTGAAGGAAGCTATTAGAGCTAAAAGAAAATCCTTCGGAAAATGGAAGAAGGAACTGACTGAAAATAATAAGAAAACAGCATAAGGAATGTCAAGTCAAATGCAAAGCGCTGATAAGGAAGGCTAAGAGGGACTTCGAAAAAAAGATTGTGTTGGAGGTAAAAACACAGTAAATTTTTTTTAGGTATATTAAAAGCAGGAAGCCGTAAGGGATAATGTGATGACTTGCTAAAAGATATATAGATACAACGGTCAACGGTGATGTGGTTACTGGCCACAAAATAGATGCCCTCACACATTGCAATTTTAGTGAACGACACATTTACCTGTTTGAATTACAGTATCTTTATTCATAAGCTCACTTATTAAGTTGATTATATGATACAACTGATTAAACTATGCACCAACATAGAACTAACCATCGGAGGTGGTGGTATTCGGCAAAGGACTATAAGAACCAAGGCCCTTTGCGGTAGATTACATTGATTGGATATACGCCTCTGTTGTTATGATCTCGGCCGCTCTGGGTGAATGGAGTAGTGCAAAGACTGCTGAGTGATATAATGATAAACTCTAATGTTCACCATTAAATATAGGGTGGGAGGGGGGTAAGGGATGGGGAGGGAGATGGAGGGGATAATGAAAAATGTATAGTTTCAGTAATGTATAGCCGATATCGTATGTTTATATGTTATCTGCTCACGAATAAGTGTATAAGATATGTTTCATCAATAAACAGATTTAAATATAAAAGCAGGAAGCCGGCAAAAGAATCGGTTGGACCGCTAGATGACCGAGGAGTAAAAGGGGCGATCAGGGAAGACAAAGCCCTAGCGGAGAGATTAAATGAATTCTTTGCTTCAGTCTTCACCAAGGGAGATTTGGGTGGGATACCGGTGCCAGAAATGGTATTCAAAGCTGACGAGTCGGAGAAACTTAATGAATTCTCTGTAAACCTGGAGGATGTAATGGGGCAGTTCTACAAACTGAAGAGTAGCAAATCTCCTGGACTGGATGGTATTCATCCCAGAGTACTGATAGAACTGAAAAATGAGCTTGCGGAGCTATTAGTAATATGTCACTTATCCTTAAAATCAAGCGTGGTATTGGAGGGTGGCCAATGTAATGCCGATTTTTTTAAAAAGGTTCCAGAGGAGACCCGGGAAATTATAGACCAGTGAGTCTGACGTCTGTGCCGGGCAAAATGGTAGAGACTATTATTAAGAACAAAATTACAGAGCATATTCAAAAGCATGGATTAATGAGACAAAGTCAACATGGATTTAGTGAAGGGAAATCTTGCCTCACCAATCTACTACATTTCTTTGAAGGGGTGAACAAACATGTGGATAAAGGTGAACCAGTTGATATTATGTATCTGGATTTTCAGAAGGCATTTGACAAAAGTACCTCATGAAAGACTCCAGTGGAATTTGGAGGCGCATGGGATAGGAGGTAGTGTTCTATTGTGGATTAAAAACTGGTTAAAAGATAGAAAACAGAGAGTAGGGTTAAATGGTCAGTATTCTCAATGGAGAAGGGTAGTTAGTGGGGTTCCCCTGGGGTCTGTGCTGGGACTACTGCTTTTTAACATATTTATAAATGACCTAGAGATGGGAGTAACTAATGAGGTAATTAAATTTGCTGATGACACAGTTATTTAAAGTTGTTAAATCACGGGAGCATTGTGAAAAATTACAAGAGGACCTTATGAGACTGGGAGACTGGGCATCTAAATGGCAGATGATGTTTAATGTGAGCAAGTGCAAAGTGATGCATGTGGGAAAGAGGAACCTGACTTATAGCTACGTCATGCAAGGTTCCACGTTAGGAGTCACGGACCAAGAAAGGGATTTAGGTGTCGTCATCGATGATACGTTGAAACCTTCTGCTCAGTGTGCTGCTCAGGGGCGTAGCTATGGGTGGGCCCAGGCCCGTCCAATTTCACCTCAGGCCCGCCCAAGCGCACACACTGCAGCGCAGCCTTTTTTCAATGTTTTCTACGCGATCGCGTAGCGTACAACCGCAGACGGCACCCGCTCAGCTGATCTCCACTTCTCCGTCCAGCCCACTGAAATGCAGGTCACGTCGTGCAGCTTGGTCCATCCTACGTGTAGTATGACGTGGCAGCGTGCACAGCCTCGACCTCACTCACTCCGCTCTGCTCCGCTCGTGGCCATCTGCAGCACAGTGAGAGTGAGGGAGGGAAAAGGATGAAGTAATGCTGACCTGCAGGGCGGACTGGGAGTGAGTGGCTGTACTTGCAGGGTGGGAGAGGGGTAGGCTGGGAAACAGTGGCTGCACCTGTGTGGGGTGGGGGACTGGAGGCCGAAGAGAAGGGAAAGGAAAGGAAAGAGGTTCTAGACCTACAAAAGGGAGGGGTTGGCTGGAAAGAAGGCAGAGAGGTTCTGGACCTGCAAGGGGGGAAGTGGCTCGCTGAGGCAAGGGTTTATTGGGGGGGAGGGGCTGGACTCTGGAGTGAAGGAAGAGAGGTGCTGGACCTAAGGGGGAGAGGCTGGGGGCTGGAGGAAAAGAAGGAAGTTGCTGGACCTGCAAGGAGGGGCAGGCTAGAAGGAAGGGAGGTGCTGGACCTATGGGGGGGGGGGGGGGCTAGAGGGTAGGCTTGCAGGGGAGGCTCAGGGAAGGAACAGAGGTGCTGTAGCAGGGGGAGAGATGAGGAGGGAAGGGAGAGAGATGACTGGTCAAGGGGATGAAGGAAGAGGGAGACAAATTTTATAACTCACAGTAGGAGAAAGAGCCAAAAGCTGGAAGGAAGGAGAGAAGCTGGATAGGTGGGATCGCAGAGGAAAGAGAGACATTGGTGTGGGTGAGGGAGAAAGGGGAGATACAGAAACAGATCTGAGATGCTATATGGGGATGGCATATGAACACAGAGGGGCAATGCCTGACAGAGGGGGGGATTTGGGAATAGAGAGGCTATGCTGGACACTGGGAGGGAGGGGTATATGGACACAGGGGAGAGATACTAGATATAGGGGAGAATAGGAACTCAGAAGGGAGGTACTGGATATGGGAGGGCATAGGGACACAAGGGGTGATGTTGGACACAGGGGTAGGGGATAAAAGGGTGATGGATGCAGGATTTTGAACACAGTGGAGATACTGGACAATGAACTTTGGGGACACAGAGATGGGAGATGGATCGTGGACAAGGAGAGAGAAGGCATGACAAATAGGAGACCTGGTGAGTGAATTAAGACTGAGGAAAGCAGAAACCAGAGACTAGGACCAAGCTGATTTGAAAAATAAAATAGCCAGACAACAAAAGGTAGAAAAATAATTTTATTTTCTATTTTGTGATTAGAATATGTCAGATTTGGAATGTACATCTTGCCAGAGCTGGTGTTAGACATGGCTGGAGCCCAGGCCATAAATTTGGGAGGGAACCCCAAAGCCCATCACGAGACTACACTGCCTTCAGCTTCCATCATGCTTGTGGCTCTCTCTGGCCAGGGGACCGACAGCAATTGCTCCAGTTGCATTCTTCTAACACCATCCCTGCCACATACTATCTTTACATTTTGCACAGGAGGAAATGCATGTCTTTCTGTTTCTCTGGTATTGTATTACATGCAAGGTCTGGCTTCTTGGGGTTTTGATTAAATTTATGTTTATATGTGGGAGGCCAGAGGTGCGAGATTTACTCCCAAAAGAAGGAAACATTTCATAAAAATTTGGACAGCATATCTGAATGTAGTAGCGCCCAGAGTTAGAAGTCAGGTATTGAATGAGTTGGAGTGAATGGGGATGAATGTGGAGTTAAGAGTGAATGGTGCGGTAGGGAGAAGTAATGGGGGAGGGGAGAGGGAGGGGAGGGAGGGAAGAGGAGGAGGGATGATGCTGAGACATACACCGCCGACAACTGATCATACGGGAACTGTTTTAGCCTATAAGGGTGTTGATGTGAACAATAAAGCTGTATGACTCATGTAAAGGTGGAGATGCTAGACGAAGGGCTATGAGAAACAAGGCCCTAGGTAGCAGGTCGTGCTTTTAACCTACTGCCTCATGAGGAAGAGTTTTCTTATTATTAATACCTTGAACGAGTTACCCTATGGGTGGTAGCACTGTTTGAAGTTGGTTTTACTCATGGCTTGAGGGGAGGGGGGGGGGGGGGAAGGGAGAGGGGATGGGAAGAGGAGGGGGGGGGGGAAAAGTAAAATGTTAACAAGCTGATTTGAAAGAGCACATTGATAATTGGTTGGATACCTTTCATTGTATAGCATGTACAATTGTTGTAGTTCTCAATAAAAAAGATTTAAACATAAATTTATGTTTATAATTTGTAGTCGATTATTCTATATTTTGGCATTTTTGGTCCATGTGTGTGATTGAGGTATTCTGTTAGTATGAATTTTCTATGTAGCCTTCTGTAGTAATTTTGGTTTGTTCAGTTTTCCCAATAGACTTATTGCTATTTTAGGACCCCACTGTAATATGTAGGGCAATGCCTTTTTCATAGGTAGGATCCTTGTTTTGGAAGTTAGTGCTGGCATCGTAGATTTGCTCTAGGTTATGAGTGACATTTTATTTTAAAGATTGTTTTATTTACTATATGGCGGCTGTTGAGATTATGGTGAGTTTTATTGGGAAATGTCCTAATTCTGCTCTGCACCCATTGGGACGGGTGGGGGGGGAGGGTGTCAGGGGGTTCTGTGGATGCAGAATTTATTTGCCTTTAATACTACACTATACTTTCTGGGATTGTTTCTATAGCGTGTACCTAGAGACGTGTTGAAAAGTATTTGGTCTTGCTATACAGGCTAAGTATGTGTGTTAGGGGACCGAGGCTGAAGAGTACAATCTCTTGTATTTCCCCCTAGCCCTCAATGTGGCCTGCAGTCACTGAAGCCTGCACTGCTACCCTCACTGAAGTTATTGGGAGTGGGGTAGAGGTGGGGCATCGGGAGGCAAGTTTTTCAATTTCAAAAAGTTAGCAACCCTGGTGCCCACCCATCTGACCTGTTGGCCCACCCAAAAATTGCCTTCTGGCTACGCCACTGGTGCTGCTGCGGCTATGAAAGCAAATAGAATGTTGGGTATTATTAGGAAAGGAATGGAAAACAAAAATGAGGATGTTATAATGCCTTTGTATCGCTCCATGGTGCGACTGTGCCTCAAATATTGTGTTCAATCCTGGTCGCGGCATCTCAAAAAAGTTATAGTGGCATTAGAAAAGGTGCAGAGAAGGGCGATGAAAATGATAAAGGGGATGGGACGACTTCCCTATGAGGAAAGGCTAAAGCAGCTAGGGCTCTTCAGTTTGGAGAAAAGGCGGCTGAGGGGAGATATTATAGAGGTGTATAAAATTAATGAGTGAAGGGCGACCAAGTAGGAAGTTGGCGAAACAGCTCCGTTAACTTACCTTGTTCTTATGAGTTTTTGAGTTTTCGAAAAACAATTTTCATGCCTAAAAGACGGGGTAGACAGAGGGTAACCCCAGCTCCCCCTGTACGACCTCAGTTGGATCCGATGGACCGTTTCGCCATCCGAGGAGGAATAACAGGGCAAAATACTTCGCTGCTGGGAGAAGCGGTGAGAGGTGAACCGCTCTCCCCGCTAGAAGGGGACATCACTTTGAGCCCTGAAACGCGGAGTCCTCCTGTGATGCCGGCAATGCTGCAAGATGGATGTCTTGGACTGCCTAGACCCGGAACGGGGAAGCCAGCCCGAGAGCAGGGGCAGACATGAGCAGTGGAGTGCCGATTCCAGTGATGCAGGAAAGCGTCGCTGTGAGTTCCACAGGAGGAGCAGGAGTGGTAACGGAAGAGGTGACAACCAAGCCTAGTGGAGAATTCCAGGAAACGAGCCAGCTACAGTTTAAAGTACTACCGACGGAGAAACCAGAAACTATTACCCTGGGGACAATATGGGACGCCTTGGTGAGTCTAGAAAATTCCTTTATTCAGAAGATTTCCTCGACCTTGGTAGCTACTCAAACACTCCCAGGTAAAATGTTAGAGATGGAAGAACAATTGCAACAAACTAGAGTGTTTGAACAAACTATCAAGGCAGAGAATGACAAGATTAAAGGCTGCCAAGCAGCATTAATAAAAGAAAATTTATTACTACAAAGAAAAGTAGAAAATCTTGAGAATCAGCAGCGAATGAAAACTTTGAGACTTATAAACTTTCCTAAAGTGCCATCTGTAGCACCTTTGTTAACTTTTAAGAGATATCTCTCAGAAGTATTAAAAATCTCAGAACAATTGTACCCGCCGGTCTCAAGAATTTACTACTTGTTACCTTATAGTAAGAAACCCACTGGTCAAGCATTAACGACAAACTTGGAAACATCATTTGAGGAGTTAAATGTAAATCTTTCTCAGACAATAGAAAATGAGCTGTTGGGTGTAAAACCAGCTACTCTGATAGTGGACTTTGTGTTGCAACCAGATCGGGACTGGATCTTAAAACTTTTTTCTCTCACAGAGATGAAATCTTTCTGAATTGTAAAGTAAAAATATTTCCTGACATTTCTAGGCAAACAGAAAAGACGCCAGGCATTTTTGAAACTCCGTCCTCGAGTCCTCCAATTAGGAGGAATTTTTTGGCTCAATTTTCCTTGTAAATGTGTGATAAAACTTCACTCAGTTAAGTATGTTTTTTATGAAAGTGAGCATTTGCAGAATTTCCTGGATTCTAAACAGGTTTTGGCCACTACCCATCGTTAGTAATCCCTGTAACATCTACTCCGTAAGAGAAAAAAGCTCGGTATATACTCCTACTAATTATCCTGAAATTATTGATTTACTGTTTGATGATACATTTTAAAGTGTGTTTTTTTTTTTCCTTTATATAAATGTTTGATGATAAATCTTTAAATTGTGCCTTGCCCGAATTGTGGACTTGAGATGTAATTGTTGTGGATAGATATATTTACTTAATAACTATTTCTTTAAGATTGTGACATTACTCTTTCTGTACAAGAAATTTCTTGCTGTTTATTTTGAAATTAATAAATAAAATATAAAAAAAAAAATTAATGAGTGAAGTTGAACGGGTAGATGTGAAGTGTCCATGCTTTCCAAAAATACTAGGACAAGGGGGCAAGTGATGAAGGTACAATGTAGTTAATTTAAAACGAATCAGAGAAAATGTTTCTTCACTCAACGTTTAGTTTAAACTCTGGAATTCGTTGCCAGAGAATGTGGTAAAGGCGGTTAGCTTAGCGGAGTTTAAAAAAGGTTTGGACAGCTTCCTAAAGGAAAAGTCCATAGACCATTATTAAACGGACTTGGGGAAAATCCACTATTTCTGGGATAAGCAGTATAAAATGTTTTGTACTTTTTTGGGATCTTGTCAGGTATTTGTGACCTGGATTGGCCACTGTTGGAAATAGAATGCTGGGCTTGATGGACCTTTGGTCTTTCCCAGTATGGCAATACTTATGTACCTGTATGGGAAAGTTTGATTTTTGCCATTTTCAGGGCACAGACCATAGAAGTCTGCCCAACACTGTTCTTATGCTAACATTTCTGAAGTTAACGTCGAAGCCTCTTAAAATTTACACTCCAGCCCATCCATATCTATTCAGTCACGATCAGGGCACAGACCGTAGAAGTCTGCCCAGCACTGGTTTTGCTTCCCAATTATCGGTGTTGCCATCCAATCTCCGCTAACATTCCTTGGATCCATTCCTTCTAAACAGGATTCCTTTGTGTTTATCCCACGCATGTTTGAGTTCCATTACCGTTTTCATCTCCACCATCTCTCACGGGAAGGCATTCCATGTATCACCATCCTCTCCATGAAAAAAATACTTCCTGACATTATTCCTGAGTCTGCCCCCCTTCAGCCTTTCAAGTTAATTACTTTTTTGCCGTTGCAAGGTTCAGTTAACCACTGGTGGTTGTTTTCGGTGAGCCGGGTAGCTAGGGGTTCCCACCTGTGAGAATTATAGACCTGCTTGTCCTCGGGGGGGGGGGGGGGGGGAAACGAAGATATTTTACCTGTAAAAGGTATTGTCCAAGTCCAGCAGGCCTTATATTCTCACATTCCCTCCCACCTTCCCTTGGAGTTGTCTCTTTTTTTCTTATGCTATATATTGTACTGCTGGTCCCACATTCTTGTGGTGAGTGGAAAGCATTCGCACATGTGCGGTGGAGCATGTGTTACGCTCAACCTATTTTAAGCTTGTTTCAAGCTCTGGGCCGGCAGCGCAGTCCCCACGTTACCCACATGTGAGACTATAAGGCCTGCTGTCCTTCATGAATATTTGCTACAAGTAAGTATCTTTGTCTGTTTTGATTGAGATTGTAAGCTCTGTTGAGCAGGGACAACAAACAGAACAAATAAGGGAATTACTTAAAGTGGGAATGATAATACAAACATGAGTACTGAATAAGTGAATAGGAGGAGTTTAAAAGCAGCCTCAAAAAAGGTGGGCTTTTAGCCTAAGTTTGAAGATGGCCAGAGATGGAGCATGACGTACTTACTCATCATTTTAACCATGTAACCCCTCTTCTCCATAAAGAGCACTGGTTGTCTGTTTTATATCGCATCTTTTATAATCTTCTTATGCTTACTTTCAAGGGTCGATTTCCTAACGTTCCTGATTATCTGCACTTATGTCTTGTTCCCTACTTTCCTGCCAGAGCTCATCTGTCTTCCTCATATAATCTTCTCTGTGTTCCATCTCCTGTAGCTCTCCATCTTAACATTTATTTATTTATTTATTTATTTATTTATTTGTTTGTTTATTCTTATATTCCACAATTATCCAAAACAAGTTTTGGTTCAATGCGGTTTACAATTAACGGTTATGAAAAAAATATTACAATTGTTTTGTACATTTACATAGTATTGATGAACATCAGTTACAGATTCATTAGCCATAAAATTTCTTAAAAATATAGGTTTTTAATTCTTTTCTGAAATGAAGGTAATTTGTAATACTTGTTTTTTTGGGAATTGAATTCCACCACTCAGAACCCAAATAACTGAATCCAGCAGTATAAATAGACTTGTAAATTATGTTTCTACAGTTGGGTAAATGAAGTAGTAGATAACTTCTGGTTCCAGGATTCGCATTTCTTGTTGATGATTCATGTATTCAGGAGACATTTTGAAAATTAGAGTTCTAGTTTTAAAGGGAAGAGATCTTGGAGTTAAGGGAGAGGCAGCCGAGTTTGTTAGAAAAAGAAAAAAAAAAAAAAACAGAAGCAGTTTGTCCCCAGACAAAGCGGCTCTCCGGGCTTTGCTGACAGGGAAAGTTTCTTGCATTAGTGCGATTCGCCGGTGCTGGACAAAATAATTAAGTGCTCCGGGGGTTGAGTTCAGAAAGCCCGTTCTGCCTTGTCTAGCCGTCATGGCTGAGAAGCTGCGACGCTGTTCTGTCTGTCAGCGCCGCAGTGTTGGGGGAAACGGCAGGTGTAAATTTTGCACCATGATCGTTGATGCTTTGAGGCCTGCGCAGGTGCCGGGTGCATGTTCAGGGGGCATGGATTCTTCCGTTGGTAAGGACGCTCTGGTTCCTCCAGTTTTGGCGGGAACGGCCACCATTTTGTCCTCTTCTGCAGATTCGGGGGATAGGCCTGTTACCCAGCCCTTGGCGCAGGTGCAGTCTAAGGATATTTCTCTGTTGTCTGACACGTCTGAGGGTGGTTTTCCCCCAGAATTCGTGATGCAGATATATAAAGCCTTCCTGCTACAGAAGTCAGACCAGGCTGGGGCATCTTTTCATATAGACTTGGAAGGTAGGCAGTTGTTGCCTTCTAAGAGACCTCGGGGGTCTTGGGACCGGGAGGTAGATTTGGAGTCTGATCCCGATGTAGATGTGCCCTCTCTGGAGCAGTCTGAGGTCGCTCAGGAAGATCTAGTTGAAGGGGATCCTTCTCTGGGGGGTTCAGGGACGGACCCTTTTGTCCTGGGTGAGGACACTTCAGTACTGCACATTTTTCACAAGGAAGACCTACAGGAGTTAATCTCTTTGGTATCCTTCATGTTGCGTTTCGAGGAGGATCAGCCTTCGGTCGCTGATCCTCCTCGCAAGGTAGGTCTATTGTTGAAAGGAGTCCGCAAGCTGGGTAAAACCTTTCCCATGCATCTGGACATCAGGGATGTCATCC
The DNA here is from genome assembly GCF_901765095.1 of Microcaecilia unicolor. Classification (NCBI taxonomy): domain Eukaryota; kingdom Metazoa; phylum Chordata; class Amphibia; order Gymnophiona; family Siphonopidae; genus Microcaecilia; species Microcaecilia unicolor. Next base: position 257,341,729 of record NC_044032.1, read on the forward strand.
AAGCACAGTGGGATGCTCCAAATTTGTTTTTTAGACTTGCTAAGTCGATGATTTGACTTTATCCGGTTCTATAGGCTTACAAGGATCTCCTGAAGCCTCCTATTGTGGATGCAGTGGTTTTGGCGGTCACCAAGCGCAATACAGTACCAGTAGATGGTGGCACTGCCCTTAAGGATGTCCAGGCTCGCCGCCTGGAGGCTTTGCTCAAGAATAATTTTGATGTGTCGATCTGAATATCTTGCCCTTTTGGGCCTCAGAAGCACAAGTTTTGGAATTTTTGGAGAAGAGTTTGGCTTTATTCTCTCTTAAGGTGCATCTGTTGGCCCTGACCTGTTTTCCAGGTCGGGTGCAGGGCAAGCAGCTGGCTTCTCATCTGGATGCCATTTGATTCCTGCGAGGGGCGTGGCTTCTTAGGCCACCTACTCGCATCCTTTTTCCCTTGTGGAATCTTAATATCATTCTGGCGGTTCTGTCGGGTTCTCCATTTGAGCCTTTGTCTTCCTGTACTTTAAAATATCTCACTCGCAAGGTGATGTTTCTGGTCACTATTGTTTCTGCTAGAAGGGTTTCTGAATTGCAGGCGCTGTCGTGTAATCCACCATTCTTGGAGTTTGCCAACGACTGTGTTGTGTTGTGGATGGTGCCTTCTTTTCTTCCTAAAGTTGTGTCGCGTTTTCATGTATCTGTCTATCATTTTGCCAGTACTTGGTTCTTTGTCTGGCTCAGAGGAGCAACGTCGTCTTAAGTGTCTGGATATTAAGCGGGCTCTTAAATTTTATCTGAAAGTTACAGCGGATTTTAGGCAGACAGACCGTTTGTCCTCATTGGAGGGCCTCGGAAAGGTTTAACAGTGTCTAAGCCTCCGTTGTCCAGATGGCTTAAAGAGATGATCGTGTCTGCCTACCTCCTGGCAGGCAAACCGATTCCCCAGGGGGTGAAAGCTCATTCTACTAGAGGTCAGGTGGCTTCTTGGGCTGAGAGGTGTTTGGTTCCGCCTTTGGAGATTTGCAGGGTGGTAACTTGGTCTTCTTTGCATTCCTTTTCCAAGCGTTATAGATTGGATATACAGAGTCGTCAGGATGTGGTGTTTGGGGCAAATGTGCTCACAGCGGGTTTGCTGGGGTCCCGCCCTTGAATGTACTGCTTTGTTACTTCCCATCAGTCATTTGCTGGGCCGGTCTGGAGGGATGCTAAGGAAGGAGAAATTAGACCTTACCTGCTAATTTGCTTTCCTTTAGTCCCTCCAGACTGACCCAGATCACGCCCAGGTTTATTTTGTTTTGTTCTGTTTTGTTGGTTCTGTGAAAGTTTGGTTTCTGAGAGCTGCGTTGTCCATTTACGCTTCTTGTTCTTTTTGGTGCTATACAAAATATAAATAAATGAGTATAAAGAAAGGAACAAATCATTTTCCTTATGGCTCGTGTACGGTTATCTGTACCGTCGAGCAGTTTATAATTTTATTTGGGTGTTCTTTCGTTGAAAGACACATTGCAAGAGCTACAAGCTTAAAGGTTGGCTGCTCAGGTTCACGGGTGCACAGAATGAAAGTTTCTTTTCCTGCTTTGTTACGAGATACTGGATCTTTCTATGCAAGGCAAGGGCTTTTATTGGCTCTCACTGATCTTAGAATTCTCAGTCTCCACCTGCTGGAAGGCACGCACGACCCATCAGTCATTTCTGGCCCGGTCCAGAGGGACTAAAGGAAAGCAAATTAGCAGGTAAGGTCTAATTTCTCCAATAGTTTTGGTCAATAATGGAATTGAAGCCACTGGTCTAAAATTTGAGACTTCGCTAATCTTAGCATTGACGTTTTTAGGAATTATAATATCACCCTTGTCAGAAGGGAAGTGACCATTCGAAAACATGTGTATTATATGTTCAGTAAAGCATTCAACAAAGCAATCTGGCGGGTTTTTCATTATATAGTTAGGGCAGCTATCTAATAAAACAGTTTGCTTGTGCATATTTTGTTAATGATTTTACTGTGCTTGTTGTAGGTAATTTAAAGGTGGACCATATTCTACCTGCCTTGATAAGTTTAGTGTTAATTTTGCAGTCATGTATGAAGTCTGCTAGTGATAGTTGTGTTTTAACAAGATCTGTTCTTATTTCTATTATTTTTTACTCGATATATTGTGTGAGCTTATCTGCTGTTGGAGGTGTTTCATTTGATAGTAAAGCTTGGGGTAACTATTCCTGAGTTCATATAGTTTTTTTTAGTTTTAATCTGTTCTAGTCCCACATATGTGCTATATTATTCTGCTTTATCTCTTTTTATTATGTTTATAATTTTCTAAAACTTTTCTCCACATTATTTTATTCATGTCTGATTTGTTTTTGGACTGCTTTCTTTCCAATTTTCTGCAGAGTTTTTTCAGTTCTAATAACTTGGTATTAAACTAAGGATGTGTTTGCTTTTTACTTCTAGTTTTACTTTTAGTTTTCATTTTAAGTGGCACTAGTTTGTCCAGTATGTGCTTGCTCAATTAATCCCAGTTTCTTACACTTTCCTGCGATATGGCATTCAGTTACCTAGGGCCCAGACTATGGAATGATCTTCCCTCCTCTCTCAGGGCTTCTTTACCTCTTCCCTCATTCAAGGTCCTTTTTAAAAGCCCTTTTATTCTCAAAATCTTTTCCCACTGTCATTTAAGCTGTTTTCACTCTCTCCCTCCATACCTCCTCCCCTCGCCTTCCCCCACCCACAGGACAGATTTTTGTGTGTTTTAAACCACTTAGCTTGCCTGTAAAGGATCAATTTGTGGTATATCAAATGGCTGGAAATATGTCCAGAATTCAGTATACCCCTGCTGCATTCAGCTTAGGGATCGTAGTCGTGCAGCTGACAAATCCTGCTTATCCTTAGGAAAAAATGGAGTTGCTTACCTTTAACGGGTTGTCTATGGACAGCAGGACCGGCCAGCCCAAGAAACTCTCCTGCCCTTCATTTCTTCAACTGAAGCCAGTGGCATAGTCAAGGATGGGCCCAGGCCCACCCAGTAGCAGCACACCTGTGATGTGGCTGGCAGGAATTTGCAAGCCCCACCAGCCAAAAACTCCCAACTGTCTCTCCTGCATATCTTGTAAATAGCAGATTTTCACCTGCAGCAATTGATACATGCTGTGGGGCCAACATGAGCAGTGTGTATTAGATGCTGCTCACTGCCGGTGAAAATCTGCTAAAAGATATGCTGGGGGTGGGGATGTTTCAGAGACCATATGTATGCAGGCGAGAGAGGGCGAAAGCAAATCATTTGTGGGACAAGACAGAGTTCTTCCCACCCATCTTGGGCCCAGGCCCACCCAAATTGGGTGTCTGGCCACGCCCCTGACTGAAGCTGTCTATAGCTCTGTTACAGATTGAAGGGATAGGCAGAGGATACAAGGGTGAGAATATCCATATATGCTCAGAAAATCTTTCTGAGCTTTTGTGGATTCTTGGAGGGCAATTCTGTGGACTTGGCACTTTTGGATGATAGCATCAGTGTTTGGCTAACTTACCTTGCTGTCCATGGAGAATTCCCGTTAAGCACTTTCTGCTATCAATTAAAAAATAAATAAATATGCGATTGGCACTGTTGCAAACTGGTAAGTGATTAAAATTTTTTTGACCTTTATTGTTTGCAGCACTTGCTAATTATTACAGGGTACCTATAAAAAACCCAACATGCAGAGGAGTGGCTTAGTGGTTAGGGTGGTGGACTTTGGTCCTGAGGAACTGAGTTCGATTCCTGGCACAGGCAGCTCCTTGTGACTCTGGGCAAGTCACTTAACCCTCCATTGCCTGCCGCATTGAGCCTGCCATGAGTGGGAAAGCGCGGGGTACAAATGTAAAAAAAATAAAAAATAACAGACTTCCCTCATCATAGCTATTGTAAGCTGGTCACCCTTCCAGGACCTGGCCAGGGCTGACCCTGCTTAGCTTCCTTCACACACAGTCACTGCTGGGCTCTACACTTCTCTGTAATTCACCAGGACTCTGCCTCAAACACAGGGGAGTTCTCTGCCTCCTCCTCTCTTTCACAAATGTTCATCAACACCAGGTTTCTTATAACCAAAATTAGTTGCCATTTAACATAATCTTCATGGCTTATTCCTCCTTTAACTCAAACATTTCTTCTTCAACTCAAACATAACAAAAGGCATTTACTCAGTGTCTTCTAATTAAACCCTTTTCAGACTTAAAGCAGTTCCTCAGACTTTCACAGTTTCAACAGCCAAACAAAAGCATTTATTTTTCCTTCTCAGAGGGTAGTGCAACTGTCACCTTTTCAGCAGAGAGCTTCCCCAGTGCTTCCATCTCCCCCTTCCAGCTTTCCACCATTGTCTTAATAAAGCCGCCCGAAAACCTCTCACACCTGGTTCAATTTCCCAATCAACTCCTGGCTTCACTCCCCTGCCTAGAGTCCTTCCCCTGACTCTGCTTCCCTTCCTGCTGCAGTGCATTCTGGACCTTGTAGTTTCCTGCCTCCTCACACTATTAACTGTTTATCAACCAGCTTTCTCTTACAATCCTAGAAGAAATGTTACTTAAATGAATCATGTACAGGAGTAGCCTAATGGTTAGAGCCATGGGCTGAGAACTAGGGAACCCCAGTTCACATCCCTCTGTGCCTCCTTGTGATCTTGGGCAAATCACTTAACCTTCCATTGTCTCGGGTATAATCTTAAATTGTAAGCCTTCCAAGGCCAAGAAAATGCCTTACTGTACCTGGATATAACTCACCTTTAGCTACAACTGAAAAAGGTGTGAGCGAAATCAAAAAAACCTTATGAGATCCTAACAAAAAATAGCTATTTTTCTTTTTTATTGGCTTTCATTAATAGAGATTTTCTTTTTTTTTTTTTTTTTTCCAGCGTGTGAAGCAAGGCCTTCAGGAAGAGCTGAGCAAGGTAAGTGGGGAAACAGGAATGCCTCTGTATGGTTATCTAGGCGATACCTCTGCAAAACCTCCTACAGGTTATAAAGTTCTGCAAATCTTTCAGGAACCTAGGCTTGTCTGGCAATGACAGTGCAGAGGTGTTCTGATTTTTCTGTAATTTGTTTTGAAAAATATAGCTAAGGTTTGCACACACTAATAAAAAAAAGTAATTAATTCCTTATTTTCCTTCTGTATCAGTTCAGATACATGGGTTAACCTTCTCCTACCAACAGATGGAGACTGAGAACTATTGAAATAATGACATCACCCAGTAGGTATTCTGCGCAGACTGTCCTTTTTTCAGGATTTCTCAGTCTTCAGCAGATGGGCTATGACATCTGTGCAGTTGGACAGCCTAAAACCGGGAACATTTATTTATTTACTAGTAAAAAAGGCCCGTTTCTGACACAAATGAAACGGGCGCTAGCAAGGTTTTCCTCGGAGTGTGTATGTTTGGGAGAGTGTATGTGAGAGTGACTGTTTGAGAGTCAGAGTGAAAGTGTGAGTGTGTGAGAGAGAGAGAGTGAGTCTGGGTGTGAGTGTGTTTGTGAGAGAGAGTGTGTGTGACAATGAGTGTGTGCAAGTGTGTATGTGAGACACAGTGTGAGAGAGAGTGTGTGTGTGGGCGAGAGAGAGAGTGTGTGTGAGACACAGATTCTCTGTGAGAGTGAGTGTATGAGACCAAGCGAGTGTGTGACTGACTGTGTGGCACATAGAGAGTGAATGTGATACAGTGTGAGACAGAGTGTGTGAGAGTGAGAGTCAGAAAGACATTGTATATGAGAGAGAGTGTGAGCCCTGCCCCCTCCATTAATCCTTTTCCAGCAGTTCCCCTCTCTCCCTGAGCCCTGCCCTCCCAATCCATGCCCATCCACGCTCCTCTGTCACCTGTCCCCTCCATTCATCCCTATCCAGCAATTCCCCTCTCTCCCTGAGCCCTGCCCTCCCAATCCATGCCCATCCATGCTCCTCTGTCCCCTGCCCCCTCCATTCATCCCTTTCCAGCAATTCCCCTCTCTCCCTGAGCCCTGCCCTCCCAATCCATGCCCATCCATGTTCCTCTGTCACCTGCCCCCTCCATTCATCCCTATCCAGCAATTCCCCTCTCTCCCTGAGCCCTGCCCTGCAATCCATATCCATCCATGCCCATCTGTCCCCTCCATTCATCCTTATCCAGCAATTCCCCTCTCCCTGAGTCCTGCCCTTCCAATCCATGCCCCTCCATTCATCCCTATCCAGCAATTCCCCTCTCTCCCTGAGGCCTGTCCTGCAATCCATATCCATCCATGCCCATCTGTCCCCTCCATTCATCCCTATCCAGCAATTCCCCTCTCTCCCTGAGCCCTGCCCTCCCAATCCATGCCCATCCATGCTCCTCTATCCCCTGCCCCCTCCATTCATCCCTATCCAGCAATTCCCCTCTCTCCCTGAGGCCTGCCCTGCAATCCATATCCATCCATGCCCATCTGTCCCCTCCATTCATCCCTATCCAGCAGTTCCCCTCTCTCCCTGAGTCCTGCCCTCCCAATCCATGCCCATCCATGCTCCTCTGTCCCCTGCCCCCTCCATTCATCCCTTTCCAGCAATTCCCCTCTCTCCCTGAGCCCTGCCCTCCCAATCCATGGCCATCCATGCTCCTCTGTCCCCTGCCGCCTCCATTCATCCTTTTCCAGCAAGTCCCCTCTCTCCCTTCCATGACCCCCCCTCGCATCCATGCTCCTCTCTCTCCCATGTCCCAGCCTGGCCCGCCCTCTTCCCCCCCCCCTTCGCATCCATGCCCCCCCTCTCCTTCGCATCCATGCTGTCGTTTCTCCCCTGCCCTCCCGCTCCCATTGTTCTTCTTTACTGGCCACCCTCTTCTCTCCCCCCAACATCCCTTTTTGGTTTTTTTTCTTCTTTTTAAATTTACCTCCGTGGCGGTTCCGGCAGCGAAGCATCAGGGAAGGAGGCGGTGCTCCCGACGTCTAGCTTTCCCTTCGCTGTGTTCCGCCTTCTTTTGACGTCATCCTTGACGTCAGAAGAAGGCGGAACACAGCGAAGGGAAGGCTAGACGTCGGGAGTGCCGCCTCCTTCCCTGACGCTTCGCTGCCAGATTTTTTTTTTTTTTTTTTCCGCCCTCGACGTCATGACGTTTGACGCGAGGGCGGGGCAGAGACGGCTGGCTGGCTTGAAGGCTTCACACCACGAATCCACGAACCCTTCAGCCTGGGAGTGACGTCAGATGGCTTCATGGCTTCACAGAATGTTGTCCTCAGAACGTTGAGGGTGCGTTTTATTATATTAGATTTTGTGGCATACACCAACTGAGGGTGTTTCTAGCCTGGCAGTGGAGATGGTGTAGTAAGATGTCCAGAGCTATACACAAAAGGGCCCCCAGAACTGGAAACAATGATGTCATCTTTAATGGACTGGACCCGACACGGGCCGTGTTTCAGCGCACAACAGCCTGCCTCGGGTCTACCAGAAATAAAACATACAAAATAAAATATAAAAAATGAACATACATAGTTTGCATATTGCTTAATATATAGATTAAAATACATATACAATGTCAGTTCTCCAGAGGTTGATTTTGTTGCCATACAATCCATAGACTTGTACACTACAAGCACGTTTCTTGGTAAAGCAGATCTATTTGATATTTATTCAGTTTATTTAGATTAGACTGATGTCAGAATCTAGGTTCAGTATAATAAGTCGGGCAACCTGCATGCACTGTTTGGCAGTTCTTTTGAACTACGAGTTAAGCAATTGAAAGCACCAATGTATTCTGCTTGATAATCGGCAAGTGAGTACTTTAGATTGTAGTCTTTTTAGCTCCTCACTGGTTGACACATTGCCTTGTACACTGTGAACAACATGGTGCGACATTTAAATTTGATTATTGTTTGGAAACCTGCAACTGAGATTCCCTTTGTAAATGCAGTTTGTTGTTCCTAACATGAAGCAACTTGGAGGGGTGGGGCAATAATGTACTTTTTTTCAATCAGCGTAGTTTAGAGCAACCATAAGGCTCTTGTAAAGGTAATCCTGGTGTCATCTTGGCGATATTGAAATCTTGAGCTCCAGTATTTGCTCACTCATGCAGATCCGACAGCCATACGTTTTCAGTGCTCTCTACGAGGGATAGTTTTGACTCCTTTATCCATGACTGGAGCATGTGTTTTTAGTTTTTTTCAGATCTATTATATTATAAGTTTCACTAAGATGTTTTATTTCTGAGAGTTTATTTTCGAGAGTCTGTAATACTGTAGTGCACTTACAGGCACAGATAGCAAACATTAATCCAGCCTCAGAAAGTTGTCTATTATGGAAGTCCCGCTCCAATTGTTTGGGCGCCCTACTTGGAACACTGACCTAACTTTTATCGAGTAATCTTCTCATCCATCACATGGTTTTAAGAGCAATGCATTTTTTTTTGCGCATAAGGACACTCCGATTTCCTTTTATACACCTAAGGAGATTGACACTGTTAAGAAATGTGTGTATTTTGTTTACATATATTTTTTGTTCCAGTTCACATCACTCTCACATATATGCATGTATATTCACAACGAATGAAGATTTTTTTTGTCTATTCATCTGTTAGCACGCTAGCACATATTATTCAATAGTCCACTACACACACACACAAAGTTCCTTCACACTAAATCACCCACTGTTCTCATACAATGCCTATTAGATACCATAATGTATTGTTGTTGTTATCACAATGTCTATGTGCATGGCTGTTACCATTGACATTGTATATGAATATTAATCTATATATTAAGTAATATGCAGACTATGTATGTTCATTTTTTATATTTTATTTTGTTTGTTTTATTTCTGGTAGATCCCTGAGGTAGGCGCTGTTGTACGCCGAAACACAACCCATGTCGGGTCCAGTCCATTAAAGATTGCATCATTGTTTCCAGTTCTGGGGCCCTTTTGTTTTTTTTTTTTGTTTTTTTTTTTTGTGTATTGCTTTGCTCTGTGTACGTTTGGACCCTCTCTGTTTTTGCTCCCAGAGCTATACACCACACAGTTGGAATCATGAGGGGTCCAGCTAGTTGCCCAGCAACAGGAGCATAGCTGCACTGGTAAACCAGTGCTGTACATTTTGTGGCACTGGCACTTAGCTTGGATGACTGGGCAATACCATTTGTTTGTCAACAAGAGTGTCTTCATGGCTTTCATGGTCAATGTAGCTCCTGCAGCTGGTGTGAGTTGTAGCAAGGGACTATATGCTGGGGAGTTGAGCTGCAGACTGGCTAACAGGTCCTCACCCATGGCAGCCTGCTGCCTGATTTTGGCGGGAATCGCCACTATCTTGACTGCTGTGAATGACGAGCCATTTCAGACATAGCCTCCTGTACTGAGTTTAGAGGGGTCTGAAACTGCTGACAGAGCAGCCAGATCCGAGGCGGCTCAAGCCTTTAGCCCAGAGATTGTGCTTCTCATGCACAGGGCATTTTGCCCAAGGACAGGATTGGTAGTAGAAGAGTAGTCAGGACATCCTGATGTGCCCTGTTCCACTGTGGGTGGCCCATTGGGTGCCAAGAAGGCTAGAGTGTTTGTTTGTGGGGGACAATCTGGTGGAGTTGGCTTCACAGAAGTTGTGGGAAGCTAGTTGAAGTGGTTGGAAGAGGAGGTGCCACCAGGAGAAAACACAATTTTAGTTTGGATTTTCTGTTGAGATTTGCTGCCCTCCTTGATTATCCAGGTACTCTTGGTTCTAAAAATGTGCAAAGATGGCCCCTGGTGGTTAGTGTACAGGTGGAAGATCCTTTGTTGGAAGGAATTAAGAAGCCTGCTTGGACTTTTCTGGGTCATTAGGCTATTAAACATCTTTGCAATTTTCTTTAAATCAATACCCTTATTTTCTTACTCCTGTTACTCTGGGATTCGTGATCAGTTACTCCAAGTCCCATCTCACCCCAGTTCAAAAGTTGGAATTCATTTGAGCTCTGTTGAACACAGACATCTCGAGCATCTCAAGCGTATCTTCCCGAGGCAAGGGCAGACAACCTCCTGTCTCTTGTGTTCAGTGTTCGAGCATCTCAACAGATCATGGCTTGACAGATGTTGAGACTTCTGGGGCTCATGGCCTCCACAGTTCATGTAAATCCCATGACACGTCTACATATGAGATCAGCTCAGTGGACCCTAGCTTCCCAGTGGTGTCAAGCTGCGGGGTATCTAGAGGATATGATCCAGCTGTCCACCGACTTTCGGAATTCCCTTCAGTGGTGGACAATTCGATTCAATTTGACCTTGGGACGTCCATTCCAAATTCCTCAGCCACAAAAAGTGCTGACGACGGATGCATCCCTCCTGGGGTGGGGAGCTCATGTAGATGGGCTTCACACTCAGGGAGTCTGTTCCTTTCAGGAAAAAGGTCTTCAGATTAATCTCCTGGAATTGTGAACGATCTGGACCGCTCTAAAGGCTTTCAAAGATCGGCTGTCCAACCAAATCATTTTGATTCAGACAGACAACCAAGTTGCTATGTATTACACTAACAAGCAGGGGGGCACCGGATCTCGCCCTCTGTGTCGGAAAGCCATCCAGATGTGGTTTTGGGCATGCCATCATGGCATGTTTCTCCAAGCAATACCAAATAGGGAACCTGTTATGTTTAGAACAAAGTACGTTTTTTAACAATCTATTACACTCTGTACTCACTGTTATTCAATAATTTTACATTCTCTTCATATTTCTTAATTTTAGTGCTTTAATATAGAAAAACATAAATTAACACCCTCATCACATAAATATATATAACCCCATTATTACTAACGTTGTGGAAACTTCTTATTCCAATAGTAAACACATATGTCCTGTTACTCCCATGATCATATATAACACATTAAAACATTAATGCAATACTTCTCAGCGTTCATTATTGTCTTTTACTGTTTCAAAGACCTTCCCTTAGTCAGTCGTCTCCTTGAATGTTATGATGAATCAGTTTCAAACCCGTTGAGCGTATTGTTCACAAAAGTAGCAACAGTTAATGTAACGCCATCAAAAAACCTTTAGACGTAATCTTCCATCTTCTCATCATTGGTAATAAGAAGTCCCAGCAACCGTAAGCTGTTATGGCTCCTTCCAAAACAACATATCCTCCCAGTCAATTCTTTCAATTCCCTCGGTTCTCTATGCGAGACCGCATTTCGCACGTAGCTTCTTCAGGAGAACCGCACCCATCATCCTACATAAAACATATATACACACTTCCTCTATCACTCCAACTTGTCTTTACAAATCCAATTTTTTTATATATATATAAATATACATCTTTGATCTACTTTTCATTTATCTCTTTATCATAAGAATTTCTTCGGCAACTTACCCCTCGGTCCGATTTCCAAATCCAGGCTGGCAGGATGTGACGACACTTATATCTCAATGACTAGCAAGACCGGATATATATACTCTGTTGTCTAGCCACACCTCTCTCTTACGTCTACGACTCAGATCCATTCCACCTCCAGGTTTAACCCTAGAGGTGTTACTGTTCTCCATTGAAAAATAAAACGTTGTTCTATATTAAATAAAATTTCACTTACATTCCCACCCCGATCCAATGCAGGAATCTGTACCAATGCTATACATCTAATATCCTCTATTGCGTGTTTATTTTCGTCCCAATGGGCAACCAGGGGGGCATCACTCCTCAAATTTCTAATGTTACTAATGTGTTCGGCTAGTCTAATTTTCAGCTTCCTCTTAGTATGACCTATATAGTATTTACTGCATGGACATATTATACAATAAACAACCTGCTCACTATTGCAATTCGTAGTAGAGTGAAGATAATAATATTTTTGCGAGCCTGGAATTTTTATTCTATTCATAGCCAAAGCATATTGACAATATACACAATTACCGCAAGAGGAGTGGTGCCCCCCATATTTCGTTGTCCTGGGGCGTTTTAAAAGTTCTCCCAAATTAGATTTACGGCTGTATGCCATTTTCGGATGTTCCTTAAAGACTGGGTGAATGCTCAACACATGCCAAAATTTATGAATTATATGGCCAATCATCGGTGCCCTTTGAGAAAAAGGTAAAATACATGCTATAGGTTTCGGCGCCTTCTTTCTTTTGGAGATAAACAACCAGTCTCTTTGAGCATATCGGGCTCGTTTGTACGCCCGTTTTAATACTGATAGGGGATAATCGCGTTGGAGAAATCTCTCCGTCATATAATATGCCTGAATTTTGAATTCCTCCAAAGAGGAACATAATCTACGCAATCTTAAGTACTGACCCACAGGGACCCCCCTCTTTAAAGCTATATGATGAAAACTCGAGTAATGTAACAGGGTGTTCCTGTCAGTGCCCTTCCTATAAATCGAAGTGGTTAAGTTGTTAAAATCCATTTTATTAATTTTGATGTCTAAAAATTCCAATGTCTCCCTAGAGATTCGAGCTGTAAATTTAACACAGGGATCAGCCTCGTTTAATTCTCTTATAAATCTTGCCAAATCCTCCTCGGATCCCCTCCACAACAATATAACATCGTCTATATAACGTCGCCATAGCACTGTATTAGTGTGCCACGGCGACGAATAGACATATTTCTCTTCAAATTTTGTCATGTAGAGGCAAGCCAATGAGGGGGCAACTGAAGCCCCCATGGCTATTCCTCTTTTTTGAAGGTAGTACTGCTTTTCAAATTGAAAATAATTAAACTTAATAACCCATACTAGAAGTTGGTGAAGAGCCAGTTTCTTTTCTTTAGGGATGTCACACCGTTCCAGAACAGACCATGCTACTTCCCTAACGCCTTCCTGAGGTAAATTAGTATATAGGGCTACTACATCCAAACCTACCAATAGGGTGGACTCATCCACCAGACCTTGATCTTTAATTGCATCCAAAGTGCGTATAAAGTCAGTGGAGTCCCTAACATATGAATCCGCTTTGCTAACCCATGGTTGGAGAAACCCATCCACTAGTTTAGAAAGAGGCTCCAATACTGAATCCCTAGTGCATACTATAGGGCGACCAGGGGGGTCCACTGTGGATTTGTGAACCTTCGGAACGAAATATATGTAGGGAATTTTTGGGTTGGGGTGGTAAAGGAACCTTTGTTCCTGCACTGAAAAGATACCATCCATCACCCCCCTCCCCACATAATTAGTTATCAAATCCTTTAAATGTTCCGTAGGGTCATGATTCAAACAGATATAAAACTCCCCCTGCTTTAATTGACGTAAGCCTTCTTCTATATATTTCTGTTTATCTAAAACCACCGTGGAACCCCCTTTGTCAGCCCGTACTATTACTATTTGATCATTATTCGCTAACTGTTGGACACAGCGTTGTTGATCCAGAGTAAAATTATTTCTATGAGGCATCTTAATTGTTTCCATACGTTCTAATTCATTTAGCACCAATTTTTGAAAGGCCAAAATTGAGGCGTCGGGAACTCCCGGGGGAACCCACCGGGATTTACTCCCTGTCCGGGGCAAGAACTTACTCTCCTCGTTATCCAATAATGAACGCTGAGAAGTATTGCATTAATGTTTTAATGTGTTATATATGATCATGGGAGTAACAGGACATATGTGTTTACTATTGGAATAAGAAGTTTCCACAACGTTAGTAATAATGGGGTTATATATATTTATGTGATGAGGGTGTTAATTTATGTTTTTCTATATTAAAGCACTAAAATTAAGAAATATGAAGAGAATGTAAAATTATTGAATAACAGTGAGTACAGAGTGTAATAGAATGTTTCTCCAAGCCACATATCTGGCAGCCGTAAACAACAGTCTGACCGACAGATTGAGCAGGATAATGCAACCTCACGAGTGGTTGCTGAACGTGGGCGTAGCCCGCAAGATCTTCCGAGCGTGGGGCACTCCCTCGGTGGATCTTTTTGACACTCAATCCAATCACAAGGTCCTTCAGTTCTGTTCCAGGCTTCAGGCCCACGGCAGACTAGTGTCAGATGCCTTTCTCCTTCATTGGGGAACAGGCCTCCTGTATGCGTATCCTCCCATACCTCTAGTAGGGAAGACTTTGCTGAAACTCAAACAAGACTGCAGAACTATGATTCTGATTGCTCCCTTCTGGCTGCGTCAGATTTGGTTCCCTCTTCTTCTGGAGTTGTCCTCCAAAGAACTGTGGAGATTGGAGTGTTTTCCGACCCTCATCACCCAGAACGAAGGGTTGCTTCTATATCCCAGTCTCTGGCTCTCACGGCCTGGATGTTGAGAGCTTAGAGTTTGCCTCTTTGGGTCTTTCAGAGGGTGTCTCCTGAGTCTTGCTTGCTTCCAGGAAAGATTCCACGAAGAGGTGTTACTCTTTCAAATGGAGGAGGTTTGCTGTCTGGTATGACAGCAAGGCCCTATATCCTCTTTCTTGTTCTACACAGACCCTGCTTGCATACCTCCTACGCTTATCAGAGTCTGGTCTCAAGACCAACTACGTAAGGGTTCATCTTAGTGCAATTAGTGCTTATCATCGTATAGAAGGTAAGCCTATCTCTGGACAGCCTTTAGTTCACTTTATGAGAGGTTTGCTTTTGTCAAAGCCCCCGGTCAAACCTCCACCAGTGTCATGGGATCTGAACGTCGTCCTCACCCTGCTGATGAAAGCTCCTTTTGAGCCACTGAATTCCTGCCATCTGAAGTACTTGATCTGGAAGGTCATTTTCTTGGTGGCTGTTACTTCAGCTCGTAGGGTCAGTGAGCTTCAGGCCTTGGTAGTGCAAGCACCTTATATCAAGTTTCATCACAACAGAGCAGTCCTCCGCGCGCACCCTAAGTTCCTGGTGAAGGTGGGTCGGAGTTCCATCTGAACCAGTCAATTGTCTTGCCAACATTTTTTCCCCGTCCTCATACCCGCCTTGGCGAAAGCAGTTTGCATACCTTGGACTGCAAGAGAACATTGGCTTTTTATGTGGAGTGGACGAAGCCCTTCAGACGGTCCGCCCAGTTGTTTGTTTCTTTCGATCCCAATAGGAGGGGAGTCGCCATCGGAAAACGCATAATCTCCAATTGGCTAGCAGATTGCATTTCCTTCACTTATGCCCAAGCTGGTCTGACTTTGGAGGGCCATGTCACGGCTCACTAAGTGAGCCACTGACGCAGCCATGGCTCTAATATTGTCAGCCTCCATTGAAGAGATGTGCAAGACTGCAACGTGGTCATCAGTCCATACATTCACATCTCGCTACTGCCTTCAGCAGGAAGGATACCTGACGCGACAGTTGGTTTGGGCAGTCAGTGCTACAGAATGTGTTTGGGGTTTAGAATCCAGCTCCACCCCCCTAGACCCATTTTTGTTCTGTTCCAGGCTGCACTCTCAGTTTTTTATGGTTTCAGGTCAATCTCTGTTATGTCCTCGTCGTTGCGAGGCCCAATTGACCAATGTTTGTTATTTTGAGTGAGCCTGGATGCTAGGGATACCCCACATGTGAGAACAAGCAGCCTGCTTGTCCTCAGAGAAAGCGAAGATACTTACCTGTAGCAGGTATTCTCCAAGGACAGCAGGCTGATTGTTCTCAGAAACCCGCCCACCTCCCCTTTAGAGTTGTTAGTTTGTTTCTATGCTTTTTTGATTAAACTGAAGAGGCACACTCGTGCGACGGGTGGGAAGTCATCCGCGCATGAGCGATGCACGCTGTTCGCACGCCAGAAGACTCTGGCAAAACGTTTTAATTTTGCTTGGAACAATTTGCTGTTTCCTGGGCCACCGCGGATGTTGACCCACATGTGAGAATCAGCCTGCTGTCTTCGGAGAATACCTGCTACAGGTAAGTATCTTCGCTTTCTCTGACCCCCCCCCCCCCCCACCCCCTTGCAGTCCTCCCCGAATCCTTTTTTTTTTTTTTTTAATCCCTGGGGGTCCAGTGCACCCTGACCCCCGCAGGCCCCTGAATCTTTTTTTTTTTTTTTTAATTATCCCTGGTGGTCCATTGAACCGGACCCCTTCTGCACCCCTCCCTGTACCTTTACAAGGTGGAGGCAGGAGAGCAGGAGCAACAGCTCCTACCTCCCTCAGGCCCACCTGGAACAATATGGCGGCACCCAGGCCCTGCCCAGTGTATTCTGGGATGTACTGGGCAGGGCTAAGCAACATATAAGGAAAAAAACTCCTTAAATGGTGTTTAGCCCCACCTGATGCATCCCAGAATTCACTGGGCAGGGCCTGGGCGCCGCCATTTTGTTCCGGGTGGGTAGGAGGGAGGAATTGTTGCTCCTGCCCTCCTGCCTCCACCTTGTAAATATACAGGGAGGGGTGCAGGTGGGGTTGGGACTGGGAGGAATGTGCATGCATGCATGGGGGAAGGGGTCTGGTTCATTGTGCCACTGGGGGGTAAGATTCAGGGGAGGGGGACACGGAGAGGGCCACGGGGAAGAGGGGGTCGGGTCCACTGGACCACCAGGGAAAATTTTTAAAAAGTGTGAGGCCGTGGGGGTGGTGTACGGTGCATCAGAGCTGTCAAATTCATTTGCCAGCTCGGATATGCAATCAGTGAGCAATTCACAAAGGGGGATCTGTGCAGTTCATTTGCATGCGATCCCCTTTGTGAATCACTCGCTATTTATGAGTCACTAAATTTTACCGAGACAGCCTTGTTTTACGGCTGCTTTTGTGCATTGGGCCTTTAGTCCTTAGCCATGGTAGCAGCCCCATGGATCAGGGTTGGTGGTCAGATCAGTGAGTCGTACACTGAACTTAGATACACAGCTTCTAGTACATTTGAAGGTGTTAGAGCACAAAGGAAGTGAGTGTTTGTCATTATGCTTAGAGATAATACCATAAGAGTGCTCCAGACAAAGGCCTGGTGTACAGAGAAGTTTGGAAAAGCAAATGGCAAAAAGCTTGTGAGAAAAAATCTAGATAAGGTCAGTCTTGTCTTTGCAGATATAAGTTTTAGTTTCAGTGCTATATGCAGAAAGCTGGATTCTAGAAAGTGTCTTTCTGGTTTGAACTGAGCTCATCAAGGTTAGTTGAGTGAATATGAAACCTATTGTAGATTATCTTCTGTAACCTGCTTTGATTCTCTGAGGGAAATAAGCGGGATAGAAAAGCGGGAATAGAATAGTATCAGTAATGACAGCCAGGCACTGGGAACTAACTTACTATTTTCAAGCCTTCTCTCTGGGAGCATAGTTGCTTCATATATAGCTACTCTAAGGTTTTCAGAGTTTCTTGGGGTACCTGTCTCTCTGCATATACGTAGCTGAAGAACAAATAGCAATGTCGTCTTTCATTTGTTCATAGCACTTGTCAGGTCTCTGAAGAATAGCGTTTTTGTAGTGTCATAAGTTGAGTGATTCTTTACAGTAAAACAATGATGGCTTGATTCTGGCATCACGTAAATAACCAGAGCTGTGAATGGAGGGTTTCCTAGAGCTGACACACTGTCTATCTTGTTCCCTTAACTGAATGTTAACCCAAATATAGTAGACCTTCTCTATTTATATTTAACTGCTTAAATAAAGGATTTTATGTATCCTGGAGTGGCAGGACCTACTTAGTACACACACTATGACCACTAAGTGGCACCGGTACTCTATGGGAAAAGATATGCTTGAAAAGTGATGCAGCAATGTAAACTACTTTCCCTTCCCCACATGTACTGGGACGCCTAGCAAATGTCTGGTGATTTGCACAGCAGTCTTGATCTCTGACACAAGCTGTAGTACCCCAGATTTTTGCTGTAGATGGACAGGTCTGCTTACTGTTTTGTTTTGTTTTTCTCACAGACTTCAGAAAAGTTGAAGAAGAAGCAGGAGAGGTAAAGAGATAAGGCTCTGTTATAGGTCCATGTGGAAAGGGCAAGCCTCTTGCAGATTTCCAGTTCTAATGCTTTGCTAGAGAGATGTCCCTTTGGGTGTTGTCCCTTTGTGTTCAGGAAGCCTCTCTGTAGCTCTATACTTGGTACAGGCACAATATGAAATACATCTGGAGCTCTCAGTAACAACACTTGGTTCACTGGGTGGCAGAACCTTCTCCTGTGCCTTTTCAGTGAATGAAAGAAATACTCTTAGCTCTTTGGTTTCTCCAAAATATTCTGGTCTTTGTTCATGGTACACTGATTGGCTAGTAGCCAGCACAGATCTGGTAGTAATATAGTATATAGGTATGAGCATAGCAGTCGGCATTTCTTTTTACTATTTCTTTTTTTAAATGCCAACTGATGCAGCTAAAAAAAAAAAAAAAAGAAAAGCTATTCAGTGCCAGTATCCATATAGTGACCGTTCTAAATATCTGATAAGGCAGTCATTGCTGGTGATATTGAAGCACACTATCCAAATAACTAACTGGATTAAGTTAGAACAGCCTTTCTATTGTCCTGACTTTATCCAGATAATTATCCAATTAGTGGACTGAATGTTGCTGCTAACAGAATAACTCAGTGGATTGCCCCAGCATTATCTGGATAATACTTAGGTGGGCTGTAAGGATATTTACTCAGCATTTCTCCAGACCATTCCTGACAAGTGGGTATATGCATTCCTACCAGCCGAGGGAGACTGAGAACCACTGACTGTCACTGTATAATGTCTTGTGCAGCCCTGAAACATCCAGTATTTCTCAGTCTCCCATGGTCTACCAGCAGAGGTAGGTGAGTTAGTGTGCAGCCCTGCTTTGATTTGGGTGCACTGGGTGGCCCCACTTAAAAAAAAAAAAAAAAAAAAAAAGGAGAGATGAAAAAGGCACAGGATTGCCAGGACCATTTTTTCTCTTTTTTTTTTTTTTTTTTTTTTTTTTTGGGGGGGGGGGGGGTGTGGAAGGGAAACTAGTAGTAGGTATCTCAGCTATTCTGGTCTCATGCCACTCATAACATGTCTGTGCTTTGGCCTCCTTCCCCTGATCTTCTTGGGAGGGGTTCCTTGAGTGCCTCCCCCTGAGTTGACCAGAATAGCCAGGTGAAAAAGGGGGGGAAACCCCCCAAAACTGTTATCTTGGTGAGTGTTTTTTCAGTTCCAGACATTCAGGGCAGAGAGAGAGCTGCTGGAGTCCCATTGGGGAGGGACTGGAGTCGGGGAAGGGAGAGAGGCGCTGGAGCCAAAGGGAAGGGGGAGAGGTGCTGGAGTCCCATGGGGGGGGGGGGGGGGGGAGGCTGGAGCCGAAGGGGAGGAGGTGCTGGAGTTCCATGCGGGTGTGCTGGAGTCGGAAGGGAGAGAGGTGCTGGAGTTCCGTGGGGGCTAAGGGGAGAGAAGGGAGAGAGACATTGGTGTGGGGGAGGAAGAGAGGAGAGATGCTGGACCAGGGTGGTATACAGAAACAGGGGAGATGATGGGCATGGAAGGGAGCATAGGGACAAGGACACAAAGGGAAGATGCTGCATGAGGATAGTATTTGGACACAGAAGAGCAATGTCAGACATGGGAGGTGTATATGGACATAGAAGGGAAGATGCTAGACAAGGGGGAGAATAGAACACAGAATGGAGATGCTGGACTTGGGGGGCATAGGGACACACAGGAGTGATGCTGGACACAGGGGTCGAGGATAGAGACATAGAGTGGTGATAATGGACACACAGGCTATGCTGGATGGGGAAGTATAGGGCACATAGAGAAGAGAGATGCTGAACATGAAGAAAGATAGGTACATACAGATGGAAAATGGATGGTGAGCTTGGAGGAAGAAGAATTGTCAAATGGGCAGGAGACCCTGGCAAGTGAGTTAAGAGAAGATAGAGGGAAATAGAAACCAGAGCCTGGGACTAACATGATTTGAAAAATAAAATGACCAGACAACTAGAGGTAGAAAAAAATGTATCTTCTGTTTTGTGATTACAATATGTCAGATTTGAAATGTGTACCTGCCAGAGCAGTGGTTAGACTTGGCTGGAGTCCAGGGCAGAAATTTGGGAGGGAACCCCAAAGCCCACTGCCGGGCCATGCCTTCTTCAGCTTCCAACAGGCTTGGGGCTCTCTGGCCAGTGGGCAGTTGTTCTAGTTTCACTCTTCTAACACAGTCCCTGACATGTGTGATCTATATATTTTGCACAATATAGGAGGAAATTCATATCTTTCTATTTCTTTGGTGGGTTTCTTATGGGTTTGGGTTAATATATGTTTATAATTTTTGGCTATCTATTATGTATTTGGCATTTGTGTTCTGTGTGTGGGTAACCAAGGTATTCTGTTAGCATGAATTTTCTATGTAGCGTTCTATAGTAATTTGGCTTGTTCAGTTTTTCCAATTAGTGGAGGGGATAATTGTTTTTGATCTATAAAATGACAGTTGTACAGAATATTGTTTCTTTTTATACTTTAATAAAATGATTTAAATGTGAAGTCATAACTGTTCAAGGTTTGTGTGGATGGGATCAGAGCTAACGGGGGTGGAGTGAACGGGGCAGGGGCAAACTTTGACTCTAGTCTGGCTGACATTCTGTTCTGTTGCCTCCCTCAGCTTCCAGCGGCTGCAGTTGGAAAAAGAGGCACTGTACAACGACAGCAGGTGAAGTGTTAACAGCATATTATTCCATCTGTGATGCATTCTGAGAAGAGGTTACATCTTATAATAACATCATTGTTATGTCTGAAAATTCCTTGTGGGGGTTAGAAGTGTCTCAGATGACATGTCTAAGAGTCCCCCCCCCCCAAAAAAAAAAAAAAAAAAACGTACAGCCTCCTTACTCCTAGAGATTTAAAATTGCTTTATTAATTGAGCTTCTAAGAGTTATGGAAAGGTCCTGTCTCTTATCTTAGTCACCGTAAAACACAGCGATCCTGTTTGATTAAAATCCAAGTGCACTTGAGTGTGGTACGTCAGATGTCTAAGCTAATAGCATTTGGATTGTGAAATATGACAAATTTGAGAGTGGGAGGGGGGGCCCTTAAAAAATTGATTGGTAGCACAAAGAAATAGATGTCAGTGAGAGATTAACATCCATACTTGTTGGTTAAAATCAAAGTTTGTACTGTACAACCTGCAGATGGAAGGGGAATGAGAGAAAATATTAGCAGAACCTTAGAGCTTCAGTTTGTAAAGGAAACACATGTGTTGTTTTAATAGAATTTAAAGGAAACATGTCACTGCAGATCATAAACACCAAAAACAATTTGTTGAAGTGATAATTCACTTTAAAATGATCTGAGTTTGCCCCTCACTAGTTACCTTAACCAGCAAATTTGATTTCTTGCATTGTAGGCAGTGGTTTCTCCTGGCTTTAGCTTCTTTCCCCTGCATTCCTTATTCCATTAGAAATTTTGTGTCCAGCAGCTTCAAAGAATCATTTGGGGAAAACAGGGCTGTGGGATCCTACCACAGGTCTGCTTGTGACCTCAGAATAAGGGGTGTCACTGGTCTCCCTATGATGATCTGGCCAAGGCCATAAAGTCTGATCCTTGCTGCATAATTGACTTATCTGCCATAGAATTGTGGGAAACCAGGAGCCATGTCGGAGAGGCTGGTTGGGATGTGTGTGTGTCCTTCCTCCTTCCACTGCCTTATTCACACTGGTGGTGGTGGTGGTGGGTGGGGGGGGGGGGGAGCTTTTAGTCTTGCTTTGAACCTGTTCATTGTCTTGCTTTGAAGCTGTGCATTGCTAAATATGATGATTCTGATATAGAACTATTTACCTGTGCACTGCTTTTCTAATTGTTAAGCCTCTTGATAATTGAGGGATTAGCACTAGTCTGGGTAGAAATTAGATATTAATTGTAGTTAATCCTTCTTAATTTTATCTCTTAAATATAAGGGATGCTTTCCCTTCCCACACCCTCACCCTTTCTCTACCCAGAGCTGAATCACCTGATCTCTTGGAGGCAGGATCCTAAGGCAAGAGGAGTTTTATTAGAACATTGGGGATTGGTGTCACAGCTAGCACATTCCACAGCCCTTGGTTCCTTAGGCCCTCCCTAGGGTGACACTTCCTATATAGCCTTCCAAATCCATTGCCTCCCTCCTTCAAAAACTTGCTTAATTACAGCCAGATTTGATACGATTTCTCCTTGCTTTTACTTGAGCTGTCTGCTTTCTATCAGGTACAGTTACTGATTTGACTTAAACAGGGTTTCTCTTCCTTTTGTAGTACAAACTTACATACTATATATAAAAGCAGGTTTACTGTTCCTTTCTTATATACATCTAAGAGAAGGATATTAGTTTACCTTCACTTTTCATTTAAGAAAATCAGTTTCCTCTAGGCTTTGCTTTTACCCTCACTTGAAGGTAACAGGTAGTACTTTTTTTATTTTGCTATTAGGGGCTCTTTGTGGCCCTTCATTTCTTTTTATCCACAGGTACAAACAATTTCTGCACTTGAAGTATGACATTGTGCCCCAAAATCTGCGGCTCTCATTACAGCTTCTGTGTAGACTGAATACTTGGCACAAGGCAAGATTCTGGTTTCATATGATAAATGCATCCTGGAGCTAAATGTGTGGATGCATGGATGGTGCCGACGCGAGCGCTTCAGTTTCCTGGACCATGGGATGGTTTCCAAGAGCTACTGAACGGTGATGGTGTCCCATGGACATCGACACCATCCACACAGCCACACATTTAGCTCCAGGATGCATTTTTTCACATGAAACCAGAATCTTACCTTGGGCCAAGTATTCACTCTGGATGAAGTGTCTTCAGTACCAGCCTGGCTAATGGACTAAATTTGCTGGGGATGGGTGAGAAAAGCCCCACAGTCATTAATAAACCTCAGGAAGGTGAGCCATGAAATACCCTTATAGAAAGTGGGAAGAACAGCAACATCTAGAGAGCCTTGTATGTCAGTGCCTGTAGTATGGGAAACAAATGTCCAGATCTAGAGGCTGCAATGATAGAAGCAGACTTGGATTTAGTGGCGGTCAAGGAGATGTAGTTCACGGAGATCCATGACTGGGATATAGCTACACCTGGTTGTAATCTATTCGGGAAGGTCAAGGTAGGAAAAAAGGGTGGAGGAGTTGCATTATATGTTAAGAATAATATTAAAGTGACAGAACTGCAAGACATATGGGGTATGGAAGAAGCGCTGTGGGCAAGAGGAAAAGGAAAATATATTTACATTGGTGTAATATACAAGTCACCTTTGCAGTCAGAAAAATTGGACGGCGACTTAATTGAAGACATCCATAAGATAGCTAGGAAAGGAAAAGTACTACAGTGCTGATTTTAATATGCCGGACGTTGATTGGGGCGTCCCTGCTGCAAGGTCGTCTAGAAGCAGAGAGATCTTGGATTCTCTACAGGAAGAATTGTTTCAGCAGTGGGTGACGGAACTGATGTGGGATAGAGCTGTTCTAGACCTGGTGCTTACAAACTGGTACAGTGTTTCTGATGTTACGGTGGGAGATCATTTGGCATCTAGTGCTCACTGAATGTTGTGGTTCAATATTAAGACAAAGGAGGAGAGGGCTTTTTCAAGATTGAAGATCCTAGATTTTAAAAGAACTGACTTTGCTGAGATGGGGGAATTTCTCAAGGAAGAGTTAGTTGAATGGGAATAGCTGAAGGAAGTAGATCAGCAGTGGGCAAAACTGAAAGGAGCCATTTTAAAGGCAACAAACCTTTGTTAGAAAATTACATAAAAGTAAGAGAAAAAGAAGACCGCTCTGGTTCACAAATGTAGTTGTTGAAATGATAAGGGAATAAAGGATAGCCTTCATACGATACAAGACAACTCAGAAAGAGGAAGACAGGCAAAAATACCTAGAAAAGCTGGAAAAGCTGTCAAGGTAGCCAAGAGGCAAATGGAAGAAAAGATAGCTGGTATGGTAAAATTGGGGGACAAGACTTTTTTCAGATATGTAAGTGACAGGAGGAAGTACCATAATAGCATTGTGAGGCTCAAAGCTGAGGGGGAGGAATATGTAGAATCTGATAAGGATAAAGGTGAACTGCTTAACAATTACCGTATTTTTCGGACTATAAGACGCACCGGACCATAAGACGCACCTAGGTTTTAGAGGAGGGAAATAGGAAAAAAAAAATTTTCCTCTTTCCCTCCTCTAAAACCTAGGTGCTCCGGTGTGTCTTGTCCGGGTTTTGGACCTCCGTTGTGTACTTACAGGATTCCATGTTCCCTGGTGGTCTAGTGACGTTGGGGCAGGAAAGAGCCCCCTCTTTCCTGCCCATCGCGCTGCTCTCCGTGCTTCTCAATGCTTTCTGACGGTCTCGGCGAGATTCAAAATGGCCGCCGAGATTCTCGGCGGCCATTTTGAATATCGCCGAGACCATCAGAAAGCATTGAGAAGCACGGAGAGCAGCGCGATGGGCAGGAAAGAGGGGGCTCTTTCCTGCCCCGACGTCACTAGACCACCAGGGAACATGGAATCCTGTAAGTACACAACGGAGGTCCAAAAACGCTACCTTCGGACTATAAGACGCACCCCCCATTTTTCTCCCAAATTTTGGGGGAAAAAAGTGCGTCTTATAGTCCGAAAAATACGGTATTTCTGTTCTGTGTTCACAGATGATAGGCCGGGGGTAGGACCGCAGAAAACAAAGGCTAATAGGGATGGATGTATGGTAGACCTAGACCGATTCTCAGAAGACTACGTTTGCGAGGAGCTAGTTAAACTAAAAGTAGGCAAAGCGATGGGGCCTGATGGGATACATCTGAGGGTACTCAAGGAACTCGATACCATGGTTCAATGACGAATTAAAAAAAACTTAAAACACAATCCAGAAAACTTGAACGAGCATGTAAAAAAACAAAAGATGAACACACACTCAATGCATGGAAACAAATACACAGAAAATAGAAATATGAAATAAGACAAACCAAAAGGTCCTACTACAAAACTAAATTAGGACCAGATAACAAAGATCTGAAAAAACTATTTCAACTTGTAAATAAGTTACTAGACATCACTCCTATCACCACAACCAACACAGACATCCCACCCGCAGACAAACTGGTTACCTACTTTAACGAAAAAATAATAAAACTACGCAGCACTCTTCTTCATCACAACAACGACATCGAAAACTTCTTCGACAACCTAGACCTAATCCCAGGCAGATACCCAGCTGACCGTATCTGGTCAACATTTAATCTACTCACCAGTGGCGTTCCTAGGGTAGCTGACACCCGGGCAGATGGCCGATGCGCCCCCCCACCCCCGGCGAAAGAAAACCTTCCCCCAGGCGAAAGGACATCCCCCCCCCCCCCCCGGTGCATTTTTACCTGCTGGGGGGGGGGGGGGGTGCCACGCACCTGTCGGCTTCGCTCGTTCCATGCTCCCTCTGCCCCGGAACAGGAAGTAACCTGTTCCGGGGCAGAGGGAGCATGGAACGAGCGGAGCAGACAGGCGTGCGTCACCCCCCCCCCCAGCGGCGTGCACCCGGGGCGGACCGCACCCCCCCCCCCCCTTGGTACGCCACTGCTACTCACCACTGAATCAGTTAAACAAGCGGCTCATAGGTTCACCAATACCCACTGCAAACTGGATATATGTCCCAGTCATGTACTCAAATCCGCCCCCGGCCGCTTCATAGAAGACCTCACGTCCCACCTAAACTTCATGCTACTACAAGGTTCCTTCCCCAAAGAACATGGTAACATCCTACTCACCCCAATACCAAAAGACACTAAGAAAAACACAAACGATATCACCAGCTACCGCCCAGTTGCGTCCATCTCTCTAGTAGTAAAATTGATGGAGAGCTTGGTGACCAAACAGCTTACGGAATACATGGACAAGTTCTCAATATTGCACAAATCGCATCAGGATTCTGCTCCCAATATAGTACTGAAACCAGGGGCGTAGCCAGACAGCAGGTTTTGGGTGGGCCTAGGCAAGAAGTGGGTGGGCACCAAGTGTTCTCCCCCCTACCCTCCACCAAAAAAATATCTCTGCTGGTGGGAAAATGCTTCGCTCCACCTTGGGAATCTGCAGCAGGCATGTGCTGAAAACTGAGAAGTCACCGGTACTAGTATCGTGGAGAGCAGCATTTTTGTTACCATCAGGGGGAAGTCTTCAGCTGGCAGAGCTTGGGATCCGCACCAGCTACCGCTAAACATGTACTACTGTTGGGTGGGCCTGAGCCCTAAGTGGGTGGGCCCTGGCCCACCTGTAGCTACGCCACTGACTGAAACTGCCCTAGTCACTCTCCTGGCCAAATTCAAGCAGGAAATAGCCACAGGTAAAAACATACTTCTCCTTCAGTTCAACATGTCGAGCACATTCGACATGGTAAACCACAATATACTACTAAGACTCCTTGGCCACTTCGGGATTGTTGGAAATGTACTTAATTGGATCAAGGACTTTCTAACCACCAGAACATACCAAGTTAAATCAAATTCAAACATATATCACCACCATGGAAAGCAGCCTGCGGAGTACCTCAAGGATCACCATTATTACCAATACTCTTCAACATGTTGATGATCCCACTGGCAAAGTCCTTATCCAATCGAGGCCTCAACCCGTTCATCTATGCAGATGATGTTACAATCTACATTCCCTTCAGACACGCCTTGACAGAAATAACCATTGAAATCAATGGTGGCCTGAACATCATGGACTCTTGGGCAAACTCATTCCAATTGAAACTGAACACCGAAAAAACACACTGCCTCATCCTCTCATCTCAACATAACAAGTACAAACCCACAACCATAAACACCCTAGGACACACCCTCCCTGTTTCAGACAGCCTAAAAATACTTGGTGTCCCAATCGACCACAACCTTACTCTCGAGAGCCAAGTAAACACCATAATAAAGAAAATGTTCTACTTAATGTGGAAACTCAAACGAATAAAACCTTTCTTCCCGAGGGAAACTTTTGAAACCTAATACAATCAATGGGCCTAAGCCATGCAGACTACCGCAATGGAATCTATGCAGGATGTAAAGAACAACTCACAAAAAAACTCCAGACCGCCCAAAACACAGCAGCCAGACTGATATATGGTAAAACATGATTCGAAAGTGCTAAACCCCTTCGAGAAAAGTTTCATTGGCTGACCAATCAAAGAACGGATCATCTTCAAAATCTGCACCTTGGTCCACAAAAAGTATCTATGGCGTAGTCCCAGGATACATGATAGACCTCATAGATCTACCAACCAGAAACAGAATCAGATCATCATGATCATACCTAAACCTACATTACCCAAATTGCAAAGGACTTAAATACAAAACAACTTACGCATCCAGCTTCTCCTACATAAGCGCACAAATATGGAATGGACTCCCAAAAGCAGTGAAAACAATCCATGACCACCTAAACTTCAGGAAATCACTAAAAACCAACCTCTTCAAAAAGACCTATCCCACCGATCCAACGTAAATCCCCACACCCAGCAACACAGCACAACCAGTGACCATACTGGACTATTTACAGTCTTCCATTCCCTTCGATCCTAATTCACACCTACCTACCTCATTTGACCACAATATAACCTTGTATTTGTTATCAACAGAATTGGCAAATGCCTCTACAGTACTATGTAAGCCACATTGAGCCTGCAAATAGGTGGGAAAATGTGGGGTACAAATGTAACAAACTAGGAGATGTCCTGGTGGCTCCTCTGACATCTTCAAAACTTCCCTCTGGAACTGATGCTGCTGGAAGCACTGGAGCGCCACCTCCTGCTGCATTGTCAGCTGGTTCCACCTGGACTGGCTCAGGATCTGGAACTTGAGAGGTGTTTTGCTGCAAAAATACTGACTCCGCTATCAAGGGTAATGTTCCTTGGACCCATGTCTGTCCCACACAGCATTGATACCGGCATGCTTTTCATTATTTCTACCCCAATCCAGGAATACTTGAGCAATGGGTACAGTCTCTCTGGATCCATTGGCTAACACTACCTGCTTAGTGGGGCCTGGTAGAATAGCATCTTCCGGCACTAGCTCTGGTCGTAACAAAGTAATGCTAGAGCCAGTGTCCACAAGCCCAACACATTTTATCACTACCTGGATAGTGCCTGGGAAGAACAGGAAATATAGCTGCTCACATGTTACAGAATATATCTGCTCACTTTAAGTGGGGGGTGATGATGGGGGATGGAGGGTTGGTTTGATTCAGAAAATCTCTTCTTTATAAACCTAGAAGTGACTATAACATGGAACACATTCTGAGTTTCCTGAGCTGTATCTAACTCAGAATATGTTCTATGTTATCATTAGTTACCTTTTGGTTAAACTCTAGGGAATTATGTGGTTATGCATATGCATCATTTCTTGCATAATTGAGTGTGCACATATTTGTGTAAAATTGTGTAATTTGCCAGGTTCCCCTGGACTGTTGCAACTCCCTGGGGGAGGGGTGGGGGCTTACCTGGTCCAGGACACTTGTTTCCCAGGCATCTTTCAGGAAGTCCTAAACCTGGAGAGCCTCTGAAGGCAGAACCCCTAAGGGACCTTAATTGCACCTAGTCCAGGGAAGGGTTCAGACTGCATCCTTCTTCACTGTTACCATCTTTCAAATGATGGTGCCTGACACACTACTAAAATAGATAGGCCTCTAAAGTGCCGAGAGTCAGAAGCAGGTTGGGAGTATTTTCTCTGAAAATGACACTGCGCACTTGCCTAGCTGCCTTAGAACAGGTACTGCTTTTAAGAAGCATTGTGCTGTTAGGCATACTGATCTCTAGTGGTACATTGGGACACATTGCTAGGGGTCGGCTGTTTTTTTTTTTTTTTTTTTAATTACATTTGTACCCCACGCTTTCCCACTCATGGCAGGCTCAATGAGGCTTACATAGGGCAATGGAGAGTTAAGTGACTTGCCCAGAGTCACAAGGAGCTGCCTGTGCTGGGAATCGAACTCAGTTCCTCAGTTCCCCAGGACCAAAGTCCACCACCCTAACCACTAGGCCACTCCTCCACTCATCCTGTTGCCATTTTGAAAGACTGCAAATGTTAGAGCCAGGAGCAATTGGATATTGCTTCTATCCTTAGAGGTGGGGAGGGTTCAGAAAGTCGGGGGTAGGGGGGGGGCTAGTCAGGATGTCTGGGGAGGTGAGTATTTAGGCTGGTGGGAGGAGGTACAAGGGGACCATTTAGGCCACCAGGACATACTTTTGGAATGGGAGGGTGGGATGGGAGTGCAGGGAGCTAATGGCCCTTAGCCATCATGGATTTTATTTTGGGGTGGAAGGTGAAAGGAAGCCACTGGCTCTGAGTCACTAGGGATTTTTTGGCAAAGGGGTTGTAAGGTGCTGGTGGTGTAAGGGAGCCACTGTTCCAGAATGGATTTTATATTTCTGGTTGGGGGAAGAGGAGTGTGTTGTGTAAAGGGGTAGCTTGGGCCATCTTGATATTTTCTGTTTTGCTTTGCTTTATTTTTTTGAGGAGGGGTCAAGAGAGGCAAGAGACATATTGCACTGCTCCTAGCACCTGTGTAGCACACCAATACCCAAGGAATTGCATATAATTTTAAAAAAATTTGGTGAATAATTCCCTGGGGTGTAGTTAATGATTAAATCTCTGTGTATCAATAGATTTCCTTTTATGCTCTTAAATTCTATACAGTGAAACATAATCGGAATCTAGTGTTTCTTTCTGTATTGGTCAAATAACTGAATCTGCTTGGCACTGGCTGCCTGTCCTGAATCTATTCTGCTGTAATAAACAGATAAGGTCTTTTTTTCTAGCACTTCATCCTAAACCTGTCATCAGTATTTACAAATTTCTAAAATCTAAATGAAATATCTCACCTTTTATTTTTACTTCCTGCTCCAGGACAAAGATTGATGAAATCCAGCAAAGGAAAGAGGAGGAGCTCAAATCCTTAACTATCAGGAACCAAAAGTTGCAGCAGGACCTTCAGACTGCTCAGCAGGTGAGGCAGAAGTGAGAGCCTTTATTCCTCAGTTCTATCACCAATGTTGTTGGGGTGGGGAAAGTCACTTTTTCTGCCTGTGCATTTTTGACAGGGTTGTGCTGATCTGGAGGTGCAGTCCCAGGCACTGAAGAAGGACCAGGAAGCAGCACTGCAGGCACTTCAGGAGCAGGTAACATGCAGCAGCTTATATTTGCAGGCACTCTGCATGTTTCTCATGAGAGCTGCCGGTGCAGAAATACTTGGGCAGTGTGAAGCTTTAACTGATGCATAGCGCTTTCTGCTAGTCTGTTTCCCTTCTTGTTTTCCTTTTATTCAGTTTTTTGGAAGTATTTTGTTGTTTTCTCCTTGTTTGGGCTGTAAGGATTAATTCTCTCCTTCCTCACCTCTGTTCTTTTCTCCTTTGTTCTCATCACCTTCTCTTCAACAATGCTTCATGGCACTCTTTGTTGCTCTCTATCGTTTTTGTTTGCTTTCTTTTGCTCTTTCCTCTCATGCCATGCTTTTTCTCCATACCCTGGTCCTGTGCCCTGGAGCAGGTAGCCTGCCAAAGTGCTGAGAGTCAGGAGCAGGTCGAGAGCATTCTCTCTGAAAACGACGCCCTGCGTACCAGCCTAGCTGCTTTAGAACAGGTACTATCCACGGGAGGCGCTGAGTATCCACCTGGCAGTATCCCATACCACTGAACAAAACACAAAAAAATATATAATTACTTTTAAAGTGTTCAGTAACATTAAAGTTTCGCTCTTAATTTTTTTCATTTTTTATTTATTTATTTTTTAATTGTTGGGGGGGGGGGGTTGTGCTCCTGTCAGATCCAGACATCCAAGACACAAGAGATGAACCTTCTTCGGGAGCAGAATGCTGCGC
The DNA here is from genome assembly GCF_901765095.1 of Microcaecilia unicolor. Taxonomy (NCBI): domain Eukaryota; kingdom Metazoa; phylum Chordata; class Amphibia; order Gymnophiona; family Siphonopidae; genus Microcaecilia; species Microcaecilia unicolor. Next base: position 257,372,234 of record NC_044032.1, read on the forward strand.
TGGAAGTAGAGCTCCGGCAGCAACAGGGCGAGAAGGAAGGGCTGCTGGTGCAGCGGGATGACCTCCAAACTCAGCTTCAGGTACTCGGAGACCAGATATAAACCCGGTAATTGCTCACAGCCATATTATAGCCAGAGCATTACTGATTTTTATTTATTGACTTTTATTACCACTTTTATGCAAGATTCACCCAAGATGATGTACAAGCAGGTACAGCTTGACGCTGCATGTCTCAGTGACTGACTGGATTCCCTTTTTGTAGTGCTGACCCTTTGGTACAATACAAATGCACAGAGGTAGTTCAAAGGTGAAGGCATAACCCATCTGCTTTGAGGGGCAACGGCTTCTGCAGTGTGTGCGCCTTCCACTGATATTTTTCTCTTTCTAGGAATCTCTGCATGCTAACAGTCGGCTGCTGGAGCAGTTGCAGGAGCTGGGGCAGGAGAAAGAGCAGCTGCAGCAGGATCTGGAGGACATGAGGAAGGTAAGGGGTGGAAGAGGCAGCTGGCAGCGCTATAGAAATGCTAAGTAGTAGTAGTAGTAGTAGTGCTAACTGACCCTGGCTTCAGGGACTTTATATAAGGGGTAAGGGTAAAAATCAGGACTGGATCAGACATCTAGAGCAGGGGTGGGCAAGCTAGAAACTGGCCTGCTGACATTCAGTTTGTCTTGCTGCTGCAAATAAATTGCAAGTAGCCTGCAACTCATTCTAAGATCTAACCAGTCCTTCTCCATTAATCTGAGCCAGAATGTCTACGTTTAATGGCTTACAAATATCAGTATGTTAGGAGGTGGTTCTGGCTCAAATCGGTGATGGGTGGCTCTTAGGGCTGCCCTAGCTTGGCTGGGGAGATGTGAGAGGATCCTGTAGGAAGGGGCACACACGAAGGAGGGGGCTCAGTATTTCTATCACACCTGCTTCAGCTTCGGGTTACTGCCATTCACCACCTCCATCAGCAGTCGACAGTGGGGAGCTGGGGTTTCCGCACTCATTCCTGGCAGCTCATCTGAGCCCATGTGGGGAAGTATTTAAACTTGGAGCTGCAACTGCCTCTTCCTCAAGCTGTGTGGCTCCAGGTTGCTACACATGCACGTATGATTCCACAGTTGGGGTGCAGAGAAGAAATATTTCTTTATATTTTGAATTTATCTGTTGGGGGGCCTTCCCTTCCTCCTCATCAAACTGGACCTGCAGTCCAGTGAGGGCTCCCAATGTGGCTCTTGGACTGAAAAGTTGCTCACCCCTGGTCTAGAGAGCTTTCATGCTTGTACATAGAGAAAAGTTTATTTAAAAACTGAGATGTGGCTTTTTATTTATTTTTTTTAATTTGTCATTGGTCAACCTCTTCTGATCTGACTAGTTCCATTTATATCTCTTAGATTCCTCGTCGTCTGCTCCAGACCATTCCTGACGAGTGGGTAATATGCACTCCTACCAATAGAGGGAGACTGAGAATTTTTGAGTAGTGACACCTGTATAAGGGACTGTACAACTCTGACCTGCCCAGTATTTCTCAGTCTCCCAGCAGAGGTGGTGAGTCTGTGCAGCCCTGCTCTTCTTTGGTTAGGTTGCCATTTTTGGCCCCATTTAGTAATAAAAATGTTAGAATTGTATTTAAGGGATTGCTTCAGGGGTGTCCTGGAGCAGATTTTGCTGCTGGTTAAAAAAAAGAAAAAAGAGGCAAGAAACAAAATACAGGCATCAGAAAAAAAAAGTCTTTCTCTGGGCTTGGGCCCCTGCACTTTTGGGGGTGTATACTCCAGTCTCTGTGTCCTGCTCCTTGAGGCGGGCCTGAATTTGGAACAGAGCACTGCCGGTATTTGGGGGGGGGGGGGGGGGGAGGACATTCAGGGCTGGATGCAGCACGCTATCATGCGGGGGAGCATCTTTTGCTTTGGGAAGCTTGTGGCTGGACATCGCTCTGGTACAGTTTAGCATGGCCTCCCAGGTGAAGAAGGCACATAGGTGTGCGGCCTGTTCCATTTGGCAGGTGGTATCTGTGCACAGCGGTCTTTGCCGCATGTGCGAAGAAGCGGATATGGTGATGGGCACTGACCCAGACTCAGGTGACCCGGTGGCGAGGAGTGCTGGGAAGGCCCCTCGGCAGAGTAAGGAAGCTTTTCTTGGGGAAACTGCGCTCCTGGTGCATGGTGCTCCTGATACCGTTTTGGTGGGAATGTCTGCCATTTTGGGTCCAAGTGCTGCAGGGCTGGATTTGGGAGAGGGACCACCGCTTCTTACCAGATATGATTCCTCTGTGGTCCCCTCTCATTTTTTTTCCAGAATTTGTTCTATTACTACATCAGGCTTATTGCTTGAAGAGGGGGCTCCCTGTGGAGGCTGTGAGACATCCCCCAGTGACCAGGGCCCTGGAAGGGTCGCTTAGGTCCCTTGGGTGGGCCCTTGGGGCCAAGAAGGCCCACATTGTGGCTGGGGAGGACCTGAAGGAGGTGCTTTCCCTCAGGTCAGAGCTCCCATTCTCTGAGGATGTGGAAAAGGGAGATCCCTGGGATGGAGAGAGCCTGAGGGAGCATACTCAGGTGTCTATGGGGGAGGATCCCTCATTTTGGATTTTTAGGCGGCAAGAGTTGGCAGCTTTGTTGGCGGAGGTCCTACGGACTCTCAAATTACCTGAAGGGCGACCTACTGTTAAAGGGGGTGCGCCGGCTGCCCCAGACCTTTCCATATCACAGTTTGTGGGAGTTGGTGGAGGGTGAGTGGGAGACGCCAGATTCGCCATTGCGCATTGGTTGGGCAGTGGCTTGACTTTATCAGCTCCCTGTGTTGGACCTGAAGTCTTTCTGGGTCCCTAAGGTGGATGCTATGGTGATGGAAGTCACCAAGAACACAGCTGTTCCTGTGGAGGGTGGGGCGGCCCTTAAGGACCCTCAGAATCATAGAATAGAGGCTGTACTGAAGCGCTTCTTTAAGATTTTGGCCTTGGCGTTTGCCTGTACAGGCAGCCATTTGTGGGGATTACGTGGAGTGGGCCTGCTTTCGTTGGGCTGAGCGCCTCCCGGATGCTCCGTCAGCATCCTCCTCGCAGTCATCTTTGGATGTCATTAACTTGGAGTTGGGCACAGCCTTTCTCACAGATGCTCTCTATGACTTGATCCGTGTGTCTGTGAAGAACCTGGTTCTGGTAGTTGCGGAAAGGCGATTTTCTGTGGCTCCGGAATTGATCGGCAGACGTGGCCTCCAAGGTTCGTTTGAGTCTGCTTTCATTCCAGGGCAGGTTGCTCTTCTCTCTCCCTCCTCCAGATTTCAACCCCTTCTTCCTCCTCAATCTCACTGTTTTTCCTCCTTTGAAGTCCACTCTATCCGCCTTTTCTCTCCTCTGCCTCTTTGAATAGCGGTCATTTATCGTCCCCCTGATAAGTCCCTTTCATCCTTTCTCAGTGACTTTGATGCCTGGCTTGCCTTCTTCCATGATCCTTCCTCCCCCTCTCTCATCCTTGGTGACTTTAATATTCCTGCTAATGATCCTTCCAACTCTTATATTTCCAAGTTACTCGCTTTAACATCCTCCTTTAATCTCCAACTATGCTCCACCTCCCCCACTCATCAAAATGGTCACTGTCTTGATCTCATCTTCTCCTCCAACTGTTCACCCTCTAGTTTCCTTGCCTCTGATCTTCCCTCCTCTGATCACCATCTTATAACTTTCACACTTAAATCTCCTCCCTCCCAGTCCCGTCCTATCTTATCTAATTTATCTAGGAATCTTCACGATATTGACCCTTCATCTCTATCCTCCCAAGTTTCAGACCTCCTCTTTACTGTGGCACCATCCACGTCTGTCAGCGAGGCTGTTTCTTCTTACAACAATACTCTATCCTCTGCCTTAGACACTCTTGCACCTTTGATGACCCGCCCTGTAAGGCGTACAAAACCCCAACCTTGGCTGACTTCTAATATCCGCTACCTACGTTCCTGTACCCGCTCCGCCGAACGCCTCTGGCGGAAATCTCGGGCCCTTGCTGATTTCTTACACTTTAAGTTCATGCTGACCTCCTTCCAATCTGCTCTTTTACGTGCCAAACAGGATTATTATATCCAACTGACCAACTCTCTTGGCTCTAATCCTCGACTTCTCTTCACCACATTGAACTCTCTCCTCAAGGTGCCCCCTCCCCCAACTCCCCCTTCATTATCTCCTCAGACCCTTGCTGAATTCTTTCACAACAAGGTTCAAAAGATAAACCTTGCTTTCTCTACCTCACCACCTCTCCCTCCACTAGTCCGTTCCCCTCTCTCTCCTTCCCCTCATTCCCTTTCCTCCTTTCCTGAAGTTACTATTGAGGAAACTACACTTCTCTTCCTCAAAATGTACCACCTGTTCCTCTGATCCCATTCCCACCCACCTTCTTAATGCCATCTCTCCTGCTCTTATTCCTTTTATCTGTCACATTCTCAACCTCTCACTTTCCACTGCGACTGTCCCTGCTGCCTTTAAACATGCTGTGGTCGAAGGCATACTTGGGATCTTACAGACTTTTTTCATTGCTACATCACAAATTAAGTAACCTGCCAGAGGGATTGCGTAGAAGTGTGTTGGTGCGCCCGCTAAGGGAGGCGTGGAGGAAACTGGTGCGGCAGCTTGGGGGAGATCCAACAGTATCAGACCAACTTACAATATGTGGGAATCGTGAGTTTATACCTGGGATGTCGAGCCGGTATTTTGTTGATTGGGAGAATCAAGGAATTATATGCTTGGGAGATCTGCTGGATGGAGATGGGCGGCCCCTACTAACTAAAGAAATACTACGTAGAGTGGGAGATTCCTGGGGTAATAGGTTTGCCATAAGACAAATACAACATTATATGGCGTCATTACCGGAATCCTCCTTGACCAGACAGGTGGGGGGTAAGTTACGAGAGTTTTTTCATTCAATGGGCGAGGGAGAAGTTACGGTCTCCTTACTCTGTAAAGCATTAACGAGATGGCAACCCCCTAAGGATTATGGACCACTGAAAAGCGCGTGGGAAAGAGAATTGGGCTTTGAATTGGGGGCATGGGACGTGCCGAGAATAGTAGCGCGCATTCCTTCTTTAGTCACGGATGCTCGTTTAAGAGAATGTGCATACCGATGCATCTATAGAGGGTATGTAGCAATGACACAATTAGCACACATGGGAGGAGGTCGTAGTCCAAATTGTACTAAATGTGGAACGAGCCCAGGTACATTTTTACATATGTTTTGGAGTTGCCCTAGAGTGAAAAGATTTTGGACTCAGGTTAGAGGCTTTTGGGAAAGGAGACTGGGTGTCAGGACCCGGGGAACAGTTGAACAATTAATTTTAGATCTGCCAGAGTCCTTTAGAGGACAGAACCGCTTTGAAGTATTGTTAATTCGCAAGATGTGTTTACTGGCGAGGAAATGCATACTACAATACTGGACGGTCAAAGACCCTCCGGCTTACTGGCACTGGAGGAATCAGTTGCATCAGCTGATTTCCTGGGAGGCTAATGAGATTAGATTCTCGCAGAAAAAGAGGATTGCATTTTTGGCCCTTTGGGACCCTTACTTACGTATTCTAAGCCCAAGAGGCCGGAGCCTACTTCTTAATGCAAAGTGAACTTCCTATTTTGATTCGATAAAGTTCTTCCAGGCTGAGTAGGGGGAGAGGGGAGGGGGGGTGGTTGGGGGGATGGGGAAAAGGGAGGGCTAGGGTGGGGAGGGAGGGGGGAAGTTATAGACGGGGGGGGGGGGGGGTTTGGGGAGGGAAGGAGGATTATGTAGTAGGTACCTTATTGTTGTTTATCTATGGAATCGTGCTTCTAGAAAGTATAGATTGTACTTGTAGACATTATGCGATTCCTCTACAAGGGGAGTATTAAGACAGAAAGTCATTGAATCTGTTATAAGAACATATCGATATATGTGATGGACGAATGAGAGATTCTGTGGGATACTTGTTCAATTGTTATATTGTTTGTCATTAATAACAATAAAATTGTTCAAACATAAACATGCTGTGGTCACACCTCTCCTTAAGAAGCCTTCACTCGACCCTACTTGTCCCTCTAATTACCGACCCATCTCCCTCCTTCCTTTTCTCTCCAAATTACTTGAGCGTGCTGTTCACCGCCGCTGCCTTGATTTTCTCTCCTCACATGCTATTCTTGACCCACTACAATCTGGTTTTCGCCCTCTCCACTCAACCGAAACTGCGCTTACTAAAGTCTCCAATGACCTATTACTGACTAAATCCAGAGGTCAATATTCCATCCTCATTCTTCTTGATCTTTCCGCTGCTTTTGACTCTATCGATCACAGCATACTTCTCGATACCCTGTCCTCACTTGGATTCCAGGGCTCTGTCCTTTCCTGGTTCTCTTCCTACCTCTCCCTCCGCACCTTTAGTGTTCACTCTGGTGGATCCTCTTCTATTTCTATCCTTCTGCCTGTCGGCGTACCTCAGGGTTCTGTTCTTGGTCCCCTCCTCTTTTCTATCTACACTTCTTTCCTTGGTTCATTAATCTTATCCCATGGCTTTTCCTACCATCTCTATGCTGATGATTCCCAAATCTACCTTTCTACCCCTGATATCTCACCTTGCATCCAAACCAAAGTTTCAGCGTGCTTGTCTGACATTGCTGTCTGGATGTCTCAACGCCACCTGAAATTAAATATGACCAAAACCGAGCTTCTCATTTTCCCCCCCAAACCCACCTCCCCGCTCCCCCCCGTTTTCTATTTCTGTTGATGGCTCTCTCATTCTCCCTGTCTCCTCAGCTCGAAACCTTGGGGTCATCTTTGACACTTCTCTCTCCTTCTCTGCTCATATCCAGCAGATTGCCAAGACCTGTCGTTTCTTTCTTTACAACATCCGTAAAATCCGCCCCTTTCTTTCCGAGCACTCTACCAAAACCCTCATCCACACCCTTGTCACCTCTCGTTTAGACTACTGCAATCTGCTTCTTGCTGGCCTCCCACTTAGTCACCTCTCCCCTCTCCAGTCGGTTCAAAACTCTGCTGCCTGTCTCGTCTTCCGCCAGGGTCGCTTTACTCATACTACCCCTCTCCTCAAGACCCTTCACTGGCTCCCTATCCGTTTTCGCATCCTGTTCAAACTTCTTCTACTAACCTATAAATGTACTCACTCTGCTGCTCCCCAGTATCTCTCCACACTCGTCCTTCCCTACACCCCTTCCGTGCACTTCGCTCCATGGATAAATCCTTCTTATCTGTTCCCTTCTCCACTACTGCCAACTCCAGACTTCGCGCCTTCTGTCTCGTTGCACCCTACGCCTGGAATAAACTTCCTGAGCCCCTACGTCTTGCCCCATCCTTGGCCACCTTTAAATCTAGACTGAAAGCCCACTTCTTTAACATTGCTTTTGACTCGTAACCACTTGTAACCACTCGCCTCCACCTACCCTCCTCTCTTCCTTCCCGTTCACATTAATTGATTTGATTTGCTTACTTTATTTATTTTTTGTCTATTAGATTGTAAGCTCTTTGAGCAGGGACTGTCTTTCTTCTATGTTTGTGCAGTGCTGCGTACGCCTTGTAGCGCTATAGAAATGCTAAATAGTAGTAGTAGTAGTAGAGCTGGAGAAGCTGGTGAAGAGCTTCAGTGAAACCAAGGTTTCTTGGCTCCCAGAGGACCGGTCCCCGCTCAGCTCCCCATTCGGTGGGTTGGGGACACCTGAGGGAGCTGTGCAGGTATCGATCAGATTGAGGGGCCGGTTCCCAGCATAGTCGTTACTGGAGTAGAGGTCAGCCTTTTCAGTCCTTTCCTTCCTTTCTGGGCAGCAGGCGGGGGAGGTTGTGATGGTGCCTCCGGAAGTGCTGGAGGTTCCAGAGCTTCACAGTGAGGGTGCGAGGGCCCAGCCTGGCATCAGACCAGGGGTGCTGCACATTATTAAGGACAGCTATGCACTGGAATTTCGTCGTCGTCTTCCAGATGTGGTTCCTCATCTCTCCTTGCAAGTCTCCTGTTAAGATGGCAGCTGTCCGGCAGACCCTGGAGAGGCTTTTGATCCTGGCAGCAGTGATTCTGGTCCCTCCAGAAGAAGGAATTTCTGGGAGGGGGTGAACAAACATGTGGACAAAGGGAAGCCGGTGGATATTGTGAATCTAGATTTTCAGAAGGCGTTTGACAAAGTGCCTCATGAAAGACTCCAAAGGAAACTGGAGAGTCATGGGATTGGAGGCAGTGTATTATTATGGATTAAAAGCTGGTTAAAAGATAGGAAGCAGAGAGTAGAGTTGAATGGTCATTATTCTCGATGCAGAAGGGTAGTTAGTGGGGTCCCTCAGGGGTCTGTGTTGGGACCGCTGCTTTTTAACATATTTATAAATGACCTTGAGATGGGAGTAACTAGTGAGGCAATTAAATTTGCAGATGACACAAAGTTATCCAGGGTCATCTCATCGCAGGAGGAGTGTGAAAGATTGCAAGAAGACCTCATGAGACTGTAGGATTGGGCGTCCAAATGGCAGATGAAGTTCAGTGTTGACAAGTGCAAAGTGATGCATGTGGGAAGGAGGAACCCTAATTACAGCTATGTCATGCAAGGTTCCGCTTTAGGAGTTACAGACCAAGAAAGGGGTCTGGGAGTCATCGTGGATAGGGCGTTGAAATCTTCAGAATGTGCTGCGGTGGCTAAGAAGGCGAACAGAATGTTGAGTATTATTAGAAAAGGGATGGGAAACAAGCATGAGGATGTTATAATGCCGTTATATCGCTCCATGGTGCGACCGCACCTGGAGTATTGTGTTCAGTTCTGGTCGCCTCATCTCAATAAAGATATAAAGGAATTGGAGAAGGTGCAGAGAAAGGCGACAAAATGATAAAAGGAAGGAGAGGTTAAGACGGCTAGGACTCTTTAGCCTGGAGAAAAGGTGGCTGAGGGGCGATATGATAGAGGTCTAAAAATAATGAGTGGGTAGAGCGGACAGATGTGAAGCGTTTGTTTACACTTTCTAACAATAATAGAACCAGGGGACACAAGATGAAATTAGAATGTGGTAGGTTTAAAACAAATCGGAGAAAGTTTTTCTTTACTCAGCGCGTAGTTAGACTCTGGAACTCATTGCCAGAGAAGGTAATGACGGCAGCTGGCCTTGCTGAGTTTAAAGGGGGTCTGGACAGATTCCTGAAGGAAAAGTCCATTGATCATTATTACATTTTGGGTTTTTGCCAGGTTCTTGGGGCCTGGATTGGCCGCTGTCTCAGACAGAGTACTGGGCTTGATGGACCTTTGGTTTTTTCCCAGCGTGGCAGTGCTTATGTACTTATGAGGTATTCCATTTATTTTGTGGTGCCCAAAAAGGAGGATTCCTGGCATCCTATCCTGGATCTCAAGGGAGTGAATTAGGCCTTGAACATTTCTCCCTTTCGCATGGAGACCCTACGTTCAGTGATAGTAGCAGTGCAGCCGGGAGAGTTTCTGACCTCCCTAGATCTGTCAGAAGTGTACCTTCATTTTCCAGTTCTTCGGGATCATGAGCTTTTTCTCCGGTTTGCAATCTTGGGGGAATGACCAGTTTCGGGCAGTGCCCTTCAGCTTGGCTACTGCACCCATGGACCTTCTCCAAGGTGGTGGTAGCAGCTCACCTCAGGCAGGAGGGCATTCTGGTGAACCCCTACTTGGATGACTGGCTGATAAGAGCAAAGGCCATCGAGGAGAGCAGCACAGCAATGGCTCTGATGGTCCAATTGCTTCAACATCTGGGTTGATTATCAGTGTGGCCAAGTGTTCTCTTTACCCCAGTCAGTTGTTGGAATATCTGGGGGTTCATTTTGATATGCGGGATGGCATGGTGTACTTCCCGGAAGCACGGATCCAGAAGATTCAGTCGCAGATTCGTCGGCTTCTCGTAGTCAAGGATCTGTCTGCTTGGGTGATTCCCCAGGTCCTTGGTTCCATGGCGGCGGCAATCGAAATGGTTCCATGGGTGAGGGCTCACATGAGGCCTTTTCAGTCTGCTCTTTTGATGCGTTGGTCCCCTCAGTTGGATGCACTGTTGTGCAGGGTGCGGCTTTGCAGGGCAGTTCGCCTGAGGCTTCAGTGGTGGCTGGATCGGCAGCATCTGAGTTGGGGTATGCCTCTGGACCTTCTGGACTGGGTGCTGGTGACTATGGACGCCAGTCTCTCCTGATAGGGAGCCCATTGTCAGGGTCGTGGCCCAGGGCTGCTGGTCGGAAGAGGAGTCCCGCTGGTTGATCAACTGTATGGAGACTTGGGCGATATGTCTCACTCTGGCCTTTGAACGGTTGATTCATCTCTGTAATGTTCGCATGCTCTCAGACAGTGTGACCGCGGTAGCTTTTGTCAATCACCAGGGAGGTACCAAGAGCTCTCTGTTGCCTTGAGAAGCAGCCCTGATCATGGCTTGGCGGAGCAGATCTACGGTTGCAGTCGGCGACGCATGTGGCAGACTCCGCCAGTCTGGTGGAAGATTCTCAGTTGCCATCATCTGGATCTGGGGTAGTGGAGTTTGGCTTCCTTCACATTTCAACTCATTGTCGACAGGTGGGGTCTTCCAATCATGGATCTCATGGCCACAGCCAAAATAAAAGGCCCCAAGGTTCTTTGGTCGTCGAAAGGAACTGTTGTCAGAGGGACTGGATGCGTTGGCTCAGCTCTGGCCGTCTCAGGGTTTGCTATTTGTGTTCCCTCCATGGCCGCTCATTGGTCGAGTTCTGCAGCAAATTCAGGGTCAGTAGTAGTTCTGGTGGCACCGAAACTGGCCGCGCCAGCAAGTGGTATGCCGATCAGGTTCAGTTGCAGGTGTGCAATCAGACTCATTTTCCCTCAGAGGGCGGGTGCTGCAGAAGGGTCCCATTCTCATGCCCAGTGTGCCTCGGTTCTCATGTACGGTTTGGCTGTTGAGCAGGTGAGATGGTTGAAGAAGGGGTATTCCTCTGGGGTGATTCGTACCTTCTTGAGTTCTGGGAAGCATTCCATTTCTTTTACCTACGTATGAGTTTGGCGTATTTATGAGACTTGCTGTGAAGTGTGAGAGGTGATTCCTCTGCGGGCTTCGCTTGGAAACATTTTGGAATTCCTTCAGTGTGGATTGGAGAAAGGGTTGTCGTTGTCTTCCCTTCAGGTACAACTGAGAGCTCTGACTTGTTTTGGGGGCCCGATTCAAGGTAAGTCTTTGGCTTTCTATCTGGATGTTTTCCGGTTTTCTCAGGGGGGGGTGGGGGTCAAATGGTTGAGACCACAGATTTGGCCGGTTGTTCCTCCTTGAGATTTAAATTTGGTGCTGTCGGCTTTAGTTAAGGCCTCTTTTGAGCCTCTTCAGCACGCCTCCCTCAAGGATCTTTCTCTTAAGATGGTGTTTTTGGTGGCCATCACGTTGGCGCAGTGTATTTTGGAGTTGCAGGTTCTGTCGTGTTGGGAGCCTTTTCTGGTTTTCTGTAAAGAGAAGGTGTCTTTGCGGCCGTTCCGTCCTTTTTGCCCAAGGTAATTTCTCCTTTTCATGTTAATCAGTCTATTTTTTGTCATCCTTTTCACAGGAGGAGTTTCCTTCTTCTATACAGGCTTGATGTCCGTAGGGCGTTGGAAGTGTTATGTTCACCGGATGGCGGAGTTTAGTATGTCGGATCATCTTTTGTTTTGTTTGGCGGTCCATGGAAAGGGGAGGCGGCATCAAAGGCCTCCATCGCTCACTGGATTAAGGAGGCTGTGACGTCCGCTTATCTATTGCATGGTAAGGATTCGCCTGCCATGTTGCGGGCGCATTTTATGCTAGTTTAGGTCTCCTCTTGGGCAGAGTATTCTCTTATTCCTCCGCAGGACATTTGCTGTGCAGCAACTTGGTCCTCTCGTCATTCCTTTGTCAGGCATTACTGTTTGGATGTTCAGTCCCTGCAGGACACTTCTTTTGGGGCTTCTGTGTTGGTCTGGGGAATTTCCCACCCTCGGTGAGTACTGCTTTGGTAATTCCCACTTGTCAGGAATGGTCCTTATCAGACGATAAGGAAGGAGAAATTAGATCTTACTGCTAATTTGCTTTCCTTGAGTCTCTCCAGACCATTCCTGAACCTCGCCTGGAAGGAGTGTATCACCTTGATGGGATGGTGTGGTTCCTGATGCTTCTGGGGCTGCAAGTGGCTACTGAGATGTCACAGTCTCATTTGGTTGGATGTCTGGTGCTCTGCCTTCCGGGGGTTCCTGAAGGGAGTTTAGTTATATTATGTTTTCTGTTTCTTGGTTTTTGTGATTCTTCTATGGTGCTTGGCTATTCGAAATACTGAGCAGGTCAGGGTTGCACAGCCCCCTTATACAGGTGTCACTACTCAATAATTCTCAGCCTCCCTCTGCTGGTAGGAGTGCATATTACCCACTCAGGAATGGTCTGGAGAGACTCAAGGAAAGCAAATTAGCAGGTAAGATCTAATTTCTTTGTATTTGGCATATATACATTTATATAATAATAAATTCTCTGGAGATAAACAGGGGAATGCAGCTATACTTGGTGGTGAAGTTTCCAATTAAGCCTGCCTACTGGTGCCGTCCCTTGGCTAAGAAACCTTCTGAGGCTTTATTGAGCATGTACAAGGATTCCCATACCTAAAGCAGCTCCCTGTCTCCTGTTTTTTTTCTCCCACTACTGAGCAGTTAACGTCTCTTTCCCTCTCCTAATTTTGTCAGTGGGTCCCTCTTTAAAAAAAAAAATTAAAAAGTTGGGGGAGGGGGGAGCGGACACATTGAAAATGACCTTTGTTACCCCTACAGCTTACCACAAATAAAGGAAACTTTTTTTTTTTCTTCTGTCCATGACAAGACAGTGACAATGCTTCAAGGTGTGTTGCTTCTCACTCCTCCCAGGGCCCAACTTCAGCCACTGCTAGGGAGGTAAGTGCAGGAGCATATAAGGCTTTAGCTCCTACCACCTTCCTGCACCATGCCATGGTGTCAGCAGCAGGGAGCTCTTCACAGGGGGAACCAGGTCACAAGACTTCAGACTGCTGTTCTACCCTTGCATCATCGAACATTTCAGCTTCTTCGAATGCTGCTCCTCACCCGCAGGCTGTGCACCACACGGCTTGGCCGTTGAAGCAGCAAAAATCTCAAAGCAAACTGATGAAAGAGGATTGCTGCCTTCGGCTCCCTCCCTGCCAACTTCTGCCACTAAGACTCTGGACTGTAAGGTAACAAAGAAGACGAAGCATGTAGAAAGCAAACATGCTGACCCTTTTCCTCACCAAGCTAATAAGGTCACTAAAGAGGTCCCTTTCACCCTCTCCCCCAGGGGCTCCTCCTGCCAAATCAGGATGTTCTTCATTTGTGCCATACCAAACACGGAGGTTTTCCACTTGGAAGCCCAAAACCAAGCTGCTTCCTTTCTGCAGATTCTACAGCGCTTCATACAGGATAGTGCAGCCCTATTACAACAACCGCAGATGCCAATTTCTGTCTGCTTCCAACCCTCACCACATTTGCTCCATGCTTAGTTATCTCCTGAAAGTAACCAACAAAGGAACCAGGCTACATAGGAGATGTCTTTGAATCTGCAACTTTTAACTGTGAACCAGTGCTCGGATTCCTGGTACCAACTTCTAGACTACCACCACACTCCAGTGGATCAGAATCAACTCACCACTATGCAGGGAATTCTGTCCTTCTGTGTACTCCTGTCTAGAATACCAGCTGCAATCAGTTTACTCGGATCATGAAGAGGACCCCACAATAAATACAAATCAAACAATGGCTTCTTAGGCACCATTCAGTCTTTGGCACCACTCATAACCAAGATTCCTTCAGAAAATTACCACATTACTAGTGTTTAATGCTAACCCTCAGGAGGGATTTCCTAACTACTCTCAAGTCCTGTGCAGTGCCTACCAAGGAGACCCTTGCATTTCCAGTCCATCAGGTATTACAGGATTTGCAACTCACCAACTGGCAAACCCCTTATTATATTGCTTCTACTTCAAAACGGCTTGAACTCGAGTACAAGGTCCAAAAATCCCAGAGCATAACCTGCTACAACTTCCACATCATTCTGTGGTCTTAGAATCTGCTATCAAAACTCAGTTCCACGTCCCCCAGGGAAGTCTAGATTATTGGATTCTATTGGGAGAAGTGTGTATCGAGGGGCCATGCTTACCTTTAAGACAAGCTCACCAGCTTCAAATTGGAGGATGCTACAGTCTCTACAGCCCAAGACTGTGCGGATATCTCTGTCACAAGCTAAGGAAGGTGAGCCCTTGGGCCGCAGCCGAGTTTATTCTGCCTAACTATCTCGGAGGCTAGGTGGGCCCCGACTGGCAGCAGGCAAGTCACACCCAGGCTAGGATCAGGGTTGGCAAAGTCTTGAATTCAGGGGAATAGGGAGAACTGTAATGGAGGCCAACAGCAGGTGAGTTGGTCTGGATACCAACAGTGGTACTGAAGAGGCTCAAAGTCCAAACAATCCCAGAGTACAGGTCAGGCTGTGATCAAAGTGCAATCAGGCAAGCAGGAGTCAGGGTAGGCGGCAGTCCAGAGGAATTGGGGAGAGAAAGCAGGGACTGAGTCGAGAAGCCAGTCTGAAGAAAGGAGTTGGCTAGAGACATTCAGGACCAAGGGTAGGCAGGTGGGAGAGACAGACTGGTGCAAGCAGGCAGGCTTTAACTCGCATCAGGAAAAAGCCAGGAGACCTGTTCAAAGGCAAAGCATGAAAATGCCACCAGAGTCTCAGTACCCTGAAGTCATTGGTCCATTTCCCACTTTGTTTTTCTGTTATCTTGGTTACAATATTCACTAGCTCTAGGGCTTTTCCCTACTAGTTTGGGTGATGATATAATTACTCCTATACTGAAGAATAAAAGAGAATCTAGCTATTCTGTTTCAAATTATAGGCTTATGGCATCAATACCCCTGTTTACTAAGTTGATGATGGGGTTGGTTACACTTCAACTAACAGAGTACTTAGAAACTTGTAATATACTTCATGCTTCTCAGTCAGATTTTTGTTCTGCATATAGTACTGAAACTGTATTAGGATGTGTGGTAGACACTGTCAGGTGAGCACAGTACTTCAGTTTGATCTTTCAAGTGCCTTTGACCTGATAGACAGTTTAATTCCACTACATATCCTAAAAAGAAGGGGATTTCAGGACGGGTTCTTACCTGGTTCCACAGCTTTCTAGTTCAAAGATCATATAAAGTTAAAATGAATAATACATTTTAAGACTCCTGGCAAAATCCACGTGGAGTCCCACAAATCACTTTTGTCTCCAGCATTGTTTAATGTAGTTTTACATTCATTGGGATTAGAACTAGAGAGATGGATTTCTAAATTACATTTATACAGACAACATTACTGTTCTAATTCCTCTGCATTCTTTGTTGCATGCAGAGACATCTGTTATCCAAAGATGTATTACATTAATTGAAAAATGAATGCTAAAATTTAAGTTAAAATTAAATATTGAGAAAACAAAGTTTCTTTTAATCAAGAATAAACCTGATCCCAACTTGGCTTCCTTCACAATTGACTGTAATTGAGATTTTGGGAATACTCTTAGATCAAAATGTATCAATGGATCCTCAGATTAGTTGTCTGATTAGAAAAACTGTCTGCTTAATAAGAGTTTGTCATTTGTGTAAATTTTTTACATTGGATCAATTAAGATTAACACAAGCAGTATTGCTTTTATAATTGGACTACTGCAATACTGCAGACAGCTCTGGTACCCTAAGTTACTAACTCTTCTAGTAGACACTCCATCCCTCTAGGACATCATTCAGTGCTGCTAACACAACACTAGGGCCATCTGCTACACACAAATCTATCCAGCTTATCTCTCACAGCATGAAAATTGAGTGAAGCCTCATAGATGCCCGCCCTTTCTTCTAAGAAATAAAATCAGTCCTCCTAGCAGTGCAAAGACCCAGTACTAGAATTGGTGTAAATGGACTCTCCTCACTCACTGGTCTACAGCAAAACCCAATCTCTTGTCCGCTTCAGCACTGGCTTTCCTATCTCCTTCATCTTTGGTCACATACCCTACCCTTCACTCAGTTCTCACACAACAAAGTAATTATCTGCACTCACCCTAGATTTTTGCAAGTTGTTTCCAGCTTCCACGTGATTCAATCCATTGTCTTTCTGGCCACCTTCCCGGCTGTGCATTCTCCATCAGCAGAAGTATTTCTTTACACTCTAGACTGCCAATGTGCATTGCTGTATTATCTAAAAAAAGACTGAATTGATTTGCAAATCTAACCAGCTTTTTGTTACATTTTAACCCTAACAACCCTCGCCTTCCAGTCTCCAGATGGACCATATCCCTTTGGGTAGCAGACTGCATTCAATTCTATTACAGGGAGATGGGCCTTCCAGTACCAGGTTGAGTACAGCGCACAGATTCAGAGCTACTACTTCCAACAGTTGCTCATCTAAGAACACACTCTTCTTGACATTTGCAAAGCAGCAACTGTTGATTTCAGCCAGCCCTGTTGAATCTAAGTCTCATTATTGAGTCTTAAAATGAGAGTGAAGTAGTCACCACAAAGTTTCTACAATAAATCTATGCCACAATTCAAAGGAAATTCCAGAGGAGATGAGAAAATAAAACATTTCTAAATCTCTGGGATTCCACTGAACCACAGTGAGCCATAATCTCAAAATGGAAAAGATTTGGAACAGTGGTGAATCTTTTCAGGAGTGGCCAGCCTGCCAAATTACTGCAAGGTATAGTGGCATAGGCGGTCGGTAGCCCAACTGTTTGGGGAGGCTAAAGGGGGCATGGTTAGGGGGTGGAGCCAGGGGCGGAGCTTATATCCATAATTGTCTGATAACACACAGAAAAAATAAATAAAAATAAAATAATCACAATTAATACCTTTTATTAAATTTAGATATTAGATATGTATCATATGTCAAAGAATAAAGTGGTTGATCAAAGCATATTCTAAGCACAATCGCTCAACTGCAAAACACTATGCACAACTTTGTGCAAAAACACACTCAGAACCTTACTGTACCATAAATATTACACTGGGCAGAACCTAATACACCAATATACCACCCATACGGAAAATGCAGACTGTCAACAATATGAAACAAGGGATCATATAATCACAGTTCTCATGTAGAGCCACAAAACACCCTAATTCATGTTTAATGTGGGATAAAATGCCATAAATAAGTAAATAAATATAAACTTTTAATGTTGAGCACCTGATTCTCAAAGTGGACATATTCCAAACACTATAATGAAAATAAAATTATCTTTTCTACCTTTGTTGTCTGGTGACTTTGTTTTTCTGATCATGCTGGCCCAGTATGATTCTGCTGCTATCTGTCCTCAGTGCAGTTCAGGAAGTCATCCTCGTTAAATATCTCCCTGGCAACCCAGGACACCTCCAGCCAACCCCCCCACCCTCTCTCAGCAGTAAGGTAAACAAACCATAAACCAATTTCTACAACTGGACAAGGCTAGAGGGCTTTCACTGCAGCTCCTGCTGTGAGGATGGAGGTAAATCAACAATTTAAACCCCTCAGAGCACAGCAGGGGAGGCTTAGCCTGTCCAAGCCTCTTATACCTGGCGCCTATGTGTAGTGGCAACTCATCCGGGAACTAACAAAACATCCTAGAAGACCATCCAAAGAACTGTAGGCCTTTCTAGCCTCTGCTAAGTTCAGTGTTTATGACTTCACAATAAGAAAGAGACTGGGCAAAAATGGGATTCGTGGGAGAGGAGCAAGGTGGAATCACTTGCTCACCAAAAGCAACATCAGTGCTCATCTCGCTTTTGCAAAAACACACCTGGATGGTCCCCAATCCTTTTGTGATAATATTTTATGGACAGACAAGTCAAAAGTGGAACTCTTTGGACAATACAGGTCCCATTATGTCTAGCGTAAAGCAAATACAGCATTCTGCAGTAAGAACATTGTCACATAACGCCTTAACATTATGCCTAGCACCCACCTGGGGTTAACCCTGTGGCCGTCTGGAGGGTCTGGCCCAGCACTGCCCAGGCCCACCTGCACCTGTACATGTGCCCCTACACTGGCATATCCTCCACCTGCCTGCTGGGTCCCACTTGCCTCTGGATACGTTTTTTTCACCCGCATGTTTTTTCTGTGGTGGTTTCTGGAGGCACTGGAACTACAATCCTAGGTGTCCCACAGTTCCTAGAAAACACCCACAGACTGAGAACACAAACTGCCAGGATTCTTAGTCCAGGACAACAAAGCTAACAAACTAATAGGTTTATTATTAAAAAAAAAATAGAACAGTGAATGATAGAAGTTTAAACAACAAACAGAAAAAGGTAAAATAAAAAGGATTTGATGTTATATCTAGCTGAACACTTTTTACTATCTAAGTAGTACCTGGGGAGGTCAGGAAAAAGAAACTGCTCACAGGAATTGAACATGGTCTCAGCGCAAAGGTCTACTTCCTCCACACTCCCAACTGAGACTGAGGAGTTCTAGCACATTTTGGTCTAGGTTTTTGGCTTTAGGGCCAATCAGGGCACAGAGCATTAGCACTGAGGATGTTTGACCAGTGACACTGCAGGTTACTTTTCCCTTTTGGGGAATGTAGCTAAAAAGAAAACGGACCTCTTTTACAGCTATAATGCAGAGGTCAAACACCACCTGGTAGCCAACCAAGGGAAATACCCTGAAGGGAAAAAGTGTCATAGGGCAGCAATAGAAATCACAAAACATGGGAGCCCCCTGTTCAGCCACAAACATCATACCAACAGTCCAAATGCAACGGTGGTAGTGTGATGGTGTAGGGATGCTTTGCCTCCTCAGAATCTAGAAAACTTTACATTATTGAAGGAACCATGAAATCTGCACTGAACCAGAAAATTCTTAAGGAGAATATTCGGTAATCTGTCCATGAGCTGAAGTTGAAGCGTAAGTGGGTTATGCAAAAGACAATGATCCAAAACACAAAAGCAAGTCCACATTTGAATGGTTGAGGAGAAACAAAATTAAAGCTTTGGATTAGCCTAGTCAATAGGGAACACAATAGAGATGCTGTGTCAGGGCCTGAAATGAGCAGTTCATGGACGAAATAACGGTGATTTGAACGATTCATATCAAATTTAATGAAGTGTTGTGGCTGCAGTTATTGCTTCTAAAGGTGGTGATATGGACGTTGGATAACTTAGTTCCTTAAGGAAATGATGTAATAATTTAAAAACTGTTGTGTTTACTAGGTTCCCTTTGTCTAAATATCAGAAACCATTCAGTATGACATAAATGTAATAATAGGGGAAATCTTTTGCACATCACTATGTGTAATGATATCTGTTCAGTGGAAAAATGCTCCTCCCCACCCCCACCCCCACCCCCCCAATCTCTGCTCTATGGCTTACGGTTTACCGTATGGTATATTCATGAGAGAGGTATGTGCCTTATGTGAAAAATCGGTCATCTTTTTATTAAACCAACAAAAAAAAGTGGGCATCCTTTCTTATATATGTGACAGTAAAGGAACTGGGTATCAATGCTTAAAGCAATGAGCAAATACATGGGTGACCACTGTGCAGCCCACCTGACCTTGAGATGTGGCCCACTTGAGATTTTTAGCCAAAATTGTTTTAGCTAATTATCTAGCATATATTGAAAAATTGCTGAGCGTTCGGTGGATAATTAAGAGATAGTTTCAAGAGACAGATTTTGATGAGAGTGAATCATGCAATAAGAGTCTAATAAAACTCCTGCGGTCCTCACATTTAAGTATTTCTGATCATGTGGCACATTGTTGGAAAAACTGTAGACACCTCTGATCTGATATTTAGGATTTGAGGAACTTTCATTTGCCACGGTGGTTACGGCCTATTGACAGTGCACACTAAGAGGATAATTTTATTAACACTTTGTGTATGTAGAAGGGCTTTTATAAAAGGATCCTGTGATTACATGTGTAAAAGTATGTGCATTGACAAAACATGTACTTTTCATGCTGCGCACATGTAGACGTGTACTGGGGTGGAGTGCAGATGAACTTAGAAAGTATGCACATCCTTTATATCATACATGTGTACTTTACCTGCTAACATTTATGCCTGTTTCTGTATAGGTGTAAATGTCTGCACTTTCAGTGTAGCTGAGATCTCTTCCATTTCAACCCTTTTATTTCATAAAGACACATGGGTGTCTATTCCTTTATAAAATAGGCACCCTTTTATCTACCCAAACCTAAGCAAACTCTATAAAATTACTCTCAAGTTCCTATAGTAGTGAGTCACTGTATTTTTAGAAAATGTTTTGATAATCAAGTCATATTTAAGACTGTCTTTACCACAAGTGTCTTTAGTGCTTTTACGAGGGCATGCATATTCTAATTTTTAAAGGCCTTTTATGATTATGAAGAAAGTGTGTTTTAAGCTTGTAAAATGCATTGGATATTTTCCTGCATTGATTATGTTCTGAAGTGTATTTCTCCTATTTGGCCAGCAGATGGTGTTTCTTGCTGTAAAGCTGTTACTGAGAACTGAGTGTTTTGTCTTTAGTTTAACACAAACAGGAAGCAAGAAGCAGTATATATTTGAAATCTTGTTGACTGGGCTCTGTTTGGCCCAGGAACTCCTCTCATTTGGACTTTACTGGTTTTGAATTCGGTCTTAGCCCAGGAGAAAAGAAAGACAGATCCCTTGGCTAAGTCTCGGTAAATTATATGTCCTGATCTTCCCAAGTACTGTTTAGGCAGTGTACATATATTTAGTTAATGTTATAATTGATCCATATTTCAGTTACCTGTTATTGTTTGCAGTTTGCACTATTTTGTTCCACTGTTCAGTATTTCTAAGAGAATAAATATAATTGTTTGTTCACCCTGTTTGTCTGGACTGATAAAGAATCCTGGTGGTTTGTGTATTGGGTCTGTGGGTGCTTTCTGGGAACTGTGGCACCACTGGGAGTATGGCCCCAGTAGCCTAGAAATCAATGGCGATAACTTGAGAGTGGGAGACTCACCCAGAGGCAGTTGTGTCCCAGTTATTGGGAGGAGGGTGCTAGTGTAGAGCACAAGCAGCAGGTGCAGGTAGACCTGAGCTGTGCTAGGAATGCACCCTCTAAGTGGCCGCGGGGTAACCCCAGGTGGGTGGCTAGATGTTTCTTGACGGACGTCCTTTTTTGGTGGCAGTGTGGTGGGATTGTCAGGCTCAGTGTGTGGCATGAGGGTCACCACCCACTGAGTGGTTCAGAGGCTTTTTTTTTTTTTTATCTGTAACCTCCAGACACAGAGCACAGTGAACAAGTGCAACAGTAACAGGGTCCATTTCCTGTTTTTTTTTTTGGTAGTTATTAGGAGATTAGCAGTGTGCTGATGGTGACTGGCAGTGGCCAGCAAGCACTGGAGATGCCTGTCCTAACACAAGAGCAACCAGATGACCTCAGTGGGGAGAAGCTGCAGGACTGGCCTGGTCAGAGTTCTCCTGTGGGGAGAGTGGACCCCTTAAGAGCAGAGGCTGTTGAATTGGCAGGGCCAAATGCCACACCAACTGAGATCCGGCAGATCTACATTCTAGAGCAATAGCGGTGAGAGGAGCAGAAGACTGGCTGTGGCAAGAGGAACGGGAAGAGTGACAGCGGCTAGACAGCTGCAGCGAGAGAAAGGGGAAGAGTGACAGCAACATGAAGAGTGTGAAATCTAGCGGCAGTGTGAGGAGCGTGAGCGGGAATTCCAGCTGCAGAAAATGAAGCTGGAGATGGAAATGGCTCATATCTAAAGCTCCAACCCAACCCCTGCGCCATGGCCAGAGACAGGATCCACGGCCTAGATTGGGCTGAACTTGTTTCCGCAGTTTGATGATATCAGAGGTGACATAGATGGCTATTTAACTTCCTTGAAAAAATTTGCTGCCTCCATGAAATTCCTCAGAAAGACTGGGTGCGCTATCTGGGAGAAAAGCTCACTGGTAGAGCGCTTGAGATGTTTCAAGGACTGTCCATGGAGACATGCTCCCAATTTGAGAAGGTGTGCAAAGCTTTGTTGAACCATTATGCTATTATCCCCAAGATCAATAGACTAAAGTTACGGACTTTGCAAAAGGGGGTGGATGATGTGATTCAGCTAAGATACCAGCATCAGTGGTGGCTCAGTGGAGCTGAAATTAAAACCCTAGAGGACTGCTAAAACTTGATGGTCCTGGAACGGTTTCTTCAGTGTTGTCGTCCAGAGGTGAGGAAGCATGTTCAAGATCACCAGCCCATACTCCAGAGAAAGCGGCTGAGTTGGTTGACATCTTTATGGCTGGCCGTCCCCGGTTAGCGAAGATAAGCTGTTCTTGTCCGCAGCAGCTGGGATCTAAGGACAGCCAGGGCCATAACCCAAATATTCCTGCAACCTCAGAGAGTGTCATCAAACCATCCAGTGTTCCCCCAAATCTAAAGACTTCATGCATGAACGTCCTTGTTACCAGTGTGGGGGCGCACAGGACATTTCAAAGCGGATTGCCCAGATAATCCCAAGTCTGCACTAATGCTTTCCAGTTCCTGCACCAAGGCTGGCGAGTGTTGTGGATAGCTCCAGTCCCACGAAGGAGGCCCACACAGTTGCCGCAGCACAAAAAGTTACTGGCCATTCATCAAGCAAGGAAGCAGATGGATTTCCACAGCACTCCAGTAACTGTGAACCAGACTCAGGTGACTGGGCTTGTGGACATTGTCTCTAGCATGACTTTGTTACGACCAGAGCTAGTGCTGGAAGATGCTATTCTACCAGGGTGCACTGCAGAGGTAGTGCTAGTCAATGGATCCAGAGAGACTGTATTTTCTCGAGTATTCCTGGATTGGGGTACCAAGCCTGGATACAGAGAAGTAGGCATAATGAAAAACAAGCCAGTGCCAATGCTGTGTGTGACCAACGTGTCCATTGAACATTACTTTTGATAGCGGAGTCAGCAGTATCCTTCCAGATATGGATACTGATATAGGACAGAGACATGCTTTTCAGGAAGCACAGCGCTCTGACCCTGACCTGGAAGCCCTGAGGCAGAGGGCTGGTCAGCCAACCAATGAGACTGGTAAAGATCGTATCCTACGGAAAGGGGGCTGCTTGTACAGAGAGACTGATCCTGCTGATCCTAATAGGCCCTGGATAGCAGGCAAGCAGCTTATAGTGCCCAGGTCATACAGGGAACAACTTCTACAGATTGCACACGACATTCCACTAGCAGCACACCAGACTGACCTAGAACATCTATTGGCCAGGAGTATCTCGAGCCGTAGTTGACTATTGTCGAACCTGTGATGCGTGCCAAAGAGCGAGTAAGGTCCAAGATTACCCCAGAGCCTCCATAAAACCTTTACCCATTATTAGTTAGCCCTTTGATAGAATAACTGTGGATATAGTGGGGCCTCTAGCTGTCCCTAGCCGGAAAAGATACATATTGACAGTGGTGGACTTTGCTACCAGATATCTTGAAGCGGTAGCCTTATCCTTCATAGAATCAGAGAAAGTTGCTAATGCCCTGCTAGAAATATTTCTTCAGTAGCATATCCACGAGAAATTCTCTCAGACCAATAGACACAGTTTGTCTGAGCTGATCCAAAATCTGTGGGCACACTGTGGAGTGAAATTTGTATGTGCTGCACCATATCACCCTGAAACTAATGGGTTGGTGGAGAGGTTTAACGGTACATTAAAGCACGTTAAAGACTTTCTTAGAAACAGGAGACAGAGACTGGGAAAAATACTTACCCTACCTACTGTTGGTACACAGAGAAGTACATCAGGAGTCTACAGGGTTCACCCCATTTGATTTACTTTATGGTCAGAGGATGGGAGGGGAATGTTGATACTTTGACACCCCTGTAATTGAATATGTAGTTAATAGTTCCATGTATGTTACCATGTATGCATGCAACTTCACGCAATACCATTTGTAATTCTGTAACCCAGAAATGGCAACCACCATTACGGCAAATGTAAGCTACATTGAGCCTGCAAATTGGTGGGAAAATGCGGGATACAAATGCTACAAATAAATAAATAAATAAATATGCGGCAGAGATTAGAAGAATTTGTGAGCTTTGTCAGAGATAACTTGCAGGCAGCTCAGACTAAGCAAAAGACTTGGTATGATCGTAAAGCCCGAAACAGTTTTATGAGGGCCAACAGGTACTTGTTTTAGTCCCAGTTTGTCAGAATAAACTTCAAGCTAGCTGGGCTTGACCTTACAATGTCATAAGTTGCCTGAATGATACAAGCTATGTTGTCTCTGAAGACAGAAAGCAGTGTACTTTTCATGTAAATATGTTAAAGGCCTATGCAGACCGCACAGCTATGGTGCTAGCTGTATGCAGCCTACCAGAAGAGTGTCAGGATACTGAGCCCATACATGTCTTCTTAGTGGAGACATTACCAGAGGGATCTAACACTGAAGAGACTCTTTAAACATACAGACTGTAAAAACACTTTCGGTCAAAAGGGAGAACTACAAGGACAACAGGAAACATGTATGAGAGAGAGACATTTTACATGCTATAAGTATGAGAGAGATTTCAGTACGATAAAGGAGCTAATGCAAAACCTGAAAGAGAAGAAACTGGACTATGTAAAAGTATAGAATATGGGAAAAGCTGTAACAATAAAGTAAACATTACAGAACATCAGAAAAACACTGCTAGAATATCTTCATGTCCTGTTTATAACAGTACATAAGCACCGCCATACTGGGAAAAGACCAAGGGTCCATCAAGCCCAGCATCCTGTCTCCGACAGTGGCCAATCCAGGCTTCAAGAACCTGGCAACCTCCCCCCCCCCCCAAAAAAAAAAAAATAATAATGTTCAATGGACTTTTCCCTCAGGAATCTGTCCAAACCCCCTTTAAATTCCGTAAGGCCAGCTGCTGTCACTACATTCTCCGGCAACGAGTTCCAGACTCTAACTACACGCTGAGTAAAGAAAAACTTTCTCCTATTTGTTTTAAATCTACCATATTCTAGCTTCATCTTGTGTCCCCTGGTTTTGTTGTTGTTTGAAAGTGTAAACAAACGCTTCACATCTGTCCGCTCTACTCCGCTCATTATCTTGTAGACTTCTATCATATCACCCCTCAGCCGCCTTTTCTCCAAGCTGAAGAGCCCTAACCTTCTCAACCTTTCCTCATAGGGAAGTCGTTCCATTCCCTTTATCATTTTTGTCGCCCTTCTCAGCACCTTTTCTAATTCCTTTATATCTTTTTTGAGATGCGGCGACCAGAATTGGACACAATACTCTGTGTTTGTTTTCCATCCCTTTCCTAATAATACTCAACATTCTGTGTGCTTTCTTAGCCGCTGCAGCACACTGAGCAGAAGTTTTTAACGTCTTATCAACGATGACTCCCAGATCCCTTTCTAGGTCCGTAACTTCTAACGTGGAACTTTGCATGACATAGCTGTAATTTGGGTTCCTCTTACCCACGTGTATCACTTTGCACTTGTCAACATTGAACTTCATCTGCCACTTGCACGCCCAATCCCCCAGTCTCGCGAGGTCCTCCTGTAATCTTTCACACTCCTCCTGTGACTTGACGACCCTGAATAATTTTGTGTCATCTGCGAATTTAATTACCTCACTAGTTACTCTCATCTCTAGGTCATTTATAAATATGTTAAAAAGCAGCGCAAAATTTCACCCAAGAGAGAGACCAGTTTCAAGTACAGAGTGTAAGAAAAGTTTCAGTTGCTGAAAATTTATTGTCAAAGCAGTATAGAATCCCTTCCGAGAAGAAACCGTTTACATGCACTGAATGTAGAAAAAGCTTTATTCATAAATCACAGCTAACAAAGCATTCACATGTGCTGAGAGTGGTAAAAGCTTCTGTCAGAAGATACTCCTCACTATTCACAAATCGAAGCATACAGGATTAAAACTGTTACCATGTGCCGAATGTGGTAAAAACTTCTGTTATAAGCACCGGAAGGGCAATGGACATGGCAAAGCTGATGGCATCTCCAGAAAGGAAAAGCTAGAACCGCCCTGACACTGGACTATCGAGACCCGATCAGCAGTCTATGGAGGCCGAAGTCCAGGGTCTCTCTCTTAAGGGGGGAGTTGTGAAGAAACAGTGTGTTTTAAGTCTGTAAAATGCATTGGATATTTTCCTGCATTGATTATATTCTGAAGTGTATTTCTCCTATGTGGCCAGCACGTGGTGTTTCTTTGCAGTAAAGCTGTTACAGAGAACTGAGTGTTTTGTCTTTGGTTTGACACAAACAGGAAGCAAGAAGCAGTATATATTTGAAATCTTGTTGACTGGGCTCTGTTTGGCCCAGGAGCTTCTCTTATTTGGACTTTACTGATTTTGAATTCGGTCTTAGCCCAGGAGAAAAGAGAGACAGATCTGTTTGCTGAGGCTCGATGAATTATATGTCTTGAACTTCCCAGGTACTATTTAGGCCGTATACAGATATTTAGTTAATGTTATAATTTGATCCATATTTTAGTTACCTGTTATTGTTTGCAGTTTGCACTATTTTGTTCCACTGTTCAATATTTCTAAGAGAATAAACATAATTGTTTGTTCACCCTGTTTGTCTGGACTGATAAAGAATCCTGGTGGTTTGTGTATTGGGTCTGTGAGAGCTTTCTGGGAACTGTGGCACCACTGGGAGTGTGGCCCCAGTAACCTAGAAATTACAGGATAATTTGAGAGCTGGAGACTCACCCAGAGGAGGTCCTGACCCAGTTGGTGGGAGGAGGGTGCTAGTGTAGAGCACAAGCAGCAGGTGCAGGCAGACCTGAGCTGTGCTGGGGATGGACTCTCTAAGTGGCCGCGGGTTAACCCCAGGTGGGTGGCTAGGCATTTCATGGCAATGATATTTTAAGTGTTACATTTTTTTTGCTAATTTGTGGTGGCAGTAACTACCTCTTTCTCTGTTAGTGGTGTAATAGTTCAGTCGTCATCATCTATGTGGCATAACAATGGAATGTAAAAATCAAAATTGACGGAGCACCCCTTAGTGCTTTAATACTGTTGCATGGTTACTGGGGTGTAATGCTTATGGCCACAGTCATGAGTAGCATGGTTGTCCTTCCTCACAGGACAGACTGAGCTGGGTCTGTTTTTATACCCACTCCATGCTGGAACTTGTAGTCTACTTGCTTTTCTTAAGGCGACAATGTTGATCTCCTGGTCCCTGAACATCACAAACAAATTATTTAGGATAGCCAGATCAAACATATAAAGGTAAATCTCAAAAATGTCCGTTGTGGGAAATCCTGGAAACTAGACCAGTTTGTGGCACTCAAACTGGAGTTCATCATCATTGTCTTAGAGACCCCAGAACTACAAGTTGCAGGACTAAACTAGATGGTTAGGCAGTATTCATGAGAAAGTAAGTTAATTAACTTTCTCTTCCCTTCTCTTTCAGAGTGCAGAGAAACGAAAGGCCATGCTGGACCAGATGGCGATTGAAAGGCAGCGAGAGCAGGCATGGCACAAAGAGGAGGTGGGGAATGTGAAATTGCAACATGAGAAGGAGGTGCTGGGCATTCGGGCCAAATATGAGAAAGAACTGCGGGAGCTGCATGAGGAGAAGCACCGGGGAGAGGAAGAGTTGAAGGCACAGCTAAAGGAGGAGAAGGTATGGAAGGAGGGGAGGACCAGGAACTGAGGATTTATCTGTTCCACGAGCTGGCAGTAAATGGGATAACAGTGACTGATCAGGACTTGCTGAGGGGTACAGAGAGGAAGGGAGAGCACAGAATGTACAGGGACATTTTGGTGAAAGATGAACACTTTTGAACCAGACAACACCAAGATCCTCAATAGGATCTCTGGTTCCTGCTGCCTCCTATGTTGTCCAAGACCTTGTCCTCTGTTTGCAGGCACGGAGCAGAGAATTGGAGAGCATGCAGCAGACAGTGGAAGAGCTGCGGCTGCAGATCCAGTCTCTGGAGGGGACCAAGGGTTGGTTTGAGAGACGGCTGAAAGAAGCTGAGGTAAGAACAAAGTTATGTTGGGATGAGCTACCCGTGGAATGCAGAGCTCTCACTTTTACTTCCCATTTATCTACTAGTGTTTAAATAGAAGAAATGTACCTGGAATCCTAGGAATAGGGCCAGATGGGACTTTTGTGCACTTATGGACCGCTTTTCTCCAAAAATGGTCCAAAGCAGTTTACAACATCAAAATGAATTGCCTGTTTATTTCTTTTGTTTTCCTTTTTGCTTGTCCTCCAAATATTACTTTTCTAGTTGTGATAGAGGAAATATTTCTTTTTCAGGAGTTGTAAGGTTAAGAGGAGTGGCCTAGTGGTTAGGGTGGTGGACTTTGGTCCTGAGGAACTGAGTTCAATTCCCAGCACAGGCAGCTCCTTGTGACTCTGGGCAAGTCACTTAACCCTCCATTGCCCAATGTAAGCCGCATTGAGCCTGCCATGAGTGGGAAAGCGCGGGGTACAAATGCAATTAAAAAAAAAAAAAAAAAATCTCCGAGGACAAGCAGGCTGCTTGTTCTCACTGATGGGTGACGTCCACGGCAGCCCCTCCAATCGGAACTTCACTAGCAAAGGCCTTTGCTAGTCCTAGCGCGCCGGTGCGCACTGCGCATGTGCGGCCGTCTTCCCGCCCGAACCGGCTCGTGTTCGTCAGTCTTCTTTTGTCCACGCTCGGGACGGTCGTGTTTTGCCGCTGTTTCGCGCCCCTCAAGTTGACCCTCGCGCGTCTTTGCGATTTCGCTAAAAGAGACTTTGTCCCTTCCGTGTGTCCAGTTTGTTTCCCCGGCGTAAGTTTCCTTTCGCTTTCGGGGTAGGCCTTTTTTGTGGCCTCGGTACGGGTTTTTTCTCTCTCCCTTATTTTTGGTGCCATTCGTCACCATCGCAAATTTTGATTTCGCCGGCATGATTTTTCCGCCCATGTCATCGAAGTCTCCCAGCGGCTTCAAGAAGTGCACCCAGTGCGCCCGGGTAATCTCGCTCACTGATAGGCACGTGTCGTGTCTTCAGTGTCTGGGGGCTGGGCACCGCCCGCAGGCCTGTAGTCTTTGTGCTCTTTTACAGAAGAGGACTCAGGTAGCGAGATTGGCCCAGTGGAACGTGTTGTTCTCGGGCTCTTCGTCGACAACAGCACCGGAGGCATCGAGTGCATCGACAGCATCGAAGTCTTCGACCTCGGCATCGACTACATGGACAGCATCGAGGTTTCGACCCTCTGCATCGTCGGTACCGAGACATCGGAAGGCTGCGTCGGCGTCGGTGGTACCGGGACCTCCGCTGTTGCTGATGTCGTCGGACGGTGGTGCTTCGACTGGAGTGCAGGTGAGGGCTGTCTATTCCCCTGCTGGTGGCGGTGAGCCTTCGGGTGGGTCTCCTCCTACCCTGAGGGCTCCTGCGGTACAGCCCCCCCGAGACCGACCTTCTTCGGCCTCGGCCCCGAGGAAGAGACGGTTGGATTCTACGTCCTCCTTGGTACCGGGAAGCTCCGGTGACATGCTTCATTTGAAGAAATCGAAGAAGCTTCAACACCGGTCTCCTTCCCGCATCGGTACCGAGAGCTCTGGGTCGCCGAGGGAGTCGGCACCCAGTAGGCATCGGCACCGGGAGGATCGCTCACCCTCTGTTCAGGAGGTGTCGATGCGCTCCACCTTGGACAGCCCGGAACAGACTCTGACCTCGACGCCTGCATCGGCTTCCATGTCTTTCTCCACAGCCGCTCTGCACGAGAGTCTCCGGGCCGTTCTCCCGGAGATCCTGGGAGAGCTGTTGCGCCCTTCCCCTCCGGTACCGGCGGTGCTTGCGCCACCGGTACCGTCGAGTGAGGCGCCGGCTGGCCCTTTGCCCGAGGTGAGGTGGCTGCGGCCGCCTCCCAGGAAGACTCCCCGACAACGTCGGCGGAGGGAGCTTCGCCGGTGCTGGCGAGGGAGTCTACCTCTCAACGCTCCCACCGTGGCCGTGTTTCCACGGAGTCGAGTCGGGCACGGCTTCAGTCACAGGTTCATGAACTTGTGTCTGATACCGATGGTGAGGCCTCGTGGGAGGAGGAGGAGGACATCAGATATTTCTCTGACGAGGAGTCTGATGGCCTTCCTTCTGATCCCACTCCCTCCCCTGAAAGGCAGCTTTCTCCTCCCGAGAGTCTGTCTTTTGCGGCCTTTGTCCGGGAGATGTCTACGGCCATCCCCTTCCCGGTGGTCGTGGAGGATGAGCCCAGGGCTGAAATGTTTGAGCTCTTGGACTATCCTTCTCCACCTAAGGAAGTGTCCACAGTACCCATGCATCATGTCCTAAAAAAGACATTGCTGGCGAACTGGACCAAGCCTCTAAGTAATCCCCACATTCCCAAGAAGATCGAGTCCCAGTACCGGATCCATGGGGACCCAGAGCTGATGCGCACTCAGTTGCCTCACGAATCTGGTGTGGTGGATCTGGCTCTAAAGAAGGCTAAGAGTTCTAGGGAGCATGCTTCGGCGCCCCCCGGGCAAGGACTCTAGAACCTTAGACTCCTTTGGGAGGAAGGCCTACCATTCTTCTATGCTCGTGGCCAAGATTCAGTCCTACCAGCTCTACACGAGCATCCATATGCGGAACAATGTGCGGCAGTTGGCGGGCTTGGTGGACAAGCTCCCTCCTGAGCAAGCCAAGCCTTCAGGAGGTGGTCAGGCAGCTGAAGGCGTGCAGAAAATTCCTGGCCAGAGGGGTATATGATACCTTTGATGTTGCGTCCAGGGCCGCTGCTCAAGGTGTGGTGATGCGCAGACTCTCATGGCTGCATGCCTCCGACCTGGAGAATAGGATCCAGCAGCGGATTGCGGACTCCCCTTGCCGAATGGACAACATTTTTGGAGAGAAAGTCGAACAGGTGGTAGAGCAGCTCCACCAGCGGGATACCGTTTTCGACAAGTTCTCCCGCCGGCAGCCTTCAGCATCTACCTCCTCAGGTAGACATTTTTATGGGGGAAGGAGGTCTATTCCCTACTCTTCTGGTAAGCGTAGGTACAATCCTCCTTCTCGACAGCCTGCGGCCCAGGCTAAGCCCCAGTGCGCTCGCTCTCGTCAGCAGCGTGCGCCTCAGCAAGGCCCCACGGCTCCCCAGCAAAAGCAGGGGACGAAGTTTTGACTGGCTCCAGCAGAGTATAGTCGACATCAACGTGTCCGTGCCGGGCGATCTGCCGGTCGGGGGGAGGTTGAAAGTTTTTCACCAAAGGTGGCCTCTTATAACCGCCGACTGTTGGGTTCTTCAAATAGTCCGGCAAGGATACACCCTCAATTTGGCCTCAAAGCCTCCAAATTGCCCTCCGGGAGCTCAGTCCTACAGCTTCCAGCACAAGCAGGTACTTGCAGAGGAACTCTCCGCCCTTCTCAGCGCCAATGCGGTCGAGCCCGTGCCATCCGGGCAAGAAGGGCTGGGATTCTATTC
Organism: Microcaecilia unicolor; assembly: GCF_901765095.1. Taxonomy (NCBI): domain Eukaryota; kingdom Metazoa; phylum Chordata; class Amphibia; order Gymnophiona; family Siphonopidae; genus Microcaecilia; species Microcaecilia unicolor. The sequence goes on from NC_044032.1 coordinate 257,403,508, forward strand.
CAGGTACTTCCTTGTGGAAAAGAAAACGGGGGATGCATCCCATCCTAGACCTAAGGGCCCTGAACAAATATCTGGTCAAGGAAAAGTTCAGGATGCTTTCCCTGGGCACCCTTCTTCCCATGATTCAGGAAAACGATTGGTTATGCTCTCTGGACTTGAAGGATGCCTACACGCACATCCCGATATTGCCAGCTCACAGGCAGTATCTGCGATTTCAGCTGGGCACACGTCACTTCCAGTACTGTGTGCTACCCTTTGGGCTCGCCTCTGTGCCCAGAGTGTTCACGAAGTGCCTGGCTGTAGTAGCAGCAGCGCTTCGCAGGCTGGGAGTACACGTGTTCCCTTATCTCGACGATTGGCTGGTAAAGAACACATCCAAGGCAGGAGCTCTACAGTCCATGCAGATGACTATTCGCCTCCTGGAGCTACTGGGGTTTGTGATAAATTATCCAAAGTCCCATCTTCTCCCAGTACAGAGACTCGAATTCATAGGAGTTCTGCTGGATTCTCGGACAGCTCGTGCCTATCTCCCGGAGACGAGGGCCAACAATCTGCTGTCCCTCATCTCCCGGGTACGAGCGTCCCAGCAGATCACAGCTCGGCAGATGTTGAGATTGCTTGGCCACATGGCCTCCACAGTCCATGTGACTCCCATGGCTCGTCTTCACATGCGATCTGCTCAATGGACCCTAGCTTCCCAGTGGTTTCAGGCTGCTGGGGATCTAGAGGACGTGATCCACCTGTCCACGAGTTTTCTCAAATCCCTGTGCTGGTGGACGATTTGGGCCAATTTGACTCTGGGACGCCCCTTCCAAATTCCTCAGCCACAAAAGGTGCTGACTACGGATGCGTCTCTCCTGGGGTGGGGAGCTCATGTCAATGGACTTCACACCCAAGGAAGCTGGTCCCTCCAGGAACGCGATCTGCAGATCAATCTCCTGGAGTTACGAGCGGTCTGGAACGCTCTGAAGGCTTTCAGAGATCGGCTGTCCCATCAAATTATCCAAGTTCAGACAGACAACCAGGTTGCCATGTATTACATCAACAAGCAGGGGGGCACCGGATCTCGCCCCCTGTGTCAGGAAGCCGTCAGCATGTGGCTCTGGGCTCGCCGTTACGGCATGTGGCTCCAAGCCACATATCTGGCAGGCATAAACAACAGTCTGGCCGACAGGTTGAGCAGGATTATGCAACCTCACGAGTGGTCGCTCAACTCCAGAGTAGTGCGCCAGATCTTCCAGGTGTGGGGCACCCCCTTGGTAGATCTCTTTGCATCTCGAGCCAACCACAAGGTCCCTCAGTTCTGTTCCAGACTTCAGGCCCACGGCAGACTGGCATCGGAAGCCTTCCTCCTGGATTGGGGGGAAGGCCTGCTGTATGCTTATCCTCCCATACCTCTGGTGGGGAAGACTTTGTTGAAACTCAAGCAAGACCGAGGCACCATGATTCTGATTGCTCCTTTTTGGCCGCGTCCGATCTGGTTCCCTCTTCTTCTGGAGTTGTCCTCCGAAGAACCCTGGAGATTGGAGTGTTTTCCGACCCTCATCACACAGGACGAAGGGGCACTTCTGCATCCCAACCTGGCTCTCACGGCCTGGATGTTGCGAGCGTAGACTTTGCCTCTTTGGGTCTGTCAGAGGGTGTCTCCCGCATCTTGCTTGCTTCCAGGAAAGATTCCACTAAGAGGAGTTACTTCTTTTTATGGAGGAGGTTTGCCGTCTGGTGTGACAGCAAGGCCTTAGATCCTCGCTCTTGTCCTACACAGACCCTGCTTGAATACCTTCTGCACTTGTCTGAGTCTGGTCTCAAGACCAACTCTGTAAGGGTTCACCTTAGCGCAATCAGTGCATACCATTACCGTGTGGAAGATAAGCCGATCTCAGGACAGCCTTTAGTTTTTCGCTTCATGAGAGGTTTGCTTTTGTCAAAGCCCCCCGTCAAGCCTCCTACAGTGTCATGGGATCTCAATGTCATTCTCACCCAGCTGATGAAACCTCCTTTTGAGCCACTGAACTCCTGCCATCTGAAGTACTTGACCTGGAAGTCAGCCACTATTGAAGAGATCTGCAAAGCTGCGACGTGGTCATCTGCCCACACATTCACATCCCATTACTGCCTGCAGCAGGATACCCGACGCGACAGTCGGTTCGGGCAGTCAGTGCTTCAGAATCTGTTCGGGGTTTAGAATCCAACTCCACCCCCTCTAGGCCCATTTTTATTCTGTTCCAGGCTGCACTCTGTTAGTTGGAAAAGTTTAGGTCAATCTCAGTTATGTCCTCGCTGTTGCGAGGACCAATTGACCATGTTTGTTGTTTTGAGTGAGCCTGGGGGCTAGGGATACCCCATCAGTGAGAACAAGCAGCCTGCTTGTCCTCGGAAAAAGCGAATGCTACATACCTGTAGAAGGTATTCTCCGAGGACAGCAGGCTGATTGTTCTCACAAACCCGCCTCCCCTTTGGAGTTGTCTTCCCTTGTCTTTGTCTTGCTACATACGGGACTGACGAACACGAGCAGGTTCGGGCGGGAAGACGGCCGCGCGTGCGCATGGGCGCGCGAGGACTAGCAAAGGCCTTTGCTAGTGAAGTTCCGATTGGAGGGGCTGCCGTGGACGTCACCCATCAGTGAGAACAATCAGCCTGCTGTCCTCTGAGAATACCTTCTACAGGTATGTAGCATTCGCTTTGCCTGCTCATCCACAAATTTTCCTATATAGACTGATTCATAATTAGTTTTACTTTATGTTCTTGAAAATAAATATCAAGTTAAAGAATAGTTTGTCTAAAATGCCATAATATCGGCATAGAAATTTTCAGTATACAGCTTTGTTGAATGTGTTATAAAGGTGTCGTTCCCACTGGTAATTTGATCCTATCTTTAGGACACGATAGAAAGGAATCAGAGGGAGCATGAAGAAGATGTCAGACAGGTGAAGGAGCAGCAAACGGCTGACTTGCAGGTACGGAGATCTTTGAGCCACCATCATCCTTCATTTGCTGAGTTGTTAGGGCCCTGTTTACTAAGTCGCGCTGTAGGTGCGCTAACTTCTTAGCGTTCTAACAATAGAGACACACATTATATTGCTATGGGTGTCTCTATTGTTAGCACATGCTAATTTTTAGCGCACGCTAAAAAGTTTGTGCACCTACAGTGAGGCTTAGTAAACGGCCCTTGGTGAAGTGTTCTCAATCACTCTCTTGAACGTAGTTATGAGACTACCTCACAGTATATAGAATCCCATTGATTATTTGGTGTGTAGATGAGATGGCATCATCAATGTGGACCAATAGGATGAGAGAATGTGCGAGGTAATGTTGGCTTTCACTGTTATGCCCTGCCCCCCCCCCCCCCCCCCCCCCCCCCCCCCACCACCACCAAAGGATTTTATAGACCAAGGGAGGGCAAATGCGGTCCCTGAAGGCCTCAACCAAGTCTGGTTTTCAGAAACCCTACAATGAATATATGTGAGATCCAGGCCTTTTTTTCAGGGTGATCTCAGGGGTACTGGCACCTTTTTTGCTAGAAAAAAATGCATTGCTATTCCAGATCTTGTTTGGTACTTCAAGGCAGCACAGGCCCGAGCTGCCCTTGAATGGTTTCAGGCTCAAACTCACAAGCTTTGGATTCATTTGGAGCAGAACTGGGTTGGGGGTTCGGTCTTTGCGACACCCACTCTGGCTTCCCCATAATTATAGAGCTTTGCCTTCAGATGTGTGTCCGTCCATGACTACCACCTTTTATTACTGGGATGCTCTTTTTTTCTAAACCTGATTCTGTCTTATCTAGACTTAACTCCTGTTACTTTTAATACTTTATTCCCTCTGGGTCTGACTTCTGGAATATTTACTTAGTGGGCTTCATTAGGGTTAGTGAGCTTGGGAGCAGTTTTTTGAGGAAGAGGCAATGAGGAATTTCACTTCCTCTTTGCTTTCTGAGGAATTTCAGCTTCTGCCTCAAGATGTTTATGCTTATACTCAGTTGAAACATTTTTTGACTACCGCTCACATAAAGAGTATTGTCCTGAGGGAAGATTCCTTTTTGGAAGAATTCTGTGAAGATTCCAGGGGCACAAGAGGTTTGATCGTGTGTCTTTCTAAGTATCCTTGAAAACTTTCCTGCCTGTGTACTCTTCATTGAAGGAACTGGGGATTCATATTGAGGATGATGACCGGAACACCATGGAAAAGTCATTGTTAAAAGATTCTGTATCTGTTCTTATTAAGTGATGTACTGGTGGTGTCTTAGTACATCTTCATATGTTTCCTGGAGCAGCTCAGTTTTGTTGACTTGGTTGTGGCGAGCTTGGAATTATGCCCAGTGGTGTGCTGGTAAATGTTTAACAGGCTCTCTCCCCGGTCCACCTCTGTGCCCCCCCCCAAAAAAAATTGCAGAGCTGGCTATAGCCGGGGAGTGAGCCTGGGGGGGGGGCAATGCATTACTCCAGGAAAAAAAAAATTAAACGATCCCAGGTTCCAATCTAATTCATGTTTAAAGTGGGATAAAATGCCGTAAATAAATATAAACTTTTAATGTTGAGCACCTGATTCTCAAAGTGGACATACTATAATGAAAATAAAATGATTTTTTTCTACCTTTGTTGTCTGGTGACTTTGTTTTTCTGATCATGCTGGCCCAGTATCCAATTCTGCTTCTATCTGTCCTCTTAACTCCGTTTTATTTTCTACTTTTATTTATGCTGACAACATCACTATTTACATCCCATTTTCCAAAATCATTAACAAAATCAGATTAGGTATCACATTAACTGAATCCTGGGCTTCTAATTTTAAATTGAAAGTTCATACTGAGAAGACTACATTTTCTTAATAACAAATCCTTATCATCTGACTATTCTTAAAGATTTTACAATTGATGTTATAACCTATCCTCTTGTATCCTCAATGAAAATCTTAGGGGTTACAATTGATCAGTTTTTATCCTTAGAAAGTCAAGTATCAGATGTCTGTAGTTCCTTCCATATGCTTTGGAAACTAAAGAGATTGCTGTCATGAAACGTCTGGCCACCCGCCTGGGGCTACCCCGTGGCCACTTAGAAGGTTTATCCCCAGCACAGCTGAGGTCCACCTTCACCTGCCGCTTGTGCTTTACACTAGTACCCTCCTCCCACCGACTGGGTCCCAGCTTCCTCTGGGTGAGTCTTCTACTCTCAAATTATCCCCAGTGATTCCTAGGTTACTGGGGTCACAGTCCCAGTGGTCCCACAGTTCCTAGAAAGCACCCACAGACCCAACACACAAACCACCAGAATTCTTAGTCAATCCAGAAAAGCAGAGGCAGTACACTAAAAATGTTTATTGTCATGAAAAGTGAGAGTAATGAACAGAAAAGGTGCAATCATCAAAACAATAACAGGTAACTGAAATATGGATCAATTATAACACTATCTAAACATTTGTTTACTATCTAAATAGTACCTGTGGAGATCAGGACATACAGCTGCTCACAGGTTATCAAATATAACTGTTCATTGTGCCTCAGCAAAGAGATCTTTCTCTCTCTTCTCCCTAGCTAAGAGTGGAGAGAAAAGCCAGTACATCCTAGATAAATTGAGCTCCTGGGCCAATCAGTTTTAAAAGTAGCTAGCCATATCACTACAGGTTACCTCTTATCTGTGTTAACTAAAGAAGGAACAGTCAGTTCTCTGTAACAGCTTTAAACATAAACATGCACCATCTGCTGGCCAAACTGGAGAAATACACTTCAAGAAATAATACAGTTTTATAGGCTTAAAAACCCGCTGTTTTGTCATAGTTGCAATTATTTTCTCACAAGACCAGTCTTCCATACCTTAACCCAATCTCTTGTTCTAACAAAAATCAACTATTGTAATTCCATCTGTACTGGAATTAAATGCGGCCTTCTTTAAAAACTACAAACTGTTCAAAACACGGCTGCTGCTTTGCTAAAGCTACCCCACTCCTTCATAATCTATACTGGTTACCCATAAAGAGCAGAATTTTGTTCAAGCTACATGCATTGGTCCATCAAATTTTATTTGGTATGTCACCATCCTATATGAACGAACTCATTGATTTACCGCCATGCAATGCTTCCGTGTCATCCAGAGAATCTCTCATTTTATATTTCCCCAGTTGCAGAAATGTATCTTACAAAACAATTCACAATGCTAACTTTTCTTATCAATGCACCATAATTTGGAATTCTCTTCCTAAACAAATTAGATATACTAGTGATTATGAGTTATTTTGTAATTTATTGAAAATTTACTTTTTTTTTTTAGCTCAATCTTCAACAATGTTAGAATTCAATGTTGAATATTATTTAGTTCCTTATATTTCACTTCTTCCTGACTCCCCACTGAATTTGCCCCGTTATTTCCTATACAATATTTTTTATGATGTATTCTTTAACCCCTTTTTATTTATTTTCTTTTATGTTTATATTGTAAGCCAAATTGAACCCGAGTTCCACTTGGGCTAATGTGGGATAGGCATGCCATAAATAAATCCAGTTCCTGGCTGTGATCCATTTATTGTCCCATAGAAGGGTGACAGGGAGAGTACAGAGGGAGGTCGGAGCAACTTGGGAAGGACCCTAGGGACTTCTCCCTCACAACTCCTAGATCTGGAAGTGTTCCCGGTTTCCTGGGACATCGCTTAGCATAATGTCCCAGGTCCGCACAGTATAGACAGAGGTTTTGCGTTCTTTGATGCCTTTTCTCTTCCTCCAAAAGTCGAGACTGTCCTATTTGTATGAGGACTTCTTTCTCTGGGGGAGGAGGGGCAGGAGAAGCTGCATCGACCGCAAAGAGCGGCATTAACTTTCACATTTTTTAGCCCTCTTTTGAAAATGGATGTCCACCTTGATGCATAGGGAAGCCAGGTCATCCAAACTGGTGGGGAGATTCTGTCCCTTCAGTCAATGTGGCCTGCCAGGCCCTAGCCAAAAGACGGTCACCTGGGACTCCTGGTTCCATTGCATTTCAGAAACCAGGGTCTGGAATTAAATGCCATACTGGCCCACAGGGCCCCTTATCGTATACGCAAGAGCTTGAAAGCTACCGAGGAAAGACGCCCCGGCTCATCAAATACCTGCCGGAAGTGTGCGAGGAAAGCAGCCAAGTTGAACATAAGCGGGTCATTCTGCTCCCACAGGGCAGAGATCCAGGCCAGTGCTTGCTTAGAAAGGAGAAAGACAGTAAAGGTAATCTTGACTCGCTCCGAAGGAAAGCTAGAGAGCTGTAATTCAGAGTTTATCAAACACTGGTTAATAAATCCTCAGCATGCGTTAGGGTTCCCATCAAAGTGCGGTGGTGCCGGGAGTTGAGGCTAAGACACCGGCTAAGCCGGAAGTGGCACCGCTGGAGCGGATCCTGGAGTTGGGTTCAGACCCAGAGGACCTGCAGTTTGCATCACCACAAGCTGAGCAAAGACCCCCTGAAGGGTTTCTGTAGTTTGCCAAAGTTAAGTCAGTTGCTGCTTGACCTGGGTGAGGTCTTGGAGATGCTGTAGCTGTTCCATGCAGCTGGTCAGGTCCTGAATAGAATCATAAAGTTGCTGGAGCTGTAGGGCCAGGTTCTGGAGCAGCTGCAAGGCGGGTAACTTGCCCAAGCTCACGACCTTTGCAATCTCTCTCAACTTGGGTTGATCCCTTGTGCTGCAGCTGAGCTGATGCTACCTGGCAACCTGAGGGTTGGCTAAGCCCTGACTGGCAGCCGGTAAGACACCTGAGCAAGGCTGGACTGAAGACAAGGCTGGTGCTTGAAGACAGGGCTGGAGCTGGGAGTCGGGGCTGGAGTAAGGCATGAAGCAGGGCAGGAACAAGGTTAGAACACGGAGCAAAGCTAAAACAAGACACATACAGGAACAGGAGACAAACTTGGAACAAGGCTGCAACAAACAAACAAAGGCACTGGTTGAGAGATGAGAATTCCTTAAATACTACCAAAGAGGAAGTGATGACATCAGCCAGCACCGTCTTGCAGAGCTATAAAGGAAGTTCTGGGTTTCCAGGAAGTAAACGGATCCTTCATGGCATAGTTCTTTGCCCACCCAGTCAAAGAAGTCAATCCAATTTGTTTGGCAGGATTTTCCTTTGGTAAAGCTATGTTTCTCGGATCCTGCAACCTGTTGGCTTCTAGAAAATTAACTATCTTCTCCTTCAGCAGCAACTCTATTATTTTTCCTACCACTGACATGAGGCTTACTGGCCTGTAGTTTCCCAGTTCTTCCCTGTCCCTGCCTTTATGAAGAGGGACCACAACCACTTGTCTCCCATCTTGCGGAACTTCTCCCATCTCTAAAGGTCTATTAAATAAATCCTTAAGAGGTCCTGCCAGGACTTCTCTGAGCTCCCTCAGTATTCTGAGATGGATCCCATCCGGCTCCATAGCTTTGTCCACTTTTAGATTTTCAAGCTATTTATAAATGCTTTCTTCCGTGAACGGTGCAATATCCACTTCATACACTCAGCAGCCGACCATGGTCCTTCTCCAGAATTTTCTTCTGTGAACACTGAAGAGAAGTAGTAGTTTAGTACATTTGCTTTATCCTTGTCATTCTCCACACAGCCATTCTCAGCATCTTTCAGTCTTACAATTCCATTCCTAGATTTTCTCCTTTTCCTAATATATCTGAAAAAGTTCTTGTCACCTCTTTACATCTTTAGAGCCATTTTTTCTTCTGCCTTCACTTTCGTTAGTCATTTTTCCCTCCTTGCCTCTTTGAGTTTAGTTTAAATGTTTTTATTGATTTTATACAAAAGCAATACAAAAACCAAAGTTATGTCAAACAGCTTAAATATACAAAAGGGTTGGTGAACCTATGACATAGCACCAATCAAACCAAACTATACCATTGGTAAAAGGCTTGGGTTCTTATATCCTCCTACCTGAAAAGTCTACTGATCTAACAGATAAACCTTAATACCTCCCCCCTCCCCCCCAACCTCCCTGCAACCCAAGGGTAGGGAAACTAGGTCCAGAGATAACCAGAGAATAGACTAATATACTATGATTTTGAACAAGTTGCATCTTTCAAACTCCTCATTTTTGGAGCTAATGCTTGAATATAAGAGTTTCACACTACCAGAAAGGTAGATCTGCCTCCTTGGCTTCTCACATTAAGAGACAGCATAATTGGTTGTGCCATTGCCAAAATGGGGGACCCTCCAAAAGAACCCACTGTTGAAGAACACATTTTTTTCCCCACAAGGAATGCTTTGTGAGCCAAGAACCTTGGACCCCCTACCAGTGACCCTCAAGTCACCCCCGAGGTCCAAAATTAAATGCTAAAAGGTGTGTCAAGCATGTGACCCCCAACAAAGCATTGAGATAAGAAGTGATGTCCGTCTAAAAGAGCTGGATCTTTGAACAGCTCCAAAAGGCATGAAATAAGGTGCCCTCAGTCTGACCGCATTTCCCACATTTGGGGTATTAACCAGCTTAGTTCTATGCGCTCTCACTTGGGAAAAGTAAGCTTTATATAAAATTCTAAATTGGTTGTCCCTATAGTCAGCACTATAGAGCACCCGGGGAATCCTTTTTATCACTTTAAGAAATTAAACTTATTGGATGACCTGCTTCACGCTCCCAGGCAACCTGTAATATACTATAATCTTTACTGGAATCTAAGGCCTGAAAAGATTTATGTAACATGAAAAGGTCAATTGATAATAGACCGGGTCTAGGTTAAAGGATTCTCTCAATTTAATAGCTATAGGTTGGTACAAATTGTTTAATCCCAGAGTATGAACACAGTGGGTCAATTGAGAATAAGTATAACGAGCGCCCCAAGTTTCCAGCTTAAGCTGTGGAATATCTGCCAAAGATCTCTTAAGTACCATCTGCTCTCAAAAAATTTTGCAGGAGTGTAAAACTTTCAGTATCCCATCTAGCAAAGATCTCGCACTCCAAACCAGGGACAAAGGCTGTGTTTTTCCTCAAACAGGGAGTTGATTGTTAATTTCCAGACAACCCTCCCAAAACTTCACTAAATACTACCAGATGTCCTGTAGAGGCTTAAGTAGGCAGCCCCATTTCAAGAAAATCGGCAAAGCTTTATCTGGGGCCTGCAGCAGATAGTTAAGATGGTTTTAAATGGACCCAGGAAGAGACACATTAATCAGCATTAGTGTAATTTGTAGGTTATCACCAGCTGGTTTCTATTGCCCCTGACACAGCCTGTAATTCTGGCCATGTCAGGCACTCGTTTGTAAGTCCTGGGAGCTTTGAATCAACAGACTGCTTTTCTCCAATAAGGTCTGCTCTTTTCTTCTGTTCCACGTTCCCTTTTTGCTTTCTTACTGTGGCGAAACAGGTTTTTCAAGCCTGTGAACTGTATTAATCTTTTTATGTAGTGTATTTCTCTTGTTTGACCAGCAGGTGGTGTTTTCTGTTTTAAAGCTGTTGCAGAAAAGATTGTTTTCTTTTCAGTTTAAGGCCTGTGGGAAGGCAATCTGCAGCGCCATTGGCCAGATACGTTCAAAGTTGGTGCTCTGGGCTTTGGCCCGCGAGTTCAAATCCAGCCAGGAGACACTGGGTTTTCCCCAGTCTCAGATAGGGAGTGCAGAGGGTAAACATCTCTGCCCCGAGGCCCTGTTCAAGAACTGTGAGCATTTATTTTCCTGAAACTCCCCAGGTGCTACCCAGGTGGTGATAAAGTGTTTAGATAGTTTAATATTGATCCTTCAGTTACCTGTTATTGCTTGTTGTTTTTCCATCTGTTTTGTATCATGTCCAGCCATGGAGACCTGAATGTGGTGTGCCTCAAGGATCTCCGCTTTTACCGATTCTCTTTAACTTAATGATGTTACAGATCACTATCCAACCAAGACCTTAACCATTGTATAAAGATCTGTTACCATATTTATAGCAGCTTTCAGCTTGAACCACTGTGCTTCCACTTCTTCTATGCCTACCCATGCTGTCGGCTCCTCCTTCAGGTATTCCCCCATTTTATCAAAACCTGCATGTCTGAAATCTAGTACTTTGAGTTTTGTGCGTCTGCAATCCACTTTTGCTTATATATCCAACCATATGTGATGATCACTATTGCCTAGGTGGCCACCCACGTTGACATTGGAAATGCTTCCTCCATTTGAGAGCACTAGATCCAGCATCAACCCTTCTCTCGTGGGTTCTTTCACCATTTGTCTGAGCAAAGCTCTTTGACAGGCATCCATGATCTCTCTGCTTCTTTCCAATTCTGCCTACGGGATATTCCAATCTACATCAGGCAAGTTGAATCTCCAAGCAACAGTACATCCCCTTTCATTACAAGCTTATGGATATCTTCTATCAGGTCTTTCTCCAGCTTCTCAATTTGTGCTGGAGGTCTGTAGATAACACCCATGTGGATAAAGGTTCTATCTTCTCTTTCCAGTACAATCCATATAGCTTCTTTTCCCCCAGGTTCCCTGCATTTCAGCCGATCTGATATTATTTTTCACATACAGTGCCACTCCTCCACCTCTTTAGCCCTCCCTATCCTTTCTTAAAAGACTTTAGCCTGGTATGGTCGTATCCCATTTATGGGAATCATTGAAATATGTTTATGTAATAACAACAATATCCAAGTCTTCCTCAAAAATCAGGGCTTGCAAATCTTGAACCTTTTTACTTAGACTGCGAGCATTTGTGCTCTTTGCTTTCCATGTGTTAAGTGAGTTTAGATGGTTTTCTATATTAACATTATCTTTCCCTCTTCCATCATGTTTTTTGTGGGTGTGACTTTCTGAATTCCCTTGTTTCCTTTTGTCATCACCACCCTCTAGTTTAAATGTTTAGAAACATACTGTCTGACTTTTTCCCCAAAGATCTTGTCACGTTGGGGAGGAGTGGAGATGAGCGGCCGAGGCAGCCCTGAGGTCTTCACCTAACCCACCGTCATGGGTTCAGGCATCCAGTCAGACTTCTAAACGAGCACAGGCAGCTGTCGAACGCGCCCAGGAGTAGGCAAGATCAGGCAGCAGGTGAAAGAGGTCAGATACCAGGCAAGGGTCAAGGCTGGCGGCAAACAGAGAAGATCCAATAACAGACGTGGGTCAGGCCAGGAGACAAGCAGAAGAGGTCCGATACCAGGCTTGGGTCAAGTCAGGTGGCAGGCAGAGAAGATCCGGTAACAGGCTTTGGTCAGGTCAGGAGACAAGAATCCGGGAAGCAACTTTGCAGGAAATCAGGGTGTCCAGAGCCGTTGCTGCAGCCCTGACTGGCAGGCGAGGGCTGCTAAAGAAGGGAACGGCATTTGACATCAGTAGGGAAACTCCCACTGACATCAAGGGAGGTGTCTCTGTACTCGCACCTCAGACTTGCCCCTGAAGACACACAGTGGAGGCGCAGCTAGACAGCATCGTACACTGCAGCGGACCCAGAAATGCGGCGCCCCCAGCAGACCCACAGCAGACCAACCCACATTGCGCCTGCCGGACCGTTAAGACACCGTGAAAGACCCGGAAATGCGGCACCCCAAAGCATGGCGCCTACAGCAGACTGACCCACGGGAGGTACGTGACATATCCTTTTTCCTGACACAAAAAGATGTAGCCTATCATTACAGTACAGCTTGTTATTTTTCCACATACTGCCCTATCCTACTTTGTATCTAAAACCTTCTTCTTTACATCAAGCTTCAAGCCACTTATTGAACTCCTCTATTTTCCATAGTCTTTGCTCTCCCTTTCCACATGTAGGAATAATTTCAGAAAAAGCTGCAATCTGAACCAAAGACTTGAATCCCTCCCCAAGCTTCAGGAACACTCTGTGCTCCATACTTGCTATTGTTGGCCAGGTCATTTGTCCCCAAATGGATTACAATATCAGTATTAGAATCCTTACTCTCTTCTCCGATCACATTCAGTATTTGGTTGGTAGCAGAGGATCTTTGAAGCATTTCACTAGTTTGGGTCCCTTGAACTGTGTTCATAAGTTAATGCCTCTGATAATGGAGTCTCCAAACGGTAAGAATTTTCTGTTTTACGCTGATCTGACATTGTTTTGGGGATGCCTTTTGGATTGTGTTTACATTCATTGTCTCTGTCTCCACCTCAGTACTTCTTTTCTGAGCATCATGATGCTCCAAAGCAGCAAAGGAGTTATATAGTGGCAAAGGTTAGGAGGGTGAATACCTCTGTGACACAGATCATAATCTGCCTGAGCCTACTGTGATCCATCTATTCCTCCTTTGCTTTATTCTCTCTGGCAGTGCTGCTGGCAGCTTAAAAATAAAGGTGAAATGAAAGGCAAGGTTTGTGCTGCTCCTGGTACTCATAAAAACCAAGGTGGATTCAGTCAGTCCCCCTAGCAAAGCATATCAGTTTCAGTGGGAAAGCAAGTTGCAGTGGGATATGCACTGCTGAGGAAAAACAAACCATGCTTATGAAAAGTAGAACAGTGTGGCCTTTAAGAAAGTGTCAAGAAAAAAATGGGAAAAATGTGTGTCAAACAGTCTGAACCACAAATAAATCTCAGCACAGACTCCATGAGTGAAAATGCCTCTCCCTGATGTGACCTCAGGAGAGAGGAAGGGTAGGTAGCAGTGAGACAAAATATGACCTCCGTCCTATTAAAGGGCCATTGATAGCCTTAGGATCAAAGAAAATAAGTTGTCTCCAGAGATGAAAACATTGGAAACAAAATAGTATTGGAAGAATAGTGGGGGACCAGTCAATCCCATTCAGCTCACCTGGGAAGGCATGGGAGGGACCCAAATTCCTTCAGGTATTCCCTGAAACAAGGTTGTCCTGGAATCTTCTTTGACCTCTGTAGTTAAACTGAGAGAACAGTTCTCCAACATGGCCCAGGAGCCTTCCTCACCAGATCATCCAGAGCTGCATGGAATGCTCGTCACCGTCTGCTGGAGACAGGAGAATACTGTTGAGCTGTGGCTGTTGTGGACACGGGTGGGCAGATCCTCACCCCTTGTACAGGTAGGAGAGTGGTTAGTCGGGCCTTGGGATAAGTAAATATACTTCACTCCACTTTGCTTGGGTGAGTTTCAGCTTCTCACTTGAATTAAGGGTACTCACTCCTCCCTTAAAGCTCACCCCCCAATTGACTGGAGGATTCGGAACCCCGTCTCCATAGTCATGTAGGCGTCTGCCTAGTGCAGTTGCAGCCTCAAGTGCAATGTACTGCTTTGTCCTTGGTTCCCTCCTCCTCCTTAATTAGTCTGTTTAGTCTAGAGGAGGAATCCAATTATTAATAATGGAGAGAAAGCAAACGGTTAAACATCAGTCCACTGCTCACTCTTTAAAGCACAGTTCACAGCAAAACCCCAACACCAGCTCAGCTCCAACACCAATTGGAGACCCTGGTCATCGGTTTATGGTATGTACGGAGCAGAGCTTTGGCTCTCAGCTTCAATCAGAGTCCACTTGTAGGCAGAACAATTTTACTGCTTCCAATTCCAAATTTATAAGCATAATTCTGCATTCAGTTTCAATCAAAGTTCATCTATAAGCAGACCAGTTCTGCTGCATTCAGTTTCAATCAAAGTTCATTTATAGACAGAACAGTTTGCCCTTAGCTTCAACCCTTTTCCTCCCCACCCCTCTTCCTGAGAATCAGTAGAGGTTGAAGGGACCCCCTCGTATCTTTACCAGCACTATATCTTGGTATCCTCCCACATGGGTTCAGGCTGAGCTTTCTAACGGGGTCTTTTCTCCCTTCCCAGAAACCTTCCCCCCTCCTGCACCAAGCCAGAAAGCAGAGCTGCTATGAGCCCTTTCAGTTGTTGGCATTTCACCTTGGCCAGAGCTGAGACATCATAGGTTCCTGGTCCAACGCTGTCTCCAGAAGAATCCCCTGTCCTTCTTCTAAGAGCTGCCAGTCCATGGGTTCCTCCCTGTGCCTCTCTTCCATTTGCATGATAGCCTCCTGATTAGACATCCCGGAACAATCACCCTCCCCTCTCTGAGGAGCCGGGGGATTGAAGTGCTGAACATGCCTCCCGGCCAGGTCAGCTACTTTACCCGAGGCCTGCTGGAAACTGTAGTCCTCCTGCCTCTCAAAAGAAGAGGAAGGACTGCTCTCTGTAAAAGGAGAGGGCAATCTATACCAGGGCCTCTGGGAACTGTAGTCTCCTGGGGCTGCTAGACAAGTTTTCTTTCCTCGGCCCTTTTCCTACAGACTTTCCAGTCCCCTCTCTGTGGCTCCTCACACTGTATAGAACCACCCATACCACAGAACTTGCATGTCATTGGTCTCTTGTTTCCATCTGCTGGCTAACAGGCATAACCCATTGTTTCTGGACTGGTCCAATTAGGACAAAGAGGAAGCATATTTAACAGGTAAGTTTAACTACCCTGAAACTAGATAGTGGATCAGTTTCAAAAAAATGTGGGCTCTTTGCTCGGTGGATGGAACTTTAAGGAAGATCTCACTAATATGAACTAGAAAGGGGAAGAGGACAGCTTAGATTTCTACTGCTTGAGGCTGGCCCAGACTCAGACTTGTTGGGCACAAGCTAACAATCCAGAGGGGAGTAGGTGGAGGGAGATTACTCAATAAAGGGAAAGGAAAAAAATAAGATGTTCTGCATTCATTGTGATTCTGTGTACATCAGTATTGAATATAATGGGTTTTGTAAATTGGGACTATTGAAATTGAATTACAATGCAAAATATTTGAATAAAAATCTATAATGTTAAAAAAAACAGCTAGAGCCTCATCTGAACCATTCATACTTGTGCTTGGATCTCACAGAGGAAAGAGCAAGAGATGGAAGAGGTGAAGATGCTATTAGAAGAAGCTGGAAAGGAGAAAGAGGAGTGCCTGAACACTGTCGCCAGGCTCCGGCAGGTAAGAGAACAACAAGGTCTGTGGCCTGCTTTAGTTTATCAGAGCTCCATCAGATCAATTGTATGGCTCAGTACCTTTTTATCTGTGTTGGCTTTCTTTTCATCCTACTAGACCAGTTTAGACACATGGCTTTATGCTACCCTTTCAGCAGATAGAGAACATTACTTTCCAGTGACATCTGTGGTATAAAGAATGGTGCAGCCTAGGTGATTGCTGTGTATTGTCTCCAGCACATGGTGGATCTGCTGGATTGCTGCAGAAGAACATTTCCTAGGCTCCCAGAGCCGCAGTTTCAGGGCTGATCTCTCTGGCTGAGTCAGATTTTGGTCCATTTTCCCCGAGCAATGGTCTGCGGATCACCTTAATCTGCCCAAGCAGACTTACAGAGCTGTAGCTTCTGCTGTCTTTTGGTGGAGCAGATCATATAGGTTTTTTACACCCAGGTTCTTCATGGTTGACTGTTGTGGGGATTGATTGAGGGTTTGATACCTCTCTAGAATAATATCTGTGATGCACAATTGAGAGGAGGAGGGAGGGAAGGAGAGGTCAGTGTAGGCTCATTCATCCACATCCTGGAGTTTTTCCTCCCTGTCTTCCCTTCCTCCCTCCTTTCACTTTTGTGTGGGCAGAAGCAAAGTAAATTTAAAAAACAAAAAGAATAAAAAAAAGTCTTGGGAATTTTATAAGATTTTATTTCCCTCAATTGTCCGCACTTTGAAATCTCTGTTCACACAGAAAGGAACATTTAAGTATCTTTTGTTTGCCTGTTGGATTTGTTGGGATATTCAATAAATCATTTTGGTATGGGTCTCATTGGTGGGTTGAACCATGTTAAATAAAATAATCAAATCATCAAAGTCTGAGCCATTTATTCTTCAATAAAAATTGTTTCAATCTAAAAAAATAGTTTAGAGTGGGTGGAAATACCAATGCCATTTAGTAAAAAGCAGTGAAGGGAAGTTTGTGATAGGTTGTGACCTGCCAGGTTCATTACAACTCGCTCAAAATGTGGTACTCTTGAAGCTAGGGAACAATCCAACCAAGCCTGCTTCCTACAGGCCCATTTCCCTCCTTAATGTGGAAGTCAAATTGTTTGCTAACATTTTGGCTAATCATCTTGCACAAGTGCTACCTTCTTTAGAAACTGATCCCCAGGTGGGTTTTGTTCAGGGCTGCATGATAACAAAGAATTTTAAGAATGATTCTTACCTCTTTGGAGCAGCTGGAAAGGTTGGAGATGCCTTCTGTGTTGGTCAGTTTTTTTTTTTTTTTATATTTGTTTATTGGTTTTTCAAAAATAAACAACCTCTACTGATACAAGCTTCTGATAAACTTATTACATCAACTACATACAAACAATGCAGATCGTACAGCTCATATGCTCATTTCTTTTCCCCTTCAATTCTTCCCCCCTCCCTCCCCTCCCCCCCCCCCCCTCGGGTGTGCATCATCCTGCCTCATTCCACTCCTTTCCATTGTTCATATGCATCCCATACTTTTTGAAACTTTTGAAGCTGACCTTTTCGCAATGCCGTCAACTTTGACATTTGATACAGGTGATGTAACCTGCCCATCACCACCTGCATGGCTGGAGTCTCCTGCTGCTTCCAGGCCCGAGCGAGCGCTAATTTTGCTGCTCCTAAGACATGGATGACCAGCTTGTGACTATGTATGGGGCTCTTGCTAGGTCTTACATGCAGAAGACAACTCTCTGCCGTTTTCGGATAGCTAATCTCAGTCATTTCCTTCACCCTGTCCATGATCTCCGTCCAGAATTTTTGAACCTTTGGGCATTCCCACCATATATGCCAAAATGTGCCTTTCCCTCCACAGTCCCTCCAGCAATTTGTCGACATTTGTGGGCAGAATTTCTGTAGTCTAACTGGGGTATAGTACCACCAGTATAAGATCTTATACCCATTCTCTGCCAGAGGCTGGGCAATGGAGGGCTTCAATAGGTGTCTATAGCTATGTGTCCACCACTCTTCCGTATAGTTACCCTGTAGTTCCTCCTCCCATTTTCTAGTATAGAATCCCAGTGGGGACGAGAGCAGAAGCAGAGCTCTATATATCCTCGTTATGCCACCCCTACCCCCTCCTTGTCTCATTGCCTTTTCCACCTCCGTCTCTGCCAACTCCAATTCATCCCTAGCTCTTTTAAGTATATAATTTCTGATGCAGTTATAATAAACTAAGTCCCTCTCCTCCAATCCGTACTCATCTTGCAACTCCTCAAATGACCTCATCTCTCCGTTGACCCAAATTTGCCCCAGTTGGTAAAGACCCCTCTTGGCCCAGATCTGAAATACCCTCTCCTCCCTCCCCAAGGGGAACCCTGGAGCATCTTGTATTGCCATCTGTTGGAAATATTCTCTTTCTGGGAAAGCCCGCTTTCTTAATTGAAGCCAGGTATGTAAGATGTGGCTCAAGCCCAACGGAACCCTCTCAATTATCTTTAAGAGTTCCTTTCTCGGTTTCCAGAGTGCGTCCCCTGTGTATCTAGTCCCCATCCATGCTCGCTCCCAGTGAAGCCACTTTTTGGTATTGGTCGGGTACCATTCTGCGCATACCCGCAGTTGCGCTGCCTGGTAGTAGAGAAAAAAATTTGGGACCCCCATGCCGCCTTTGTTCGGCCTTTGGTACATTACACTTCTTCGCACCCTGGGTGGCCGCTTCCTCCAAATATATGCAAAAACCTTTTTAGTCAACTGCTGGAAAAAGATACGCGGTATGGGAACTGGAAGCGCCATAAATAAATAAAGCAGCTTCGGCAGGAGCATCATTTTTACCGCATGTATTCTACCCAACCACGAAATCGTGAGGCCCTCCCACCTATCCAGTTCTTCAAAAAGCTCCCTGACCTTCTTAGGGAAGTTTTCTTGATATAAAAGCTCTATTCTTGGGGTAATCATAGCCCCAAGATACCTTATTGCCCTCGCTGCCCATTTAAATGGGTATAATTTCTGCAATTCCTGGGCCTCCCTCTGCGGAACCGTAAGATTAAGTATTTCGGACTTAGTGGTATTAATTTTAAAGCCCGAGAGCTCCCCATACTGCAAGATCACTTCTGTAACCTGCTGTAGCGATTGTTTAGGCTGTGCCAAGGTCAGCAATACATCATCCGCAAACAGCATAATCTTGTGCTCCCTCTTACCTCTAACCACCCCCCGTATACTCTTGTGTTCTCTAATCCTCTATGCTAATGGTTCAATGGATATTGCGAACAACAGGGGCGATACCGCACACCCCTGCCTCATCCCCCTACCCAGCCCTATCGGCTCCGAATAAGCCCCATTTATCTTTATGATTGCCAGGGGATTAGTATAAAGCAAGCTGAACCATTTTAAGATTCTTCCCTCCAGTCCCATCTGCTTTAGGACCCCAAACAGAAAAGGCCACTCCACCCGGTCGAACGCTTTTTCAGCATCCACCGAGAGGAGTAGAACCGAGTCTGGCTCTTCATTAGCTTGCTGAATCACATGGAGCAGGCATCTAATATTGTCGAACGTCTGCCGGCCCTCTATGAAGCCCGCCTGATCCTCATGAACCACTCTCGGGAGTACCCTCTGCAGCCTTGCAGCCAGAATTTTAGTGAAAATTTTATAGTCCACATTTAATAGGGAAATGGGTCTATATGATCCACAACATAGGGGATCCTTGTCCGGCTTTTGTATCAAGACTACCTCTGCCACCCTCCACGAGTAAGGCATTTCCCCCACGTTGTCAAATGCTGTGACTGCTTTTAACAGTAATGGTGCTAACCACTTGGAGAACAGCTTATAGAAGCTCGCTGGGAATCCGTCAGGCCCAGGCGCCTTATTATTTGGCAAACTCGCGATTGCCCTTTCTATCTCCTCAAGCGTTATGGGGGAGGACAACTCCTCTACCTCCTTCTCCGATAGGCCTGGCATTTGTATCCCCTGTAGATATTGTGCAATCTCTTCCCTTGTGCCCCTCAGGTCCGACTTATATAGTTGGCCATAATAATCCCGAAACACTTCCTGTATCTCTTCTGTGCTGTTTACTAACTGACCTGATGCATTATATACCCCTGCAATATAATTTCTTTGGGTTTGCTTTTTCAATTTATTTGCTAATAGCCGGCCAGCCCTATTTCCAAATTCAAAATGCTCCTGCCGAACCCGCTGAAGCTGCCCTGCTATCTCCGTCATCTGGAGATCATT
The DNA here is from genome assembly GCF_901765095.1 of Microcaecilia unicolor. Taxonomy (NCBI): domain Eukaryota; kingdom Metazoa; phylum Chordata; class Amphibia; order Gymnophiona; family Siphonopidae; genus Microcaecilia; species Microcaecilia unicolor. Next base: position 257,423,468 of record NC_044032.1, read on the forward strand.
AAGCTGTGCTCGGAGTTGCTGCACTTCCTGCAATTTTTGCGTGTCGGACGGATCCTCTTTATGCTTTCTTTCACTGGCCTCCATGTTATTTCTGACTGCGTCCTCCTTCCCCCTATGATCCCTGACGATGTGTGCCTGCCATGCTATTATCTGACCCCTTAATACCGCTTTCATTCCCTCCCAAATACTGGTCGGATGGGCTTCTTCATTATCATTAAGCTCTATATATTCCTTTATGTACTTTTCCAATTCAGCTATATTCTGTGGCTCTAGGAGTAAGGCTTCGTTTAGCCTCCAATGGGGACGGCCTATAGTCCTTCTTCCCATCCTCAGCGTTAGCACCACCAGAGAGTGATCCGACCAACTACAGGGCTCGATAGTCACCCTTTCAACCTGCCTCCTCACCATCGCATCGCCCAGCCAATAGTCAATTCTCGAGTAGGTTTTGTGGAGGGGGGCATAATGGGTAAAATCTTTTTCAGTCCCATGCGTATCTCTCCATAAGTCAGTCAGCCCCCACCTTGCCAGCCAGGACTGGAAGGCTACTCTATCTCCCTGCACGTATTTTGCCACCCCCCCTGAGTTATCTAGCTTCGGGTCCAGTGTCAAGTTCATGTCGCCCCCTATCACCAAATGACCTTTAGCATGCTTTTGTAAAATCCTCTCCAGTTCCTGCATAAATATCCTCTGATTCTCATTAGGTGCATATGCACATACCAGTGTGTAATATTCCTTATCAAGGGAGACCACCATCAATATATATCTGCCCGCTGTATCCCTGACCGTTGTATGCACCTGCCAGGGTAGGGACCGGGATAGAGCTATCAAAACTCCCCTCTTTTTCTGAACCTCTGTGGCTGATGCACATCTTATATATGGGTACTGCTTATTATTCATTAAGTATTCATGGACTTTTCTAAGGTGGGTCTCCTGGAGAAACATTACATCGGCTTGCTGGCGTTGCATTTCCCTAAATACCTGCTTCCGTTTTTGCGGAGTATTCAAGCCCCGCACATTTATAGTCACACATTTAAGCATTGTATATATAGACAACTTCTTCAGTTATGAGCATCATTATAGCATATCTCAATATTAGCCACCCATCTCTCCCATCCTTCTTCCCTCCCCCCCCCTCCCCTCCTCCGCTCCTTTCCTTCTCCCTCCCCCCCTAGTCTCCCCTTCCCTCCCCCAAAACCTTAGCACCTTTACCATATTCTGGATGGTGCAACACGGAGGTGTTGTAACTCACTAGTACCCCTTCACATTTTTAGCTATTAATATCTTTAACTTAACTCTTATCTTGCTCCCTGTTTAAACCAATGTTCTATATTACCCTACTGCATCTTATAACCAACAATAACTTTCGACCAGGCCAGCTTGCCGCTCTCCAAGTCCACGGCACCTGGTAAACTCGCCACAAGGGCGCATCCTGTTAAACAAGTGGGATCTTATCTCCCATTGTTGCCATGCAAAGTCAGGTGAGGCGTCCCGCTGACTTCTGGCGCTGTAGTTGACTCTGACCCACTCTTTGCCATCTGGGGTGGGTCCTGGGATCCGCTGCCATCGATGGGCGCTCCGCTGCCGAGGGTGTATCCCTGCAGTATTCTCTGCGCCTCTGCCAAGGTTTTGACCATGTGCTGTTTCCCATCCTTGTAGAATGCTAGTCCAAACGGATATCTCCAGCGATAACGAATATCCAGTTCTCGCAACTTTGCCGTTACCGGCTTCAACTCAGCCCTTCTCTTCAGGGTGGCAGCCGCCAAGTCCTGGTATATTTCCACTCTATTGGTGTCCCATTTATAATCCTTTATTTGTCTTGCCGCTGCCATGACTCGCTCTTTCACTTTGAAGTCCTGGAAGCATGCTATAATATCTTTTGGTAAGTTCTTTCTATTAGCCCCCAGGGCCCGATGTGCTCTGTCCAAGTTTATTTTTTCTGGTGGAATCGGATCCTCCGTGTTCGCTAGAACATCGCTGGCAATTTGCTGGACCACTTGCTCACTATTTTGATACTTTGAAACCTCCGGCAAGCCCCGAATGCGGATGTTATGGCGCCTGCTCCTATTTTCCAGATCCTCCAGTTTTTCAGAGAGAAGCTGCTGCCCTATTCGCTCATCTGCGATCTGCCTCTCAAGGGAGCCCAGGGACTCCGAATGGTCATCTATTCGGCCTTCCGCCTCCTCCACCCGGTGTCCGAGCTCAGCTATCTCCCCTCTCAGGTCAGCCCCCAGCGTCGCCAGCTCTGACCTCATGGCTTTTAGATCCGATCGGATTTCCTGGATCCAAGCGCATAGCTCCGGCAGTCCGGCCCCCTCAGGCTCTCCCTGGGTCTGCGATGCGAACATGTCTCCCGATGGTTGCAATTCCGCATCCATTCGCTCCGCCATTTCTTCGTTCGCTCTGGCCGCCATGTTGGATTTCGTCGCGCCTTTCTTATACGCGAATTTTGACAGGTTTAGCGGCGTAGACCGCCTTTGCATGGACGTCTCTGGCCTCCTCCGCTCCTCGTTCTTAAGTGGCGCCGTTTTCTTTGCCCTCCTTGCTTATTGTAAGTGCCGGGTAGCGCTCTTTGCACCTCGGGTACTCGGGAGCACAGAAGTTAGGCAGCCATGCTCTCCGGTGACGTCACTTCCTCCTGTTGGTCAGTTTTGATGCAAAGAAGGCGTTTGACCGTGTGGCCTGGGATTTTTTATTTGCCACCTTGGGAAGACGGGCTGTCATCTGGGTCAGTTGTGTTCTGTTTCAACCTTTTGACATAAAAAAGGCATGCGTCTTGGATGCCCCCTGTCCCTTTTGTTGTTATCTCACTAAACCCCTTAATTCATGAGATTTTGGGTAATTCAGATAAAAAAAAGTTATGAAGGTTGGTTCTTACGAATTCAAGCTCTCTGCTTTTGATGATGACCTTTTAGTGTACATTGTGGAACCCCATACATCTTTACCACGGTTAATGGAATGCTTTGGCGAGTATGGTGATTTCTCTGGCTTCAAATTAAATTTAGACAAGTCCTTGACCCTACCTACTATGAATTCTGTAAGGGGACACTGGGAGGGCCCGTTTCCTCTGTAATGGAAAACCATCTCTTTTTGATATTTGGGGATATAATTACCTTTTAAAACTTCCCTTCTTCGAGATGTAAATTTATCGGTTCTTTTAGATCAGACTAGGGAATGTTTTGCTAAGTGAATGCCCCTTCCCCTATCTGTTCATGGCAGGATTCACCTTTTAATATGATTTTATTTCCCAAGTGGCTCTATGCACTCCAGCTGCTACCTCTTAAACTGTTGAAGTGGGATTTAAATTCCCTGCATTTTTTTAGAATGGAAAGAAACCCAAAACACTATTCAAATATTTACAAGGTTGCTGGAAATACAGGAGTATGGGATTTCTGGATCTGCAAAAATATAATCAAGCATGTTTACTTAGGCGTCTTGGGGATTGGTATCTTGTGGGACAGGTTTATACAAATAGGAATTATGATCAGGCCTTGCACATCAATTCTCTTTTGCATTGCCCGTTGCATTTATTATCACAGTAGTTGCACCAGAGTATTTTGGTGCGCCCTTTGCGATAAGGTTGGAGGTATTTAGTAACACTCCTTGGGGATAATCCTGGGATAGCGAATCAGATACCTATTCAGGGCAATTTGTAGTTTTTCGCTGGGTGCTGAGAATATTAGCTTCTGCCACTGGGCAACAAAGGGTGTTGTTTTGATACAACATGTTTTATGGGATGGAGGCATGATGCTTTCGTGGGAGGCACTACAATCCAGGGGACTGGCTGATCCACGGGATTTTTTTAATCTAACTGACAGTTGCGTCATGTTTACTCATTAGATTCCACGGGTTTAGCCTTCCTGTTGGATGCTCGTTTGGAGGAGGTTTTTTGGTAAATTTTGGGATGGAGGCCTCTCAATCTCTTTACTTCATAGGGAATTACAAATACTTTCTTCACTCAGGAGTTGATTGGAACTGGGTACAAAATGGTGTCTGGATTTGGGATTACCTGTGGAATCTTTGGGTCTTGGTAAATTTATTTACCACATACCGGAGATTTCCACTACTTCTGAATTAAGGGAATGCCAGTTTTTGTATTTTACATTGAGCACATTTCACACAAGTGCAACTATTTAAGACTGGAGGGATAGATATGCCTATCTGTAGGAAATGTAATCAGTATGTCAGTTCTTTTTTTCATGCCTTCTGGAATTACCCAAAAGTGAAGCTTTTTTGGAGGGCAATTTTATGCTATATTGAGAGCCTTTTGGGACAACCCCTTCCCTTCTAACTGGCGGGACTGCTTCTGGATACTACTACTAATACTTAGCATTTCTATAGCGCTGCCAGGGTTACGCAGCGCTGTACAAGTTTAAACATGGGGAAGGACAGTCCCTGCTCAAGAGAGTTTACAATCTAAAGGTAACAAACTATGTAGTCAGTGTAGGTATCATGAATGGGGAAGGTGGTTAGGCGCCAAAAGCAAGGGAGAAGAGATGTGCTTTGAGATAAATAAGAAGCATTTTGTCTTACAAATCATTTTGGTAATTTTCTTCTCTGGAAAGCAGGGATGTTGGGTAAATGAGTGATCTTGGGAGTATGGATCAATGATAATGCTCTATCTTTTTGGATATGGAGGAATCCATTTCATACATTGATGCTGTTGGAGCAGAGACAAGCAAAATACTCTTTTAAACAAAAAAAGATGTTTCTGGCAGTCTGGGGTGTTTATATTCAATCTTTATCTCATAGAGCCAGAAGTCTGATTCTTAATTCATTTAAAACCATTTCCTAGTTTTTTTTCCTCCTCTTTCTTGGGCCCTCGTGCTGCACACACTGCGGGTTAGAGAACTACAACATTCTTATGTTTTTTTCCCCCCCTCCTTAAGTATTAGTATTTTATGCAGACTGATGGCGTACTGTTCCGTTTCTTTCTTTAATTTATTATAGCTGTTCTTGTTTAATAGAGAGTTTTACCTCTGTATGTTTAGAGGAGGGATTTTGTTAGGGAGGAGAGAGGATTTAAAAGGGATCCAGTTGGAATTGTAAACACAAACAGAAAGGAACATTTAAGTATGTTTTGTTTGCCTGTTGGATTTATTGGGATGTTCAATAAATCATTTTGGTATGGGTCTCATTAGTGGGTTGAACCATGTTGTTAAATAAAATAATCAAATCATCACAGTCTGCATTGTTCAATTGTTTCAATTAAAAAAAAAAAGTTTGGAGTGGGTGGAAATGCTAGTGCCATTTAGTGAAAAGCAGTGAAGGGTGGTTCTTGACGGCATTTGGGTACTGCTGTAGGGCCAAGGAGGGAGTAAAAGCCCATAATGTGTGCGGCATGGTGAAGAGAGGATGATGCTTTGGAGGTACAGGAGCACCTATCACGGCTCCACTTGCAATGCACAGACTGAGGAGGCACAGTGCATGCAAGAGGGAGAGTTGGTCAGTCTTCTGCAAATTGTTCTTAGGCCTCAGGCCTGGAGGAGAACATGATTTCTGCTGCTACCTCAATTTTTCTGCCAGCTAGAATAGTGGCCTGTCATGAAACGCCTAGCCACCCGCCTGGGGTTACCTCACGGCCACTCAGAGTGTCTGTCCCCAGCACAGCTCAGGTCTGCTTTCACCTGCTGCTTGTGCTCTACACTAGCACCCTCCTCCCACCAACTGGGTCACAATGTCCTCTGGGCGAGTCTCCCACTTCCAAATTATCCCCAGTGATTTCTAGGTTACTGGAGACCACACCCGCAGTGGTCCCTCTGTTCCCAGAAAGCACTCACAGATAAACCACCAGGATTCTTTATCAGTCCAGACAGGCAGAACAAACAATGTTTATTCTCATAAAAATATTGAATAGTGGACAAAAATGTGCAAATAGCAAACAGTAACAAGTAACTGAAAAATGGATCAATTATAACATTAACTAAACATTTGCATACTGGCTAAACAGTACCTGGGAAGATCAGGACATATAATTCACCAAGCCTCAGCAAAGAGGTCTGTCTCTCTCTCCTTCCTGGGCTAAGACTAAAGCAACAGCCAGCAACAACTGCTGAGTAATTTCAAACTCCAGCTCAGTCAGAGCCCAGAATAGTCAAGTTTCAAATTTAAAATTGGTTACATCACTGCATGGCACTTCCTATTATCTGTGTGCCAACTAAGGGGGTCTTTTACTAAAGCTTAGCTCGAGTTATCTGCAATAGGGCCCATTTTATTCCTATGGGCCCTGCTGCAGATAACTTGAGCTAAGCTAGTAAAAGACCCCCTAAAATAAAGAGAGGTCAGTCCTCTGTAACAGTTTTAAGCATAAACATGCACTATCTGCTGGCCAAACAGGAGAAATACACTTCAGGCATATTTAAGACAGGAAAATATCCAATACATTTTACAGACTTGAAACACTGTTTCTTCACATTGCCGTATTGGATCTTTGTGCTTTTTGATAGCAGCTCCACTTGATCTGCCTCTGTTTTTGCTCAGTAAATCTAGGGACATCAGTGCTGCATCCGCTGGTCCCCAATATAAGCAATGAGGCATAGCAAGTTCCCTCAGAGGTGATCCTGTTTGGCTGACACCTTTATTAGTTTTACCAAGAGTGGACTTACATCACCTTAAACCAATGGGATGTATTGCAGAATGGGTATGCCCTGGAATGTGTGTTCCCCTCCCCCCTTCCCATTTCTAATACCTTTATAGCATTCTCTTGTAAGAACATAAGAATAGCCATACTTGGTTAGACCAATGGTCCATATAACCCAGTGTCCTGTTTTCCAAACAGTGGCCAAGCCAGATCACAAGTACCTGTCAGAAACCCAAATACTACTACTATTACTACTTATCATTTCTATAGCGACAACATTCCATACTACCAATCCCAGGGCAAATAGTAGCTTCCCCATATCTGTCTCAATAGCAGACTCTGGACTTTCCTCCAGAAACTTGTCCAAACCTTTTTTTTAAACCCAGATACACTAACCGCTGTTACTGCATCTTCCGGCAAAGAGTTCCAGAGCTTAACTGTTGGTTGAGTGAAAAAGTATTTCCTCCTATTTGTTTTAAAAGTATTTCCATGTAACTTCCTTGAGTGTCCCATAGTCTTTGTACTTTTGGAATGAGTACAAATTCACTTCTACTAGTTCTACACCACTCAGGATTTTGTAGACCGCAATCATATTTCCCCTCATCCATCTCTTTTCCAAACTGAAGAGATCTAACCTCTTTAGCCTTTCCTCATATGTGGTTTTGGTTTCCAAGGTAGGCATTATACTGGTTCCATTCACGGGCTGGGTCAGTATTTTGTTTTCTTGGTAGTGCCAGAGGATGATGACTTCTTTTTTTTCCCCATCCTTGATCTCAAAGGAATCAGTAGATGCCTGCCTTTGGGTTCTGTGTTGAGACTCTAAAGTCTGTTGTTGTTGTTGTAGTTGTCATAAAAGTTCTTTTTACTAGATCTCTGAAGTGCACTTTCATATTCCAATCAAGGAGAATCAACGCAGGTTTTTTTTATGTCTGGTGCTCCAGAGCCTCCTGTATTTCTTTGGACCTGGTTTAGCTCCCTGTTTAGAAGCAGAATCACTATCACTATTGCTGTAACAAGGCAGTTTATCACAAGGCCATGTGATCATAGTCCAGGCCCTCAGGCATCCCTCTTATAAAGTCTTCTTATGCTAGCTCATACAGAGCAGACACAGGAATGTAAGTAGTGGATTCCGGAGGTCAGCTAAAGCTGGAGTTTCTGTGCCTCACAGAATGGGGAATCAGGAGAGCAAAATTGTCCAAAGCAGAGGATAGAGTTATAGGAAGAGACTGCCTCAGTGACAGACTTGGATAGGATAACAGTGGATGAAAGGAAGTGTGACACAGTGGTGGAGAGTGTGCAAGGGTCAGTAGCCTTGAAGATTCCTAAATGTGGCATTGGTGATTGGACAAGACTGCAAGGGAAGGTAGTTACGTATGAAAGTTATCAGATGGTCAGAGAGGAGAAGGGGCTGAAACCTACAGGAAGGGAAGGGTAACAGCCCAACATAACTGCCGCAGCCATTTGAGTGAGGTCTATGGGAGAAAAGGGAGAAGCCAAGTCTTAAAGCAAAATGCTGCAGAGTATGAGAGAGGTAGTTGAATATAAGCAAGTTCAAAATAGAGCAGACATTCCAAAGGGCAGATGAGAAAGAGAGAGAAGAGGGAGGGAGGATGGAAAGGAATAGGAATAAGATTGGAGAAGTTGCAGTTTGATCTGCACAGGTCGGGTGACAGTTGATTTGGCGGGCTAGGATAGATTTATATCCCCAGCGGAGAGAAGGAGATGGAGCAGGAGAATACAGGAGGCATGATGACGGTGAAAAGATGAGATGTGCCAAGATAGAGTGGAGATGGTTGAATTACATGAAGAAAAAGTTGAAGCTAGCTGAGGAGAGGGTAGAAGACAAAATGGATTGTAAAAGTAGAAATTGAGTAATGTGATCTTCGGGTTTATAGTGTTTTATTGTGTTTTAAGGTGGGGAACAAGATTGGGGAGAGCTAAAATTAGGAAGAGAAAGTAGTGGAGCCATAGGTCATAGGAGAAGGAAAGATGCAAACCCGTGGAGATATGACATGTGCCACCTGGCAACCGGGTAGAAGGTCCCAAGAAACAACAAGGCAAATGATCCGCAGACTCCAAAGCAGAAAGAAGGAAAAGCAGATTGGTAGTACATATACACAATCTTTATTAGTAAAGTTGCAAGCTAGTGTATTGCCTGACACAGACCGTGTTTAGCCCAGCAGGGCTGCATCAGTGGCTACAAAATAATAAAATAAAATTACAAATATAAAAATGCAGAGATAATAAAATCTTACAATATACACAAATTAAAACAGCTGAAAATTAATGTAATAATACCATGACAAGAGAAACACAATGCAATGCAAGAACCATACATTTAAACCATAAATAAAAAAAAGAGCATAATACCTAAAATAGTGTATGAATAAATAAATACATCAAAGAAATAGCCATAGTATAAACATATATAGTAATATCAAATCATCTTTTCTTGACATATAAAAAGAATAAATAAAAATATATCTAATCATTGCTGTCTTGGCACATAAAATATCATAATATAAACATATATAGTAACTATCAAAACATCTTTATTTTAGCACATAAAAAAATAAAAGTATACATCTAATTATTGCGATATTGGCACATAAAGATGATAAAGAAGATACAAACATACTTAAAAACTGATACAAATAGGACACATACCTATAATATGATCTTCACTGCCAAAGGCTTGGTAAAAGATGTGTAGATTTTATTTTTCCTGTTGTTTAATGTAAGGATATTGCTTAAACATTTATGTTAATTATATAAATGTAAAATAAAAAATATGTAGGGTAGTTAAAGGCAAAACCTAGAAATAAGAGCAAAAATAATAAATATTAAATGTAACTCACTTAGGGCCCCGTTTACTAAGCCATGCTAGAGGTGCGTTAGTGCTTTTAGTGTGCGCTAACTGTGTAGGCGCCCACAATATTCCTATGGGCGCCTACACAGCGTGCACTAATTTTGTACACATGCTAAAAACACTAGCGCACCTTAGTAATCAGGGCCCTGTTTACTAAGCCGTGTTATAGGCACATTAGCATTTTTAACGCACGTTAACCTTATACGTGCCTACAATATCACTCATTTATCTTATGCTGATTGCATGAAGCTTGCAGCCTCCTGGCTTGAAAACCACACTTTCTCCTCTGAAAACTCTGTAAAAAGACAGGAAATAAAAAGCAAAAACAAAAAAAGTGATGTCTCCGTTCTTTTTGCAAAAATGCTTCATTGACAAGATACTAAAACAAATTTCAGATAACAGTAGATGGGTGGGTCTTTTTATAATAGCTTTTATTTGGAGGTATTAAATATTTATATTTTAAATCTCTGTGTACTTACATTCTACTTCCCTGAATTCATGAATGACATAACTAAAATTTTGTTTGAACATGGACATCTTCCAAGAATTAATTCTATCTAAAACTTTAGGAGCTCTTATTAGGTTGCAGGGCATTTTCGATATGATGTCTAAGTCAGACTTTGGACGTTTTGCACTAAATGTCCAAAATCTGAATAGGAAATACGGTCATTTTCGAAACTGCAAAACGTCTATCTTTTAAAAAAATTTTTTACTACTACTTAACATTTCTGGAGCGTTACTAGGGTTACGCAGCGCTGTACAAATTAATAACTAAGGACGGTCCCTGCTCAGAAGAACTTACAATCTAAAGGACGAAATGTCAAGTTGGGTAGTCTAGATTTCCTGAGTAGAGGTGTTGTGATTAGGTGCCGAAAACGACATTGAAGAGGTGGGTTTTGAGCAATGATTTGAAGATGGGTAGGGAGGGGGCCTGGCGTATGGGCTCAGGGAGTTTGTTCCAAGCATGGGGTGAGGCGAGGCAGAAAGGGCGGAGCCTAGAGTTGGCGGTGGTGGAGAAGGGTACTGAAAGGAGGGATTTGTCTTGAGAGCGGAGGTTACGGGTAGGGACGTAAGGGGAGATGAGGGTAGAGAGGTAAGGAGGGGCTGCAGATCAAGTGCATTTGTAGGTTAGTAAGAGAAGCTTGAACTGTATGCGGTATCTGATCGGAAGCCAGTGAAGTGACTTGAGGAGAGGGGTGATATGAGTATATCGGTCAAGGCGGAAGATGAGACGTGCGGCAGAGTTCTGGATGGACTGAAGGTGGGATAGGTGGCTAAGTGGGAGGCCGGTGAGGAGTAGGTTGCAGTAGTCAAGGCGAGAGGTAATGAGAGAGTGGATGAGAGTTCGGGTGGTGTGCTCAGAGAGGAAGGGGCGAATTTTGCTAATGTTGTAGAGGAAGAAGCGACAGGTCTTGGCTATCTGCTGGATATGCGCAGAGAAGGAGAGGGAGGAATCGAAGATGACGCCGAGGTTGCGGGCAGATGAGACGGGGATGATGAGGGTGTTATCAACTGAGAGAGAGAGTGAAGGGAGAGGAGAAGTGGGTTTGGGTGGGAAAACAATAAGTTCAGTCTTGGCCATGTTCAGTTTCAGGTGGCGGTTGGACATCCAGGCAGCAATATCGGATAAGCAGGCCGATACTTTGGCCTGGGTTTCCGCAGTGATGTCTGGTGTGGAGAGATACAGCTGGGTGTCATCAGCATAAAGATGATAGTGCAAACCATGAGATGAGATCAGGGAGCCTAAGGAAGAGGTGTAGATTGAGAAAAGGAGGGGCCCAAGGACAGATCCCTGAGGAACTCCAACAGAGAGCGGGATAGGGGAGGAGGACGAACCATGAGAGTGTACTCTGAAGGTACGATGGGAGAGAGAAGAGGAGAACCAGGAGAGGACAGAGCCCTGGAACCCAAAGGAGGACAGTGTGTCAACAAGTAGGTTGTGATTGACAGTGTCAAAAGCGGCGGATAGGTCGAGGAGGATGAGGATGGAGTAGTGACCTTTGGATTTGGCGAGGAACAGGTCATTGCAGACTTAGTGCTGTTTCTGTCGAGTGTAGGGGGCGAAAGCTGGATTGAAGCGGATCAAGGATGGCATGAGAGGAGAGGAAATCAATGCAGCGGCTGTGAACGGCGCGTTCAAGTATCTTGGAGAGGAAGGGTAGGAGGGAAATGGGGTGGTAGTTGGAGGGACAGGTAGGGTCAAGAGATGGTTTTTTGAGGAGTGGTGTGACCACAGCATGCTTGAAGGTGTCCGGGACAGTTGCAGTGGAGAGAGAGAGGTTGAGGATATGGCAGATGGTGGGGGTGATAGTAGGAGCGATGGTGCTAAGTAGGTTGGTGGGGATGGGGTCTGAGGAACAGGTGGTGGATTTCGAGGAGGAGAACATACTGTTTGTAACATGGTTTTGTGCTCTGTTTGTTTTTTTCGGGCCATTTTCGAAAAAAAAAAAAAAAAAGTGAAAAACATAGAAAATCAAGCCATTGGGATGTAGGAGTGGCCAGCATTTTTAGCAGACTGGTCCCCCCAGACATCCCAGGAGAGCAATGGGGCACCCTAAGGTGCACTGCTGTAGACTTCATATAAATGCTCCCAGGTACACATCTCACCATTGCTCCCTTTTCTTGTCTGCTGAGTCCTCCAAAACCCATTCAAAACCACCCAAAACCCACTACCCCCAACTACACCACTACAATAGCCCATATGGGTGAAAGGGGCAACTATGCGTGGGCACAGTGGGTTTCTGGTGAGGTTTGGAGGGCTCACAGTTTCCACCATAAGTGTAACATGTAGAGGGAGTTATGGGCCTGGGTCCACCTGTCTCCAGTGCACTGCACCACTCCAGGGACCTGCATGCTGCTCTAATGGACCTGGCTATAACATCTAAGGCTGTTTAGTACTATTTTTATTCACATTTTTTGGTGGGTGGGAGGAGGTCAGTGACCATTGGGGGAATAAGGGGGGGGGGGGGGTACATACTTGGTTCCCTCCAGTAGTCATCTGGTCATTCAGGACACCTTTTTGTGCCTTATTAGTTATAAAAACAAGTCTACACTAAACAGTTTAGACTTTTGCACGGGACATTTTTGTTTTGTTCCCTAATGGCTGTAAAACATCCAAGTGTTAGGCATGCCCTAAGCCCGCCCTAAGTCTGCCTTCAAAATGCCCCTGACATGCCCCCTTGTGATTTGGATGCACTGCAGACGAATTACATAGATAGAAGTTTGCAAAACAGGTTTTGAAAATACTGATTTGGACATTTTGAGAAAATATTCGTCCAGATGGTGCTTTATGATATTTTTTGGACATTTTTCTCTTGAAAATGAGCCTTATAATGACCTTAAGTTTAGTAAGACCTTTGGAGGTTTAGTAATCCTTCTATAAAGGACTATACTTATTACTCAGTACCACATCAACCTTACTGTAGAATGAATGACTACTTAATCTCTTAAGATCGTATGCCAACTATTCTAGAAGCTGAGATTTATCTGATATTAATCTCAGATCATGCAGCAGTTGCTCTATTTTGCAGTCTAAGGAAAGAAAGAAATATTTCATTTGGAGACTAAATAGAGGATCATTGCAAATCAGGCATTAGAGAGAGGTTTTGTTTTTTACGTTTATGCATGGCTTTTTTAAAGAGAATAATATAGAAAACTTTTTCTCTACAATCAGTATGGGAGGCCTATAAAGCCACCCTCTGAGGGGAGGGGGGAATTTTTTTCTGCTTGGATGAAAAAAGCAGTGGCACTGTCAAACACTATTGGAATAAAGATAAACAACAATTGGAAAAACACCACATAAACTCCAGAGATAATGGTTTCCTGAGACAATTATAAGCTAAGAAGTATGAATTAAATTAAGTTCCTTAGCCAACAAGTAGAACAGGAATATTATACAGAAAGTAATTAAGCAGGCAGTAGATTAGCTCAATGTTTAAAAGACACACTAGACAGTGGATCGCACCAATTCAGAATACACAAGGTCAAACATTTTTCTAAGATATAGAGATTGTTCAGCAATTTTCACTGTATTATCAAGATGTGTCTAAATCCAAGGCTAATGGAGCTAGCCGTTTAAGAGATTCTTTTAGTCAAACCAAATCATCCTACTTTACACAACTCTCAGTGCAATCATTTGGATGCTCTCTTAATTGTAAAATGAATGGAATTTGCTATCAAGTCTTTGCAGCTTGGCAAGACCCCCGGTCCTGATGGGTATACATCAGAATGTTATGGATCTGTCAAAAATACAGTTATGTTCATGTCTGTTAGAAGTCTTTCAGTATTAGATTTCCCATCATACCCAAACTGATCCATTTACTGAAGCTGTATTAACACTTCTTTATAAACTGAGCAGAAATTCATTGGAAGGCCAAAATAACAGGGGTGGCGCTACCATTGAGTGAGCCTAGTAAAAACACCAGGGCTGTCAGATGATGGGGGCTGCTTAACCTAAGGCCTACCAAGTCACTGCTCTCCTCTCCCTCCCTCCAGAACCCTCCCCCTCCCACCTGCAGTTCATTTTATTTATTTATTTTTGTTACATTTGTACCCTGCACTTTCCCACTCATGGCAGGCTCAATGCAGCTTACATGGGGCAATGGAGGGTTAAGTGACTTGCCCAGAGTCACAAGGAGCTGCCTGTGCCTGCAGTGGGAATCGAACTCAGTTCCTCAGGATCAAAGTCCACCACCCTAACCACTAGGCCACTCCTCCATCATCTGTCCTTTTCACTCAACCCCCATTCCTCCCACATCTACCTTTAAATGTCTGTGGTAAAGGTTCCTGGCAATGGCAGAGCTTCATGCCTGTGGCCTGCATCAGAACCTTCCATCTGACATAACCCACACATGTAGAAACAGGAAATTGCATCAGAGGGGGTGAGATGTGTCAGAGGGAAGGCTCCAGGGCAGGCAGCAGATGTGAAGCCCTTCTACAGCCAGCAACCTTTACCAGAGATATTTGAAGGTAAATGGGGAAGTGGGTGAGTGGGTTTGAGAAAGAGATGTGGGACTGCAGGCAAGGGGTAGAGGAGTGGAGGGAGAGATGCCAGACTATGGGAGGGAAGGAGAACGGTGACTTGGTAGGCCTTAGGTCTGACCTATCTTTTTTTTTTTTTTTTTTTTTGTTACATTTGTACCCCGCGCTTTCCCACTCATGGCAGGCTCATTGCGGCTTGGAGCAATGGAGGGTTAAGTGACTTGCCCAGAGTCAGACGACCCTGGGCTTTTTGCTGGGCTCGCTCAGTGGTGACTACGGTTGTCTTTGCATTCCTTTTCCAAGCGCTATAGGCTTGATGTCAATGCCAGAGAAAAGAGACTGCATTTAGAATCAGAGTGCTTTCAAAGGGTGTTTCTTCATCCCACCCAGTTAAAGGGGTACTTCATCTCGCTAACCTGGTGTGGTGGAAGAAAGGAAGAGTAAATTTGGTCTTATCTGCTGATTTCCTTTCCTTGAGTCCAAACAGACCAGTCCTGAAGCCCACCCTTGTACTGATAATTGTTTGATTCATCACATTTCAAAATGAGGGTAGCCATAGAGGTTCTCAGAGTTCTCTCTGGTATCTGGTTATTGATGGTTCAGGATTCCAGATCCCCTTCTGAGTGGGTATGTGTTTGATATTGCTTTGTCAGAAAAATACTGAAGACAAATTGACTGCATGGCGCCTCTTTTAGGGCAGGACTCACAGCTCTTTTCTTCACCTGCTGGCTGAGGAGCATAACCTATACATTCTGGACTGGTCTGGTTGAAATTAGCGGGTAAGATCAAATTTCTCCATGGAGTTAATTAAAATAATCAATTACTGTTTTTTAAAATTGACTTTGGACAAGAAAGGGGGTTCATAGGGCTCCTGGACTTCAGAGCAAATAATGTAGCAGCTAATCTGTAGTGGAAACACAATGTGCACAGAGTTCTGTAATTTGCACTTGGAGGGTTGTTGGAGGAGATATGCAAGCTCTACTTCATTGTCTCTGTTACTTGCCAGAAAGGCATAGACAGGTCCCTAGTGTGTGATTTAAAAATGGTAGTTTGTTCCCATTTATTATGTTGACTAGGCAATCTTAATAAGAAATGAAATAAAAGTGGGAGGACGGCCAAGGATTCCAAAGACTGAAAGGATATATAATAATAAAGATGTTTATTGAGGTATAAAGACTCGACACAACGTCGTGTTTCGGCCGTTAGGCCTGCATCAGGAGTCTTAATGTCGAATGCTTTTGAGAACTATTTGATGAAGGCAAATCCTCAACAAAGGGAGGTCTTTAGAAAGACCATTGTGAAGGTGAGCGTGCTTCATTGTCTCCTCTGACACAACGCTTGTATAGAATGCTGCAATAAGCCAATCTTGACTTCCCCCAGAACTGAGGAATTAGTGTTACAAAAGTGGAAAGTCAAAGGGAGTAGGACAGCTAGGAACAGCCAGGATGATGCAGTCATACCTCCTGACGTATAATTGACTTCCTGGATAGAGTTATGGATGGACGCCCCCCCCCCCCTTATGTCCCAGAACTCTACATAAGTCTTCTGGGCATGCATCTGTTGTCCTGTGCTGAGTGGTGCAGGAGCTTCCTCAGTTAATGCAAAGCTGAGATCGTTCCATTACCAAATATATAGGTCTTGTTCATTGCTGCTTTATTTTGGAGGGAAAAATGGGCTAGATGGTGTACACATTATCCAGTGGTCCACTGAGAACCCTTGTTAACAGGTAAGCAACTTCATTTTCTCCAGTGACAGCCAAGATAATACAGCCAGATCTTTGCCTGCCAAGTTGAGAGTTCTTGGTTTCCTGCCTTGGTTAATGTGGCAACCCATGGTCAACCATTTGAGTGGTTGCATATTGGTGAAAATAAATTCTGAAGGACAACCTGTCTAAAGATGTATGCTGTGGAAGAAGAGTGAAGATGTGGCAGTTCTGAAGTTGTCCATTAGGGGTTTCAATTGCAGGTTTGCAACTAATTTGGCCTTGTCCATAGGTGTTATGTCTGAACCTGATATGGCTGTAGTACTTGTGCTTTGAGACTCGTATGCCTAAGCTTGAGGGTTGAAAGAAAACAAAAGATTTCTGATGGACCTTAGTTGGATGCAGGTAGTACAACAAATTTCCTGCAGTCTAGGATGTTGAGTGATGCCTCTTCTAGATCGCAGTATGACTTTAGGAAAGAGATGGGTAGACAGTGTCTTGATCTATGTGGAAGGCAGAGACCACTTTGGGGGAAAATTTTAGATGCATTCATAAGAACCACTTTGTTCAAATGCAACTTTGTGTGGTGGGGGTTGGGGTGCGGGCAGGTATTGACCCTGCACTTGTGCTGCATAGATCCTCCTTCCAGATGTAATAGTAATCAGAAATGAGGTTTTCCAAGTGAGATATTTTAAGGATGCACCATCAT
Source organism: Microcaecilia unicolor (assembly GCF_901765095.1). Lineage (NCBI taxonomy): Eukaryota > Metazoa > Chordata > Amphibia > Gymnophiona > Siphonopidae > Microcaecilia > Microcaecilia unicolor. The sequence continues at coordinate 257,440,305 of NC_044032.1, forward strand.
TGTACATAAGTGTTGCCTTTCTGGGACACTCCATCGAGCCCAGTATACTGTTTCCAACAGTGGCCAATCCAGGTCACCTAGGAAGATCCCAAAACAGTACAATACATTTTATGCTGCTTATCCTAGAAATATTTTCTCTGCTTCATTTTAAATTTACTATTTTGTAGCTTCATTGCGTGCCCCCTAGTCCTAGTATTTTTGGAAAGAGCAAAAAGCAATTCACGTCTACCCGTTCACTCAGTATTTTATATACCTCTATTGTATCTCCTCTCAGCCGTCTTTTCTCCAAGCTGAGGAGCCCAAGCCATTTCAGCCTTTCCTCATTGGGAAGTTGTCCCATCCCCTTTATCATTTTTGTCACCCTTCTCTGTACCTTTTCTAATTCCACTGTATCTTTTTTGAGTTGCGGTGACCAGAATTGCACACAGCATTCAAGGTGCGGTTGCACCATGGAGCGATACAAAGGCATTATAATATCCTTATTTTAATTTTCCATTCCTTTCCTAATAATATCTAAAATTCTATTTGCTTTCTTTGCTGCCACAGCATACTGAGCAGAGGGTTTCAAAGTATTATCAACGATGACTCCTAACATGGAACCTAGCATCACGTATCTATAGTTTGGTTTCCTTTTTCCCCACATGCATCATTTTGCACTTGCTCACATTAAACATCATTATTCCATTTGGATGCCCAGTCTTGTAAGGTCGTCTTGCAATTTTTCACAATCCTCTTGCAATTTAACAACTTTGTGTTGTCGGCAATTTTAATTACCTCACTAGTTTTTCTCATATCTAGATCATTTATAAATATGTTAAAAAGCAGCAATCCCAACACAGACCCCTGGGGAACCCCACTGTCTACCCTTCTGCATTGAGAATACTGACCATTTAACCCTACTCTCTGTTTTCTATCCTTTACCCAGTTTTTAATCCACAAAAGGATACTACATCCTATCCCATGACTTTCCAATTTCCTCTGGAGTCTTTCATGAGGTACTTTGTCAAATGCCTTTTGAAAATCATGACACACAATATCGACTGGCTCACCTTTATCCACATGTTCGTTCACCCCTTCAAAGAAATGTAGTAGATTGGTGAGGCAAGATTTCCCTTCACTAAATTTATGTTGACTTTTTCTCATTAATCCATGCTTTTGAATATGCTCTGTAATTTTGTTGTTAATAATAGTCCCTACCATTTTGCCTGGCACCGATGTCTGTCTCACCAGTCTGTAATTTCCTGGATCGTCTCTGGCTTGAAGGGGACCAAATTGATTTTTATGAAGACGGTTTAGGTCCCAAGAAGAAACTGGGGACACACTGAGACCAAGAGTAAATTATTCTCTCATGCACGGGAGGCGATTGGATGAACAGAAATTGTCTTCCTATGGATGATGCAGTGATGGTGGTCTGATGGAATTGGTTTTTGCATTGGCATCCAGCAGATGGAGGAGATACTAGATAAGATTTTACAGTGCAGCAAATGGAGTTATACTGATGGGTCCTGCACCAATGGGTGAAAGCGTCACCATTTAAGATTATATAACTTTGTGGCAGAGGTCTTGTGATATGTAACATGGGTATCTTCTGTGTAATGGAGACGGGTCTAATGCTTGCTTTTTGACCTCTGTATACTGTCAGAGCATGTGATTTGAGCTACGGATGTAGGAGGTGACCCTCCTGTTGCCTGAGCAGTGAGAAATTTCTGCCCTGGGGTTAAGAGTTGGTCCATGCATGAGGGAGAAGAACTATGGGAACAAAGTTTGCTGGGGCCAGTAGGACTATGAGAATGATGTGTATGTATATATGTATGTGTGTATGCATGTAGATACATATAAATTAGACCAGGCTGCGATACTTTCTTTTTTTGTACTATTATAATCTTTATGTTGATTGCTTTATCTTTTATCTAGGAAATATCTTGCGACTTTTAGAGAAGGAGAAATATGGCGGTATTCTTTATATATCTGTCTCTCGCTTCTATTTTCCTTTTTGCTGACTGACTTTTCCCTTTCTGCTTTTGTCTGCCTCATAGGAGATTAAGGACACAGTGGATGGGCAAAGGATTCTGGAGAAGAAGGGCAGTGCTGCGGTGAGTATCTGTAATTATTCCTAGCTAATAGCTTTCAAACAAAAAAGGTCACTATAAATGCCTGTTTTTGTTAGGGGTTTTATTTAACTTTTCAGCCCACAAGAGGTATGCACATTTACTGCTCAGAGAAACAAAAACAGCATAACAAATACAAATTTACAGAGATGGTCATCCCCGGTTTTCGGCCATAATAGAAACCGAGGATGCCCATCTCAAAAATGACCAAATCCAAGCCCTTTGGTCGTGGGAGAAGCCAGAATTCATAGTGCACTGGTCCCCCTGCCATGCCAGGACACCAACCGGGCACCCTAGGGGGCACTGCAGTGGACTTCAGAAATTGCTCTCAGGTGCATAGCTCTCTTACTTTGGGTGCTGAGCCCCCCAAAACCCACTCTCCACAACTGTACACCACTGGGGCACCTACGTGTGGGTACAGTGGATTTTGGGCGGGTTTTGGAGGGCTCACATTTACCAACACAAGTGTAACAGGTGGGGGGCGAAGGGCCTGTGTCCGCCTGGCTGAAGTACACTGCACCCACTAAAACTGCTCCATGGACCTGCATACTGCTGTCATGGAGCTGGGTATGACATTTGATGGTGGCATAGAGGCTGGCAACAAAAAAAAAAAAAAATTTTAATTTTTTTTTTTTTTTAGGGTGGTAGGGGGTTTGGTGACCACTGGGGGAGTAAGGTGAGGTTATCCCCGATTCCCTCTGGTGGTCATCTGGTCAGTTTGGGCACCTTTTTGAGGCTTGGTCGCAAGAAAAAATGGACCATGTAAAGTCGGCCAAGTGCTCGTCATGAACGCCCTTCTTTCCCATTATCGGCTGAGGACGCCCATCTCTTAATCACGCCCCAGTCCCGCTTTCGCTATGGTGCAGACACGCCCCCGTGAACTTTGGTCGTCCCTGTGACGGAAAGCAGTTGAGTATGCCCAAAATCGGCTTTCGATTATGCCGATTTGGGCGACCCTGAGAGAAGGACGCCCATCTCCCGATTTGTGTCGGAAGATGGGCGCTCTTCTCTTTCGAAAATAAACCTGATAGTGTGCCTAGTTATATAAATGTAGTGACTAGCTAGTGACTTTTATTAACTGAAGCCTCAATATCCTTCCAGTACCTCAGGAGACATCGTTTTGGTCTTAGTCAACCCACAGCTGGAAGTTCCATGAACTTCCCACTCCACTTCCATGCAGAACTTGGCAGTGGAAAAGGTCCACCACATTTGTAGGTGACACTGAAATTAGTCAAACCTGCACCAGCGTAACAGGGATGGCACTCTAGAAATACACATTTAGTACAGTGGATATCTATTTGTACGGTGTAGCAGCCTTACCATTAGTGTATCCCTTTCACAACACATTGAAATGGAGTATGCCTCCTGCCAGAACCTTCCATTCTCTTAACCAAGGAGATCTGCAACTCCCATTCCACTTCAGGTAGCTTTTCTGCCTTCTAGTCATGCCTTCTAGTCATTAAGAAAATAGTTTTATAACAGTAATATAAAGTCACAAGGGAAATCTATTACCTTCTCTCCAAGCCTGGCATGTGCTTATCTAATCTATAGATGCAATAAATCTCAGCTGCCACCCCAGACTCTTTCTAAAGCTGCCACACATTGGCCCTGCTCCTCCCAATTTCCCTTCTTGGAGAAGAAAGGGCAGTATAAGATTTTTGGCGTTTTATCAAGAGGGGAAATAGGCATAAACAAAGCCACAAACCTTCCTCTATACTTGAATGGAATGGGCCATTTTCCAGTTTTTCTGAAAGATTTTCCAAACCAAGAGAGAATCTGTTGCTGCTGGCTATGCCATATGAAGGTCTATAACCTGGGATTGCACCTTTTCCAACTGCATCCAGGAGGGTCCTGTGACACTCCCATACTATTCTTTCAGCCCAACAATCCAGCTTCCCATTGATGAAACGTAAGATTGGGTAGGCCCATGTCCCGCTTTGGGATTACAAAGGGTCTTCATCTATCTATGTGGTGTCCTACTGTGTCATATAAATATTACACGGTTAATTAAGTTAATCCAGATTAGGTGATACTGCTTGGTACATGCTGAAAAAGGTATATACGCTTAGGGAGGATGTGCATTTTGACTTGCTTTATCTGCCCATCCCATGAATTAGGATGATCAAATCCTTTAAATTTTTAACTTTAGCTATGACTGGAGTATAGTTCATTTTAATTAGGTAATATATTAACACTCAAATATGTGAATTTACCTTCTGCAGTCCCCTTAAAGCAATGTAATTAACTTTAGGCCCAAACATGAAAACCTGGCATGTAATAATGTAGGCCCCATAGTGGTCAACTGCTTTAAATATGACAAGATATCACCCACATATAAGGTATCTAATGCATAGGATCTTTAAACTTAAAGGGCCTCCAGCCAAGATGGAGTTCACACAACCTGTGCCAAAGGTTCCACAGCTAAGACAATGGGAACCGTGGGTCCCTCTCTCTTACTGCTTAAGAGGAAAGAAGTTGTTAGGCAACCATTAAGAAGAATCTGGGTTATAAAGCTAGAACACAGAGCCGTTAACCAGACTATGAACTGTCCTAAAAACTTCTGTTGATCCAAGATAAGTTACCTTGTCTGTTTGCTATCAAAGGTCTTTTTTGTGCCTAAGGCCATCATAGCCCTGACTGACTTAAGAGTGTTTTGCTAGATGTATAATATTGACAAATTTACAGGCTGTACTTGTATGAAATCACGTTTAATCTGATTGAACCATATGTGATGTGAGTATTTTGAGTCTTAATTCCTGGACCTTTGCCAAAATTTTCATGACTGTGTTGATCAGAAATAGAAGTTGAGTTAATGTCTGTAATGTATGTGTGTAAGATTTTATTAATTATTGAGAAATTGTCATTCTCCGAGGACAAGCAGGCTGCTTGTTCTCACGACTGGGTTGACGTCCACGGCAGCCCCCACCAACCGGAACAAAACTTTGCGGGCGGTCCCGCACGCAGGGCACGCGCATGCGCGGCTGTCTTCCCGCCCGTGTGCGACCGTTCCCGCTCAGTTTTTTCTTTTCCGCGCTGGAGAGAGCTGCATTCGTCTCTCTCTCTGTCAGCCCCGGAAACCGGATCGCGTTTTCGCCGCGAGATTTCTTCGTTGTGTTTTTCTTTGCTTCTCTGTTTTATTTTGTTAAAAAAAAAACCGAGAAGAACTTGTTTTCCCTCGTCTTTTTAGCGGGGGCGTCTCGTTGCGGCCTTGTGGCCACGCGGTCGATTTATTTTTCGAGGTGTGAATTTTACCGCCACCATCGACGACTTTGACTTCACCGACGCGATTTTTCCGTCGATGTCCTCGAAGGTCCCGAGTGGATTTAAGAAGTGTGGTCGGTGCGGCCGGCATATCTCGCAGACCGACACTCACGCTTGGTACCTCGGGCCGGAGCACGATACCAAGACGTGCACCTTGTGTCTCGGTTTATGGAAACGGACACAGGTGGCGAGGCAAGTTCTACGGGACCGTCTTTTTGGAACTTGCGCCGGCCCCTCAACGTCGACTTCGACGGCATTGGTATTGACGGCCGGGTCTTCGGTACCGGTACCGATGTCCACGAAATCGGCACCGACTGCACCGACCCCAAGAGTACAGGTCCCGTCGGCCCGCCGGTCTTCCGGAGACGGCAAGGGTGAGCGGCCGCGTGGGCACTCGGCCCCGGTCACTCCCTCTACTCAGGGCCCTCGGGACTGAACCCTGTCGGACCCGATCCCTCGAGGCCGAGGGGGATCTACCTCCTCCTCTTCGGTACCGCCGAGCGCCGATGACGGTCACCGAAAAAAGACAAAGAAGCACCGTCATCGGTCGCCCATGGCGCATATGGCTCCCGGCTCCAGAGACGATTCGACGCCGAGGAAGCGGCAGCGCCGAGAGGAGCGGTCCCCCTCTGTAGTAGAGGTATCGTCACGTCAGGGTGCCAGCACTTCGGTGCCGTCTCCTGGACCCGAACAGCTTCCGGCACCGACACCTCTACCGGCCCCCTCGCCTTTCCCGACAGCGGGCCTGGACGAGTGCCTCCGAGCCATCCTTCCGGGGATCCTGGAAGGGCTGATGCCGCCAGACTGTGCCGGCGCCGGGGGTGCTTGCGCCCTCGGCGCCGTTGATGGAGGCGCCGGCGTGCTCTAGCCCGGTGCCTAGGCCTTCGACACCGCCGCCGCTTGCGGCGCCGGTCTCGACCGCCACGCAGGTGGAGTCCCCGTCGACGTCGATGGAGGGAGCTTCATCCCCGCTGGCGCAGGAGTCCACCGCTCGACGACGCCACCGAGGCCTCGGTGCCTCGAAGTCGAGCTGGGCCCGGTTGAGGACTGAGCTACAGGAGCTCATGTCCGACACCGAGGAAGAGGCCTCGTGGGGGGAGGAGGAGGACCCCAGATATTTCTCCTCAGAGGAGTCTGTGGGCCTTCCCTCCGACCCCACTCCTTCACCAGAGAGAGAGCTCTCGCCACCTGAGAGCCTCTCCTTTGCCTCCTTCGTCAGGGATATGTCGATTTGCATTCCCTTCCCCGTGGTCTCTGTGGATGAGCCGAGGGCTGAGATGCTCGAGGTCCTCGACTATCCATCACCACCTAGAGAGTCCTCCACGGTGCCGTTGCACAATGTCCTCAAAGAGACACTGCTTCGGAACTGGTTGAGACCATTATCTAATCCCACCATCCCCAAGAAAGCCGAGTCCCAATACAGGATCCACTCGGACCCAGAATTAATGCAGCCTCAAATGCCTCATGACTCGGCAGTCGTGGACTCTGCTCTCAAGAGGGCATGGAGTTCGAGGGATACCGCCTCGGCGCCCCCGGGGCGGGAGTCTCGCACTCTGGACTCGTTTGGGAGGAAGGCCTACCAATCTTCCATGCTCGTTACAACGTCCAGTCTTACCAGCTCTACACGAGCATACACATGCGGAATAATGTGAAGCAACTGGCGGACCTGGTCGACAAGCTCCCGCCGGAGCAGTCCAGGCCTTTTCAGGAGGTGGTCAGGCAGCTGAAGGCATGCAGAAAGTTCCTGTCCAGGGGTATATATGACACCTGTGATGTGGCATCTCGTGCTGCGGCCCAAGGTATAGTGATGCGCAGGCTCTCATGGCTGCGTGCCTTTGACCTGGACAACCGCACCCAGCAGAGGCTGGCTGATGTCCCTTGCCGGGGGGATAATATTTTTGGTGAGAAAGTCGAGCAGTTGGTGGACCAACTACATCAGCAGGAAACCGCCCTCGACAAACTCTCCCACCGGGCGCCTTCAGCATCCACCTCAGCAGGTGGACGTTTTTCCCGGGCCAGGCAGGCTGCGCCCTATGCCTACAACAAGCGTAGGTACACCCAGCCGGCCCGAAGGCCTCATCAGGCACAGGGACAGCCCCAGCGCACTCGTTCCCGTCAACAGCGTGCGCCTAAGCAGCCCCCTGCGCCTCCACAGCAAAAGCCGGGGACGGGCCTTTGACTGGATCCATGGGAACATAGCCGCCATCAAAGTGTCCGTGCCAGACGATCTGCCAGTCGGGGGGAGGTTAAAACTTTTTCACCAAAGGTGGCCTCTTATAACCTCCGACCAGTGGGTTCTCCAAATAGTGCGGTGCGGATACACCCTGAATTTGGCCTCCCCTCCACCAAATTGTCCTCCGGGAGCCCAATCCTTCAGCTCCCATCACAAGCAGGTACTTGCAGAGGAACTCTCCGCCCTTCTCAGCGCCAATGCGGTCGAGCCCGTGCCACCCGGGCAGGAAGGGCAGGGATTCTATTCCAGGTACTTCCTTGTGGAAAAGAAGACAGGGGGGATGCGCCCCATCCTAGACCTGAGAGGCCTGAACAAATACCTGGTCAAAGAGAAGTTCAGGATGCTTTCCTTGGGCACCCTTCTACCAATGATTCAGAAAAACGATTGGCTATGTTCCCTGGATTTAAAGGATGCATACACTCACATCCCGATACTGCCAGCTCACAGACAGTATCTCAGATTCCGCCTGGGCACACGGCACTTTCAGTATTGTGTGCTGCCCTTTGGGCTAGCCTCTGCCCCACGGGTGTTCACAAAGTGCCTCGTGGTGGTAGCGGCGTATCTACGCAAGCTGGGAGTGCACGTGTTCCCATATCTCGACGATTGGCTGGTCAAGAACACCTCGGAGGCAGGAGCTCTCCGGTCCATGCAGTACACTATTCACCTCCTGGAGCTGCTGGGGTTTGTGATAAATTACCCAAAGTCCCATCTCCAGCCAGTCCAGTCTCTGGAATTCATAGGAGCTCTGCTGAATTCTCAGACGGCTCAGGCCTTTCTTCCTGAAGCGAGGGCCCACAATCTCCTGTCCCTCGCTTCCCAGACCAGAGCATCTCAGCAGGTCACAGCTCAGCAGATGTTGAGACTCCTAGGTCATAAGGCCTCTACAGTTCATGTGACTCCCATGGCTCGTCTTCACATGAGATCTGCTCAATGGACCCTAGCTTCCCAGTGGTGCCAGGCCACTGGGAATCTAGAAGATGTCATCCGCCTGTCCATCAGTTGCCGCACTTCACTGCACTGGTGGACCATTCGGACCAATTTGACCCTGGGACGCCCATTCCAAATTCCACAGCCCACGAAAGTGCTAACGACGGATGCATCTCGCCTGGGGTGGGGAGCTCATGTCAGTGGGCTTCACACCCAAGGACAGTGGTCCCTCCAGGAAAAGGATCTGCAGATCAACCTCCTGGAGCTCCGAGCGGTCTGGAACGCACTGAAGGCTTTCAGAGATCGGCTGTCCTGTCAAATTATCCAAATTCGGACAGACAATCAGGTTGCAATGTATTACATCAACAAGCAGGGGGGCACCGGATCTCGTCCCCTGTGTCAGGAAGCCGTCGGGATGTGGCGTTGGGCCTGCCAGTTCGGCATGCTTCTCCAAGCCACATACCTGGCAGGTGTAAACAGTCTGGCCGACAGACTGAGCAGAGTCATGCAACCGCACTAGTGGTCGCTCCATTCCAGAGTGGTACGCAAGATCTTCCGAGAGTGGGACACTCCCTCAGTGGATCTTTTCGCCTCTCAGACCAACCACAAGCTGCCTCTGTTCTGTTCCAGACTACAGGCACACGGCAGACTAGCGTCGGATGCCTTTCTCCTCCATTGGGGGACCGGCCTCCTGTATGCTTATCCTCCCATACCTTTGGTGGGGAAGACCTTACTGAAGCTCAAGCAAGACCACGGCACCACAATTCTGATAGCGCCCTTTTGGCCCCGCCAGATCTGGTTCCCTCTTCTTCTGGAGTTGTCCTCCGAAGAACCGTGGAGATTGGACTGTTTTCCGACTCTCATTTCGGAGAACGACGGAGTGCTTCTGCACCCCAACCTTCAGTCTCTGGCTCTCACGGCCTGGATGTTGAGGGCGTAGACTTCGCTGCGTTGGGTCTGTCTGAGGGTGTCTCCCGTGTCTTGCTTGCCTCTAGGAAGGATTCCACTAAGAAGAGTTACTTTTTCAAGTGGAGGAGGTTTATCGTTTGGTGTGAGAGCAAGGCCCTAGAACCTCGTTCTTGTCCTGCACAGAACCTGCTTGAATATCTTCTGCACTTATCAGAGTCTGGCCTCAAGACCAACTCAGTAAGGAATCACCTTAGTGCGATTAGTGCTTACCATCTTCGTGTAGAGGGTAAAGCCATCTCTGGAGAGCCTTTAGTCGTTCGATTCATGAGAGGCTTGCTTTTGTCAAAGCCCCCTGTCAAGCCTTCTGCAGTGTCATGCGATCTCAACGTCGTCCTCACCCAGCTGATGAAACCTTCTTTTGAGCCACTGAATTCATGCCATCTGAAGTACTTGACCTGGAAGGTCATTTTCTTGGTGGCAGTTACTTCAGCTCGTAGGGTCAGTGAGCTTCAAGCCCTGGTAGCTCATGCTCCGTATACTAAATTTCATCATAACAGAGTAGTGCACCGCACTCACCCTAAGTTCCTGCCAAGGGTGGTGTCAGAGTTCCATATTAACCAGTCAGTTGTCTTGCCAACATTCTTTCCCTGACCACATACCCGCCCTGCTGAACATCAGTTGCACACATTGGACTGCAAGCGAGCGTTGGCCTTCTATTTGGAGCGGACACAGCCCCACAGACAGTCCGCCCAATTGTTTGTTTCTTTCGACCCCAACAGGAAAGGGGTCGCTGTCGGGAAACGCATCATCTCCAATTGGCTAGCAGATTGCATTTCCTTCACTTACGCCCAGGCTGGGCTGACTCTTGAGGGTTATGTCACGGCTCATAGTGTCAGAGCCATGGCAGCGTCGGTGGCTCACCTGAAGTCAGCCACTATTGAAGAGATTTGCAAGGCTGCGACGTGGTCATCTGTCCACACATTCACATCACATTACTGCCTCCAGCAGGATACCCGATGTGACAGTCGGTTCGGGCAGTCGGTGCTGCAGAATCTGTTTGGGGTTTAAATCCAACTCCACCCTCCAGGACCCGAATTTATTCTGGTCAGGCTGCACTCTCAGTTAGTTGTTCTTTGTAGGTCAATTTCTGTTATACCCTCGACGTTGCGAGGTTCAATTGACCTGGGTTCTTGTTTTGAGTGAGCCTGAGAGCTAGGGATACCCCAGTCGTGAGAACAAGCAGCCTGCTTGTCCTCGGAGAAAGCGAATGATACATACCTGTAGCAGGTGTTCTCCGAGGACAGCAGGCTGATTGTTCTCACCTACCCTCCCTCCTCCCCTTTGGAGTTGCGTTTTATTCATTTTGCTTGTCATTCAACTGAGCGGGAACGGTCGCGCATGGGCGGGAAGACGGCTGCGCATGCGCGGTGGGCGTGCCCTGCGTGCGGGACCGCCCACAAAGTTTTGTTCCGGTTGGTGGGGGCTGCCGTGGACGTCAACCCAGTCGTGAGAACAATCAGCCTGCTGTCCTTGGAGAACACCTGCTACAGGTATGTATCATTCGCTAACTGGACAGTATAACAATATTCAAACCATGTTACATGTTCCAGTCAAATACAACAGGTAACATACAGAAGTAAATAGTACTATTTTCCATCCACCCTCCCTCATTTTGAGTCTTCATGTCTGTAATTTTATGAATAAGAATAATCCTAGGTTTGGTAAGTTCCTTAGCCGAAGAGGGATGTACAATTTTCAAATAATTCTGCCAGTAGAGGGGCAAACTCAGACCTGAGTTTTTTGCAGTTCGATGTGATAGCTATCTAGCTCTGGGCATTTCCCAGTTGACAGTGCATCACTAGCTCCACAAATCTCTGATACTGGCCTCTTCAATCTCTGCACTGCTTCCTGAGAAAGCAGTGGCAAATCACTGTTACTCAAGTACTCCTTTATCCTGTTTATATTTTGAAGGCACATGTTACTGTATAAATCCTGGAAATGGAGTACTAGCTCCTGATTGGTTCTCCATATGAAATATAAAGGTACAAAGAACCTAAGCTGTGATCACTATGGCCAGAAAATTGCCTGTTTTATTCCCCTGTTCATAATACCTTTACCTCTTAAACCTTAGGGCTGTTTCTGTCCTGCTTACCTATAAAATCTCCCAGCCTCTCACTCACAACAGCTGCCCATACATTTTCTTAGAGCCAGTGTGTTTGTGCTTCTTTTCCATTTCTCTAATTAGATTTTTCAGTCATGTTTTGTTCCAAAAGCCGCCTCTTTTTTTTTTTTTTTTCAAGTGAATAGTCACTAATAATCTTTTCCCTGATCATAGCCTTAAGAGTTTTCCGTTTTAAGGACAGAGTCATATTTGTGGGGATTTCAAACATTCACCAACTCTTGTGTCACTCTCCTAAAATACTGAAGAAGTGCTTCCCTCCCCAAAAGTGACTTGTTAACTTCCAGGAACCCTTCCATTGAGGCACTGTCTTTAATAGCTACTGGACAGTGATCTGGTAACTGGCTTGTATCACAGGTCTTTCTATGAGGCCAAGCTATTGAGCACAAAAATTAATCAAATACGACTGTATGACTGATTCCTTGGAGAGTAGAAGGCATACAAGGAAATGACTGTGGCACCCTTCACATAAGTTGAAGGGCCAAATCATTTACTTCAGGACTCCCGGGGCACTATGTCCTTGCTTTCCCAAATCAGATTGATCCAATTTTGGATCGAGACATACATTTCAATACTCCACCCCCAATAACTGATTGGCTGTGAACTCCAGCAGGGCCTGATTTAAATAACTAAAAAAATGGCCTGTTGACTGTCATTAGGACCATGGCCAAAATGGTTCTTAGACATCTAATGAGCAGAGTAAGATAACCCAACCTTTTTCTTTATCTACCACACCAGTCTGGAAACTCATGGGTTATGCCTCTCAGCCAACAGATGGAGACAGATGTGAGCTCTGTACTTTAAGTGGCACCATGCAGTACCAGCTCACTAGTATCTGTCTCCAGCAGATGGTTACTGGTTATTTGTGCAGCAGAGGTCTGATCTGGTGATGAGCTGTTGGATCTATTTGGATAACTGGCCACCTAGTTGAGGTGGTCTGTCAGAGGGAAGTCCAAAGTCCTTCCAGGACTCTTTCTTAGATACTTGAAGTTCAGCTCCCTACCCTGTTCATTCGCACCGCACCAGGTTTGATGCCCATCCTTCCTTTCTTCCCTCCCTCTCTTTTATTATTTTTTGGGGGGGCTCTGCAGAAGATATTTGAGGGGGGGAGGGGAAAGCAAACTAGTTAGAAGAGCCCTAGCTGCAAAGTCCTTAGACTGCGGCTTAAATTCCCCTGTGGCAGATTAGGCCTATGCCAGGAGCAATACAGTAAGAAGGGTCTGGCTTAAATTCCCCTGTGGCAGGTTAGGCCCATGCCAGGAGCAATACAGTAAGAAGGGTCTTGAATCAATGCTGGAATCTTTGGGACAGTACCTGGAGGAATGCAATCCAGGGGGAACTTCGAGTGGCTGAGAGTTAAAGGAGCCTTCTCTCTCTTCTGCCTGTCGATTTGTCTGGGAGTAGTGAGAATGGGGTCTGTGGCCTGGTGGCTTGCCACCTTGTTAAGCAGTGTGGGAAGTTTTAACACTAGTGAGGGGAGTCAGGGCTGCCACTCTGGTTATTGCCGTGGCCTGATGGAGATGTTTTCCAAGCACTCCAAGCGTTGCTTCTGATGTGGTAGATGCTGCAGCTCCCTGGGACAATGGGGTTTATGCTTGGAGGTTCGAGCCATTCCTCTCAGCTGTCAGCAGTGTCCACATTGTGGGCTGGGTTGGTAGAGGGAGAGAGCTGTTTCTTCAGGTCTTGCTCAGGGTCATGTGACCTTGTAAAAAAAAAAAAGCATTGAAAAGTCAGCCATCTTGCCGCCTCAGGATTCTGAGCTTCCGCAGTCAATCTCTTTTGCTTCTCTAGATCTGGAGGATTGTTGTTGAGGAGGGAGCTCTCGTACAGGATATCCAAAGCACTTCTTTTTTAGGATTTGGCTCCTTGGAGAAGACTGGGGAGTGTTCCCCTGAATTAATGCAGCTGCTCCATTAACATTTTATTGAAGCAGGTGCAAGGTGCTGGAGCAGATCAGATGCCAGGGGAGTGCCCTTGGGTTTCTGAGTGGAGCTACCAAGTGAAGAGATCCCGTTTTTCTTTTTTTTTTTTTTAAGAGGGATGTAAGGACTGGGAAAGTTAATATGTGGCATTTGATGGAGGATCTGAGCGGTACAGCATGGCTAGTGTGCTGGACAAGGATCTTCTTTGATGGACCGCTTAGAGGATGGTGAGTTTCCTGTTGAGGAGATAGGGTGGGAAGAGAAGATCCTACGGCCTTTCATCTCTTCTGGAGGGAAGACCTTGCAGGTAGTGACGTGAAAGTTTTTCCCTCTTCTAATTTCCCTTTTCTATTATATTTTATTTTCACTATGCATATCTCGCTTGAATCCGCAAGGAATCTAAAGCGGGTTACAATAAGAAATTAAATATACAAAGATCCCATTAAAATATTAAAATCATTGCATCACATATTAAAATATTTGGTGTCTTCCACTGTCCATGGAAGACACAGTGGTCTCTGTCAAAAAACATATGAAGACAGACCTACAGACCTCAATATGTAAACTCTGGAAGAAAGGCAGGTGAAAGGGGATATGATAAAGATATTTAAATATCTCTGACATTAATGTACAAGAGGTGAGCCTTTTTCAAATGAAGAAAACTCCGGAATGAGGGGCATAGGATTAAGTTAAAGGTTATAGGCTCAGGTGTAATCTAAGGAAATACTTTTTTACAGAAAGGGTGATAGACATGTAGAACAGCCTCCTAGTGGAAGTGGTGGAGACAAGGACTGTGCTGAATTTTAAGAAAGCGTGGGACAGGCATGTGGGATCTCTTTGGGAGAGAAGATAATGGATGCTTAAGATGGGCAGACTGGATAGGTGATTTTACCTTTATCTGCCATCATGTTTCTGTGTCTCTATGATTGGTGCTGGGCTGACCAATAGGTGAGAAATGACAACTGCAGAGGCCACATACAGGCATAGGCCCATGGGACCACATCGAGAGTCAATGCCATGGGAGCTAACACCTGCATATAATCCTAGCATGAGGATGTGGCTTCTTCATTAAGAGCTCATATTTGAGCCAGGAGTTTCAATCTTCTCTGTTTAGGTAGGGAAACGTCTTCCAACCGAGTATGGAACCGAGCTCCTAGATATTCTATGTGTTGCGAGAGTAGTGATCACTCAACCATGGGATTGCAGAAGATGTACTACTTGTGCTGTTGCTTGACGACTCTCCTCTTCCAACTTTGCTCTGATAAACCAATCATTCAGATACAGATGGACCTGAAGTCCTCTGCATCGTTTGCTTCTCCACCTCAGGAGATATTTGATAAGCACTCTGCTTCAGTACTTTTATGGTCACTAGTGTCTACATTGTGATTAGCTAAATTAGTAATTCCTGGTTTAGTTGAAAATCAGGGTCAACAGTCTGATCAGTATGTTTGTTTATTTATTTATTTCTGCATTTGTACCCCATATTTTCCAAACTAGATGGTTCAATGTGGCTTACAATTTATTTAGGTTTGATGTGTTACAATTGATGTGTGGTGTAAACATGAGATATGTTCGTTTCCTTTAAGTTCGTTTTCTATCACTGGTCAAGTACTGCTGTGGTGGTGTTGGTCAAAATGTTAAACCATGTTGGTTTGATGGAGAAAAGTTGTCTGAAAAAGTGGGTTTCAAGTGTTTTTGGAATGTCATATAGTCTTTCTTGTATTTTATGACTTTTAGGTATTGTATTCCAGATCTTGGGGCAGATGTATGGTGAAGTTAGTGGAGTATGCAGATTTGTATTTTAGGACTTGACATCTGAGAAAGTGTAAGGTGAGGTATGTTTTTGCATCCTTGAGTGTGTTGCGTAGAGGTAGATTTGTTAGATTTCTCATATATCCTGGTGCAAGGCCAAAAATTATTCTATTGGCCAGGAAGCATATCTTGAAGGATATGAGTGATTTATGGGTAGCCGGTGTAGGTTTTGGAGCAGCGGTTTTGCGCTTTCAAATCGATTAGTACCGAATATTAATCCAGCAATATTTTGTGCTGTCTGTATTTTTTTTTAGTAGTTCTCTGCATCTGCTGTAGATTCCGTTGCAGTAGTCAACATGGGAAAGTACCATGTATTGGACTAGTGAATGAAAGACGTTTTTTGGGAAGTAGTTTTATATGCGTTTTAGTTTCCATATGGTTTGGTACATTTTCTTCGTGATGTTTGAGATTTGTTTGTCAAAGGATAAGTTGTGGTTTATGGTGACTCCTAGGATTTTTAGGTTATTGGTAAGGATGTGCCCATGACACTGATGTTAGGAAATAGAGCTGTTCATTTAATGCATTTTAACGTGATTTAATACATTAAAATTTTTAACTTGTTCTAATAGTTTTAACACGATTAATCATGTAATGCTGCTGTCTCCTACTGCCCCCCCCCCCCCTCCCTCCTTGGTGCTCCTGCAGCTTGTTCTCTCCTACTCGCTGCTGTACACCAACAGCCTTTTCTCTCCTGCTACCCCGCTCTCTGGCATCTCATCCTGCCCGCCATTCTCTGAACTTCCCTTGTACACATGGTGGCATTAAGCACATGCTGCTCCACTCCTCTCTGTAACCGGAGCCCTCCCTCTCTAGCATCCCACCTTCTCTGATGAAACTTCCTGTCTCCTGCAACAGGAGTTGGACGCTAGAGAGGGAGGGCTCCAGTTACAGAGAGGAGCGGAGCTTCGTGTGGTTGGTGCTGCCATATGTACAAAGCAAGTTTGGAGGGCCATGTGCATTGGGGGAGAAGGGTGGGATGAGATGCCTGTAGTTCGAAATGTCCTGGTGTCCTTCAGGATAGGAATGAGCAGTATATTGCCTTTATGCTGCGGGAAGCAGCCTTCCTGGAACTTGTTGTTCAGATGTGAGCTGAGTTGGTCTATGATTCGGTCTGGGGCTACTTTTAGTAGGTGATTGGGACAGGTGTCTAATGTGCAGTGAGTGGAGGAGAATTTTCTTAGTGCTTGTGTTACTGTCTCTTTTTAGCGGGTTGTGTGAAGGAGGTCCATATCCTGTCTGCTGGGGCTTCTTCTAGGGGGTGGTCGTTCATCTTTGAGGGATTCAAAGTTTGTGTCTACTTGAGGATTTTATCTTTGAAGAATTTGGCGAGTTCATTTGCTAATGGGGAGGGGGGTCTTCATTCACTGTCATCACTGGTTTGGTGTTTGCTAGGTTGTTTGAGTTTATATAGTTTCTTAGTGTCTTTGTAGTCTGTGCCTATATATTCTTTATAGTAGTTCATGTTCTTGTTTTTTGTCCATGCTCATTCAAGTCTTTTGCAGTGAATTATGGCCGCTTTCACTTATTTGTCATACCATGGTATTGCTTTGCGCCTCTGACAGTTATTATTTTCAGAGGGGCTATTTTATCCAGTATGTTGGTGCTTCTTTCATCCCAGTCTGATAGGAATTCTTCAGTGTTAGTCTTTGGCAACCAGTGATTTTCATATATGGCTGTCCAGAATTTGGATGCATCAATTTTTCCATGTGATTTGTATGGTATCCGTGTTTGAGTTGGGTGGGTCCTGCATTCTTTCCAGTAAAGGGTCATGTTTAATTTGAAGTGATCAGACCAAGGGATTTCTGTCCAACTCGGATCATGTATTCTGAAGTTGTTGTCCTTTGAGAATCTGTACACTAGTAGGTCTTTGGTGTGACCCTCGACATGGGTAGTAGTCGCTGGTGATTATTTGTAGTCCCATAATTGAAGGAATTTGTCACATTCTTTGGCGCTGTCTGAATTCTTATTATCTAGGTGCACGTTAATATCTCGTATTAACAAGGTATTGGGGTTCGGCTGCACATGTTTGAGATGAAGTCCATGACTTTTGTTTGAGATGCTTTCCAATATCCAGGGGGTCTGTAAAATAGGATACAGCACAGTTGACTGTTGAGTTTGGAATCCAAACAAAAAAGGGAGAGTCCTCATAGGGTTCACAAAAAGTCAAATAAGCAAGAAATGGGTGAATGTGAGAAGTTCCAATAAACCAAGGCAAACAAGGAGTAAGAGAATCCAAAAATGTATTCAAAGCCAACCAACCCAAAAAAGTCCCTACATGGGCCGTATTTCAGCTAAGAAGCCTTCCTCAGGAGTCATAATATTTCTGTTGAACCAGTAAAGGAGAATCGGTAATAGAAAACAATATAGGAATTCTGGAGCTATATGCACTTGAAAGTGAATCAGCAAGCAACTCATCAGCAGTTATAGTATAATCAAACATATAAATGGCGAGTGTCGTACTCACTCGCAAATGTGCAGTAGAGACCCTCTCTGCCCCGCCCCCGCGTCCAATACGTTATGATGGGGGCGGAACAGAGAGGGTCTCTACTGCGCATTTGCGAGGGATGAAACCGCCATCGCTAACGCTCCTCCCACCCGGCTGGGCCCTCGCTCCGCTATTGAAACAGCGAGGGAACGCAGCACACAGCTCTGCTGAGCTGCCGTCCTTCCTTCTTCTTCTCTGCCTGTGTCCCGCCCTCGACGACGTTACATCACACGAGGGCGGGACACAGAGAAGAAGAAGGAAGGACGGCAGCTCAGCAGAGCTGTGTGCTGCGTTCCCTCGCTGTTTCAATAGCGGAGCGAGGGCCCGGCCGGGTGGGGGGGTGGCGGCGACTCGGGGGGGGGGGGCTTTCCTATACTAGCCCGTTTTTATGGGCTCAACGGCTAGTGAAATACTATAAAGAACATATAGGCACAGACTACAAAGACAGTGTTATGGTGGTAAATTTTGTTAATTGAGGTTTATTTGGTTTTCTGTTTTGTTGGTTTCTTTTTTTGACCCTACGTTGTGATTGTATCTTAATAGGATAGTTTCCATTTTTTGGTATGCCCTGTCTTAATGTTTGGGTTCTGCGTGGGAGGAGGGAGGCTCTTCCCATTGGGGGAGAGAGATTGCAAAGTATCAGTATATTGTAGTTGTTAGTTTGAGTTACATAATCTGAGGAGATTATTAGCGTAAGAGTTGCTAGCCCTAATATTGTTCTTGTGATGTACATCTTGCCTGCTGATATGCAGGGGTGGTTGCTGTGCTCTCAGGTTGTTTTCTTTTTCTTTTTTGGAGTGTATGTGCGAGTGTGTGTGTGTGTTAGATGTGTGCCTTCTTTTGAGTTTTTATGTGTGTGTGAGTTTTAAGTAGGACGTCTTATGAGTGTGGGTGTGTAGGTGTTGTAGGGAGATCAGGGAGATTTGCAATGCCTGGTAGATCGTGCCGATTTTGGAAGGAAATGGAGGGCGTAGGAGGGAGAGGAGATGGAGCTCTCTTATCTGTATGAAGAGGGATCTGTCGATGGTGTTGGGCTGACTTGGAGGAGGGCACGCAGTTTTTTGAGGTTGACTTTGGTGACCGTTCCCTCTTTCCTTTTGTGTGCTGGTGAATTGTTTAAGTAGCTGGTGACTGCCTGCTAGTGAGATCGTTGGTCATAGGCGGGTGGCACTTCTTAGTCGGTGGCGGTTTGTTTTCTGCTCTGCGTTGTTACAACCACGGTAATGATCTCATAGATCAGTGCTGCTTTTCTGTCATGGTAACAGCTGGTGACTTCTGGTGTGCTCCTTTACTTGGTGTCGCTATCGGACGCAGTGGGGAGCTCCTTGAGGGAACGATGTTGGTGTGTTGGAAGCGATAGGGGTTGGCACTCCTGTAACTGGTGTGACTTGGTGGGTCCCTGTGTAAGAGACTTCGGGCGATGGGGAAGATGGCCGCGTTGATTGTCCGTTGTTTGTCTCACCCTGGTTAGAGCGTTCTGGGGGTGATGAACGTCATTGATCAGGTGCTGGGATGATGAACACAATTAGTCTGGTGCTGCGCTTAGCCTCCTCAAATCACGCTCCCAGTGAAGCTATTCGTTCTTGTGCTGGGCAGTTGTACGCTGTGGAGCCTCCTGTAGCTGTGCTGATGGGGGAGGGCTGCTGGTTTGGCAGGGACAGGTGGCGTATTACCTTGATGTGGTTTGCCACACAAGTCAGGCTCGACGGAGCAGCATTGTGGCTTTTCTAATGTCCAATGTTCGGTTGGTGATGGTGCTGTGAAAAACCCTGTTCAGAGGTGCTGCTGTTGGTTGTCATGTGTATCGGTTCCCGCATGTGATCTGGGTCCAGCGTGGCAGTGGTGATTAGGACCACCGCTATTCAGCTGAGCCGCAAGTGGAACGCCTGGCTTTACTTGGTTTCTTCCCTTCACGTAAAATGGTTAGTGAACCCGTCCGTGGTTAGGGTGTCTGGATCTAGGAGCTCGTTCAGGACAGGGATCCAGGAGCTCATTATGGTACTTCCTGCTAGGTGACTTAGTATTCAATCTGTCCCATACTCACGGTCCTGGTCATCTCCGGAACGGGTTCTGCAGGAGGCATTGGAGCACTTCTTCCAGTAGCTTGGTCAGCTGGGTCTACCTGGAAAGGCTTGGGATCTGGAACTAGAGAGGTGGCCTCTGTGGGTTCCGTTTGTTGGGCCACCCGTGTGTAACTACTGGCCACTATGGTGGAAATACTGACTCCGCTATCAAAGTTAATGTTAATTGGACCCATGTTGGTTCCCTACAGCATTGGTACCGGCATGTTCTTCATTATTCCTACTTCTCTGTATCCAGGCTTGGTACTCCAATCCAAGTATACTCGAGCAATGAGTACAGTCTCTCTGGATCCATTGGCTAGCACTACATGTGCAGTGCGCGCCCTGGAAGAATAGCATCTACCGGCACCAGCTCTGGTCATAATAAAGTCATGCTAGAGCCAGTGTCTACAAGCCCAGTTATCTGGGTCTGATTCACAGTTACTGGGGTGCTGTAGTGTTGTGGAAATTCATCTGCTTCGTTGCTCGATGACTAGTCAGTAACATTTTGTGCTGCGGTTACTGCGTAGGCCTCCTCCATGGGACTGGAGCTACATACAAAAGCTGCCAGCTTTGGTGTAGGAACTGGAACGCTTTTTAGTGCAGGCTTGGGGTTATCTGGGCAGTCCGTTTTGAAATGTCCTGTACGGCCACACTGGTAACAAGGACATTCATGCCTAATAAAGTGTTTAGGTTTTGGGGGCGCACTGGAGGGTTTACCGACAGTTTCTGAGTTTACAGAAATATTTGACTTAGGGCCCGAGCTGCCCTTAGGTCCCAGCTGTTGTGGATTCGGACGGATTCTCGCCAACCAGGGATGGTTAGCCACAAAGATGTCAGCCAACTTGGCCGCCTTCTCTTGAGTATGGGGCTGGTGATCTTGAACATGTTCCCTTGCCTCTGGATGACAACTCTGTAAAAACTGCTCCAGGACCATCAAGTTTTGGCAGTCTAGGGTTTTAACCTCTGCTCTATTGAGCTAGCTCTGGTGCTGGTATCTTGACTGAATCACCAACTCGCTGTGAGTATTATCCCCCCCCCCCCCCTTTTTTTTTTTTGCAAAGTTTGAAACTAGTCTGTAGGTCTCAGGGGTAATGGCATAATGGTTTAAAAAAAACTTTGCGCACCTCCTCAAACTTGGAGCATATCTCCATGGACAGTCTTTGGATTGCCTCAAGTGCTCTACCAGTGAGCTTTCCCCCCAGATTGTTCACCTAGACTTTCTTGGGAATCTCATTGAGGTGGCAAATTTTTTCAAAGGCAGTTAAATATCCATCAGTATCATCAAACTGCGCAAACAAATTGGGCCCGATCTGGGTTATGTATCCTGCCTCCGATCAGAGGATGGATGGCGCTTTGGATGCAAGACATTTCCAGCTGGAATTCACGCTCTTCTCTCCACTGTTGCTCTTCCCGTTCCTCTAGCCACTGTCACTCCGCCTTGTAGGTCTACTGGATTTCAACTGGTGAGGCATCCAGCCCTGCCAACTCATTGGGCTTTGCCCACAAGAAGTCTGATCTCCCCCCAGGAGTTGAACTCCGAACAAGCAAGTCATGCATCTCCTCCTTGCTGAGGTCATCCGGTTTCTGTCGTTTTAGGTCAGGCATATCCAGTGTCTGACGGCTGCTGTCAGTCGCCATCAGCACGCTGCTAATCTCCTAGCACTACACAAAAAAAACTGAACGGGGAAGGGACCCTGTTGCTGCTGCACTTGTTCACTGTGTTCTGTGTCTCGAGGATACAGATAAAAAGGACTCTGAACCATTCACTGGATGGTGACACTCACCCCGCTCACTGAGCCTGATAATCCCACCGCACTGCCAGAAAAAAGAAAGTTTTGTCATATAACGCATAGCGCCTAGATGGGTGGTTTCCCCAGTAGTTTGTAAAGGACACTGGGGTCACAATCCCACAGTTCGTAGAAAACACCCACAGACTAAGAACACAAACTGCCAGGATTCTGAGTCACTCCAGGACAATTGAGGTAATAAACTAATAGGTTTATTATCAGAAAAGGGTAGAACAGTGTAAAGGTGTAAACAGCAAACAATAACAGGAATCAACATAACTAAACACTGCCTTACTACTTAGTTAGTAGCTGGGGAGTTCAGGAAGAATAGCTGTTCATAGGATTTGAACATAGTCTCAGTTCAGAGGTCTTCACTCTCCATACTCCTGCTCTGACACTGGGAAATTCCTGCACATTCTGACTGGATCTGACTTGCACTTCAAGGGCAATGGGGCCCAGAGCATGAACACTGAGAGCATTTGGCCAATGGCAGTGCAGGTTACTTTCTCATAGGGGATTTCCTATTTTCCTTAGGGGAAAGTAAGCTAAGTAGTAAACATTTTGCTACTGCTATAAGGAAGAGGTCAGACACCACCTGCTGGCCAAACAAGAGAAATGCATTGAAAGAGAAAGTCATGAAAATAGTAATACAAATCACAAGCATAAGAATCCCCTGTTCTACCACAGCGTCGTCCAAGTAAATAACATTATGTGTGAGAGTGAGATTTTTGAAGTGGATGCAAGAGATGATGGGCAACCGGTGGTAGTGAATAAGCAAAAGAGTAATTCATCAAATCTACTGGCGTTCTGAAAGGATACAAGAAGCTGTATTTTGAATGGATTGGAGATGTCGAAACAAGTGCTGTCTCATGTTTGCACAGCCACCCAGCCTGAGGTACAACAGTGCCTCTATCTTTGCAGCAGAGGCAGTGGTGCTAATCACATTGAGCAAATCCCCAGCACCTGTACTCCAGACCTCCACTAGTTGAACTGTGCCTCTGATCTTGTCATCCAGGAGCCAGCACCAATTCCTTTGCAATCTTCTCCCCTGCTCTCAGAGGTATTTTGGGGTGCTGCTAATGAAATTTATAGCTGGGGAGATGATAAAATTCTAGAAAATCTGGGAAGTGATGAGGAGTTCTAAAATTGTGGCCATCTTTTCTGGTGGCTTTTTGACCACCTCCTCTCCCCCCCCCCCCCCCAAATCTCCTAGTTTTCAAGGGCAGGTAATACCACCTCGAAGATCTCTGCCCACTATATCTGCAAGTATTTGAGCTGCTCTTAGCACTTTCAATGACTGTTACCATTCTAAGTGCTTATGCTTGGAAGTGGGAGGAGCTGACGCTTGGATGATGTCTACTTGGGTGCATAATAATTGTTTAAAACTCAACAGTGTGAGAAAACAAAGTTTCTCTTAATTGGCCATAAGGACAGACCTTTGAAAACTGTTCCTATAACATTGAATGGCCTTGCTTATAAATTGGAATCATTTTTGAAAATATTAGGCATTATTCTGGATCATAACTTGTCATGGAAGATCCAGGTAAACGGTTTTGTGAGAAAATGTTTCTGGCTTATGAACAATTAATATAATGTAGGTTTGTCTTACAATTAGGGGTCTCTTTTTTGACTGAGGTCTTTTTTTCTCCACTTTATAATTCTTCTGATACATAATATTATTGTAGAAGTTATTGTTTGGTACGTTAGCAAATAGGCCCCATTGAGAGTAATGGGGATTGTCATTTAACGTGCATTAAATCACATATAAATGAGGCTCTTAGGTTGTACCTGAGTCAGAGGAAGGTGAAGTGATGTGCCAAAGTCACAAGAAGTAGGAGAAGCTACTATTACAGTTGTCCCCAAGTTGAACTTTACATTTTTTTCCTTTTCATACTACATAAGGATATGCTTTTTATTTATGTTTGGATTGTAGCCAAAGGAGGTGATATGCATGAATTTCTGTCTGTGCTGTGCTGTGCTTACCTCCTGGATGTGAAACAAACCAAAGCCTTCCACCTAGATCATGGCCAAACCCCTTGCACCCTGCTCATGCTGTCTGTCCTCTCTGTATCCCTTTGCAGCTTAAGGATTTGAAGAGGCAGCTGCATCTGGAGCGCAAACGAGCAGACAAGCTGCAGGAGCGATTGCAGGACATACTGACAAACAGCAAGACCCGAACAGGTAGGGGCAGCCCAGTATCCTAGGTATGGATTACTCCCTCTGTCTTCACACTTTCCCCTTCTGGCTATCATCAAGCCTCCAGCAGGTATTGCCTCTATAATTACTCTTTCCCTGTACAGCTCCTTTGGGAGGCAGCATTTAATTTTTACTGTCGGTCATTCCCTCTTCAGCTGTTGTCAGGGAATCCTCATGCATTCTGTTTTGCTCTTTGTATTTCTCTGGTATCCCACACCTCTTTATTGTCCTCTTCCTTTTCAACCCAATTTTGGGGACACACATAGCCAGTCAGGTTTTCAGGATATCCACAATGAATATGCATGAGACAGATTCAAATACAATGGAGGTAGAGCATGCAAATTGATCTCATGCATATTCATTGTGGGCATCCTGAAAACATGACTGGCTAGGTATGTCCTGAGTTGGGAACTCCTGGTCTAGAGTCTGCTTACACTGGCTCCAGTGAGCAGAGGACCCCTTGGAGGAAGACAGAGACCTGAAGGAAGCAGCTCTTGAAGTCAGTTATGTCTTATGTCAAGGATGCTCCCTTTATGATCTCAACAGGACTTTGGCCAGGTCTATGGCAGAGTCTGTTTTGGCTAGGAAGTTCCTTTGGCTCCAGAATTGCATGCAGACCTCTCATTGAAGATCCCTTGTAGACTTCCCTTTAAGAGCAAACTGCAGTTCAGTGAGGATTTGCAATGAATTGTGAAGAATTTGGAAGCGGTTTAACCAGAAGACAAGCCAAAGAACTCTTCTTGCACCTTGCTGAGCAAATCTTGGTTCCAAGAGCCAGGCGCTACTGTCCGGATAAAGGATCCTCTGTTCAGCACTCACATTTTCCTTCCACATGTTAGAGTGGGAAAGAGGTTTTCAGGGTCAAAAGTCCACTGGTATCTCAAGTGATGTGTAATATGGCATTAGGGATCCATCCCTCTGTGGAGCAGATAGGTGGTTGGCTGGCCACAATATTCAAGGAGTAAACCTGGATAACTTCTGACCAGTAGGTTCTGGAAATAATGAAGAGAAGCTGTGTGTTAGTTTTACATCTCCTTATGAGATATCTATATGGAGTCTCCTTGTTGTGTGCCATCCAAAAAGCCTCCTTGGAAAAGTTACTAGAGTTAAGGATGATTATTCCTGTTCTGAAAGAAGACTGGTCTAGAGGTCGTAATTCCATTTATTTCATGGCCCCAAAGAAAGAAGGCTACTTTCAATCTGTTCAGGGTCTGAAGGCTTTGAGTCAGGCTCTCAAGATATTTCATTTCAGGATGGAGGCCCTGCACTCTGTCGTTGCATTGGTGTGATTATTAGAGTTTCTCACAGTGCTGAACCTGAAGGACATTTACATATTCCCATTTGGCTTCCTCATCAGAAGTCTTTTGAGATTTGTTTCTTGAGTTGGCATTACCAGTTTCAAATGCCCCCCATTCATTCTGGCGACAGCACCACAAACCACTTCCAAGGTGGTAGTGGCAGTGATGCTTTAAACAGAAGGCGTTGGAAGCCCACCTCTATCTAGATAATTGGCTGATCAGGACCAATTTGGAGAAAGAGAGTTGTCAAGCTACTGCAAGCATAGTGCACCCTCTGCAGTCCCTTGGTTGGGTGTTAAATCTACGGAAGAGCAGGCTTCAATCATCGCAGTGCATGGAATATCTTGGTGCACAATTCAATATTCAGGTGGGCAAGGTCTTCCTTCCCCAGAGAAAATTAAATCTTCAATCACAAATCTGAGCACTATTGCAAAGATACCTTGGACATGGGATTATATGTAGGTATGAGGGTCCCTGTTAGCTACACTAGATCTCGTGCTGTGGGCTCAAGCTCCCATGTGCTTCTTACAGGTAATTCCTTATCACCTAGTGGCCAGCTCAAAACTAGACTTACCAGAAGTATCTGCCATGGATGGCAGAAGCCCAGGCTACAGTTTGATCAAGGGAACGGCCTTAGAATCTCCAAATTGGCTCATATTAACCACAGATGTCAGTCTCCTATATTGGGGGATGGGTGCATTGCCAAGGTTCCCCTGTTTTTCAGTCTGCAAAAAGAGGACGGAACAATGGGGCTGGATGCCATTCTACAAAGATGAACCAGTTCAGGACTGCTATGTATGTTTCCTCCTTGGCCATTGTTGGGCTGAGTGATGCAAAAGGAAGCCTTCTATCCAGGTTTGGTAGTACTGGTGGCATAAGGTTGGCCCAGGCATCCTTCGTATGTGCATCTGGTTACTCGTCAAGTGGAGAATGACCTAGTTCTCCCCAGCAGAGAAGCCTTTTTGTGCAAAGGCAGTTTGTCATGGATAACACATCTCCATTTTTTCTTAAGCCTTGGCTGTTGAGACGACATGTTTGAGGCGTAAGAGTTATATGGCGAGAGTGATTATGACTCTCTTGCAGGAAAGGAAATGGTCTACCTCCTTGTCTTATGCTAGAGTCCGGAAAGTCTTTGAGGCATAATGTGTGGAGAAAATTTGGGCTTCGTTTCAAACTTTGATTAGTCAGATTTTGGTCTCTTTATAGGAAGGGCTTAAGAAAGGGATAGCTTTGGCTTGCTTTGAAGGTTTAAGATGCACCATTATTTTGTTTTTTCAGTTGTGTGGAAGGACCCTCACTGGAGACCCCTCTGGATGTACTGTGTGTTCTCAAGGGCATGATGCATTTGTGGGCCACCTGGAACCTCAGTTGTGTGGAAAGACCCTCCCTGGGTGCCCATCTGGATGTACTGTGTTTTCTCAAAGGGCATGCTGTGTTTGTTTGATACCTGGAACCTCAATTTAGTGTTTAAGGTAATCTCGTCAGTGCTCTCTGAACCACTCAAAAGGGCATCTTTCAAGGAATTAACTTTGAAGATGGTGTTTTTGGTAACAGTCTGCTTGGTTAGAAGGGTTTGAGTTGCAAGCGTCTCCTGTTGAGGACCATTATTACATTTTACAGAAGCAGGAATTTCCCTTAAGAAGTCTCCTACTTCCTGCCCAAGGTGAATGCAGACTCCTATGCTAGTCAGGTGGTATCACTACCTGTAATCCAGTGAGAAGACTCAGGTGATGACTTCACCCACTTACGCCCCTTGGATGTGCGGAGAATGCTTATGTGGCATTTAAAGGTGACAAGTGAGTTTTGTTGCTTGGATTGTTTGTGCACTTGTTAAAGGAAGTGATTAGTTTGGCCTATATTCAAAGCCGTCCTCAGGGGCTTCAAACTCATTCTACAAGGGGAATGGCTACATCTTGGGCAGAATCACAGTTGATTTTTTTTTCCAGTTGATATTTATAAGGTCGCTACCTGGTTATCTTTTCACTCTTTCTCCAAGCATTATAGATTAGATGTCCAAGCCAGTGAGTATGCAAGCTTCAGGGCTGCTTTGTCATCAGCATAGGTTTCTTCCTGTCCAGCTTGATAGTTTTGCTATATCACATGAGTTCTGGACTGGTCTGGTGGATAAGGAAAGAAAAATTTGGTCTTACCTGCTAATATTCTTTGCATGATCCCAGCCGAGACCAGTCCAGAGTCCCACTTGGTGGTTTGAATAGGCTTCTTGTCCCTCTGTGGTAGAGGGGAGGGATATGGAGAGGACTTTATTTCCCACATTATCCCAAATAGATCAGGTTCAATGTGGCTTGGAAGCAGTTTGGGACTTGGTTAGGGCACTGGATCCCTCCACCTGTTGGATCAGTGTTTTTTTTTTTTTTAGGAGGGGGGGGGGAATCCATTGATCTCTTTTGTTACAGTAATACTGGGGCTGCAGGGGTCCTTTTATAGCTCAAAGCTCACAGTTTGTAAGTCTTTCACCATCTGCTGTCTGAGGGGCATAACCCTTGAGTTCTGGACTGGTCTGGCTGGAGTCAAGGAAAGAAAAAGAGCAGGTAAGACCAAATTTTTTCATTCCAAAATAGCCTATTGCTATCGTCTAGCATCTTAAGCGGGATTAACTTTAGAGAGGAGAGGGATTGAGGGAATAGTGTTTGGTTCCTCTACTTTCAGGGAGTACTGAGAAAGTCCATCTTCAGCTGTGGGATGGGTTATGGCTTAGCTAAGGAAATATATGTGTGATGAATCGGCAGAAATATTGAAGCTTTTCTGTTCTCTTCCATGTGAGCTCCCAAAACTCAATGAAGGCCACTGCATGGCCCTCAACAGCAGAATCTTTCAAATGACCACTGTACTGGTTCTGAAACGTATAGGGCTTCTAAATGCCCTCAACAGTAGAATCTTCCAGGAATTTATCCCCTTTTTTAATATCAGAATCCCCACATGGTTTCTGTGGGGATTCTGATATTAAAAAAAGGGATAAAATTCCCAGTAATCATCCTGGCCAGATGATAGAATCTCCAGGAGTGCCCTTATATACTTCCCAGAATCCTAGTAAGACCCTATCCCCTCTTGCTTGTTCTCCTTGTATTCTCCAGCAGAAATATCTTGTGGTCCGTGTATACTCCTGCAGCAGCCTTCTAATACCCCTGTATACATGACCTTTGTTGTCAGTATCTTTCTGGGACATCCCTTTGTATGTTCTAGCTGCAGAATATAGCAGCCTACTAACAATACCACATGCTGTCCCTTTAGGGCACCCAAGCCTTTTGTAGTATCTCCAGCACTGCAGAAAAAGGAAACTGAGCTCAGCTCTAATTTCTTTTTTTAACAGGGATAGAAGACCTAGTGCTAGCTGAGATCAGCTCCCCAAGCCGGACCCAAACTGGAGATAGCAGCAGCATTTCCTCCTTCAGTTACCGTGAAATCATGAAGGAGAGCACAGCATCCAGCAGTAACAAGGTGAGGAGAAATTACAGTATCCAACAGGAAGAAGGTGATGGAGACAAAGGAAGAACAAGCATTGGGCAGGAACAAGGTAAAGGGAGTTGCAGCATCCAGAGGGAACAAAGTGAGACAAGAGAGCACTCAGGAGAAGATAAGTGAAGGGTGATGCATCAGTAACAGAAGAGGCAGTTTTTTTGCCACAGGAACAAGATAGGGATGGGAGGGGGGAAGCCACACCTACCAATAAAGTGAGTGAGGTGACACTACCAAGTGGAGGTCAAGATGAGATGTGGTACTTACAGAAAGAAAGAAAAGGAGGGCAAACAGGAACAAAGTGAGAGAAAAACACGGTATCCAAAAGAAACAAGTATTCAGCAGGAATATGATGAGAAGAGGGTGCAATACTTAACCAAGAGTAAAGAAAGTGGGGCGTTGGATCCTAACAGCAACAAGACAACAGGACCTATAAGGAACAAGGGGAAGAGAGAGAGAGCGACAACAACGGTAAGGGTAAATGCAGCACTGAGAGGAGATGGCACCCGACAGCAACAAAGAAAATTAAAATTTAAAGGGGTAAATTTAGTGTGGTGTAACAAAATTGACAGAGGCAGGTGGCACTTCATTGACTAATCAATTATTGAGGCATAAGCTTTTGAGGACAGGGTTCACCTTGTCAGATGCATGAGGTGATGTTTTTATTTATTTATTTGTTACATTTGTATCCCACATTTTCCCACATATTTGCAGGCTCAATGTGGCTTACATAATATCGTGAAGGCATTCACCAATTCCGGTACGGGATAAGTACAAAATGTTGTATTAGGATAGGGAAGATAAGATTCAGTCAAATCGGGTTGAGGTAAAAGAGTTTGTCAACGTCCAATGCGATCTTTGATAGTGAAGTGTTGCAGGGTTGAGTCACTTAAGTTGGGTCATTCGGATATGCCTTTCCGAATAGGTGAGTCTTTAGTAATTTTCTAAATTTTAGGTGATCATAAGTTGTTTTCACCACTTGTGGCAATGCGTTCCACAGGCGCGTGCCTATGTAAGAGAAGTTGGACGCATGAGTTGTCTTGTATTTTAGTCCTTTGCAATTTGGGTAATGGAGATTCAGGTAAGACCGTGATGAACTAGTACTATTTCTGATTGGGAGATTGATTAGGTTGATCATGTAACCTGGGACTTCACCATAGATAATCTTATGGACTAAGGTGCAGATTTAGAAAGAGATTCGTTCTTTGATAGGAAGCCAGTGCAATTTTTCACGTAGTGTTGTGGCGCTTTGGAATCGTGTCTTACCAAATATCAATCTGGCTGCTGTGTTTTGTACCGTCTGGAGTTTCCTTGTGAGTTGTTCCTTACATCCCGCATAGATTCTATTGCAGTAATCAACGTGGCTTAATACCATTGATTGAATTAAATTATGGAAAACATCTCTTGGGAAGAAAGGTTTTCACGACATGAATACATAAATAGGAAAATACATGAGAAAGTGAGAGGGGTACAAAAATTATTGTGAAATGCAGGGCAGGGTGTGGGAGGAGAGAGTTAATGAGGCTGCATAGTTCAGTTAGAGCCAGATGCCCAAAGGTCCCGTTAAGGATCCATCTGCGTTTCCAAATCGGTAAAAATTTACTGATTTAGAAACACAGAGGGATTCACTAAGAAAATTGCATGCAAATGAGCTGCTCGTTGCTTTTGCAACTCAGCTCATTTGCATATGATATGGGGGAAGCAAGTCGGTGAGCTGAGCATGTGCAGAACAGTCAGTCGCTCTGCGCATGCTACAGATGGCTCTCATACACGCAGACAAGCTGCGTCTGTGATAGCAGTAGATTTACCCTTTTTTTTTTTTTTGGCAGACACAAAAGCGCTTTTTTTTGGATGAGCATACCTGTATTGCAGCTCCCTGCTGTTGGGAAAAAGTGAGAAAAACCTTGCTCTGCTGATCTCCGCTCTTCTGTGAGGAATCAGCAGCATCAGGGCTTGGTTACACCCCCAGCTGCTCCTGCTGCTTCCTTCTATTGGCTGGCTGACATCCTAGAATGCCCATCTCCCTGAAGATGGACTCTCATTGGCTAGCTGCTGTCCCAACTCCTCCTCCCTGTAGGACTTCCCTGATGACATCACTTTAGAGCTGTGAACTGATTGGATCCGAACATCCTAGTGTCCCCCTCCACAGAGAGGGGCTAAACCCTGCCCTTCATTTTACAATAATTTTTTTTTATTCCTTTCCATCCCCCATGCATTTTTCTACTTATATATGTATTCATGTTCTGAATGTCACCTAATGCTTTTAATGAAGTGGACTGCTCTTGAAAGCTTATGCCTCAATAAATTGGTTGGTCTATATGGTGCCACCTACCTCTATCAAAGAGAAGGAAGTTTCAGCATCTGTTAATAACAAAAGTGAGTGGAGATACAACTGCCAAAAGAGCGGTCACAGTAATAATGCTAGGAGAGGCACATCATCTAGGAGAGACCCAACAGGAAAGGAGAAGGTAGAAACCAGAAGATACAAGATGATGGGATGAACTAGTTAGCTAGCAGAGGCAGGGAGAAGGGGAAGCACAGTAAAAGGAGAGGCAGGACCCACAATAATAAGGTGAGGAAAGGCACAACACCCAACAAGATCAAAAGGAGAGGCAGCAGCCATCTAGGAGCAAGGTATGAGAGAGGTGATATCTGGCAGGAACAAGGTGAGGGAAGACACCTAGTGTTTTTAGAGTTCAGTTAAATTGTCATTTAGAATTTCATTTTTATTTTTTCTTGAGTAGAGAGGTGTGGTAGCTGTGTTAGTCCATTTTTAAAGGTAATCATCAATAGAAATAAAACATGGAAAAGAAAATAAGGTGATACCTTTTTTATTGGACATAATACATTTCTTGATTAGCTTTTGAAGGTTGCTGTTCTTCGTCAGATCGGAAATAAGCAAATGTTGGTAGATGACAGTATATATAAGTGAAACATCAAAGCATTCCAGTGACAGTCTAACAATATGGGGGTGGATTCTTTTTTCTTGTATTCAGTCAAACACAAGCAGCCCTCAGTCCCAGCCACAGCGACCTGCAGACCTGTCAGATGAAGAGATCTCGGATCTCTTCCAGCGTTTGGCTGAGATCCAGCAAGAGAAATGGCTCTTGGAAGAGAAGGTAAGATCAGGCTGTCAGCACTCACTTCCAGGCTTCAAATATCAATGTTCTGTTTCAGGGATAGCAAGGTAGTCTTTTAGAGTTCTACAAATGAGCTTGTTTTTATGGATTTCTTTGATTTAACTCATGATCATTCTCTATAATGTGGCTATCTTGAAAGCCAGATCTGTCTGTGGCAATCCATGACCTGACATTCACTATACCTGAGCTGATCCCCTTGACAAAGGGAGCAGTTCTGTAATTTGGTGCCTCCAGGTAGTCATACTGATTCTGAGCACCAGTTCTCTAATGGGATCTGTGCGCCACAATGCTGTGTTAGAATACTAGCATAAACTCGAATTGACATGCCTAAATTTAAGCCAGGTCAACAGGAAGTATCAGTTGCGTGCATATGTTGGAGACACCCTCAGGCCCTTCTGCTCTGCCCTATGTACGCCACCCCCCTTGTAGTTACACGCTACAGCACTTATGCACCATCTTATAGAATAGCACATAGTGCACTTATGCACGTACTGCACATATGTGCTTTTCTATGCACTTAATGTGTGCAAGGCATACACAACTGCATACACACAATTACCCTTAAAGTATATTGGTGTCTGGGATGTAATTGCCATCACTGCCTTAACCATGGTGTCCATACAGTGAGTGAAATTGCAAGCAGACATCTTCAAAGAATTTTCATAATATTACAACTTAACAATGATGATGCTTGATTACAGACTATTCTTACCCATTCCTCTAGTGGGATAGATTGGATTTTGGATTTAATTATGTGCCTTTTTAAAAACATGCAAGTTGAGTTACTGTTCAGATACAGTAAGTAGGTCACTGCACTAGACAGCTTACAATTTTAAACTAGCAGCTGAGGCAGTGGAAGGTGACGTTACTACAAAGAAAGTCGGTGGGATTTGAGCACTAACATTTAGGGGTTGATACTCAAAGCAATTTAAGTGGGCAGGATGGTCTCCTGCCCATTTAAATTGCTTTTGCCTGCCCAGCTGCTGATATTCAGTGGCACTTAACCGGACAATGCTGTTGATTATCCACACTCACTGGCCACATGGGCAGGTCAGGGATGTTAGAGGGGGGTGGGGCTGGGAGTTATGCAGCAGTATTCTGTGCAAGTACCTGTACAGCTAACCTGCCATGTAGCACTGCATTAAAAGTAGTCCTAATGTTGCCCAATTATCTGGATGCCAGCACTGGATATCGGTCGGCACCTGCATAAAATCTGGAGACCATCCTACAACATACAGGGTCCTGCTGTCCCTCCCTCCCACCCACCCTGGCAAGCTCTGATCCCCTTCTCAATCCCCCCCTATCACAAGCTGTGAATTCCCCCCCCCCTCCCCCCAGCCTACCTTCCTCCCTGGTGGTCCTGAAGAAATAAAGGACTTTTCAACCCATTCTAGACCTAAAGCAAGTCAACAGCACTACAAGTGCCTAGGATCTGCATGGGCACTTTAAGATCTATAATGGTGCGCCATGGAGAGTACTTGACCTCCTTGTATATTAGGGAGGATTAGTTACACATTACCATCCATTCAGAACATCAGAACTTGTTTCATAGTGCTAGGGGAGCATTTTCGGTTCCAGTCACTGCCCTTTGGTCTTGCTACAGCTCCAAAGACCTTTTTAAAGGTGACTGTAGTGGTGGCAGTTGCTTTGCAGAAACAGGGTATCTTGGGTCAATCTTATCACAACGATTGACTAATTCGAATAAAGTCTTTATGAGAGAGTGAGATAGCAATGACCTAAGTGGTTCAGTTGCTGCAGGAGTTGGGCTGGGTAATCAGTTGTGCCAAAGCATGTTAGTACCAACTTAGTCTCTGGAGTACCTGGAGGCATTCTTCAACATATGGAAATGTTTTTGACGGGGGATAGAATCAGAAAATTACAGGGGTAGGTACGTAGTTTGCTGCAGGTCTTTTCTTCCAGAACATGAGATTAACTCCAGGCTTAATGGTGTCAGCGTAGGATCTTAAGCCATGGGCCAGGATCACATTTGTCCTCCTACAAAAGTTACTTCTTATGATTGTCAGCCTTTTCTCAAGACCTTTGGATGAGACTTCCTCTTCAGAATCAAGCGAGGAACTGCTTCTTCTGGTGGCTGAACAGAGCAAACCCAGCAGTAGGAGTGGAGTTGAAGAGACAGAATTGGTTGCTGGTGATGATAGACATTAGTCACCTGGTTGAGTGGCCCATTATCAAGAAGAAATGCAGGGGAGGTTGTCCCCAGAGGAAGCAACTTGGTCTGTGAATTATCTGCTTAGTTCAGAACAAGCATATGTGCATACTTTTGGGAAACACTACAGTTTTCAATTGACAGGGCAGCATATGAAGCAAGAAGGTGGTAGAGAAAGTCACTTTTCTTTTTGCTTTGCACAGAGAGGCATCCAATTGTGCTATCGGCCTCTCATGTAGGATAGAGAATATCCAGGTGGATTTCTTGAGCAGGAACTGGATCCAGGGGAGTGGAGTCTAGTGGATTGGGCGTTTGAGTGAATTGTTTGCTGGGGGCCCCCAGTAATGGATCTGATGGAGACTGGTGTCTAGGTTCCTCGGCCAATGGAAAGAGCTTTGGTTGGAGGGTATAGATGCCCTGATTCAGATGTGACCACAGAGCAGCTGTACTGTATATGTTTACTTCGTGGCCCTTATTAGGCAGAGTGATGAAAAGAATGGAAGGTCCTCCAGGACGTGTAATATTGGTGACTTTGAATTGGCCGAGAAGATCATTGTTTGCAAATCTGATCAGGATACAAATGGAGGATCCTCTGGCACTTCAGGTCTCAGAAGGTCAGTTGCACCAAGGCTTGATTCAGAATCTGGATGCATCTCATTTCTCGCTTATGGTGTGGCTGTTGAGTGGGCAAGGATCCAAAAATGAGCTGTTCTTCCAAGGTAATTGCCACTGTTTTGCAGTCAAAAAGCGTTCCACTTCTTTGGCTTATGTTAGAGTCTGGAATATTTTTGAAGAATGGTGTCAAGATCAGAACCTTCAACCCTTTAAGGCTACCCCTGCCAGTTATTCTGGCATTTTTACAAAGGAGCTTTGAAAAAGGGCTCGCCTTGAGCTCCTTGAAAGGTAATATGTATTACAGAGGTGAGATTCAGGGCTCTCATCTCATCCAGATATTAGATATTTCTTGAACAGTGTGAAGCATTTGCGCCCCTCTTGGCATCTAGTGGTATCCCTTGGAATCTGTCTGGTTCTGTCAGTATTGATAAATGAACCATTTAAGCTGTTTCAAGAGGCTTCTCTGAAAATATCTTACCTTGACCATGTTCTTGGTGGCTGTTTGTTTGCCTAGGAGAATTTCAGAGGTGCAGGCCCTTTCTTGTTAAGAGTCGTATTTAATGATTTTGGAAGACAAGGTAGTCAGACTGGTTGCCTTTTTTTTTTTTTTTTTTTTTTAACCTAAGGTAGTGTTGAGGTTTTGTATTAATCAGATGATTACAGGTGTTGAGGGAAGCAGGGAGCCAAGAACAGACATTTCAGTTGCATCAGTTGGATGCCTGTTAGTATCTGCAGAGGTACTTGAAGACTGAACAGTTTGGCAGGTCTGACCACGTCTTTGTACTCTTTTTGAGGAGCCCAGGAAAGGAGAAGTGGCCTCATTGGATTAAGGAGAGATTTCTTCAATCTACATTGCCAAAGGGCATGTAGTTCTGTAGGTGTTGAAGGCACATTCTATGAGAACACAAACGGCACCCTGGACAGAGCACTGTTGATCTCACCGCATAAGATTTTCCATAACCTCGTTTTCTCTGCACGCCATTATTAGTTAGGCTGCATCCTGCCTGGATTGTATATCTTTGGTGCAGTCATGTTGCAGACAAGGATGTCTGTTCCCTCTCTGGTATTGTTTTGGTACTTCCCACGCATCTGGACTGGAGAGACAATTAGGAAGGTGAAATTTAGAGCTTACCTGCTAATTTTCTTCATTCCCTCTAGTTCAGTCCAGAACCTACTCTTTTTAGACCTACTTCTGTAGATTTGTTTGGATAGAGGGTACGTGTATCTGAAAGAGAGGTGTATTGGGCTATATGTGGCTTTCTTGGTTTTTACCCACATGACTGGACTGGAGGGACTTAAGGAAAGAAAATTAGCAGGTAAGCTATAACTTCACCGTTTTGGTCTAAAAACACAATTCAAAATATATTAAGATAAAAGTTTCACTGATCTAGTCTACATACATATGTTAGTATACTCTATACCTTAAGCCCTTTCAAAAATCAATTAAGAAACCAAAGTGTCTTGTGTAAGTCTTCATATCCCGTGACTCAGTTCTTGGTAGAAACCCCTTTTGCAGCAATAATGGCCATGAGTTTTATAGGGTAAAAGTTTATCAACTTTTCACAGCAGGATGGTGCTGTTTTTGCTCAAGCTCTTTCAGATTGGCTGGGATAGTCTTGGCATGCAGTCTTCTTTTGAAAAGCACTTAAAGTACTATAAATCATAAAGTTTATAACAAATTAGTTGATCAAAAGCCATTCACATGTTCTTATAGAGAAAACTATTGCTGTTTTCCAGTTCTTCTCCAGTTTTTCCAAAATTCCCACCCCTGATTCGTTTCCTTCATTTCCTTACCACCTTCCATCAACTGTTTTTATACTGAATGATTTTTTCCACCTTCAATCACCTCATTCTTCTCACATCAGTTTCTAAACGGTCCCTTTGCATCTTCTGGTTGGTTATTTCTCTGATAAGATCTTCAGTATTTCCCAGAATTTTTGTGCTGTCACACAGTCCTACCACAAGTGCGTAAAATTCCATATCTGTCCACACCCCTGCCAACAGTATGCACTTTTTTTCCTGGATAAAACCTACTTAATTGCTGAAGGGTAGACTACATTATAGAAAGCAATTTATATCTGTTTTCAAGTAAAGATGCTAAAACTGATAACTAACTGACCCCCTCATAGATAATTGCCATTCCTGCTCAGCCCATACCCTCCTAAATCTTCCTCCTACTCTCTAATGTATGAGGGGGATAATTTTTCTACCAAGTATGCATAATTGTTTTGCTAGTAATGCTTTCACTCTGTTGTGAATTCCCAAGTGACTTATCTTCACTCAATTCACCAAACATCTCTTTGGTCTCAGTATAATGGCATTCTCCGAGGACAAGCAGGCTGCTTGTTCTCACGACTGGGTGACGTCCGCGGCAGCCCCCACCAACCGGAAAGAAGCTTCGCGGGACGGTCGGCACGCAGGGCACGCCCACCGCGCATGCGCGGCCGTCTTCCCGCCCGTGCGCGACCGCTCCCGCCAGTTCCTTTTTTTCCGCGCCTGGAGAGAGTCGTGCTTTGCCGCTCTCTCTACTTCAGCCGCCGGATTCTTGCGATCGCGTATACGCGGATCGCGCTTCGCCGACGCGATTTTTCCGTCGATGTCCTCGAAGGTCCCGAGTGGATTTAAAAAGTGTGGTCGCTGCGGCCGGCCGATCTCGCAGACCGACACCCACGCTTGGTGCCTCCAGTGCCTCGGGCCGGAGCACAATCTCAAGTCGTGTGCGCTGTGTCTCGGTCTCCGGAAACGGACTCAGGTTGCGAGGCAAGTTCTGCGGGACCGTCTTTTTGGAACTTGCGCCGGCCCCTCGACGTCGACCTCGACGGCATCGGTATCGAAGGCCGGATCTTCGGTACCGGTATCGATGCCCGAGACATCGGCACCGATGGCAGCGACCCCAGGAGAACAGGTCCCGTCGGCCCGCCGGTCCGCCGGTGAGAGTGGGGTTGAGAGGCCGCGTGGGCTGTCGGCCCCGGTCACTCCCTCAGCTCGTGAGCCACGGGACCGAACCCTGTCGGACCCGGTACCTCGAGACCGAGGGGGATCGACCTCCTCCTCCTCCATGCCCTCCGGCGCCGGTGACGTGCACCGGAAAAAGGACAAGAAGCGCCGTCACCGGGAGCCCTCGGTGCACCCTGAAGGGGAGTCGACGCCGAAGCGTCATCGTAGAGAGGAGAGATCTCCGCCGGTGGTGGAGGTACCGACGCGTCGGGGTTCCGGCACCTCGGTGCCGTCTCCTGGCCCCCAGCAGCTTCTGGCACCGACACCCTTACCGGCCCCACCGCCTTTCCCGGCAGCGGGCCTGGACGAGTGCCTCAGAGCCATCCTTCCGGGGATCCTGGAAGGGCTGATGCGCCAGGCTGTGCCGGCGTCGGGGGTGCTTGCGCCCCCGGCGCCGATGACTGTGGCGCCGGCGAGCTCTAGCCCGGCGCCGGGGCTGTCGACACCGCCGCCGCTTGCGGTGCCGGTCTCGACCGCCACGCAGGTGGAGTCCCCGTCGACGTCGATGGAGGGAGCTCCGTCCCCGCCGGCGCGGGAGTCCACCGCTCGACGACACCGAGGCCTCGGTGCCTCGACGTCGAGCCGGGCCCGGTACCGGACTCAGCTACATGAGCTAATGTCCGATACCGAGGATGAGGACTCGTGGGGGGAAGAGGAAGACCCGAGATATTTCTCCTCAGAGGAGTCTACGGGCCTTCCCTCGGACCCCACGCCATCACCGGAGAGGAAGCTCTCACCTCCTGAGAGTCTCTCCTTTGCCTCCTTTGTGCGGGATATGTCCATAAGCATTCCCTTTCCCGTGGTCTCTGTGGAAGAGCCGAGGGCCGAGATGCTCGAGGTCCTCGACTATCCATCACCACCTAGAGAGTCCTCCACGGTACCGCTGCACAATGTCCTGAAGGAGACGCTGCTTCGGAACTGGGTGCGACCACTAACTAACCCCACCATTCCCAAGAAAGCAGAGTCCCAGTACAGGATCCACTCTGACCCAGAGCTCATGCGGCCCCAGTTGCCCCATGACTCAGCGGTCGTGGATTCTGCTCTCAAGAGGGCACGGAGTTCGAGGGATACCGCCTCGGCGCCCCCGGGGCGGGAGTCTCGCACTCTGGACTCATTTGGGAGGAAGGCCTACCAATCCTCCATGCTCGTGACCCGCATCCAATCTTACCTGCTCTATATGAGCATCCACATGCGGACCAATGTGCAACAGCTGGCGGACCTGGTCGATAAGCTCCCGCCGGAGCAGTCCAGGCCTTATCAGGAGGTGGTCAGGCAGCTGAAGGCGTGCAGAAAGTTCCTGTCCAGGGGGATTTTTGACACCTGTGACGTGGCATCTCGTGCTGCGGCCCAAGGTATAGTGATGCGCAGGCTCTCATGGCTGCGTGCCTCTGACCTGGACAACCGCACCCAGCAGAGACTGGCTGACGTCCCTTGCCGGGGGGATAATATTTTTGGCGAGAAGGTCGAGCAGATGGTTGACCAACTGCATCAGCGGGAAACCGCTCTCGACAAGCTCTCCCACCGGGCGCCTTCAGCACCCGCCCCCGCGGGCGGGCGTTTTTTCCCGGGCCCGGCAGGCTGCACCCTATTCTTTTGCGAAGCGTAGGTACAACCAGCCGGCCCGAAGGCCTCGTCAGGCACAGGGACAGCCCCAGCGCGCTCGTTCCCGTCAACAGCGTGCGCCTAAGCAGCCCCCTGCGCCTCCACAGCAAAAGCCGGGGACGGGCTTTTGACTGGATCCATGGGAACATAGCCGCCCTACAAGTGTCCGTACCGGACGACCTGCCGGTCGGAGGGAGGTTAAAATTTTTTCACCAAAGGTGGCCTCTCATAACCTCCGACCAGTGGGTTCTCCAAATAGTGCGGTACGGATACGCCCTGAATTTGGCCTCCCTGCCTCCAAATTGTCCTCCGGGAGCTCAGTCTTTCAGCTCCCATCACAAGCAGGTACTTGCAGAGGAACTCTCCGCCCTTCTCAGCGCCAATGCGGTCGAGCCCGTACCACCCGGGCAGGAAGGGCAGGGATTCTATTCCAGGTACTTCCTTGTGGAAAAGAAAACAGGGGGGATGCGTCCCATCCTAGACCTGAGAGGCCTGAACAAATTCCTGGTCAAAGAAAAGTTCAGGATGCTTTCCTTGGGCACCCTTCTGCCAATGATTCAGAAAAACGATTGGCTATGTTCCCTGGATTTAAAGGACGCATACACTCACATCCCGATACTGCCAGCTCACAGACAGTATCTCAGATTCCGCCTGGGCGCACGGCACTTTCAGTATTGTGTGCTGCCCTTTGGGCTCGCCTCTGCCCCACGAGTGTTTACAAAGTGCCTCGTGGTGGTAGCGGCCTACCTACGCAAGCTGGGAGTGCACGTGTTCCCTTATCTCGACGATTGGCTGGTCAAGAACACCTCGGAGGCAGGAGCCCTCCGGTCCATGCAGTGCACTATTCAACTTCTGGAGCTGCTGGGGTTTGTGATAAATTACCCAAAGTCCCATCTCCAGCCAACTCAGTCTCTGGAATTCATAGGAGCGCTGCTGAATTCCCAGATGGCTCAGGCCTACCTTCCCGAAGCGAGGGCCACCAATCTCTTGGCCCTGGCTTCGCGGACCAGAGCGTCTCAGCAGATCACAGCTCGGCAGATGTTGAGACTTCTGGGTCATATGGCCTCCACAGTTCATGTGACTCCCATGGCTCGTCTTCATATGAGATCTGCTCAATGGACCCTAGCTTCCCAGTGGTTCCAAGCCACCGGGAATCTAGAGGATGTCATCCGCCTCTCCACCAGTTGCCGCACTTCACTGCTCTGGTGGACCATACGGACCAATTTGACCCTGGGACGTCCATTCCAAATTCCGCAGCCCACGAAAGTGCTGACGACGGATGCATCTCGCCTGGGGTGGGGAGCCCATGTCGATGGGCTTCACACCCAGGGTCTGTGGTCCCTCCAGGAAAAGGATCTGCAGATCAACCTCCTGGAGCTCCGAGCGATCTGGAACGCACTGAAGGCTTTCAGAGATCGGCTGTCCTGCCAAATTATCCAAATTCGGACAGACAATCAGGTTGCAATGTATTACGTCAACAAGCAGGGGGGCACCGGATCTCGCCCCCTGTGTCAGGAAGCCGTCGGTATGTGGCGTTGGGCGTGTCGGTTCGGCATGCTTCTCCAAGCCACGTACCTGGCAGGCGTAAACAACAGTCTGGCCGACAGACTG
The DNA here is from genome assembly GCF_901765095.1 of Microcaecilia unicolor. Taxonomy (NCBI): domain Eukaryota; kingdom Metazoa; phylum Chordata; class Amphibia; order Gymnophiona; family Siphonopidae; genus Microcaecilia; species Microcaecilia unicolor. The sequence continues at coordinate 257,481,091 of NC_044032.1, forward strand.
AGCAGAGTCATGCAACCGCACGAGTGGTCGCTCCATTCCAGAGTGGTACGCAAGATCTTCCGAGAGTGGGGCACCCCCTCGGTGGATCTTTTCGCCTCTCAGACCAACCACAAGCTGCCTCTGTTCTGTTCCAGACTTCAGACACACGGCAGGCTAGCGTCAGATGCCTTTCTCCTTCATTGGGGGACCGGCCTCCTGTATGCTTATCCTCCCATACCTTTGGTGGGGAAGACCTTACTGAAGCTCAAGCAAGACCGCGGCACCATGATTCTGATAGCGCCCTTTTGGCCCCGTCAGATCTGGTTCCCTCTTCTTCTGGAGTTGTCCTCAGAAGAACCGTGGAGATTGGAGTGTTTTCCGACTCTCATTTCGCAGAACGACGGAGCGTTGCTGCACCCCAACCTTCAATCCCTGGCTCTCACGGCCTGGATGTTGAGGGCGTAGACTTCGCTGCGTTGGGTCTGTCTGAGGGTGTCTCCCGGGTCTTGCTTGCCTCTAGGAAGGATTCCACTAAAAAGAGTTACTTTTTCAAGTGGAGGAGGTTTGTCGTGTGGTGTGAGAGCAAGGCCCTAGAACCTCGTTCTTGCCCTGCACAGAACCTGCTTGAATACCTTCTGCACTTATCAGAGTCTGGCCTCAAGACCAACTCAGTAAGGAATCACCTTAGTGCGATTAGTGCTTACCATTATCGTGTGGAAGGTAAAGCCATCTCTGGAGAGCCTTTAGTCGTTCGATTCATGAGAGGCTTGCTTTTGTCAAAGCCCCCTATCAAGCCTCCTACTGTGTCATGGGATCTCAACGTCGTCCTCACCCAGCTGATGAAACCTCCTTTTGAGCCACTGAATTCCTGCCATCTGAAGTACTTGACCTGGAAGGTCATTTTCTTGGTGGCAGTTACTTCAGCTCGTAGGGTCAGTGAGCTTCAAGCCCTAGTAGCTCATGCTCCATATACTAAATTTCATCACAACAGAGTAGTGCTCCGCACTCACCCAAAGTTCCTGCCGAAGGTGGTGTCGGAGTTCCATCTTAACCAGTCAATTGTCTTGCCAACATTCTTCCCCAGGCCGCATACCCGCCCTGCTGAACGTCAGTTGCACACATTGGACTGCAAGAGAGCATTGGCCTTCTACTTGGAGCGGACACAGCCCAACAGACAGTCCGCCCAATTGTTTATTTCTTTCGACCCTAACAGGCTAGGGGTCGCTGTCGGGAAACGCACCATCTCCAATTGGCTAGCAGATTGCATTTCCTTCACTTACGCCCAGGCTGGGCTGACTCTTGAGGGTCATGTCACGGCTCATAGTGTCAGAGCCATGGCAGCGTCAGTGGCCCACTTGAAGTCAGCCACTATTGAAGAGATTTGCAAGGCTGCGACGTGGTCATCTGTCCACACATTCACATCACATTACTGCCTCCAGCAGGATACCCGACGCGACAGTCGGTTCGGGCAGTCGGTGCTGCAGAATCTGTTTGGGGTGTAAATCCAACTCCACCCTCCAGGACCCGAATTTATTCTGGTCAGGCTGCACTCTCAGTTAGTTGTTCTTCGTAGGTCAATTCCTGTTGTTTCCTCGCCGTTGCGAGGTTCCATTGACCTGGGTTCTTGTTTTGAGTAGCCTGAGAGCTAGGGATACCCCAGTCGTGAGAACAAGCAGCCTGCTTGTCCTCGGAGAAAGGGTATGATACATACCTGTAGCAGTTGTTCTCCGAGGACAGCAGGCTGATTGTTCTCACCTACCCTCCCTCCTCCCCTTTGGAGTTGTGTGTTTCATCTTTTGCTAGTCATTCAACTGGCGGGAGCGGTCGCGCACGGGCGGGAAGACGGCCGCGCATGCGCGGTGGGCGTGCCCTGCGTGCCGACCGTCCCGCGAAGCTTCTTTCCGGTTGGTGGGGGCTGCCGCGGACGTCACCCAGTCGTGAGAACAATCAGCCTGCTGTCCTCGGAGAACAACTGCTACAGGTATGTATCATACCCTTTCAATGCGTTTACTGCATCCTGATGCAGCAAAAGCGAAACATGCCACATGTCGGCCAGCGGTCCCTTTGCTTATGATTGCAAATTAAGCTAAAGCATTTTTGTAAAAGCTTTTTTTCATATATGAGTTAAAGATATAGATTTAAGATGGGATATGGAACTGTTTTAAAGCTCTTAAAAAGTTTATAAAAATATTCATAAAAATTCATAAAAACATTTAAAATGATTGAAGTAAGGAATCTGTTCTAAAATTCATATTGGACCTGTGAAGAGGCAAGGTGGGCTAAGATAATCTCAGGTGTATTTTCAAAGCACTTAGACTTACAAAGTTCCATAGATTTCTATGCAACTTTGTAAGTCTAAGTGCTTTGAAAACATGCCTCTCTGGCTCTTATGAAACTAGTCACCATTGAGGTCCATAATTGATTATGTTATAAATTCATTTACATATACAAAAAGTTTTTGGAATTAAAAGTTTAGATCCTGGGCTCTTTTTGGACTATTTATTGCATAATTAGCCCCTGTCTGATTGATGAGATAAACCTTTAAGTGTGTCCTTTTGAAGTTGCCTCAGAGCAAAGAGAGCAGAAAATAATAGCATTGTATTTTAAAGTGGAATGTATATTCAATACCTTAGAAATTCTATTCCATATCATAACCCAAAAGGATTGCAGATTAGGACAGGGAAATATCATATGTTCCATTATGCCTATAGCTGTATTGCATGACCAGCATAGATTAGACAGTTTATTATTCTATTTTGTTTACAGGAGTTGATGCATGTTGAAATATAGTGATTGTAATTTAGAGGCAGAAGCCCAAAGGTCTATTAATTTTGGACCAAAAAAGTGACCACTGAGAATCATTAAGCGAAACCGTTCCTTATTCTAGAGACACTTCAGTGTGACATTGTGATGCTGAGATTTAGACAGGAATAAATCATAAAACTGAGAGTCAGAGTTGCCCTGGAAGAAGCATCTGAGAGAATGTTAGTAATCTCTAGAGAGGTTGTTTTACTTTTATTAATAATCGTAGGAGAAACAGGAAATGAGGGCGGGATGCAGAGAGAGAAGGGGAAAGGTGAATGCGAGGCTGCTGTACTGTGCTTCTCTTCCTCTTAGGTGGCATTACTTTAAAGCGGTGCCTCCGTCGACCTCGGGGGTGAGTGGTGGCCTGCGGGGGGGGGGGGGGCAAGTGAGCGACGGCCCTGGGGGGGGGGGGGGAGCGACTGCGCGTTGACCCTGTGTTCGGGTGGGTGGGAGGGGTTGCAGTTGCCGGGGTTCTGTGAACTGTGAGGGAGTGTGGGATGCAGGTTCCGTATGTGAAATGGGCGGCAAGGGGCAGGGGGAGATCGCGCGTCCTGGAGTGTCAGTGCTCCGCCCTCATCAGCATCACGTAGTGACACGAGGGCGGGGCACACAGTCATGGGCAAAAAGGATATCTCGACGCCTCATACTTCCAGTTGAGGCTTCATTTAGAAAGTTGGGGTTGCGAATTATGTGCGGAAGGGACGTGGCTGAGGGAGGGTCTGTGAGTGACAGTGAGTGGTGCATGAGTGACAGTGAGTGGTGCTGACAGCCTAGCCTACCAACAGTGCAAGGCTTCAGTGTTTCCCTGCCACAGAGTGAGCTTCAGAATGTTGGAGCTGAGAAATATTTATATAGATTTGTAGTGTTTCTACGACCCCTGAGGCAGGTGGGTTTGGCCTGCCAAAAAATGATCACATGTCGGTTCCATGCTGGTGTTAATAAAGGTTTTTTCCTGGCTAGCTACTTGTGTGGGATCTTCTTGCATATACTCCCAGAGCTGTTCCTTTTGTTGTCTTCTGTACTTTTTTTTTTGCTGCCTTTGTTTTCTTGTACAGGTGGTTTCCTGTTTTTTTTTTTCTTGCTTCACTTTGCTGAATTTGACATCATTAGGGGCAGACTAATCCAAGCAATAAGTGTCAAGAACCCCTACACTCATCTGACATATATTTCTAGCTATTACTGGTTAGGGAAAGTTGGCCCTCTACTTCTGTGGGCCCTTGGGCACTGCCCTGTTGACAAACTGCCTCTGGACACCATTAACCACAGTATTTTGTTAGCCAGACTGAAATCTCGGGGAATTGCTGGATGTGCACTGAATGGGTTTGTCAGCACCAGTTTCAAGTCCTTCGAGGTTCCTGAGTATGCTTCATGCCTGCTTGTTTTGTCAGGAGTTCCACAAGGTCATGTTTAACATATACATGATTCCTGTTTATGAAGTGCTCTCGTGATTGGTTGTCAATTATAGATTGTATACCGCTGATCTTCAGTGTTTTCATTCCAGTTGAATCCACAGTTTCTGCAGCTTTTGAGTATTTAATCTTATGCATGTGTACTATTAAAGCCTGGATTTGTGCGAAACCGTTAAATATGGCAAATATACAGGTTCTAGCATTTTCTGATAATGCTGCTTCTGAGATTTCCTTTGAATTTTTTCAGTAGATGGGATTGTTATCCCTAATTCTGAAAGAATTACCCTTTTGAGGGGTCTTGTTGGATTCTTTGCTGTCTATGCTTCTTCAGTTATGACTCGCCGTTTAAAAAAAATAGCATTGAAAATTTTAGGACGGTTATTCAAAGCTTAGTGCAACCACATTTTAATTACTGCAATGCTCTTTACCTAGATTTGCCAAAGTATTGTTTTAGGGCTTTGCAGGTTTGCAGAATGCGGTGGCCTGCCTTTTATCAGGGTCTTATCGTTATGAACAGATTTTTCTGGTGTTGATTAATTTACACTGGCTCCTGATATATTGGTTTACACAGTTTAAAATGTTGACACTTTTATGCAGGTCTTTAATTGAATATGCTCCCCTCCCAGTTGCATTGTTAAGAATTTATTGCCCTTCTAGACCCCTTTGTTCCTCACACAAATGTTTGCTAGACATGCCATCTTCTTGGCAGGTTAGGCTTGGAAGAGTGTAGTTCTTCAATTTCTGTGTAGACCAGCCTGTGTCACTGTAATGTGCGGTATGCTGCTAGCCCATGTACTGCTGCTTATGCTATCTGTCTGCTTTTCTGTCTCCACAGGATCTAACAGTTCTATTTCACCCTGCCTGATTTCCTCTCCCTGCTCCATTACTAGATACAAGGATCTAACAGTTCTAGAACACTCTGCCCAAATTCCTCTCCCTGCTCCCATACCAGATACAAGGATCTAACAGTTCTAGTGCACTCTGCCTGATGTCCTTTCCCCGCTCCTGTACCAGATAACAAGGTGATGTCACACTCCCGCTGTTATTTTAACCACACCGGTGCAAGGCACTAGTCTCACTGTTTCTCAATGTAATGTGCTGTATCCTGCTTGCTGATGTGCTGTTGCTTATGCCCTTTATCTGCTTTTCAGTGTCTGCAGGACCTAACAGTTCTATAGCACTCTGCCCGAGTTCCTCTCCCTGCGCCCGTACCAGATACACTTGCGCTGGAGGCAAGTGCCAAAGGAATGCAACCAAGGACCAGGTTGTGCTCCTTGGGCATCTCTCACCTCGGTACTCCTGTTCTTTTTTGTCGTCTCTTCATTCTTTTTTCCGGCTGCTTCCCCTCTCCATTTCTTTCAGACATGACCTGGTTACACCCCTCATCTGCGATCCCCTTGACCATTTCGGTTCTCGTTTGTCTCCGGTCTTATTTGTGCTTGGGTCCATGATCATCTTTTCATTACCTCCACTCAGTTCCACTCTCTAATTCCTCCCAGTCTCTCCCCGCACTGACTGCCCGCTTCGAGTCAGTCTTCTCAGTGTACGCTCCCTACGCCATAAGGCCCCCTTGATCTCAAACCTTATCATTTATCACGACCTTGACCTTCTTTTCTTAACAAAAACTTGGCTAAGGCCAAATGGTACTGCAACCCTTTTGAACTGTCCGTCCAGATATCTCTCAACCCAAATCCCTGCTGCAGAGGAGGCGGGATTGCTTGTTTCTTTTCACTGTTCCCTATAGACCACTGTCTGTAGCATCAAACTGCTCGCTATCTCAGAAGCTCTCCTGCTTCATGTCTCCTCTGGCTCCATTCATTACTTTGCCATACTATATTATCCCTCCTCTCCATCCTTCTCCTCCATGGAAAATTCTCAGCGTTCGTGTCAGAATGCTGCATTCCATTCCACCCCCTCCTACTTGGGGACTTAAACCTCCACCCATCAGACCTGAATGCCTCCTTCCTTGTTCTCACTACTTCCCTTGTACTCTCTCAGCATGTTTCCTTCCCCACCCACAAAGCTGGTAACACATTGGATCTCAAATTTACCTCTGCTTCCCTTAATATTGCTCCATCACTTCAGTCCCAGTACCCTGGTTGGATCATCTGCTTATTACATTCCGTTTACCTTTCCCATCCCGTCTTCCCCTCCCCCATCTGTTATCCATCTTGCGTCCTCTTAATGGTAATTTTTTGTCCCATATTTCTTCTGCTGTCGCTGCTCTGCCTTCTTCCTCCCCTTTCTCCTCTATTAACTCTTGGCTAGCTCTACTTGACACCTCTCTTGTGACTATTCTTGATCAGCACGCTCCCCTTACCACCGCCTGTGCAGCAGAATGCAGGTGGTGCGCTCTCACTCAGTAGCAAGCCTTGCATTTTTTCACGCATGTTATTATGAGTACCACCAAGCTCATCTCTTCCTACCCTCAATCACCCCTACACCCTCTTCTGGCCCTTTTAATTCCATTGTTGCTTCATCCACCGGCTTGCCAGACCATGATCCCTCAATTTTCTCGCTCCTCATGGTAATCCAAGACTGATCTGCTGTGAGCTTCCCTCCTCCCTCCACACTCCTCTTCTCCTTCCCCCCCCCCCCCCCCCCCGCCTCTCTTGCACCTGGTCATCCTTTAACCTGTTGACTGCACACTCCCTATCACAAGTTCTTGCCTTCCTTAACCCGTCTTCATCTAAAGCAGACCCCTGGCCTACCTGCCTTCTCCAAACATCTTTTTCAAGATATAATCCCCCACCTTCTACCCATCCTCTCTTCCTCCCTGTCTGAGGGCTTAGTACCACGCCCCTGGAAATACACTGTAGTCCGGCCCCTGCTAAAGAAGCCCACTCTAGATCTCTCGCTTCCAGCCAGCTTCCACCCCATTTCTAATCTTCCTTTCTTTTCCAAATCTCTAGAGAAGCTTGTACACATTGAAGCTTGATCATATCAAACAAAGCAATGTTTTGCACCCTTATCAGTTGGGTTTCCGGGCACACCATAGCACTGAAACACTTCTCCTGACACTTTTATGATCTTATTTGTACTTCACTAGACCAGCACACCTCAGTTATTCTCATTTCCCTTGATCTATCCTCTGTTAGAATCTGGCCTCTGCTGTCTATTGTGAAAGTGGGGTGTGGAAGAATGGGCTGGGGTCACTGGACTAGTCTCATAGGGGTTTGCAGAAAGGTAAGGGACAGTTTATTAGGGGGTGAGTCCTGTAGTCGACTTTGACTCTGGATATGAGAGATGGAAGGGCAGGGAGGCTTCTTCTAGATATCCTGTCGCATCAGGTTCTTGTTTTCTTTAATGTTATATGGGGAATTTGGGTGGTGATTTGCATTTTGGTAACTGGGATTGAGAGGATGAGTGGGAGAAAAGTTGGGAAGAAGGGCAGGAGCTGAGTATTGTATCTAGAAACCCAAGTTCAACATGTTATACTGTAGAGGCTAACTAACTTGCTTGTTCTAGGGTTCCCAGCTCACAATAGGAAAGCTGGATGTATAATTTTGTTTCATAAACACCTAACGGTAGTTGTCCATAATACTGTCATTGGTACAGACAGATGTCATGTGCTAGCTCATTTGACAATAGGCTAGCAACAACTAATCATATGTAATATATATGTTCCCCCCCCCCCCCCAATTAAAAAAAATTATGTCCCATACTATCCTGCCATTCTATGTGTTTAATAATACATACACAATAAAATAGTGTAAAAAACAAATGATGTTGACAAGCTGTCAACTAAACTATACAAATCAATTACTTGCAAGGTCCACAATTAAACAGGGAGATGGATCTGTAGAAGTTGCTTAAGGTTTTATCCTTTCCTGAGTTAAGAATTGGTTATTCCTGCTGTCAGCATTGCCTAAAAAAGATACTCTCCCTTAAAAACGGCATTAAATAGGGCAGTCATTGACCCTGAGTTTTAATGTAAACCTGTCTAGCCTAGGAGTTCTATGCTCTTTTAATGTTTTGATAGCTAACAGCATCTCCTACCTCAAAATATTTTTGTTCAAAAATTCTGCCACTTCCCTTTCTAGGTTTTTGTGTTTTGTTTTGTTTTTTTAAATCAAGATCCCTTTAAATATGCCTTGATATCCTCTTCACCTATCCCAGATTCTTTAGTGTTTAAGTTTTGGTAAAGTGGCAAAAAGGCTGTCTGGATTGCCTGATTTTCATATAGTACCTTTCCTTTCCTATTCTTATTCTTAAATTGATTTTGCACTTGAGCCTTCAACTTGTAAGTTGTTCCAGCCCTATTGCCATGCTCAAATGTTTGCTTTTCTTCCACTTTCCATCACTAGCAGATCCCTTCTTTTACTTCCAAGTACCTAAAAACCATAGATGACAGGTTACTTATGTTTCCTTTCCAGACTGTCAGCAGTTACCTTAATTCCTTCTGATAGGGAAGATGAGCCAGCATGAGCAAGCAAAATAACAGCTGAGGCAGACTTGAAAAAGCTTTAATTAACACAACCTCGTCTCTGAAAACCATCGTTGAATTGGCTTGGGGTCATGTTAAAGCTTTTTCAAGTCTGATTTAACATAGCCTCCAGCTCAGGCTTCCATCCCATACTGTGATGTTTCCTTTCTTGTCAGAGATATTTTATTGGATTCAGGATTGGGTTTTAATTGAACCAGGCAAGGACATTCACTTTCTTCTTGTGGAGCTACTGTGTTGTTGCTTTTGCTTTGTGCTTATAGTCATTATCCAGAATTGGGAGTGTGGATGGGACCCTCAGTTGTGTTTGAAAGAACATATGCATTTGGTACGGGGTTCTTGGTTTTGAGAATGCTTCATCAACTACGACCTTATTTACTGCAGGTTGACTTCATTACAAACTGCACAGGCATCAAGATTATTCCATCTCAATTACTGTAATGCTGTTCTGCTGGGGTTGCCACAGAAAGATCGTGTAGTTAGTTGGCTCAGAATGCAACAGTTTGTACTACAGAGTGATTATTGAAGTTTGATCATGTTGCATGTGTATTAACTAAGTGACACTGGTTATCTGTATAGTACCGTATTCAGTTTAAACTATTGATATTGGCATTTAAGGCTAGGTTTCAGGAAGTTTCAGCCTATATGTAGATTAAGTCCAAGGATAATGTCAAGGGGCGTGGTTTCTGTTCCTCCTGTAAAAGAAGTACAGTTGATGAGATAATGGGAGATACTGTAATGTCTGAGTAATGTTTCCTTAGCTATTGTATTATATTTAGGTACTTCTACTCCACCTTTAACAAAATGTTGCAAAGTGGATTACATTAATATAAAACTTCTACAGTAAGAAGGAATTTACAACTCAACACATAATCAACACTATAAGATGTATAAAAAAAATACAGAGTTACTATTTAAAAATTACAAATTCTGCCTAGCAAATAGATAAGTTTTCAAGAACTTCCTAAACAAACAATACGAGTCTGTCTGACGCAAAAAAACTTGAATGTTATTCCAAAACCTAATAGTTTGGAAATTGATAGAGCGTTCACTGATAGATTTGCAATTAATTTTCTTCAAAGATGGAAAATCTAACATTAACTGCTGTGTTTCTTGAGTAAGGTCTGCTAGCAATAATCAAAAGCCGACTCGCATCCTCTGAATTCAGTCCAGATAGAGTCTTGAAAACTAAACAGGCAAGTTTAAAATTCTACTTTAACCAGTGCAATTCATTTAACAATGGGATAGCTTCAGTATCAATCTGGCATCCATGTTTTGAAGCAGTTGAAGTCTCTTATGTTTTAACGTAAGAGAGCAGTACAAGGAGTTATAGTAATCTAAGTTAGGGAGCAAGACTTCCTGAGCAATGATTCTGAAATTAATAGGACCTAGAAAAGTTCTACTAGATCTAAGGTGACATAATGCATAAAAATCTTTTATCCAGAGCATTTATATGATATTCGAATGTTAAGTTGGAATCCAAGATAATTCCCTCCCAGAGGATCTTCATTGCAAAACTGATTTGGCTAGATCTAAGAGGAGATTGAAAACATTTTTGTTTGAACGTTCTTATGGTTAAATGTGGTGGGAGTTGGTTAGTCTGTCATGTTAATTATGTTTTACAAACTGTTTTTAATTCTATTGTGAACTGCAGGGGTGAATTGTATCTGCAATGTAAAAATGTAAATTAGACTGTTCATATCCAGATATTTGCAGATCGAAACAGGCTTTCCTCCAGGATCTACCTGTATCTGCACTATCCATCTTAATGTCAGTCTTCATGTTTGTCTGCTGCAAAGCTTAATGCAGCCACTCCCATGCTTTGTTGTAAATATGGTGTTAGCAGGGTGGTGATCTGTTTGTTTTGTGCTACATATCACTTATCATTGAGACCAACAAGTTCCACTTTGTAAGCATGTGGGGGATTTTGTGGTCTGAGGCCAGTGTCCTATAAGAGAGTTATACAGTGCATCATATGGCTTTTCTCCAGCATCATATGGCTTCCTTCTTGCCACACACCCATAGAGGCCGTGTTGGGGGAGTAAGCGTAAAATTGTTGAATAGCCAACTTATTCCCCAATTCAGTCATAGAACTCTGTAGTGACCACCTTCAGCAGTTTCTTTAACCCCCAGTTACTGACTTTTAGAAGAATGACCTGATCAAAGCAGTGTCATGGTGGTTCCGAACTGTTTCCACTTTACAGTGATGGACCTGATAGTGCCCCCAGAAACTTTATGGTCTTTCCTTAAAAGTACCATTTTTGAATAACTTTTATTCCAGAGTTCTTTTGGCAGTTGTGTTTGGCATGTTCTCATACCTTTGCTTCAAACTCATTTCAGAGAAGCAGCTTGATCGATCCTCCAGTAGTATTTGAATCAGTTCAACTACTGTGATTGGACACAGCTGGACTCAATTTAATTAGGGCCTTTAAGATAGCTTTTGGAAACAGAACTAATGTGGGTGATTTGCAGTGATGAAAGATGTGGAAGACTTACAGAATCAAGACATTTTGGTTTCTTACTTTTTGAATGTATGTCTTTTTACACTGAAATTGAGCGTATGTTGTGTAGATCAATGCAACATCCTTCTATTTTAATGTATTCTGGATTGTATTTTTTAGACAGCAGGATCTGAAAAATATACAAGGGTATGAAGACTTTCACAAAGCACGGCAACACTTTTTAAAATATTTTAGCAGACACCATGGCAAGTGTAGCCAACTCATCTCATGCAAGCTAGCATCATAGTTTCTGCTGTCAATGCAAAGTTATTTGATAAGGTAAGGGCTCTCGGGTAGGATTAGTAATAGAGAGGTTTTGAACCCCTGCCACACATTATCTCATCTGTATACCAGATTTTTTTCCAACAATTTTATCCAAATGCAAACATAAAGTCTCAGAAATATGCCAAAGGTTAAAAAAAAAAAAAAAAATTAGAAAAAAATAGATGTCTAGTCTACATTGTGGGAAAGACATTTCAAATAACAAAAAGGGGGAAAAATATATATATTAGAATGAGGACAATCAAACTAATTAGGGCCCTTTATGCTTATGCCCCCACCCAGATAAAGAGCCTATAAGGAATTTTATAGGCATATTTCCCCATAAAAATATTCTCCAAGTGAGAAGGGTCCAAGGTTTCCTCATGTGTGACCAGACATCTAACTGGAGAGCTCAGAAGAAAAGGTGATGCCCACAGCCAAACCTCCCACTTAAGCTATAAGAATGCCCTCCTTCATAATTGTAGAACTCTGGACACATTGGGGAAAACATCTTCTGGCTGCAAAAAGGAACATTATTTTTCAAGAATAGTTTCAAAATAGACATTTTTTCTAACTCGGTATTAAAGGTGACCAACAATGTAGCCCAAGATGATATAATTTCCTGGGACATCTCTAACAAAGCAGTTAGATCAGTTAATTCTATGGATGGTATACCTTTAACACTTTATCTGTAGTTAATATATATTATTTGCCAAGATGAATTAGGTCTGATTGGGGAGAAGATGAAGGATCAGCTTGAGGGAACCCTAAGATTTTCTTCAAATATTTTTAAATAACTCAAAATGGGAGAAAGAAGATGTACTGCTCTAGTTTTACAGCCTTTCTAACCAATTACTAACACAGACTGCTCAACAATTACTGTGGATTCTTTTAGATTCGTATTAGGTAAGTGAGACTTTTATTAGAGGTTCACTTTAAATGGATAGTGTATAAGTGGAGGAGTGGCCTAGTGGTTAGGGTGGTGGACTTTGGTCCTGAGGAACTGAGTTCAATTCCCACTTCAGGCACAGGCAGCTCCTTGTGATTCTGGGCAAGTCACTTAACCCTCCATTGCCCCAGGTACAAATAAGTACCTGTATACAATATGTAAGCCGCATTGAGCCTGCCGTGAGTGGGAAAGCGCTGGGTACAAATGTAACAAAAATAAAATGTCATTATTGTCTAAGATACACAATGATTAAGCTATATAACTGAAGAGAAACAATAATACCTATCTATAGTTGAAAAGAAACTATCATCACATCACTGGTCATGTGTCACTACATCCAAGCAAATCCAGGAGTCTCTTGACCAGTTAAAGTAATAATAAACAATCATATTATACATGCATCATAATATACATACATTACTGGTCATGTATCACTACATTCAGGCTCTTGTCATCAGCTGGGAAGCCCATTCAGCGAAAACCTGAAGTCTCGTCTCGTGACCAGGCCTATGCAGCACGTCTGCTCATAGGTGAGCTGCTGATTTCACTATAAGAGGCCCCCCTTATTAGGCTTAGAACTCATTTTCAGAGTTAAGGAAAATTACAGAATGCTTGAGAATGTGGGAATGTGGCCACATGTTTCTCTGTCCAGGTGGCCAGTCTGAACTCGAAACATGCTCCACATACCAAATTAATTAGAGCTGTGTCTTACCTTCTTCCACATTCCAAATCATTTTCACACAAACAGAATTACTTTTAATCAAAAATACAGACCCAGAGTGCACTGTTGGTCACGCAGACAGAGTTGAAAAGCAATCTTTTAAATCCTTCCATTACAGGAAAGTCCATAGAACATACAAGAACCTTAAATTTTTAGATTGAGTCCAGTTTTCAGACATTTCCATCTTGTTATGAAGAATCAAACTGTCTTTCACACTAGAGGATCCAGTTGCCTACAGTGAGGATACCTCTCCCTCCAATTTGGCATATTATGGATTCAAGTGAGTCGCCTTAATGTCTTGTTCAACAGATTTATCTGACTCCTTTGAAAACTCAAAATCCTTTCAGCCATCTATTCAACACTTCTTCCATCTGAGAAATTACTGATGCAGTATCCTTCACGGATATTTACTAATTTAGCTACATTTTGAGATAGTGATAAGGGAATCCTTAAGTCTCCCCGGAGCCAAAAAGAAACCAAAACAAAAAACATGGGATAAAGGCCTTGCCTTTAGGGCCAGCTCAAGGGAACGTGGCACCCTGAGCCAACTTTTGGTTTGGCGCCTCCCCCAGCCCACCTTTAGAGGCAATTTGCCCCTCCTAAATGCCCCTGTGGAAAGTTATGTCAAAGGAGGGGAAGGGCACGGCAGGGCAAAAGGAAGATGCCAGTGCTGATATGGGTTGTATTAGGTGAAACACTATCTGTGTTTGGGAGGAGTAAACTGCCTTCAAAGGTAGATGGGGGAAGGTGGCCTGAGGCAAAGAGGAAGGGGGCTGCCGGCTCTTCTTTATTCCCTGCACACGCAACGTCATCAGGTAGGCTCTGGGCCAGCTTAATCTATAGGGCCAGTGACATCACAGGTTTAGGCATTTGGCGTCCTTTACCTCTGGCACCCTGGGCCAGAGTCTCACCTGGTCCATAGGTTAAGCCTGCCCTGCTTGCCTTTTTAATACTGTTCATCCTGTCCAAGATATTGGGAGAAGACAATGATGGAACAGGCATAGAGATAGTAACAAACTCTCCAATATTAGGGAGTGCAACACTAAACTCTTAAGCAGAGTTAGGTAGACAGGGAGGGGGCTGTCTGCCCAGCATGAGAGAAGCATCCAGATACAGTAAAGTACTTACAAACCATAAAAGTTAAAACAGCAGACACCTCAGTCAGTCTTTGGAAGTGGTGAGCTAGATATTTCTTTATAGCATCTCTCAGCTATTTTCTGAGAACCTGCATTTCCCAGAGTACAGTGATGTTTCTGTAGCGAGAAATTAAGAACTAAAATACAGTTGGAGTAGGATAAATCTTTACTCATCACTCGCATGTACTGATCTGTTGATCCTAAGGGTGGTACTCCTTTCAGTCTCTGAAGACCTTTTCCTCTAGCTTTCCTGTTGCCCCTCCCCAGTGGATTGTGCCCCTTTGGTTATGTGGCCGTGTACATGATTTTCCTCTGTTGCTGTAAGATGTCAATCAGAGGGCATGGAGTACTGCAGATTTGGATATTGCACCTTTTGCAATCAAGGTCTGATCAGCAGGTAACAAACCACTTCTCCACTGTAAGGCAGTTTGATTTTACATCTGATTGTTTGGTTCTCTTGGCAGGTAAAGCACCTGGAGGTGAGCAGTGCCTCTATGGCAGAAGACTTATGCCGGAAGAGCGCCATCATTGAAACATATGTCATGGACAGCAGGATAGGTAAGAGACTGAGCCATGGCTATTGCTGTCCTCTCTGTGTCTGTAAAGCATGAGAGGATAAAATTTGCTTGAAAGGTTTTGTAGGTCTCTATAAACTTGGGAAGGCAAAACATTTTGGAAAATAAGGACCATCTATTCTGCTCACATTCCTATTTCATAGACTCAGTAGCAGATTTAGCCACCATAGATATTAGACAGTTGGCCTGTAGCCCAGTGGTTTTGCTCCCAGCTAGTGGGGTTTTTGGGATATCCACTATCATTATTTATAGGAGAAATATACATACACTGCCTTCCTGTGGATATCCTGAAAATCAGGCAGGCTGGGTATGCCAGAGGACTAAATTGAGAGTCACTGCTGCAGTCCCTCTTTCTCCAGCAGGGTGAGAGCATTAGGTTTCCTAGATACAAACCTTCCGCCTTTTGGTCCTCCCTCCCACCCCACCCCCTGTTGATTACTTTTCAAGTCCCTAAGCATCACCCTTGTGACACACTTTGATGATAAACTCAGCAATCATGCTGTCATGATCATCCTTTCAGAATGATGCTGTAAAAGTCTCAACCATAGGCCAAAGAGGTGAACAATTTCTGAGAACCTAAGGGGGTAGGAATCGCCCCAGAGGAATAACCCTTCTTCAACAACTGTGCCCGCTCACAGCCAAGTCGTGAGAACCAACCCACATCAGGCATTAGAATGGGACCCTGCCTGAGCAGACTGTCCTTTAATGGAAGACTAATTGGATTGCTTACCTGCAAATGAACCAGGGCTTCTGCGGCCAGTCGGAGGCCACCAGGACTACTCAACCGCTGTGACCATGAATGTGCTGAAGAATGCAACAGATGAGCAGTCACAGAGGAAACACAAACAGCAGGCCCTGTCAAGGCCAGGGCTGAGCCAACACATCCAAACCTTCCATCAAACGCTCCTTCCTGCGGCTGAAAAATGCAGTACCTTGGCGTTCTCAGCCGTGGCCATGAGGTTCATGATTGGAGGACCCCTACCAGTCAATGATGACTTGAAACAGAGGGAGCCAGACTCCACTCTTCCAGATCCAGACGATGACGACTTGAGTCACCTTCAAATTGCTGGCACCCATCACATGCACTGCAGACAACAACCGTAGGTTCTGCTCTGCCCTGCCCAGGCCATAAGAGCAGAGGACTCTTCATACCCCCTTGCTGATTGACATAGGCAACTTCCATTGTATTGTCCAAGAGAACTCAAATGTCCCAGTAGTGGACTAAGTACTGAAAGACAGCAAGGCGAGACATATTGAACGAGTCTCCAGATGATTGATCAACCACCGGGACTCCTCCAACCACCTGCCCCTGACAGTGAGCTGCCCACCCGGAGCTACTGGCATCCGTTGTCACCAGCACCCAGTCTGGTGGGTCCAGGGGCATGCCCCAACTCAAATGATGCTGGTCCAGCCACCACCAGAGGCTGAGATGCACTGCCTGGTGAACTTGCATTTGGCAAGAGAGAGCATCTGACTGAGGAGATCAGCGCACCAGGAGGTAGATTGAAGAGGTCTCATGTGAGCTCTCACCTATGGAACCACCTTGGTGGTCACCACCATGGATCCAAGGACCTGCAAAATGTCCCATACGGGATAGATTCTTGACTGCTAGGAGATGGCTAATCTGAGATTGAATTTTCTGTATTCTTGTTTCTAGAAGAGACACCATTCCATCCCGAGTGTCAAAACATACCCCCAGGTTCTCCAAGGACTGGCTGAGGACAAGAGAACTCTTGTCCACTTTGACAATCCACCCCAGATGCTGTAGCAGAAGAACCACCCGAGATGTGGCCTTCTGGCTCTCCTCGACCGGCTTTGCCTGAATCAGCTAGTCATCCCAGAATGCCCTCCTGCCGGAGATGGGCTGCCACAACCACAATTACAGGAAGCTGACCACTACCTATCCTCCGGAAGCTGTGGCACCTCGGACTCCCCAAAGCACTTAACCAGCTTCTCCAACTTGTCCCCAAAGAGCAACCTGCCCTTAAAGGGGAGCTGACTCAAATGAACCTTGGAGGCCACGTCTGCCGACCAATTCCTGAGCCATAAAAAATGCCGCTCAGCCACCACAAGAGCAAGGTTCTTTGATTAGGTGCAGACCAAGTTGTATAAGGCATCCGAGAGAAAGGTAGTACCCAACTTCAAATTAATGACATCCGAGGGCGACTGTGAGGAAGACAATGCCGGGGAATCCGACACCCTCTCAGCCCAGTGAAAACAGACTCTAGCCACGTAACCACCGCAGATTGCTGCCCGTAATGGATGAGACCTCAAAGGATCGCTTCAGGAAAAACTCCATCCAGCAATCCTGAGGATCTTTAAGGGCTGCGCTGCCTTCCACATGGATAGCCATCTTCTTGGTGACAGCCATCACCAGAGCATCCACCTTAGGGACTCGAAAGGACTCCAGGTCTGCCAGAGGCAGCTGGTAGAATGAAGCTATTGCCCGACCAATGTGTAAAGGAGAATCCGGGGGACTGCCACTCACTCTCCACCAGCTCCTTCAAATCTTCGTGGTAGGGGAAAAGTCGGGGCAACCAGCGAACTCCCTTCAAAAGATGGTCAACCTTTCTTTTTTAAAATATCTCTTTATTACATTTTTGCATAAATAAAAATTGCCTTTTATATCATTGTAAATCATACCTTAACACTTAGTTACAATGCTAAACATAACAGTAAGGCTGCCCCCCTCCCATGATCCCCCCCCCAGTAACAAAGGGTTTCAATATAACCATTCAGGTGTTCCATTGCTCGAATGTCTACTCTTGCCATATAACAGAGATGTCCCAGGAGCAAATGAGCAACTACAGTCTATTTTGTCTCAGAGCTGTAAGACGTGACATCTTACACATATAGTCCACTTTAGCAAGCACCTGTGATCTAGATGAGAGAAAAAGCTGTTTCCACGCCACTGACAACAATAAGCGGGCAGCAGTTACAATATGTAAAGCCACTTGAGCGAATTTTCCTGGAATCTACTTTGGTTTAATATGAAGCACTGCTCAGCCCATAGATTTTGGTATGGGCATCCCCAGGACTTCTGAGATCAGGTCAGAGACCATGTCCCAATATTTTATTACCCCTGGACAGAGCCACCAAATATGTACAAACATTCCTATGTCACCACAGGCCCTCCAGCAGGCATCAGAGGCTGCTGGATAGATTTTATGAAGACAAACTGGAGTGAGATACCAATGGTACAGCATTTTATAGCCATTCTCTACTAAATGATTCGCTGTAGACAGCTTAAGGAGGCGTTTGAGTATCCCCTCCCATTCTTTGATTGTATAGGTGATCCCTAATACTCCCTCCCAAATAGCTATATACTTAATGGGAGGGGTGTTCAGTGCTTGAAAAATCGAGATATACATCCTCGCCCACTACTCCCATTAAGTGCTATCTCTAGTAGAGTCTCTTCTTGCCTGAACTCTGATAGGGCACATTTGCTAAGGAAGTCAGATACCTGCCTATAGTAGAAAAGGTCTTGGGGACCTAGGCCAAATTCTTCAGCTAGGTCGATAAAGGGTATTATCTTCCCAGCCTCCACCATTTGGCCCAAATACATTAGGCCCTGATTCGCCCAGGCTCAGTAATGCGAGTCCTGGGCACCTGTGGGAAGCACTTCGCCACCGGAAAGAGTGTAGCTCAAAAATATTGGTGGCCCTTCAGGAGACACTCCCGAGCCTGTAGCCAAGCTTCTGTAGTGACTTGCAAGTATGGGTTGGCTACTCTAATCATGGTGTTAATCTCTTCCCCTCTATACCCAGCTCCCCGGAAGCCTTGGGAGCTGGGTAGAGACATCAGAAGAATAAGGAGCCCACTCCGCCCTTACCCAACTTTTATGGCCATCTTTATGCCAGCCCAAAAAGGATTTAAGCTGAGGTGCTAAATGATATCTAAAGTGTGGGACTGCCATACCCCCCTTCCCCTTGGGCTGATAGAGAACCAGTTGTTATACCCAAGGAGGCTTATGTCTCCAAATATATTGAAAATTTTTTTTATTAAGAGTGCGGAAAAAGTTTGCGGGAAGCTGGATAGGAAGCGCCATAAATACATAAGCAGACATGGAAGAACCATCTTTACTCCCTGTATCCTTTCAAACTATACATGCATATTCTCCTATCTCTCTCTAGATCAGCCCATATGGGTTTCATACAAGGATGTTCTATTTGCTGTTATATTTACCCCAAAGTATCTTATCGCCATAGTGGCCCATCTAAATGGCAAAGATGGTCATCCTTTCTAGTCACCAGAGGGGGATCCCCTGAAAGCTTCAGAACCTCTTCCAAGAAGACTGGCAATTCCTGGCATCTAAAAATCTGCTCGAAAGATGGATTCTCCTCCAGAGGAACTGGAGAAGGCTTCTTCAGGGTCTTTGCGTCCCAGGGATTCCCCAAGTCTGCATCATCAGCGGAGGCTCCGACCCCAGGAACAGAACTTCCTCCCCAGTAGACAGATGGGCCGCCTTGGCCCCGAGAGAACCCTCCGGGGACCTAGGAACCGGGTGTCCCCTCAAAGGCTCCATATCCAGACCCCTCTTTAGGCAAAATGCCTGATGCAGTAAGAGGACAAATTTTGGAGAAAAGAAGAATAAACCATGGAGGCATCTTGCCTGTTAAGCACTGGTCGGTGCCTCTGCCGATTCCAGCCCTTGTATGCCCGGACTCAAAATGGTGGATATTCCTGCCAAAACGGCGTCCGTCACACCCCGTTCTGCCGGAGCAGTGTCCCTGGATGCGACCTCTTTACTCTTCCAGGTGCCTTCTCCGCACTCCCAGCCTCCAGAGCACCCTATTCCAGGTCAGTGCTGCCTCCTCACGTGAGCGACAAAGACGCTGTGCATGGAGACCATGTGGTGAGCCGAACAGACTGTGCACCTTCTCAACCTGAGAGTCCACACTGTGATCTGCTTCAGCGGTATCCATCCACAAGCATCTCACCGTGAACACACTCCCCTGCCCAACAGGCCTGGCAGCTGCAACCGTCTGTCTGCGCTATGTGCCTTTCCTCGTTTTGTTTTAAACAGTGCTTACCGCAATCCACTGGCCAGCCTCAAGGTACTCCTCCCAGGACAAACTGGGTTGAAGGCTGAGGCACACCATGCACTCGTGTGGGGAGGAGGGAAGGGACCCAGAGGACGGGGTGTGCATCCCCAAGAAGGTGCAGGGGCCCAAAGCCTAAGACCCCTGAAGAAGCAATGTTTTTTGTTTTTCTTAAATGGGGCCAAACCGATGCACCCAACCAAATAGGAGCAGGGCTGCACAGACTCCCCTACCTCTGCTGGGAGACTGAGAAATACTGAGCAGGTCAGGGTTGCACAGTCCCTTATACAGGTGTCACTAGTTAGTAGTTCTGTTTCCCTCTGCTGGTAGGAGTTCATATAACCTACTCATCAGGAATGTACTGGAGAGACTCAAGGAAAGCAAATTATCAGGTAAGATTCAATTTCTCCTTTGGGAGTAGCCTAGTGGTTAGTGCAGCGGACTCTGATCCTGGGGAACTAGGTTTGATTCCCACTGCAGTTCCTTGTGACTCTGGGCAAGTCACTTAACCCTCCATTGTCCCAGGTACAAATAAAAACCTGTATATAATATGTAAACCGCTTTGAATGTAGTTGGAAAAACCACAGAAAGGCGGTCTATAAGTCCCATTCCCTTTCCCTTTGTGTACATACGTATGTACACATATATACATAATAAGGGTAATTACATCAGGCTTTACATACAGAAAAGGGTTATTTTAAGATTGTGCAATTGTATACATGCATACAGAGTTTAGAAAGTGTGCACCTACATACATAGGATGTGCGCATAGGTGTTCTGGGGTGGGGTGGGGTGGGGGGGGGGTGTAGTTTGGGTGGAACGGAGGCATAGTTGTGATATGCATGTATTTTATAACATAGGTGTGTACAGGCTTAGAGTACCTTTAGAGCAGGTATAAATTTGTGTATCAGCAGTTGTACTATAGTAGTACTGGATCTTATTCTTTAAAGGCATATATAGGTGCCTACGTTCCCTTGATAAAATAGGTGCTCCTGTGGACTTCTAGCATAGACATCCTGTTATAGAATATTCCCACTGAGGGCGGTTTCCAAAAGTATTTCTTTAACCTGTGGTCTTTGCACTAATTTTCAAAGGACAGTTTTGAGAGGACTTTCAGTTTGAAAACTGCTGTGTGTTACAAAGTACCTGTGTAGTTTAGTTTATTTGGCATTTGATATACCTCCTTTCACTTTAAAATTGAAGTAGTGTACAATACAAAAAAAAAAAAAAAAAGAAACAAAGTAAATATATAATATAAAATAAAAGGGAAAGGCATAAAAAAGGAAGAAAGAGAAGATAGAAGGAAAAAGAATCCAGAGTTGAGTATTGAGCACCCGGCTTCACTGATGACCTGGGAATGCTAAAGCGAATAAATGGTTTTTTAGAGCATCTTTAAACTTTTGGGTAGGAACATTCAGAGAGAATATCAGTGGGGAGAGAGTTCCAAAGGAGGAGGGCAATAAAGAATACAGAATGGCAGGACGATTAGAGACGGGAGCAGTAGCCTGGGAGCAAAGAAAGTCGCTGTTTAAATGCTGAACGTAAAATACTTGAGGGCCTGTAAGGGATACAGAGTGAGGAGAGATAAGCAGGTACTGGAATGGAGAACCTTTTGGGTCAAGGTAAGAATTTTATGCTGAACATGAAAGGGGATTGGAAGCAGTGGCGTAGCCAAGGGTGGGTTTGGATGGGCCCAGGCCCACCCAGTAGCAACACATCTATAATGTGGCTGGCAGGGATTCCCAAGCCCCACCAGCCGAAAACTTCCAACTGTCCCTCCTGCATACCTTTTAAAATAGCAGATCTTTGCCTGCAGCAAGCAGCGACTGATACATACTGTTCGCACCGGCCCCGCAGCCTTCCCTCTGATGTATTCTCGCCTATGCGGAAACAGGAAGTTGCATGAGAGGAAAGGCTGTGGGGCCAGCATGAGCAGTGTGTATTAGTTGCTGCTCGCTGTTGGTGAAAATCTGCTATTTAAAAGGTATTCAGGGAAGGGCAGATGTTTGAGAGACCATATGGATGCAGGCAAGAGAGGGAGAGACCAAATCACTTGTGGGACAAGGTGGAGTTCTTCTGCCCACCCATCTTGGGCCCAGGCCCATCCAAATTTGGGTGTCTGGCTACGCCCCTGATTGGAAGCCAATGATGTTGGACTAAGAGGGGTATGTCACAAGCCGTTACAACTATTTCAAAATAAAAGGGTGGGGGAAGGCCTCTGAATGTCTGTGGGCCGTCACTTTAGTCCATCTGAACATAGTACCAACAGAACTTCAATTCATCATAGGCTGAAAACCCTCCTAAATTCTTTATGCATCTTCCTTTATTATTATTTTAGTGTGTCTAGATTTTCAGAAAGCTTTTGACAGAGTTCCTCATGTGAGACTCCTGAGAAGATTAAAAAGTCATGGGATAGGAGGCAAGGTTCTGTTGTGAATTTGGAATTGGTTATTGAAAAGAAAACAGAGGGTAGGGTTAAATGGCCATTTTTCTCAATGGAGGAGGGTGAATATTGGAGTGCTGCAAGGATTTGTACTGGCACCGGCGCTTTTTAACATATTTAGAAAGATCTGGAAATCAGAACGACGAGTGAGGTGACAGAAAACTATTCAAGGTTGTTAACACATGCGGATGGTGAAAAATTGTAGGAAGACCTTAGGAAACTGGAAGACTGGGCATCCAAATGGCAGATGAAATTTAATGTGGACAAATGCAAAGTGATGCTAGGGTCCACCTTGGGGGTCAGCACCCAAGAAAAAGATCTAGGTGTCTTCTTAGATAATACTCTGAAATCTTCTGCCTAGTGTGTAGCGGCGGCCAAAAAATCAAACCGGATGCTAGGAATTATTAGGAAAATGATGGTAAATAAGACTGAGAATACTATAATGCATTTGTATCACTCTATGATGCGATCTCACCTAAAGTATTGCGTTCAGTTCTTGTCGCTATATTTTTAAAAAGATACAGCAGAATTAGAAAAGGTTCAAAGAAGAGCGACCACAATGATAAATGGGATGGAACTCCTCTCATATGAGAAAAGGCTAAAGAGGTTAGGGCTCTTCAGCGTGGAAAAGAGACGGCTGAGGGGAGGTGTGATTGAAGTCTACAAAATCCTGAGTGGTATAGAACAAGTAGAAATGAATCGATTTTTTTTTTTTTACTCTTTCAAAAAGTACAAAAATCAGGGGACACTCAATGAAGTTACATGGAAGTGCTTTTAAAACAAACAGGAAGAAATATTTTTTCACTGAATGAATAATTAAGCTCTGGAACTCTTTGCCGGAAGATGTAGTAACAGTGGTTAGCATATCTAGATTTTAAAAAGGTTTGGTCAAGTTCCTGGAGGAAAAATCCATAATCTGCTTTTGAGACAGACATGGGGAAGCCACTGCTTACCCTGGGATTGGTAGCATGGAATGTTACTACTATTTGGGTTTCTGCCAGGTACCCGTGACCTGGATTGGCCACTGTTGGAAACAGGATACTGGGCTAGATAGACTATTGGTCTGATCCATTATAGCTATTCTTTTGTTCTTATGTTGTACCTGGTAGGATCCCAAAAAGTAGCAAGATCCGAGCTGCTTACCCCCAAGGTTAAGTGGTGTCTTTCCCCGGTCTACCTTAATAATAGTTTATGGATTTTTCTTCCAGGATCTTGTCTAAACTCTTTATAAACCTAGCTACCCTTAACTGCCGTTATCACGTCCTTCAGTAATGAGTTCTAACAATGCATTCAGTGAAAAAATAATTTATCCTATTTGTTTTAAATGTTCTATTTAGTAACTTCATGGTGCATTTTTTACATGAAATCTTTGTACACTTTGAAAAAGTAAACAATTTACATTTTACCCTTTCCGCTACACTCATGATTTTACAGACCTCTTATATCTCCTCCCAGCTGCCTTCTCCAAACAGAAGAGCCCCATCCTTCCTAGCCTTTCCTCATGAGAGTGGTTGCATCTCCCTGGGCATCCTTCTCTGTACCTTTTCTATTTCTTCTATATTATTTTTGAGATGCAGTGACCAGAATTGCACACAATACTCTACTACTACTACTCATAGGCGTAGACTGGGGGGGGGGCGAGGGGGGGCAATGCCCCCCCAAACGACGATGACGTGAACTGGCGCTAGAATGAAAAAAAAAAAAAAAACAAGCAGGCACGTGCTCGTCTCCGTCCGCTTCGCTGCTTCCCTGCCCTCTCTGTCTGCGTCCCGCCCGAAAGGAAATGACATCAGAGGAAGGCGGGACGCAGACAGGGCAGGGAAGCAGCGAAGCAGACGGAGACGAGCGTGTCTATAATCTACCCCCTCTCTTCCTACCCTCCGGCGCAGGCAGCACCAATCTTCTCTAAGCCTTTCTTGTTCCTGGCAGCGGTAGCGACGTACACGCTGCCTTCAGCTCTGCCCCGAAGCCTTCTCTTCAAGTTCCTGTTCCCGCATAGGTGGGAACAGGAACTTGAAGAGAAGGCTTCCGGGGCAGACCGAAGGCAGCGTGTATGTCGCTACCGCTGCCAGGAACACAGAAAGGCTGAAGAAGACTGCTGCCTGCACCGGAGGGAGGGAGGAAGAGAGGGGGTAAACGGAGTCACGATCCTGGACCTCGCGGGGGGGGGGGGGGGCAGCAGAGGGAAGATGAATGGGACTGGGAGGGTGGAGAGCAGAGGGAAGGAGTAAGAGATGGATGGGACTGGGAGGGGTGGGTGGGGAGCAGAGGGAAGGACCAGGAATTGGATTGGACTGGACTGGGAAAGGAGGTCAGAGGGAAGGAGCAGGAGATGGATGGGACTGGGAGGGGTGGGAAGCAGAGGGAAGGAGCAAGAGATGGATGGGACTGGGAGGGGTGGGTGGGTGGGTGGGGAGCAGAGGGAAGGAGTAAGAGATGGATGGGACTGGGAGGGGTGGGTGGGGAGCAGAGGGAAGGACCAGGAATTGGATTGGACTGGACTGGGAAAGGAGGTCAGAGGGAAGGAGCAGGAGATGGATGGGACTGGGAGGGGTGGGAAGCAGAGGGAAGGACCAGGAATTGGATTGGACTGGACTGGGAAAGGAGGTCAGAGGGAAGGAGCAAGAGATGGATGGGACTGGGAGGGGTGGGTGGGGAGCAGAGGGAAGGACCAGGAATTGGATTGGACTGGACTGGGAAAGGAGGTCAGAGGGAAGGAGCAGGAGATGGATGGGACTGGGAGGGGTGGGAAGCAGAGGGAAGGAGCAAGAGATGGATGGGACTGGGAGGGTGGGGAAGCAGAGGGAAGGAGCAGGAGATGGATGGGACTGGGAGGGTGGGAAGCAGAGGGAAGGAGCAAGAGATGGATGGGACTGGGAAGGTGGGAAGCAGAGGGAAGGAGCAGGAGATGGATGGGACTGGGAGGGTGGGAAGGAGCAGGAGATGGATGGGACTGGGAGGGGTGGGAAGCAGAGGGAAGGAGCAAGAGATGGATGGGACTGGGAGGGGTGGGTGGGGAGCAGAGGGAAGTACCAGGAATTGGATGGGACTGGGAGGGGTGGGAAGCAGAGGGAAGGAGCAAGAGATGGATGGGACTGGGAGGGGTGGGTGGGGAGCAGAGGGAAGGACCAGGAATTGGATGGGACTGGGAGGGGTGGGAAGCAGAGGGAAGGAGCAAGAGATGGATGGGACTGGGAGGGGTGGGTGGGGAGCAGAGGGAAGGACCAGGAATTGGATTGGACTGGACTGGGAAAGGAGGTCAGAGGGAAGGAGCAGGAGATGGATGGGACTGGGAGGGGTTGGAAGCAGAGGGAAGGAGCAAGAGATGGATGGGACTGGGAGGGGTGGGTGGGTGGGTGGGGAGCAGAGGGAAGGAGTAAGAGATGGATGGGACTGGGAGGGGTGGGTGGGGAGCAGAGGGAAGGACCAGGAATTGGATTGGACTGGGAAAGGAGGTGAGCAGAGGGAAGGAGCAAGAGATGGATGGGACTGCGAGGGGTGGGGAGCAGAGGGATGGACCAGGAGATGGATGGGATTTGGAGAGGTCAGGCACAGCAGAGGGAAGGAGCAAGAGATGGATGGGACGGAGGGATGGTGAGCAGAGGGAAGGAACAGAAGATGGATGGGACTGCGAGGGGTGGGGAGCAGAGGGATGGACCAGGAGATGGATGGGATTTGGAGAGGTCAGGCACAGCAGAGGGAAGGAGCAAGAGATGGATGGGACGGAGGGATGGTGAGCAGAGGGAAGGAACAGAAGATGGATGGGACTGGGAGGGGTGGGGAGCAGCGGGAAGGAGCAAGAGATGGTTGGGACTGGGAGGGGTTGGGAGCAGAGGGAAGGAGCAAGAGATGGATGGGACTGGGAGGGTGGGGAGCAGAGGGAAGCCTACTGGAAAGAAGACACTGCATAAAACAGAAGACACTGGGATCAAAGCGAATAGAAAAACTAAATGATCAGACAACAAAGGTAAATAAAAGTTTATTTTATTCATAATTTATTAATTGAAATGTGTCAGCTTTTTGAAATGTGCATCTGTGATATTTTGCCTGTAAATTTCATTTCCTTCCTCCATATTAGCATATTCATTTGCATATGTATATATGCAAATGATATGCTAATATGCTCCGCCCATTCTTTGCCCCCCCAAATGAAACAGTCAAACTACGCCTATGCTACTACTACTATTTAGCATTTCTATAGCGCTACAAGGCATACGCAGCGCTGCACAAACATACAGGTACAGTCGCACTATGGAGTGATATAGAGACATTGTTAATAAGAAATTAAATGCTCAATGTGCTGCGGCGGCTAAGAAGGCGAACAGAATGTTGAGTATTATTAGAAAAGGGATGGAAAACAAACATGAGGATGTTATAATGCCGTTATATCGTTCCATGGTGCAACCGCACGTGGAGTATTGTGTTCAGTTCTGGTCGCCTCATCTCAAAAAAGATATAATGGAATTGGAGAAGGTGCGGAGAAGGGCAACAAAAATGAGAAAAGGGATGGGACGACTACCCTATGAGGAGAGGTTAAGACGCTAGGACTCTTTAGCCTAGAGAAAAGGCGCCTGAGGGGTGATATGATAGAGGTGTACAAAATAATGAGTGGGGTAGAGCTGACTGATGTGAAGCATTTGTTTACACTTTCTAACAATAATAGAACCAGGGGACACAAGATGAAATTAGAATGTGGTAGGTTTAAAACAAATCGGAGAAAGTTTTTCTTTACTCAGCGCATAGTTAGACTCTGGAACTCATTGCCGGAGAAGGTAGTGACGGCAGCTGGCCTTGCTGAGTTTAAAGGGGGTCTGGATAGATTCCTGAAGGAAAAGTCCATTGATTGTTATTAAATTTTGGGTTTTTGCCAGGTTCTTGGGGCCTGGATTGGCCACTGTCGGAGACAGAGTGCTGAGCTTGATGGACCTTTGGTCTTTTCCCAGCGTGGCGGTGCTTATGTGCTAATTGCCAGCTGAAAGTTTCCGTTTGTTAGTTAACTGGCCAGCAGCAGTCAGTAAATACAGTACACACAGCATGACACGACAAATCTTTCTTCAACCTTACATCAGGTTGTATGCCTTTCATATGCGAGTTTCATGTAAAGCAACATCTGATTTTTAGTTAAAACAGGCTACTATTGTGTCAGCACAGTTTTCCACATACACCATTTTTCTCATTCATTCAGTGACCTTCAGGGCAGGGTTAATCTTTTAGCGGGCCCTAGGCACACAAGCACACTGGGCCCACCGGCCCCTCCCCTGGTCCGCCCCTCCCTGCCTAAGCCTCCATTTATTTATTTACCTGGCTGCTTGCTTACTTTATTTATACTTTATTTCTTTGTTTTTCTGTTTATTTTAAAATTCAAAACATAAACAAACATAAAACCATACCAGTGCCAGTGTATATTTTTGATTCCATTCAACAGTAAGGCAACACCAAACATCACTGAATAAATCCTCCCTTCCCACCTTGGTACCTCCCCCACCTTCTTTTCTTGCTCTCTGCTGCCTCAGCTGGACCTTATTCTGCCCAGAAATGTGGGGTTTGTTTTACTTCACATAAAAGTTGGATCTGGAGCGGTGTCCCCCTGATTCTGTTTTGGCCTGCCTCGGAACAGTCACAGGCAGATGATTCTTAAAAATAAAGTTCTGTCCAGAGGAGAACTCCAGATCCAGCTTTAATTTGAAGAAAAAAATCCCTACTTTCCGAGGCAATAAAGCAACACTAAGGCAGCAGAGGATCAGACCAGGACTTAGGCAGCAGAAGGACCTTAAATCCAGAGGATCTGGCTTTTAACCAGTCAGCCGCTGACTGATTAAAATCCAGATCCTCTGGATTTAAAGTGGTACACACTGGATTTGGCTTTTACCTATTTCCCTAGTTTAGGAAAATAGGTACCCCCCCCCCCACCCCCCCCAATTTTTTTTTTTTAAATTTTGTTTGGAAGGAAAAGGAATTTGAGCTGCAGGGGGCTTGCTGGAGCGATATGGAGAGAGTAAAAGTCTGGGCTGGGGGCAACATCTGACTGGAGGGAGTATTAAGCCATTTATTACTCCCTCCTGTCAGATTTTGCCTCCACCCCAGGCTCATACCCCTCTCCAGGCTCCAGATCACTCCAGCCGCCCCCCCCCCCCCCCCCCCCCCCCAGCGCAAGTTTCTTTTCTTTTCAAGATTCCCCACCCAGATAGACTTAAACTGCTACTCTCCAGACTCCAGCTTACTTTTACTTTCCCAAATTGCCCCTTTGCCTACATACCAGCAGGCTCTGCCTGGCTCCTACAGGTTCAGGACTCACTGTAGTGGGAAGGAGCTGCTGTTGTTGTGTGCTTCCTGGTTCCCGGTTGGGACCTCAGCAGCCTCTCCCATGCGGATTATTCGTAAGTACTTGCCATACTGGGACAGACCAAAGGTCCATCAAGCTCAGCATCCTGTTTCCAGCAGTGGCCAATCCAGGTCACAAATACCTGGCAAGATCCCCAAAAACGTACAAAACATTTTATGCTGCTTATCCCAGAAATATTTTCCTCAAGTCCAATTTAATAATGGTCTATGGACTTTTCCTTTAGGAAGCCGTCCAAACCTTTTTTAAACTCTGCTAATCTAACCGCCTTTACCACATTTTCTGGCAATGAATTTCAGTTGAATTACACGTTGAGTGCAAGAAAAATTTTCTCTGATTTGTTTTAAATTTACTACTTTCTAGCTTCATTGCGTGCCCCCTAGTCCTAGTATTTTTGACAGCGTAAACAGACGCTTCACGTTTACCCGTTCCACTCCACTCATTATTTTATAAAACTCTATCATATCTCCCCTCAGCCATCTTTTCTCCAAGCTGAAGAGCCCCAGGCGCTTTAGCCTTTCCTCATAGGGAAGTTGTCCCATCCCCTTTATCATTTTTGTCGCCCTTCTCTGCACCTTTTCTAATTCCACTATATCTTTTTTGAGATGCGGCAACCAGAGCAGGCCCAGGCTGCACAGCACTGCAGCAGTCAGGCTCGCCGCCCTCCTCAGCTCTTCTCACTTGCTCTCTCTGCTCCAACTCCATGTCAGAGACGCCAACACCAACTGCCCAATTGATCTGGCTGCAGCACAGGGTCTCTCCGTTCTGCCGGTGCCGCACGCTCACTGCTCAGCTCTAATTATTAATCACTCTCTCTGTCTCCGCTCGCTCTTCACTCTGTCCTCTTTGACTCTGAGTGAGTCCTGCTCCCGTCCTTCTGTTCTTGCTGAGTTTGCATGAGGCAGCATGGCTACTGACTTCGGAGTCTGACATCAGTGATGACATCAGATCGGCGCACCGCAGGCCTCCCTCAGCTTCTAGAACGAGGCACGGGTCTACTTGGCCTATCCTTTGATCCGACCCTGGTGGCCTTCAGTAAGGCCAACTCCATTTTAAAGGCAGTTTTCTCTATTTTTCCTAATATTTCTGGCCACAGATTTAACCCTAGCTTTATCCATAGGCACTAGGGCCTAAATTTACATTTACAGTATTATATTTTTTGTTCTCTTTTCCTTTCCTAATAACATTGTTAGCATTTTTGGCCACTGCTGTACACCGAGGAGAAATTCCCTGGTCAGATATCTCTTCAGTGTTCATATTATCTAACTCCCTATGTTCCATGTTTCTCCAAAAGTATCCAGGAAATTTAGCTGGGTCATTTATTCCCACAAGGGCTATCGCATCAGTTTCTCCTTTTTGTTCCAGCCGTTCTAACAGTGTGCTATATGTCCAGGCATTTAAACTTTTTCTTTCCCTGTATGTCTCTAGATCTATTCCTTTGGGAGAATTCCAGACCGGAAGGTTTTTCTTTTGTTGGGATTTTCCTCCTACTCTTGCATTCTCCTTTACAGTGGGCCTCCATTTCATCCCTCTTTATATGTGAGGTTTCCCGACAAACCAGAACTGTGAATGAGCTGTAGAGTGGCACCATGAAGAGAATCTGTTCCTCTCAGCTATCACTTGACCTTTCCGGGCCTCATTTTTTGAACCTTTTGTGGAAGTAGGATTGGACTTCATGGATTCTGGATATGGAGAAACACCCCTCTTAATTTTGCCCAATTCAGCTTGCGTTGAGCAGTCTTCTGTACACAGATGAGAAAACAGTGCAGCCTCCATTAGGTCTCTCTCTAGATACTGCTGCCAGGTAGTTATTACAATGAACCATTCCTACTGCTTTTATTTTTCTGTTCTAATAAAACAGATCTAGCTTCCAGAACTTTCTTACAAGTGGTAGTCAGTAAGAAGAGTATGTAACAAATATCAGATCAAAGGCAGAGACTACTATTGTTTCTTTTACCTTAATGATAACAGGCAACAAGATGCTTACATCCCCATTACTGAAGAGTCCATACAAGAAAAAAGTGATGTGGAGAGGGAACAGTAAACAATAACTAACAATTACAGCTAAAAATCCCTGAAACTAATTCCCTCAGACATCAGGCTGAAAACAAGCAAATTTTAAAATAATTCTCCCAGATTTTCCTAAAGAGAAACAGAGGCCAGACAATAAGACTTGAGCCCACTGCTTCCTGCCTTTCATGAGCAGTGTACTCCCCTTATCTTCCTCCATCCAGAATGGCTTATGAAATACACAGCTTAGGGGTTAAGGCACTGTCAGCATATTAAGGAGCACCAAGAGAGGTGACCACAAGTTTTAAATTATTCACTTGAGGGGAGGTTTAAAAGCTTTAAAGAGCACAGCTGGTAGCACACAGGGCCTGTGTGAGTCATGTACAATGGGACAAGAGAAATAAGGGAAGAGGAGATGTGTTAAAGGGACATTGTCTTTGTCTTCCTTCCCAGATGTTTCAGCAGTACATGGGCCATCAGATCGCAGCAGTATTGGCAGTGTCCTTCGGGACCTGGTAAAGCCAGGGGATGAAAACCTGCGGGAGATGAATAAGAAGCTGCAGAACATGCTGGAGGAGCAGCTGACCAAGAACATGCACCTGCAGAAGGTGAGAAGGGAGCATTGTGGGTAGAGTACCTGCAGAAAGGAGTGGAGATGTGGGTACCTCTTCATGGGGTTTTTTTTTCTCTTCTCTTTTCTCTTCCTCCTTCCTTTTTTGTTATTCCATATTGCCCATATCCTGCTTCTTTTTGCTTCCGTCCCTGTTGGTCTATCTCCGTCATCACTGCAGATGCCTGAAGCCTGTTGGGGGTGGGGGGAAAGGCACAGGAGAAGGTTTGCAGAGCAAGAGGGCCCTTGTTTTCCATTGGAAATTATTGTTCATTATGGAGCTGCTTTTGTGGAACCAATTTGCTTTCAGCCAAGAGATTTGTGCCTTGCTGATATTGCAGGTATGGGACGGGGTACTGTTGTAGAAAGTGGAGTTGGAAAGAGATTAAAGCGCATCAATGTCTCAGCTGGTTTTCTTTCCCAGTACGCAAGAGCCAGGTACACCATATCACTAGTGGAATGGGAGAGGGAATGATCTTGGTAAGGGTTTTGCTTCTGATGTGCTTTATTTTAGTTGTATATTTTAAATAGCCAAGGTAACTTTGTGTCTGTGAGGTGAGAGGATCTTTGCATCACAGATTACTTTATCGCTCCGTGCCTTATTTCTAATCTTGTTCTGCTAATGATTTGTTAAATGATAATTCTATCACTAAGCTACTTTTCAATGCTTAGTGCTTTTGTTGCAAGACACCTCTTCCAGTTTACAACTCTATCCCTATGGTCATCTGCTTGGTGGCAGTGCAGGCTGCAAGATGGTTCTTGTCCTGCGCTGTGCAAACTCCTAAGAGACTTTAGCAGGGCTATTTCTGAACATGGCCATTGATTTTTTTTTTTTTTTAATTTGGTCATTATTTGAGGGGGGGGGGGGAGGGTTGTTTACAATTTTTTTTTTTGAGTGAAATTTGATAATGTTGCTATATATGGAGTTTGTGCTCCCCTCCAGAGGTTTCTGAAAATATATTTTTACACTGATGTAAGGAAGCAAGAGAGTGTGGCAGAGAGACAAAAGGAGACATTTTCCAGAGCTACAGTACTCCATTGGTGCCCCTCTCTAATAAGTGTCTGAGTGCAGACTGTAATTTCAGCCTCTTTAGAGAATGGAGAGGAAGCAGCAGCTTTATTGAATGTGAAGACAAAATTAGGAGAGGTAATACAGCACTTGATCCATGGATAATTCCCTCGAGTAATGATCAACATCATACAGACCTAGAGAGTGGGGAGATGGAAATACAAGGATAAGGTGAACAAGAAAGATATATTGCCTTCACTTCCCTTATGTAGATTTTGTTCAAAGGATCATGTTAATAATGTGCAATGTGGTATAAAAATATTACTCCAGGAGATCTTGGAAGCAGATATTTTGGTGACCTCAAGAGTGTACAGCTGCTCTGGCCATTCTCACATAGATGGTTTTCCTTGGAATATTCTGTTAACTTTAGCTGACATCTTCATTTGTGGTGGACTCCAAAAAATCCATTGGTGGTTATATTTGAGGTACACTGATTACAGTACAGAAGAGAAATGAGAGGTCACTGGTCAGATTACATTTCTAGTGTGGTTGTGGATACCACATTGCTGCAGTTTTCCCTCTCTTGCAGGATCATATGACCTCTTTATTGTTCATTCCTTTGTGGGAGTTTTTATTTTCTCTGTCAGCTTTAGGAAGAATGTATCTTTGGGGTTCATATTTGTGAAGGAAGGTGATATACAAAAAAAAATCTGTATTCTGCACAGTATAGGTAATGCACTTCTGTTTGTTTTTTTTTCCCCCCTATGTTGCGCTGCATACAGAGTTTGATTTCTTGGGGTTTTCGGTTTAGTTTTTATCTGCATATTTGTATTTGTATTCTGTGGTCCCTTATTCTGTGTTTGAGGGTCTGTCTGTGTTCTGCATTTGTGATTGTATATTTTCAGTTTGGAGGACTTGCTTGTTCTGTTTTCCCAATAGGAGATGTATTGTCACATTAGGGCCCTGTGTAATACTTTACAAAGTACACAATGGTGGAAGCTCATGTCATTGTTACAGAGATAAATCCACAATTTAAATATCCTTTTCTGTATATCAAGTAATAAGAGGAAAGTTCTTAGGCCCAGATGCATCAACCAAACGTAAAAAAAGCAAAATCGCTGTATATCAAGTAATAAGAGGAAAGTTCTTAGGCCCAGATGCATCAACCAAACGTAAAAAAAGCAAAATCGTTAAAGCCATTACCGAATTTAAAAAAACGAACAATGCTCCTAAAAAACAAGTCGCACAAGTTCGGTGCGGTATTGTAAAGAACGATGCATCAATCCCCGTCGGTAATCGGCTCCTAAAGCATGTGCAGAGCAGCCAAGCGTTATGCTGGCTGCTCTGCACATGCCAGAAACGTCAAAACAAACGTCTCCACATGCTTTCCCCTGCATGTCTCCACAAACATAAAGGATCGGGAGGGGGCAAAGGCACTCATAAGGACCGTCCTGTATGGACGGGCCCCCCCCAAGGTCGCCACTGCTCCCCGCTGCTCCGTGTGTGAAATAAAAGCTGTTAAAAATCTTAACTTTTGCAGTGCCGGGCCCCCCTCCCTTCCTGTCTCTCTCTTCTCCTTCTGTATCCAATGCTCCGCCTCCTGCCATCCTCCGCCTCCGTGCCCCGCCCCCCTGAGTTCGTCGCCGCCGCTCCCCCCTCCACCGGACCCCCCTCCGCCATAATGGCCGGTGCAGCGCCTCTCACCTATGTTTGAAGGCGCTGCACGGGTTGGATCAGCTGTTCATCGATCGCTTCTGTCTCCTCCAACGTCTCTCTCCTTCTTCCTGTGCCCGCCCTCCTCTGACATCAGTTACCTAACAGATTTAGCGTGCACTAATAAATTAGTATGTGTTAAGTGCCATGCAACCCATCTCTCTATATAAAACGCACCTTCAACGTTCTAATGAAGCCTCCACAAGTCCCAACGTTCTAAATCCATGGTGGTGTAGATCAAAATTCGCCTATGAGTGTTTGCCCCACCCTCGTGTCAAACGTGATGTCGAGGGAGGAGCAATGGCACTCAACCAATCACATTGCTACACCCTCGATGTCATCACATTTGACACGAGGGTGGGGCAGACATCGATCTACACCACTACACAAACGTTGGAATTTTCGGAGGCTTCCAAAGAACGCTGGAGGTGTGTTTTAAATAGAGAGATGAGGAAAACCAATAGGTGGCTGAAGGGGGGGCGGGGAGAGAGCACAATCGCTGGGTCAATACAGAGGAGAAAGATGGGGGGGCAGGGGCACAGCACAATCGCTGGGTGGCTGCAAGGGGGGCAGGGGAGACAGCAGAATCGCTGGGGGGGCGGGGCAGGGGACAGACCAGAATCGCTGGGTGGCTGAAGGGGGGGGGCAAGGGAAACAGCAGAATCGATGGGTGGCTGTAGGGGGGCAAGGAAGAGAACAGATTCGCTGGGTGACTGGGGGGGGGGCAGGAGAAAGAGCAGAAACGCTGGGTGGCTGCATGGGGAGACAGCAGAATTGCACACACTCTGCCTCACACACACACTAACTGTCTCACAGACACACACACACACTCGCACGGTGCTGCAAACCACGCATCTCACAGTCACTGTGTCTCACATACACACTCGCACACACTCTCTGCCTCACACACACACTCTCTGTCTCACAGACACACTCTCTCTCTCTGTCACACACACGCACATTCACTCTCTCACTCACACAGTCACTCTCACACACACTCTCTCAAGCAAACACACTCCCCGGAAAACCTTGCTAGCGCCTGTTTCATTTGTCTCTGAAACGGGCCTTATTTACTAGTAAGTATGTAATAGGCTGTGCAGAGTGTAGCACACGCTAATCATTAGTATGAGTTAGTAAAAGGACCCCTATGTTTCCTAACTACTGTTCCTCTGTTCCTTTCTTCTTCTCCCCCATCTCTCGCACCACATGTTGACGCAGGCTGCTTGCTATGTGAATATTCAATCACTGCTTCATTTTTGCTACCGTATTGCATATTAAGGGGATTCATTTTAATTCATTTATCCAGTCCTTAAATGCACATGGTTTTGCTTTTTAAACCCAAAGGTTTCCTATGATAGCATTTTACATATTTGAATTAGTTTTTCTGTACAAGTTTTGCTTGATTTGTCTTTATTTGAAATAAAAAAAAATGTTTAAAACTCATCTTGTCAACAAGAGGCGGGGCTAGGTGGGACAGGAAGGGGCCCACTGAACTGGTCTGCACAGGGCCCTGCAGTTGCTAAGACCGGCCCTGGCTTCTGCCTGGAGTGCAACCACAATGTGCCAAACAAGGTTGCCAGATGGGAAAAATTTTCCCAGCCCAAAATCAGCCCTAAACCCGCCCAAAAAAAACGCCCAAAGTCAAACCCTGCCTCCCACGTCACCAACCCCGCCTCCCACATCACCAACCCCGCCCCTCACGTAACCAGCCCCGCCTTCCACGTCATTAACCCCGCCCCTGAAAAGCTTCTATTGGACCAAATTGGACCAATAGAAGCCCTGGAAAAGCTTCTATTGGACCAATAGAAGCCCCGGAAAAAAGCGCACAGCGGCCACAGGAAAAAGCCCAAACTCGCACCCCGCAGCCGCCGAAAATTTTCCGCAGCTGCTCGCAGAAAACCCGCCCAGTGTTGCGGGAAGACCGCAACCCTGGCGACAATGGTGCCAAAGTGTACTCACTGCACTAAGCTATTCTGAGGGCTCACAAGTCCAGGGTTTTTAGTGGAGACTGCAGGACTTTCATCTTAGTAGAGACCCTCTTTAAATGTCACAGAGAGTAGTTGTATGTCAGTGTCTTGGAACTGATTAGAGTGAGGCAAGTTGGTGCAGAAAATGGAAACAGCCACGATGCCTCGTGTCACTGAAGACATCTTGGTGCCAGAGGTAGATAACCCTCCCCTACTCTGCTGGCACAGATCATGCAATCCATAGCATAGCATGTCACCAGTCGGCTGTGAGGATCTTTCCAACTTAGGAGGTAGTAGAGCCTATTTTGGTGCATGCACATCTTAGAATAATGTGGACCTAAGACCCTTTCAGTCAAGTTCCCTCACTTACTTATGCAACTTCTGCACACCCTGCATCTCAACTTGAGTCTAAAGAAAGCAAGATGTGAATCAGGAGCAGCACTCTTACTGAAGGGTAGTGAGCCCAGTACAGAGTGTGTGTGTGTGTGGGGGGGGGGGGGGTTCTCTAAGCCATGGGGTCTCAACCCTGTCCTCGGGACATGCCTAGCCAGTCAGGTTTTCAGAATACCCATTCTGAATATGCATGACAGTGATTTCCATGCAATGGAGGTAGTGCATGCAGATCTCGCTCCTGACTGACCAAGTATGTCCAGAGGACTGGGTTGAGAACCACTGCTCTTAGCACTTGGCAAATTGGCATGCCTTCCTGAAATGGTTGGGAGAAGAGTGAACCCTCATTGAATCCTTCCCTACAGATGATTAGGAGTAACTTTGAAGCAAAGTGTCCTGAAACATATAGTAGGTTCATACATAAGATGGCATCAGTGCTTTCCCTTTCAGTCTAGAAAAATCATAACCTGAGGATGAATGTATACAACTTCTTTCACTTTATTTATAAGATGTATTTATTGAAAGTAACTCCAGAGAAATACAATCAAGAATAAACACTGCCAACATTCCCATTAAACTAAGCCTAATGCTGGTTATAATGCTGTACTCCGCAGAGAACAATTGCTAGAAGCTGCAGCCTAATAGAAATCGTACAAATGCTCTTGCAAACCTTTATAATTTATAGAACATTTTATAACTCTCTATATCCACCCCCTCAAACAAAAGCTAAAGGTTTTTGACAAAGAAAATAGAGAAGAATCCTCACCCAAACCTCCCCCCTCACCTGCACTCTTCTATCTACTGGGTCAGAGTGTGCCCTAAGGGGATCCACCCTAAGTGCATTTAGCCAAAAAAAGGGCCCAGACCCTTTCTCGCTTTTGCAAGGTGTGTCATTGCTCAGCAGTTGAGCTCCCCATTTCGCATATGTGATAGAGCTTATAAAGCCACTTAGGAAGAAGAGGAGTGGACTCTAGTTTCCATGGGCTAGCAATGATCAACTTGGCAGCATTGACAGTATGCGTCACCAAGGACTATTGGTCCACATGCAATTAAGTGAGAGATTTGTTAAAGATAAAAAAAAAACCTGGATCCCAAGGTATTCATATATCCAACCAGTGTTGCATATGAGACAGAACTGTACACCAGAATCCCTCACCTTCTGAAAGGTCAACGAGACATGACCTATGATGACCTTTACCCCACAGCAGTGCCAGCATGTTGATGAAGTTGCTGGGAAGTGATGATGTAGTCAGGTTGGGGTAAGGTACCATCTATATTGCATCATTACACAGTTTTCATGGAAATTGACAGCCACTGAAATCTTTGCCAGGACAGCCTCCATCTTGTCCCAGTACCAGTCAACATAAGGTACCCCCAACTCTAGCTCTCTTCTTGCCCTGTGGGCTGTAGACACAAGAGCCTGATCTGAAAACTATTTGTACACTATAAAAGCAAGGCTCCTAGTACCCCAAAAGTCTTTCACAGTTCCTCAAAAAAAAAAAAAGAGGCCTCTCGCAAACCTCTTTGCTTATTTTCCTTCGGTTGAAAGCATGTGGACAAGCTTTATATAAGCGTATGTTACTTGGAGGCAAGTGAAAATCATGCAGCAGAGAGTCAAAGGAAATAATAACGTCACTAAATAGTTGGCCCCAAGAGGTGAAGCCCAAGGTATCCCATCTTCTAAAGACCCCAGATTCCAACCCTGGGGGGAGGGGGGGGGGGGAAGTGGTTACACAAAATTGGAGTGGATCTGAATAATTGAAAATCTGACCTCGGGTCCAGCTTATCCTAATAGTGAAGAGTGCAAGCACTAGCTGGACAGAGTTTTGGCTTGAGTCTTCTCAAGCAAAAAGGTAACCACATTAATAACTTCAATTTAATGTGGCCAACTAAAAATTACTCAATTTGCATGCAAAATTTATAATAATGCTTTTGGAACCACTCTATTGCTGCCATGGCCTGCGATGCTCTATAATATAAAGGCAGGTTAGGGACTCCAAAACCTCCCTTCTTCCTATTTCTATAAAGCAGATTTCTGGGGAGGCTTGGGCCTTCATTATTCCGAACTAATTTAAGCAAGAGGGCCTGAACTTTGGAAAGAAATGTTTTTGGTAATTTAATGGGTAGAACTTTAAAAAAATGCATCATCTTAGGTATGACATTCATTTTCAAGGATGATATACGGGCAAGCCAAGTAAGTGGCATTGACCACCCCCTCCCCACCTCTCTATGTCCCTTTTGAGTTCCCTTATCAGTGGGTAGAAGTTTTCTGAGAAAAGATCTACATAGTTAGATGTCAAGTTAATCCCTAAGTATCTAATATAACCCACAATCCACCAAAAAGCAAATGGTGAAATCAACCTGTGTCTTAACTTATGGGGTAAATGTGGCCATAGCCTCCGATTTGGACATATTCACCTTAAATCCCCAAAATCTAGAATATTAGATATCCTTCAGCAAATTATAAAAAAGCCATTAAAGGTCTGGTAAGGGACAACAACCCACTATCTGCAAATAGGAACAATTTAAACTTGTGGGTTCTGAGCTGACTCCCTGAGATATCAGTGTTAGCATAAATAGCTGCAGCAAAGGGCTCCATTGCAAGAGCAAAAAGAGGTGACAGAGAGCAATTCTGACTGGTACCTCTTCCCAAATCAAACATTGCAGAATTATCTCCATTGATATGCACATGGGCTCTGGGAGATGAATATAGAGCTCCTACCCAATGTAAAAAAAAAGTCTCCTTCCCCATCCTTAAACCCAAAACTTTATCCATAAAATTCCATTGAATTCAAATGTTTTCTCAGCATCAGTACTTATTAGGCAACTTGGAATGCCCTGAGACTGAGTTCCAAACAATAGGTATATCTATGATCCAAAGCTTGATGTTTGGAAATAAAACTCGATCTGGACAAATCGTGGGGCAAAACCTGGGTTGTCCCATTTGCCAATACCTTTGCCAATACGTTTACAACATTATAGTATTAAGGACCAGTGTGGGTCTATAAGATAAGCATTCCAGTGGGTCCTTCAGAAGTTTAGGTATAAAAGCTATCTAGGCCTCCATCATGGAGGGTGGTAAACCCTCTACCTCCCTTACAGAATTCAACACTTCTGTCAGCAAGGAAGCAAGCAAGCTCTCTAGCCAAGCAAGCTACAACAAGATCATGCTACCACACACCCCATCCTGGACATGTTAAGTCATCCGTCTATCTTTTTTCTCCCTAATCTGAACATGCATATCTGCTTAAGCTATCCAAGCCAACCCAACCTGTATTTGTATATCTGATCAACTTAATGTAAGCCAGACAAAACTGAGTCCTCGACTCGGATGTGTGTGGGATATAAATTCAATAAAGTTTTGTAGAATTCACATGGGAAACCATCTAGTCCCAGTGCCTTTCCAGAGGAGTGGTCTTTTATAGTGTGCAACACTTCCTTAACTGTGATCTGCCTATCAAAGCTTGTCTTCTGCTCTAGTGAAAGAGTAGGAAGCTGGAGTGAGACCAAGTAGTCAATGATACCCTGTTCTGCAACCTATAAGTCAGGATGATAGAGTTTTTGATGATAACTCTTAAATCTATCTCTTCTTATTAAGGGCAACTGCAAAAGACAAACCCCATCGCTATCCTTTATTCAGTGATTCCCAAACCTGGTCCTGGAGGTACCCCAGTCAGTCAGGTTTTCAGGATATCCACAATGAATATTCATGAAAGAGATTTGCATGCAGTGAAAACCTGACTGGCTGGGGTGCTTCCAGGATCAGTTTTAGGGACCACTGCTTTATCCTAAAGACACCCCTTTGTATATGCCAGGGGTACTCAAACTTGTCGTAGGGGTCCAAAGGCCAGTCGGGTTTTCAGGATATCTTCAGACAGCTCAGAACACTGCAGCTAGACTCATATTCGGTAAAAGAAAATACGAAAGCGCTAAACCCCTACGAGAAAAACTACACTGGTTCCCACTCAAAGAACGTATCACGTTCAAAATATGCACCCTAGTTCATAAAATTATTCACGGAGACGCACCAGCTTACATGTCAGACCTGATAGACTTAACACCCAGGAATGCTAAAAAATCATCCCATACATTCCTTACTCTTCACTTCCCAAACTGTAAAGGTCTTAAATACAAACTAACACATACGTCAACCTTTTCCTACCTGAGCACACAATTCTGGAATGCGCTGCCACGCAACATAAAAACGATGTATGAACTAGCTAACTTCCGAATTCTACTGAAGACCCATCTCTTTAACAAAGCATACAACAAGGATTAACAAATATGAACTCCTGTACACATATCCAGAACTGCATTGACAATATTTGCTTCCTAACTTCTATTATGTTTTTCATTAACATGTTACCCAAGATCCTTCTGCCATTACTAAATGTATATTTTCTTATATATTTCTTAATTCTTATTATATCTGCTTGTTAAATTACTATCATGCCTTATCATCATATTATTAAAGACCCTGTTGTTATTACTAAATGCATATTTTCTCATGTATTTCCACTATTCATGATGTATTGTAAGCCACATTGAGCCTGCAAAGAGGTGGGAAAATGTGGGATACAAATGCAACAAATAAAAATACATATACATTGTTCTGTTATTCAATTTGCATACTTTTCTATCTTTAACTTGCTCATATAAAAAAAAGACACATGATGTCCAACATTTTTCTCCTTTCCGTTTAGATTCCGTATAGAAGGTATCAATCACAGCTGTATTTAATTATGTTCCAAACTTTTCTGTATCCAACAGTTAAGTATTCAACAGCTAACAGCTGCAATAATTGTCCACACCAAACTCCGTATGTGCAGAAACAAAAAAATAATACTTTATGACTTCAAGAATAGCTGGTCAAATTCCATACTCTCTGCGTCCAGTAGTAAAGTGTCCAACAGCTGAATCGTAAATTCACTTTTTGCATATATAACAATGTCGTACATCATCTGAATAAATTTCTCAAACATTGCAACAGACGAATCTCCAAAATGTCTTTGGTCCCAACACTGGCCGTGTTTCCTTATTACTTCATCAGGAGACCTTATACAGCAAACATCATACATAATTACACAACTACTCATTCATTCAAAACATAAAGTATAAATTCAATGATAATAACATTACCTTAAACAACCTCACATTTTGTTGGGCACACCACAGTAAGCAACAGCTCCCGATGTGCTAACGTCATATCCTGTGCATGAGAAGGAGTGTAAGAAATAACATGGGAAGAGAGGTAAGAAGGAACTCTGGAATGTAGAGTTGTTTTTTTTTTTTTTATATTAATCAGTTCAAGAACTTTACATTTTATTTGGTAGGCAACTGGAAGCCAGTGATTTTGCTTCAAAGGGGGAGAAACATGATCAAAACACTTGAAACAACATAGTAAACATAAACATTCTCGGAGGTGGGGGTGTGAATGAAGGATGTAGGGTTATATAGAGCAGGAGTCTTTGTGGGATAGTGGGTATGATAGTGGGGGAGGAGTGTAGTAGTTGCAGCTTACATCAAGTGAGCAGATGCTAAGAAAGGATAGGCAATGGAGAAAGTTTTTAATTTGAGGATGCTTGCTGAAGTCTGCAACAACTGTTGTCATTCATAGTGTTACGTAACCTTCCATATCTCCTTTCCAGTACTCCTATCTGTATTAGGTGTTTGAGAGGAAGGGAGTATGCAGGTTTCTATCATGTTCAAATCATTTTAGATGTGCCTCTTTTTCTGCCTCTCCTCTGTTTCATTGCAGGGAATTATACATCCAGACTTTTCTATGCCATGTCTCACTGTCACCTCCAGGTTCTTATTCTCTACAGTGTATGACATCATTAGTGAAATGGAATGGAACACCACTCGGTATTTCTATTCCTTGTATCCCAGCAAGGGAATAAAGCTCAAGGCCCCTTTTTTAATTTAACAAAGGTGGTGCTTTTTTATTTTGTCAGTATTGTATCAATTACACACAGTCACATTAGCCTATACGCTTTGAGAAATGGTGCCCAGGTTTTGTAAAAGTTTTTCATGTTGTTTTTTTTGCTTGGCTGTGATCACATCCATGTTCTGTACATTTCACAGTTGAGAAGGCTACACTTGCATAGGTTCTGCAAAGTCCTAGATTTTTTAATAAGCAGGGGGGGGGGGGAGCAAGTTGGGAGGAGTGCAGCCTGTTACTCGTGACCCTGCAGCCCTGTGTTTGACTCTACCTATTTTACTTTCCAGGATCTGGAAGTCCTGTCCCAGGAGATTGTCCGCCTCAGCAAGGAATGCATTCCTTCCCTGGACAAGGACCAGGATTCTGGGTCTACCAGCTGATACAGAGTGATGCTCTCCTGCGCTCTACCCAGGAATGGTGGTCAGCGGGCTTCAGTGTGTACCCTTGACTCTTCACGTGTGTGTGTGCGTACTGGCAGCTGACCATAGCTGGACCTTTTCTGTAAATTATCCATGTTTCACTGTGCCACACCTCCTGCTTCACATTGTAGCTGTGGAAGAAATAACTTCCCCAAGCCAGAGTCCTTAGGCTGCTTCTCCCCTCCTTTTTTTCTTTGATGCATGTTACTTGGGTTCCATTCCACTTGTCTTATCCATGCCGCATGTTGTGTCATGCATGCAAACTAATCATTCCAGCTTTATTTTGCCTGCACCTGGCTGTGATCGTCTTCCTTAATCATGTGGATCATGAAGCTTAAGGAATACAATGTCTCTAGTGTAAGATATCCCATAGTGGCACCTGGACTGCCGCATTGCTACATTGCCCACACAATTAAGTAAAATTTAGAATATGAGGGTGGGATCTTTCAATGCCAAGTCACCTTTTCTCCTACCTTCAGTTCTTCAGTTGGCAGCGCTCCTCACCTGTGTCTTAAATGTTACTCCTCCTCCTTTGGCAGGAAAAACCTGGAGCAGGTTTCCTGATGATGAACTGCACAGTAGCAGCAGCTGTGCTATCTGCACCTCTGATACCTATAGGTAGTGGGGTGTGATTGGACTTGTACATTTCTTCTGCAAGAATGAGATGAGCACTGGAATGGAAAATGCCGACATCTCAGCTATCTTCTCTGTATGACTGAATTCAGCCGCTGTCGTCTTTGTTTTGGGAGGGTGAGATGCAGGGTGGTAATGAGGTGCTGCTAGCAAACTGTTATAAAACAGTTTTACTTTTAACACTGGACCGTTCCTTTTTGCCCCAAGCAGCGGGGGCGATGAAAGAACTACATGAATAAGAGTATCGTGCAAGGCTGCAGCAGTTTAGTGCGGATCCACAGGAGATGAGATTGGTACTGTCTAATGAGATTTTTCCTTTTGAGGAAATTTTGGAAGTTTTTGTTACTCTATTCTCTCAGCTGCCTGGCAGGGAAGAGACCATTACAGGTGATTAAGCTATATAATTGGAGCAGCATGTCAACACAGACCTTTCTGTTACAGGTGATGGAGTTATATAATTGGAGCAGTATGTCAACACAGACCTTTCTGTGAGGAGTTTTGTAACTGGCTGCTGATAGTGGCATTCTTAAGAGTGCCTTCTAGTGGTGGATGTACACATGTTAATGAAGCAGCACACATCATGCAGTCTCTGACCCAGTTTTTACCAGTGGAAGCATCTTTGATATAGCAGGTAGCCATGAAAAGATCCCCAGTGACTTTCAGAAAGAGGCTTCCCTAGCCTCCTGCAGGAATTGCAAAAGATATGCATTTCATCCTGCTCCAACTGGTGGTGGCTGCCATGTTGTTGTTTTTTCCTTCCATCCTCTGCAGCCCTGCCTCTGCTTTCTGCTTCTCTCACCACTTCTCTGCTTACTCAGTGGAGCTTGCCTTGGTTTATAAAAATGCAGGAAGGAGGGGTTTGGCACAAGACTAAAGGATGGTATTTAGAGTGGATCGATCTCAGTTGTTTCTGAAAGTGGTTTGTTTTTGACTTTTA
Source organism: Microcaecilia unicolor (assembly GCF_901765095.1). Lineage (NCBI taxonomy): Eukaryota > Metazoa > Chordata > Amphibia > Gymnophiona > Siphonopidae > Microcaecilia > Microcaecilia unicolor. The sequence goes on from NC_044032.1 coordinate 257,525,325, forward strand.
AGAGCCATGGCAGGACATGCTGGATCCCTGATGCTTGTCCTGCCCACTTATTTACTCTGATCTGCTTCTTGCTCCCTCTGTAAAACGTTTAAAAGAAGCCTGCAGCATAATTCACAAGACTATATGCTGGAGTTTGGGGATATGGGGGAGTGAGGTTGTGGTATGCTGTGAGCCTTCTGCAGAGAATGGGAATGCGTCCTTTTATATAAGAGAAGGGAGGTGATGGGTCTCTAAGTTGGGTGAGGTGGTATTATTTAATGTAATGGTTATTTGTAAAATAGTATATGTATTGTTATGGAAGAAAATTGTACTTCTGGCTGGGCTGGGCATCCTGGTCTTTTCTTCCCACTGTTAGTTTTGTTTTCTCAGCTCTGTTCCAGAGACATTCATCACCAATCACACAAGGAACACACACATAAGATTCCTGGCATTTGATGTGTTACAATTAGGCATTATTCTGTAAAGCTTTTTTCAATAGGTATTGAATAGGAAGCAGTTCCTTTTGGATAAAACCTATATTCTTGATCATGTGTAATGTCTGTGTTCGTGTGTATGTATATAATATACATACACACACATGCACATAGCATTATCTCAATGTATATTTCATATGCTTTGCTGATTATGTTTAACTTATTTACACAGACATAGTCTGGAGACCTTAGTCACCAAGACTTTTCTCCTATTGTGTGGGGAAAAGTGCTTCAGTTGGGCCATTGACATTGCTAGAGATACTTATAAACAGGAAATAAAAAAAACATAGAACATCTATGAATGTAAATCTGAAGACTGAATGTGGCCCAGTCATAGCTGAAGAATCCCGTACCAGCTCATGCCTTCTGTTTACAACAGAAAACCAGCCTTCGGTACTGATACCTAGAAGCCCTCCTACCCTGTCATCAGATACATGAAGAGGATGTAAAACAGATGCACAAGGTCACAGACTTGACAGTGGCTGAGGACAGATGAATTGACATGTACAGAGACAGTCTCCTTTGCATGTCAAATGAGCTATTAACTGCCAGCTGCCCTATCCTACGTTCAGAGCACTTCATAGCATTGCAAGGTTACACTGCAATAGATAAGAATAAGTAACATGAAATAAAAGAACCACAGTCTAAGGAAAGGTCAATGTGATGGGCTCTCTGTACATGAAAGCAAAGTTTCACTGTCATCACCAATAAACCAGTGACCAAGTGAGTTATTTGGATTTTTTTTTTAAATATCATTTTTTTGCCATCTGAGCTTAAGGCAAGTTTCCAGTCAGATGCAGTAATAGATTGTAAGCCCTCTGAGGGGGGATAACCAGGAGCATTAATAAGAGAAACTGGATTTCAACCCTGATTCTTAGCCTGCTGCTTATCCATGAGGACACTCCTTTTTGGACAGCAGGAATAGCCAGCTCCTGTGTTTCTGTACTAATGCAGTTTCTTGCAGCGCAGCTTTTCCAGCCATAATGCTTGGAAAACCATGCACCTCACTGATGTCTTTATGCTCGCCACCCTCTTGTGAAAGAATTTAAAATTTTCAGGTACACACAAGGCACAGAGCCTGTTATTAACTTAATGATGTTCTCTTTGTGGAGGTAGTAATCTGGGTAAAAGGCATATGCAGTAAGAAAAAAAGGCACATTGGGGGAGGCACAGGCTAAGAGTAAACTGCACTTGTAGAACCGTGTATGGGAATCTCTGTACTGCAATAGCAGGAGATACTGCAGCAAAGGCTTGAGGTACTTGGGCAGATACACAGTACTCCAATAATTATGTTTTACTGATTTGGGCACCTAAGGTAGTGGTATTCAAACCAGTCCTTGGGCTCTTACAGCCAGTTAGATTTACAGGATGTCCCTAATATGTAAACTAGTCAAGATTTAGTTACATTTGTAAGTATATAATCAAAACCCAACTATAAATACCCTAAATCATGTTGCAAAGCACATAATAAAAATATGAAATGTATATCAATAGCTCCCCCCCCCCCCAACCCACTTCATTCTGACAGCATAGTTTACATAGTGGAGTTAATCAAGGAGAAATGATAACAAGCAAACTATCATGTGTTAAACTTTCTTTTTTAAATCCGTATTCAGTTCATATAGAAGGGCTGCTGGCAGTGCACTTCAGAGCTTTGGACCCTGATGTGCAAATGCCACTCATGTCGTTCACTCTCAATGCATAATTGGCAGTGCAGACAAAATTAAGTTCCCTATTTGGAATGAGTGAAACAGCTTTAAAGAGGCATGATCAGTCAGTAAGAGTGCTAAGATAATCTGGTTCAATATTACATAGAGGTTTAAAAGTTGAACATAAAAGCTTGAATTGAATTCTGTTCAAACTGGGAGCTAATGCAATGCCAGCAACAGGGGTGATGTTTTGCCTGTCTTCATGTTTCTAGCTCAATTAGTAACTGGCTCAATTAGTGCTTAGTAAAAGTGCAGTAATGTGAATTGCAATAGTCTTTGTTAGGACTAAAGCATACACCAGTGATCATAAATCTTGTGCCGGTAAGAAGGCTCAAAGCCACTGAAAAAGCTGCAACCCACAGAAAGCTACTGCCACCACCCTGCTGAGACCTGTGAGCTAAAGGATAGCTGAACATCTAATAAATTAGCTTCATACGCGCTTCTCTCCTGCTTTACAAACAGCTCTCTCGCTTTTTATGTTATCTACAGTGTTTCACATTTAGCCAGCTTCGGTTTCAACTTGTTTTCTTGCAACCATAATAATGCTCTTGTTCAATCGCTCTCTAACCTCTTGCTGATCTTCATCCATAAAAAAAACCAAATCCCTTAATGATTTAAACTAAATGGACCAGATAAACATTAAAAAGGGGGTTTTGGTAATACAGAACCTCGAGGAACACCAAAAGGGACAGGTTTTACCTTAGATGAAGACCCCGCCATTTTAAATGTAAGTGTTCACCTACTTAAAAATGACTCAAACTATTAGAGGCAATGCATGTAATTATATCTCATGCATAGTTACTAGTGAGAGCTTGAAAACCAGACTGGTGAAGGGTGAGATTGAGAATTGGTCTGAATTACAGAGTTCCTTAGCTGTAGAAGCCACTGGAAAAACTACAGTGCAGACTTGCAGCATTCTTGCTGTGAAAGCATTGAACTGAATGCAGCTAGATGGGACATTCCTCCAAGCAAGTATAGTAGATGCAGAGGGAAGAAATGAAATTGAAAGCCTACTAGGGTTTTCCTTTTATGCGCTGTTTGATAGACAGGCTCAGTGCACAGGGGATTCCTGGCTTTGAAAGGGTAGGGATGAGAAAGTAAAGTGAGGAATCCTGATTACTGTCTATAACAGCAAATCATTGCATTAGCAGAGGGAAGCTAAGCATACCAAGAACTGTGCTATCTCTTGCTTGCTTTCCAAAATCAATGTAATGACTCTGGAACATTAGAATCAGCATTATCCTAAATAGCCTCAGGCGAAAAGAAGGTTAGGCAAGGCAAAGTCAGCACATGATCTGAGAATGAGGTGAGGGTGGGGTCTGGTGTTATAGTCAAGGCTTATTGTTAAATTCTGTTATATGCCCCAGAACCAGATTAATATTTTGCTATAGAATTTGTCCCCACCATAGAACTGAAGTCTCATGATATCTTCTCCCTTTAGAACTATTACTTCCAACACAACTAGATCTTCCAACCAACCATGTCCCCTTTGCCCCTGCTGTCACCTCTGAAATTCTCTCCTCCCTTCCTTAGCGAGATTCACTACATCTTTCCCCAACATCTGCTGCAGCCCTCCGTCCATCCTCCAGTGTGTGATACTCCTTCTGGTTTCTGAAATGGTTACAACTGCTGCCAGTTCTTCACTGACATCGGCAGTGGTTCTTTTTAAAATCTCCATTCAGGCAGCAGCTGAGAAGGATGATTTGCGCTAGTTTTTTAACAGCTCCAGCACAGGGGAAGAAGGGCCATGAGGTCACAGGGTGGTTGCAGCAGGCAAATGTATTTGAGGGAGAGGTTGACACAGCTCATACAAGAATGCAGGGGAAGAGAGAAGAATGGAGGTGGGAGAGAGCTACATGGAGGTTAAAAGGAGAGGTGGCAGATGGAAGGAGTTGCTGGAAAAAGGAGACAGAGGCCAAATACAGGTAAAGAGAGTGAAAGGTGAACAGTAAAGTGGGTAATAGTGCTGTGATTTCCCAATATGAACCTCGATGCTAGTTTATATAAATCAGTTTTTATACAGCAGCATCTGTACCTGAGCTGCCTCATAACAGGAGTCCTGGTGATAATTTGGGGTCCCCTGTCTCTCATGATGCTGTAGCAAGGATTGCAAAATTTGGCCCTTGTTGCAAAAATCATGCAGTCCTCACAGAATCGCACGAGACCAGAAGTCTAATTTCCTTCTAGTCTCTGTCCCTTCTTGCCCATTAATCGGAGCTAACAGGAGGAGGAGGAGAGCAGTAGTACCATAACTGTTTCCTTTTCCTGCAGGGAGTCAGGGTGGTTGTGTAAAAGAGGGAATTGCAATGTATGTAAGGTCATGCGGGATTCAGGGGTGAGAAATGAGAACACAGTATGGGGAAGGATGGGAGAGGATATCTCATCATCCTAATTCCAATCCTCCTCTTGAACCTCTTGTCATACCCTAATCCTGCAACCTGCTTTGCTTGACCTTGGTCCTCTCTCTTCTTTCCAAAACTGGTTCTTTCACAGTCTTTTCCCCATCTGTGATCTTGATACATTTCAAATCCTCTCTATCCATGCCCAGAGCTTTAGTTCATTCTCCCTTACTAATTTCCCTCCCCATTCCCCTTTTCACATCCCGATTTTCAATCTCTCTCCCACATCCCCAGCCTTCAATCTCCTCTCCTCAATTTCAAATTCAGGAAATTGGTATTATGTGTACAGATGTCAGGCCAATCAAAGTAATACATCATGATTAAACTAGAACAAAAGAAAACTATAGGTATGATACTAATAATGATAAAATAAAAATACAGTGCTTGGAAAAGATTCTAAGGACAATTTTGGGGTTTTAGTGCTGGTTCATATTGTCTTTGGTCAGATTGTTTTTAGCCTGGTGGCAGGGCACCATGTATTTTGCTGCTGTGACTGTTTCTCCTTTTACTGCTCTGCGTTTTACTTCTCTGTCAGTTTTATGAAATGTACATTTTGTTTCCCCAGTCCCATAACCTTTCTTCATCTCTGGTTCTTGCTGTTGCCCTCGCCCCACCATCAGCCTTTTCTCCCTCTCCTTCCTATTCTTGGTCTCCATTTTCCTGTCCTGTTTCCCATCTCCAGTCCTCTTACCCCTATTTCTTCCCAATCTCTCATCCTGAGTTCCTTTCTTCCTGTACTTCAGTCCTCCACACCAGTACCTAAGATCTTTCTTTTTCCACGCAAAAAATAAAACAAATTTTTTAGGCGCACAAGAATGTCTGAAAATTTTCCTTTTCTTTATCATCCTGCTGCAATCCTGACTGACAGATTATGTTGCCCTGCCAACAAATGAGAGGCAGAGAACTGAACTGTTTCACTGACATCACCAATAACCAGTGTTGCCAAGTGGGCGGTTTTACGCAACCCGCCGTGGCAAATTTTTGCCTGCGGCGGGTCGCGGTTTTTTGGGCTTCTTTTTTTTTTCTTTTCCGCGGTTTTCGGGCGGTTTTTTCGGCCGCGGGGGGCGGGGTTAGTGACGTTCTGGGCGGGGTTAGTGACGTTCTGGGCGGGGTTAGTGACGGGGAGGCGGGGCCGGTGACGGCGGGGGTGATGATGGCGGGGGTGGGGGTGATGACGCGGGGGTGGGGGTGTCAGGGGCGGGGTTTGAGTTTGGGCGGGTTTTAGGCTGTTTTTAGGCTGGATTGGGTGGGAAAAAAATTTTCCACCTGGCAACCGCGCCAATAAAGGGAATGGTGCAGCCTGGGACATCTCAGCATTTCTCTGCCTTCAGCATATGATGCAGCTCTGAGCAGGCCTTATCCCCAGGGTGCAGTCCACAGCGTGGAACCATTGAGGTTAGTTCTTGGCCTAGTTTTTGGTCCTAGTGACTGGTCCATGGACCTTCCTCTGATTAAGCATGAAGATGTCCTTCCTTTTTTTGGTCCCCAAGCTGTAGACCATGAGCTTTGCTCAAGGTCAGCCAACAGTGGCCCTAAGGGGATTCATCCAGCAGGGTGAATAGTTCCTCCCCATGCCCTACTCATAACCTGCCCCCTCCCTGCAGACTTAAAGAAAATAAAAAGCATGATGTGTTTTGTTTTTATTATACCTGCTTAAAGAGGTTTTTCCCCCCAAGTGTTTAGCTGAGCTAATTTGATGGGTTTTTTTCTGTTCCCTAATTTGTTAGCTGTAATTGTGCAGGTAGGTACTGATTGGGAGAGGCCTGTGCTAGGCTCTGGTGTGACTAATTTTCTGCTAAGTGGGGAATCTTTTTTTCAGCAATAGTTACAGCAGCATTCATGTTGGAAGTCATGCTGTGGAGCATGGGAGAGTCAGTAAGTCAATAGCGTAGCTGGCTCCTACTGCTCAATTTGTGATGGAGAGGAAATTTGTACTACAGGTTCCCCTATGTACTGCTGGATTGGCAGGGCCACTTGCAGAGGTCAGACAGCAAAGTTCTGTGGCACCTGTGAGGGAGATGATTTTGGTGGGAATGGCAGCCATTTTGTTGCCAGACTGCCAAAGTCAAGCATACTGCAGTGAGCTTCAGAGCCCTTGAGAGTTGCAAGGCTGTCTCCAGGGGTGGGGGTGGGGGCAGTTTGGGACTCCTCAGGAGCCTAAGGCCCCACATCTTATAGGCCCTAACCAACTTGCAGTAGGGCTCTGGAGGAGGTTAAAAGTAGATCTCCAGGCCCTTCAGGGAATCCCTCTGGGAGCAAGGGCCTAGGAGAGCTTTGCAAGCAAACCAATCTGCTCAAGGAAGATTCTGATCACAAGTGGCTTCTAATTCTGCCTCGGTCTTTCATGGAGGGCAGTGGGTGATTCCTTCTTGGGGAGGGTGACCCTGGGCAGAGTGGAGGATGAGGGCATCTCCAGCGGTGAGGCTGTTCTGTAGAGTGCTCATTCCTTAATCAAGCAGATCTCTTTAGCTCTCTGCATGTCTGTGCCTATGCAGTAGAAGCCAAAGATGGGACTCCTATTTTTGAGTATCTCTGCAGACCACCTAACGAAAGAATGTTGTTAGAGTGTACACTGGTAACTATATACAATAATAGTAATGAAAATTTCCAGATGACCCCCTGAACCAGGTGCAGTGATTTGTGATGTAACCACAGACGTGCTTTAATACTATCATGTTGGAAGAAACTCCAGCTCCTTGGACAGTGATACTCAAATAAACCTTTGCTGCATTGCGATGTGTTTGTACAGTGAGAAGCATTTACAATAGCTGTTACAAACATTTTCTTAATAAGAGAAAGAACCTTCAGTCTCCATTTGGTCTCTTGCTGTGATGGTGATCCTTGGTATAAGAATAGTTTCTTTGTAAGCTTTTTTTTTTTTTTGTCTAACTTAAAAGAACATTGCATTGGAAAAATCCACGTTAACTGTTCTTTATGCATTAAACATGGCCGTAAATGCTGAGTCATTAATAATCCCTGCATTTGGTAAGGTCTTCTGGTGGAATCTTTCAATAAGATTTTCTAGTGCTCTTTGCACGTCCATTTCCTAATAACTTATTTAAAAGCAAAGATCCATCTACTAATAATGTCAGAAGTTTGGATAGGGGTCAGGCTCATCTTTATATTGAAACCTGAAAATGTGGAAAGGTTTCTGGTGCTACAATAGACTGTCATGAATCTGTGGGATGCTGTGCATACTGTTCCAAAGACTGACCTTTTCAATGTACTTGTAGTACCTTAGAAGGTGTAGGGGAAGATGTTCGTAATAATTGGTCATAGATTTTAGGAAATGAAAGTCCTTTATCTGTACAATAAGAAACCCTTAACTTATTTGTGGGGAAAAAGGGTACCGTTTATTAAACTGCAGTGGTACCTGCACCTATTGGGGGTGTTCCTACTCTTTTGTGTTGCAGAGCATGGACTAACATTCAAATTAACACACGGTACCTGCTCCCAGTTAACACAGAAGCACTTAGTACCTCCTAGTGGAGTGGTAGAGTAGCCTAGCAGTTAGTGCAGTGGACGTTGATCCTGGGGAACTGAGTTCGATTCCCACTGCAGCTCCTTGTGACTCTGGGCAAGTCACTTAACCCTCCATTGCCCCTGATACAAATGTAGTTGCAAAAACCTCAGAAAGTCCCATTTCCCTTTCCCTATTTGAGATTCTAGATGGAATGTTGCTACTATTGGAGATTCTGTTGCTACTATTTGAGATTCTACATGGAATGTTGCTATTCCACTAGCATTCCATGTAGAAGCCTGCCCTTGCAGATCAGCAACGCAGCTGCGCAGGCTTCTGTTTCTGTGAGTCTGACGTCCTACACGTATGTGCAGGACGTCAGACTCAGAAACAGAAGCCTGCGCGGCCACATTGCTGATCTGCAAGGGCAGGCTTCTACATGGAATGTTGCTAGTGGAGGAGTAGCCTAGTGGTTAGTGCAGTGGACTTTGATCCTGGGGAACTAAGTTCATTTCCCACTGCAGCTCCTTGTGACTCTGGGCAAGTCACTTAATCCTCCATTGCCCCTGGTACAAAATAAGTACCTGAATATATGTAAACCGCTTTGAATGTAGTTGCAAAAACCTCAGGCAGTATATCAAGTCCCATTTCCCCTCTCCCCCTCCCCCCCATTAACATACTGTACTTACTGTGTACTAGCTGCCAAGCACTGTCCATGCCCATTTTCCACCCATACCATGCTCCCTGACACAAAACATGCTTTCCCCCCAGATTCTATAAACGGTAACTAAATGTTCTGCACTTTAACAAGCTAATCAGTGCAGATAATTGGCCGCTAACAAGCAATTATTGGACTAATTGGCACTAATTAGGCTTTATGCTTGCAACTTTCTATGCATAGTCTGTAAAGTGGTGTATGTAAATTGTAATGCGTGGATCACAAAAGGGCATGACCAAGGGTGGGGCATGGGTGTTCCTGAAAATTATGTGCAGTGTTACAGAATATGTTCGATCCATGCCTAAATAAGACATGGGCATTTACACCAGGTTTTAGTTGGCATAAATGGCTGTACCTAAATTTTAGTCGCTGGACAGCCCCCTATGCGTATTCTACAAACCACACCTAACTTTAGATGAGGTTTATAGAATAGCACTAAGTATGTTGGGGTTTTTTTCAGCACTGAGTTTTTTGGCACTATATATAGAATCTGGCCCTTAATGCATAGCTTGCCATGTGCAAACTGTGAAAATATTGCAATGCCCCTTAACGCAGCTCTGCACTAACAGTTGCCATGTGGTAAAATGTGGGTTACGTTTGTACTTTAATAAAAAGGCCACAAAGTCAGTTCTAGGAAGACGACTCTTTTCTATAATATTCCTAAGCTTTTTTGGCATGATGTAAAACAATCTTGAAACGTATTTTGACCAAATTAGGAAGATTTCAAATATGTCTCTTTTGTGGAATACATTTTTTTTATTTAAAATAAAAAAAATTGTTTTGGAAAATGACTTGAAAAGAATGCTCAATCCTCTGAACAAATCTAGGATGTGAATAGAATAAACTCATTGCCTTTCAAACTCCCAATATAATTCAACAGCTGCCCACAATACTTGCAACCATGACTTTTATGGACAAAAAGGCAGTATAGTAAGCACATTAAACTTGAAATTGTAATTAACCAAAAGAAAATATCCCTTCATTATTATCATGAGTTAGACAATGTAATGTTAGCTAAAATGAGATAAATGACAAACGTGCTCATTTTCAAAGCACATGGACTTACAAAGTTACATAGGTTAGTGTGTAACTTTGTAAGTCTATGTGCTTCAAAAATTAGCCTCTAAATCTTCTATGTATGGAACACTTAACAAAACAGTAACTACTCTCAAACATAAGCTTGGTATAAGCATCTGAAAAGAAAGGGTTCAAGTTAGGTGTCAAAAGATCTATTTAGTAATAAAGAGTGCACAATCTGTTGTGGGAACTATCTACATGTACTTCTCATTGCTGTTCTGATTATCTCCTGCAGGAGGAAATACCATTTTGCTGAAAAGTATTTTTTAGCCTAGTTTCCTACAGAGAAACTAGACTTATAAAATTACTACCTAGTTTTGTTTGGGTTAACATTTTTTTGATTCACAAAATCAATATCAAAATACAAAATAAAGATGGGAGAAAAACAGGAATGCTGTGACTTACTGACAACACATTAGGAATTGTTTATATAGAATAACCCAAACTTCGAACCCGAGAGGCTTATAATCTGAGTTCCAAAAGGGATCTTAAAATTGCATGTAAAAAGATAACATGCGTAAAGAGGGTACTTTTACATGACCTGTGCATAGGCTTGCTAGAGCGAGGGCATAGTTGTAATATGTATTTTATAAAATATATGAACACACCTAGAGTACACACATTTTAACCAGCTATAAATTTATTAAGTGCATTTTTCCATGTTTACCACATGCCACCTTTTTATAAAATTATCCTCTACTTGGTCAAATCCAAGGCCCATAGTGGGGAGGATTCTAGAGGGGAGCCCTGGTACCTTAACCCGAGCCAAGGCCTGTCACTGCAGTGACCAGACCAGGTGTGTTGGGGCCATGGATATAAAATGGGAACATCACTGAGTAGCTACAGATGAAGACTTATGGTGTCAAGATCCCAGTGAAAGGTCTAAAGCAAACGTTAATAGCAGGGTAAGCTTTGTGCATTTGGGTCTTAGTCTTGCGGATTCTCTCCCTCAGGAGCAGGCCACAGAGCTTTACCAGTTGGACAATAAGCAGCTGAAGTATCTGGCCAGGAGTGCATATGATTATTTTGATATTGTGTACAGACTCTGTACCATGTGTGTGGGGATGCACAGACTCTCATGGCTGCATATCTCTGACCTAGAACCAGTGGTTCATGACAAGTTGGCGGAAGCGCCTTGCTGAGGAGACATTCTTTCTGGGGACCTCATAAAGAAACATACCAATACCATCCAGTCCCTGTCTCGGAAGCCTCAGCCTCATCTACGAGGTTTACAAGTGGGCCTAGGCTGTGACACTACTTTCAAAGGTGTAGGTTTCTGCTGCCTTCTTGCTCTGCCCAGTACCCCCAGGCCCAGCATTCTTGGCCTTGCCAGTCCTGACCGCAGAAGTCTCAGAAGGCTCCCTAGTTGAAGCAAGGGATGAGCTTTTAACTGGCTCCAGGAGAGCATAGCCGCACTCCAAGTAACCATCTCGGACAGCCTATCAGTAGGAGGGAGGCTGAATTTTTTCCGGCCTAGCTGGCCCCTTGCAACCTCTGACCGGTGAGTTTTTCAAATAGTCTTGGTTATGCCCTGCATTTGTGTCAAAGACTCCCAAATTGCCCACTGAGAACATCGTTCATCAGCTCTCAGCACAAGCATGTACTTGTAGAAGAAATCTCCGCCATTCAACAGGCCAATGAGGTCGAACCTGTGCCACCAGGGGAAGAAAAGAATGGTTCTATTTTAAGTACTTCCTTGTGCCCAAGAAACTAGGAGGGTTTCGTCCCATCCTAGTCCTAAGTGCCCTGAACAAATTCCTGATCAAAAAAACGTTCCGAGTGATTTCCCTGGGCAAGCTTCTCCCCATGATTGTTGGGCAGACTGGATGGACCATACAGGTCTTTATATGCCGCCATTTACTATGTTACTATGTAATTACCATATATGGGACCTATTTAGTAAGAACATATGTTAATGGCATTACTGTGTGCTAAGACAGAAGCATATTTTATTAAATGTAGCCTCTAGCTCTGATTGAGCTGAAGACTGAAAAGGAACAGGGGCAAACTGCTGAGTCAGATAAAGAAGAGAGACAACAAATAGAGAAGACCAAAGGGAAAGAAAATAGGAGGAACTGCATAGGAGACTGAAGGATGCTGTGCATTAAGTAGAAAAGACAAATCCTGCATCACTTAGCTGGGCTTTCCCTTATCACTGTTGTACAGAAGATAAGATATGCTTTGAGATTACAAGAGTCTGTAAAATAGTGGTTAATCACCAAGTGATGCTTGGTAGGAAAGCTAGAATTTGTAAAGTCGAATGTACCCCAAATAAAATTATGGGCCCTGGGGATCTTGGTTGATTTTTACCTTATTCCATAAATGAGTTCATTTGGACAGGATCCATGACATATGAAGTATTCTTTCTAAGTCATATACTCCAGCATTTTAAATAACATTTTATAGTCTATAAGAGGTACAATGGGGTTCATTTTCAAAAGAGAAAAACATCTAAAAAGTGTGGCATAAAGCAGCACTTGGATATTTATCTCACAAAAATGTCCAAATCAATATTTTCAAAGCCTATGTACAGAGATCAAATGAGCATTTGGAATGCAATTTTGCCACTAAACCCTGATGCAGTTGGACAAACTGGTGGCCAACGTTGGTTTCTGGCAATTGAAGATAGCTCTGATACATTATATTTCAAGTGGACATTGAAATACAGCAGTCTGAAGCAGCTTAAAGCTAAGTAAAATATATTAGCAACTACTATCTTACTTTTTGTATTCTACTAAATAAATTGACAGCAATTCAACTGTCAGAGGAAGGATTTTTATGCCGATGATGAATGGTTGAGCCAATATACAGCATACTAGCTTTTAAAGGGAGAAGTTCCCTAGAAGCTCTTTGATGCTTTTTCCTTCCCTTTCTGTTCATATATAATATTGCTATATGATGATTTCTATTTTTTTGAGAACAATAATTTTTTTGGATGTTAGTAGGAAACTATTAGTTCTCACCTCGCGATATTGTGTGGTTATTTCTGCAAGTTTCCCATCAGCTTTTGCACCTCCTCTGAGGCACTCATAATTAACAGTAAGATGCTCATTTCAGCCCGGGCTTTAAAAGAGTGGCAGTGGTGCTGAGCCCTCTGGCTTTTTAAATTACCTTTAAAATGTAAGAATTTGCACATATAAAGAGCAGCCATCACTGGCACTTGCAGGTAACTATTTTTATAAAATGCTTCTCCTGCTGCTCAGTTAGGGAAATACACTTCTGTTTCCCACGGCCCTAGACGTACTTTACAAAAGTTTCTATGTTCAGCAAGCAATTTGTTAAACAGGTTGAAATGGCGAACATCCTGACTTGGATGTTTTATTTTCAGCCTTGATGACTTCTATAAAATGAGGCTTCGTAACTTTTACTATAAAGATTCAAAACCACAAACCTTGTCTGTCAGAATAATCTGGGCAAGATGCGTCAAACCAAGTTCCTCCCACTTCTGGAAAATTATGGATGTGTAACCAGACTGCAACCACGAATGGTGAGAATGTATTAGTTGTGTTTTATTAAGCTTTAAACCTTTAGAACCAGCTCCACAATGGGGAGTAATGAGGATTTATGTGGCTAAAATGAATGGGGATCCATGAATAGGTGACACACAGACATGTTTTCATGGTAGCTTGCTATGTGTGGACTTGGGCCTGAGCAAAATCACAACATGCCATACTAGCTTTTAACTTGCTAAAAATTGCAAACACCCATTCCTTCATAATTTCTTTGACTAGATGGTATGGATCTGTGTATTTTTAGAAGTTTTCACTTCCAAATTGAAATGTATCTCTAGATTTTCAACAGTATTTTTCTTTGTACTTCTATAGAAAATGTACATATCACATGATATGTGTGTCTGTCCTCAGCCCCATCGCTAAATAACTTTTGAAATTCATACAGTGTAATGGAACTTCCTGCCTCAAATAATAGTGTCCTGTGACCTGGCTTTTCAGGTGGCCCCAATGCCCCTGACACCTGGAATAGTCTCCTATACTCTTCTTAAAGGGAATCAAGTCAGGTGAAATCTCAGGGAAGTCAGGGTACACTGTGACGTTACTGAGTATTTTTAAAGCTGTCCTGTTATTGGTAAATTTTTATACCAAAGAAGGAAATGAGGTACTGTGTTTATACATCTTAGTCATTAAAATTAGAGCATTAAGGAGACAATATTAAGAAAATAACAAAGGTGGCATTACCTTAATATGTCAAAAGGTCTTTCTTTGGACAATTCTTGCTTATTAAAGAGTATGTTCATTAGAAGATAAATTTCTGACATTTATTTTGGTGGCAGCTAGAAAATTATCGCAGCCAAATGAAAGAACTTAGGAGGGTCAAATATAAAAGAGTGGTTTGAAAGGTGTTAGGCCATCGTATGAAGGGAAAGGTTAGCGTGGATGAAAAGTGAAGAGATTGCTGGGATGTTTGAAAAACATTTGTGGATCTAATTTTCACATTTTGAAATGCCTTTATGCAATTTTTGTTTTGCTAATACATTTTCTCTTTAGTTTATTTATTTATTTTTAAATCTTAATGGAATGACATGCTTGTCAAGGGATGGTCTTGAATTAAATAATTTACTTCTTTTCCTTGAGGGCTTTCTGGTGCAGTGTATATATCAAGCAAATGTAAAGGTGCTGGCCATGTTTGGTTTTGTCTTGCTGTATTCTAAAATTACAATAAAAAGAAAATGATATTTAAAAAAAATATGGTGTTTCCTCTCACTGGTGCTGTTGCAAACACGGCAGATGTGCATAGTGTTATGGCTAGTGATGCCATATGGTAAGGATTGGGATAGTCTCCTCCCTCAGCCAGATTTTCCTAATAGTAAAGACTCTCTTCAAAAGATAGGATCAAGGAGAGACAAGTCTAGTTTCCTCTTCTGGAATTTTCCATGCCTCTCTCAGCTCCTCAGTCTGCTATTCTAGCCTCAAGAGAACGGACTCATTCTTTGAGAGGTAGGAGCTCTTTGCATCGAGCATACACATATGACCTCTTAGCAACTGAGAGATAATCATACATGTGATACTCAATGCAAAAGACTGGATAGCACCCTTCTCAATGCTGGACTACTGTCTGCATTTTAGTATTATAGAGTTGTTTAATTAAGACTTCTTAAGGTACTAGGAATATCAGATGGATATAAAAAGACTTAAGATTGGTATGATTTGTAATTTATTTAGTGTTTGCACCTCAGAAAGTAATTAAATGTAATTAAACTCTAATGAAAACTCCCCTTTTGTTGTCCTAATTAGAATAATTGACTATAAATGAAGGGTTGAGCTAGGAGTGGGTGGGTGTAACTGCAGAAGCACTAAAGCTATGGCGATACAAAGAAAATAAAAATGGACAGATACCAAAATAAGGGCCTCTTTTACAAAGCAGTGCTAGCGATTCCCAGTGCGGCAAATTAGAGGAAGCCCATTTCTATGGGATTTCTCTCATTTGCCATGCGGGAAGCGCTAGAATGGATTTGTAAAAGAAGCCCTAAATTATTTAGTTAGAACTCAAAGTAATTCTACCGGGATTTGAGGAAGAATATTAGTGTAGTTAAAATACTGCCAACCCAAGCTGAAAAAAATATGTTTTGGTGATGCTTTTAAATAAAGATCCAGTAGAGCAAAAGAGAGAAGCAGAACAGCTACCAAATATAGAGAAGACAGTGGGAAAAGTAAATATCAAAACAATAGAATGGCCTGATGTGACAACTAAAGAATTGGAAACTAGGTAGAGAAGAACCCCAAATGTAAAGAACACTGGTCCTGATGGAGTCAGAGCTTAATTACATATTGAGCGAAGAAATATTTTCTATGATTTGTTTTAAATTTACTTTCTTCCTAGCTTCATTGTGCCCCCCCCCCCCCTTAGGCCTTGTATTTTTTGGGAAGAGTAAGCAAGCAATTCACATCTACCCATTCCACACCACTCATTATATTATGTACATCTCTTTTATCTTCCTTCTTCAAGCTGAAGACCCCTAACTGCTTTAGGTTTTCCTTACAGGGAAGTTGTTTCACCCCCTTTATCATTTTTGTTGCCCTCCTATGTTAACCTTCCCCCCCTCCCAAAAAAAAAAAAAAAGAATGTTTGGCTATGTAATTGGATAGGGTGCCCAGCTTTTGGTTCAAACATTTAACATTCCTCCATAAACTAATTCTTCAGACAGCCTGAATTAACACCACAATCTATATATATAAAACTCACCCTCAACGTTCTATTTGCACTGACATCACTGAAGCCAGGTTCGTAAGGTCGAAGCTTTGAAGCCACACAAAATCACAGTCTGTGGGCCCCGCCCTCGCGTCAAACGTTATGATGTTGAGGGCGGAGCACATTCTCAGCTCCAACGTTGTACTGCACTGTAGCTCTGCTCCGCCCTCGCGTCAAAACGCGATGACGTCGAGGGCGGGGCACACGTTACTGGGGAAGGGAACGGTCACGGACGCTGGGGGGTGTTCCAAAAGGGCCAGGGTGACAGCACATTCACACGGAGGCTGCAGGGGGGCCGGCGACACACGGAGACACAAAGGGACGGAGGGGAGCCTTGCTAGCGCCCGTTTCATTGCGATTTGAAACGGGCCTTCGTTACTAGTCATTAATAAAAAAAAGAGCCCCTCTCAAAGGGAGATTCCTAAACACAACTCTTCTCAAATTGTTCATTGCAATAGATGTAGAGAGAATGATCATATAAATGTTAATAATATGGTAGGAATATAGGAGGGCAATTAAAGAAGAGCATATGGAGCCAAAGATCAGTTGATGCTGAATAAAGCTATTATTCCTTAGCATCCCTCCGGACCGGACCAGGATTTGACTGATGGGTTGTGCTCGCCTTCCAGCAGGTGGAGACTGAGAAAAAAACTGACTCTAGAGAGCCAATAAGAGCCCTGGTCATGTGACCTTAGCCTCAGTATTTTCTCAGTCTCCCAGCAGGTAGGAAGTGAGCCCTTTAGTCTCTCTCTATCTCTTTCTCTTTTAGAGGTTCATAATTACAACAACAATAATACTACCTCTTCTTCTGTGCCTAGGAATTCTCTATTAGACGCTGGGCAGGTAGGAATTTCTTTTCCTTTCTTTTACAGCCTCTGGGGGTGTTAAACTCGGGTGTCCCCGGGTCCCTCCCCCCTTCCTCCCCATCTCCCATATGTAGCTGGGAAGGGCTACCCTTTGTTTAGAAAGGTGTATGTCTTTGGGAGAGGCAGCCACTCTAGAAAGTCACAATTTTAATGAGCAAGCTCAACTGTTAAAAAAAAAAAAAAATGTATATACCCAGGCTGTTAACGAGCAGGCAGCTCTGTGCTATTCTACTTCTCTTCAGCACTGTCTTTTCTAATTCGGTTGGAAAAAAAAAAAAAAAAGAAACTTAAGAGAATATTTCTCTTTGGGGATTGTACTTTAAAAGAGTTAAAACAAATAGAAGGAAATTACGAGAAGAAGCCCTTTTTTCTTTCCCCAGATTTTTCCTGGCAGTCAGCTCGGTTGTGATTTATTATGCTTGAGGAGTTTTTTCTTTTCTAGTTCAGCTGTGCAAAAATAAATAAATAAATAAAAGATGGGAACAATTCAGTGTTAAAGCTATTATTTTCTTCTGTAAGCAAAACAGAAAGCTGGAGGAGTGCTGAGGCTGCTGGAACTATCTCTGCTGGTAGGGGATCTGGCTTGCTGTAAAATTGATTGTGCGTCTTTGAACTTGGGGAGAAGAGAGATTGCGGGTTACATTGATTAATTCTGTGTATATTTCAAAAGCCAGTAAGGAGTTTAGATTTAAAAGTCTTTGTGTTTGATTCTCACCACATTGCACAGCCACATTATTTGACTTATAAGCTGTTGCCCCAATTAACAGGATAGGAGAGAAACCTTTTTTTTCACAAGAGTCAATTCAAGATCTTCATCAACAAGTAAATAAACATAACCATATCAATAGATTAATTGTCCCGTTGCAAGTTATTGACAAACAAACATAAAATACACTAAACAAAGGACTTTTTATTAGTGTAAACAACTCCCTTAGGACCTTTAGCTATCAACAATTTTAAGAAACTACCTTCTTTTTAAGAGGTTGTATATAGAAAGAAATCTCCCACATTCATAGGAGCCAACTTTTCAAAATTATTGGGGGTGCTAAGCCCAATGGAAATAACCCCTCCCTGGACACATACAAGGAATTTTCTCAGTATTGGGGGTGCTCAAGCACCCACAGAGTCGGCTCCAATGCCCACATTCTCTGTCTACTAAATATTAGAGTCAACAGCCTGTTTGCTCCTTGGTTAAGATGGAATCCATCTTTTTGAAACAGACTCCATGCTCCTAAAATGCTGTCCTTCAGGGATAGGGAAATGCCATCAGCTACGACTGAAAAAGGTGTGAGCCAAATCCAAATGGATACATTTATTTGCATTTGCCTCGTTCTTTTTTCAGTTGCAGCTTAAGTTAACTTGCATTCAGGTACAGAAAGTATTTCCCTGTACCTGAAGGACTCAACAGGGGGCACATCTAGCCAGTCAGGTTTTGGGATTACCCAATTAATATGCACGGACAGGTTTGTATGCAATGGGTCTCTGATACATGCAAATCTATCTCATGCATATGCATTGCAGTAATCCTGAAAATCTGACTGGTTAGAGGTGCCTCTAGGAGAGAGTTAAGAAGCACTGAGTTAAGTGACTAGCCCAAGTTCACAAGGAGCCATAGGAAAATTTGAACTACGCTTTCCTGATTCTCAGCCCACTGTACTAATCATTAGACGACTACTCCTCTTTGAAACATGTTCAGATGTTGTCTTTCTCACCCATTATTAAATATATGGCATTTCAACTGTAAAGTGTTACTGTCTCAACTGTCAATCAAAGTGTTTGATCATTCTAATTCTTGAGTACTCCTGAAGTTTTCTTTAAGTACCATTATTGTAAGGTTGTTAAGGGGTCATCTTCCTTTGAGAAATATTCATCTACTGGTCATTCTTTTTTTTTTTTCAGTAATAGTTTATGGTACATCTGTGAAGATTTATATCTATCCTTTATTTTTGGCTTCTTTCATCGCAGAGGGCTGATGTCCAAACAAGATGCTGTGCATTTGTACTCACCACAAAAAGCTGATGAAGCAAGCCAAAAATTAAGGTCACATATCAATCTTCATTGATATATCATAAACTATTATGGAAAAAAAATGAACAGCTTAGTAGATGAGCTTGTACTCTTTAAACCCAGTGTAATTGTATTATATATTCAGTGACCTGATGAAGAGGATATCTGTTTAAAGTTTCATATAAATGTGTTGTTAGTCCAGTGAAAAGAACTCGCCTACATCTTGTGTGTTGATTCTTATTCCTACATTTCCAAGTGGATTACCACAGCAAAAAAAAAAAAAAAACTCTCTAAACAAGAGGGAAAATTTGGTATGACTTTTATGTGTTTGCTGTATAGAATTTGTAGGATACTCAGCTGCAAGATAATTTAACACAAATAGGGTTACCATATTTGCAGAGACAAAAAAAGAGAACACAAAAAATAAAAATGGTTGCTAAAGAAATATTTAATCATAGCTAATGGCTTTTAGTATAGCAGTAGACAATATTCTACTTTTCAAAATCTTCCAGCTATGAGTTTGACTAAGTCTGAGCCCAAGTGTGCTTATCAGAAGAACAGATATCCATCAATAACTTGGGCTGGCTTTTGAGATATGTGTGAAAGTCTGTGCATGACATATGCTTAAAGTTGTGCTGCATAAACAAAATTCCTTTGACAGACGGACAGGGAGAAGGATCTTGGGGTGATAGTATCTGAGGATCTGAAGGCGACGAAACAGTGTGACAAGGCGGTGGCCTTAGCTAGAAGGTTGTTAGGCTGTATAGAGAAAGGTGTTACAAGCAGAAGAAAGGGGGTGTTGATGCCCCTGTATAAGTCGTTGGTGAGACCCTACCTGGAGTATTGTGTTCAGTTTTGGAGGCTGTACCTTGCAAACGATGTAAAAAGAATTGAAGCGGTGCAAAGAAAAGCTACGAGAATGGTAAGGGATTTGCGTTACGTATGAGGAGAGACTTGATGACCTGAACATGTACTGTATACTCTGGAAGAAAGGAGAAACAGGGGTTATATGATACAGACGTTCAAATATTTGAAAAGTATTAATCCGCAAACGAACCTTTTCCGGAGGTGCGAAGGAGGTAGAATGAGAGGACAGGAAATGAGATTGAAGGGGGGCAGACTCAAGAAAAATGTCAGGAAGTATTTTTTCACGGAGAGAGTAGTGGATGCTTGGAATGCCCTCCCGCGGGAGGTGGTGCAAATGAAAACGGTAACAGAATTCAAGCACGCCTGGGAATAAACATAAAGGAATCCTGTTCAGAAGGAATAGATCCTAAGGAGCTTAGCCGAGATTGGGTGGCACAGCCAGTGGTGGGAGGCGGGGATAGTGCTGGGCAGACTTACATGGTCTGTGCCCTGAAAAGGAGAGGTACAAATCAAGGTAAGGTATACACAAAAAGTAGCACATATGAGTTTATCTTGTTGGGCAGACTGGATGGACCATGCAGGTCTTTTTCTGCCGTCATCTACTATGTTACTATATAGTACTACTACTACTATTTAGCATTTCTATAGCACTACAAGGCATACGCAGCGCTGCACAAACATAGAAGAAAGACAGTCCCTGCTCAAACAGCTTACAATCTAATAGACAAAAAATAAAGTAAGCAAATCAAATCAATTATTGTGTACAGGAAGGAGGAGGGTAGGTGGAGGCAGGTGGTTACAAGTGGTTACGAGTCAAAAGCAATGTTAAAGAGGTGGGCTTTCAGTCTAGATTTAAAGGTGGCCAAGGAAGGGGCAAGACGTAGGGGCTCAGGAAGTTTATTCCAGGCGTAGGGTGCAGCGAGACAGAAGGCGCGAAGTCTGGAGTTGGCAGTAGTGGAGAAGGGAACAGATAAGAAGGATTTATCCATGGAGCGGAGTGCACGGGAAGGGGTGTAGGGAAGGACGAGTGTGGAGAGATACTGGGGAGCAGCAGAGTGAGTACATTTATAGGTTAGTAGAAGAAGTTTGAACAGGATACGAAAACGGATAGGGAGCCAGTGAAGCGACTTGAGGACAGGGGTAGAATGAGTAAAGCGACCCTGGCGGAAGACGAGATGGGCAGCAGAGTTTTGAACCGATTGAAGAGGGGAGAGGTGACTAAGTGGGAGGCCAGCAAGAAGCAGATTGCAGTAGTCTAAATGAGAGGTGACAAGGGTGTGGATGAGGGTTTTGGTAGAGTGCTCGGAAAGAAAGGGGCGGATTTTACGGATGTTGTAAAGAAAGAAACGACAGGTCTTGGCGGTCTGCTGGATGTGAGCAGAGAAGGAGAGAGAAGAGTCAAAGATGACCCCAAGGTTTCGAGCCGAGGAGACAGGGAGAATGAGAGAGCCATCAACAGAAATAGAAAACGGGGGGAGTGGGGAGGTGGGTTTGGGGGGAAAAATGAGAAGTTCGGTTTTGGTCATGTTTAATTTCAGGTGGCGTTGAGACATCCAGATAGCAATGTCAGACAAGCACGCTGAAACTTTGGTTTGGATGCAAGGTGAGATATCAGGGGTAGAAAGGTAGATTTGGGAGTCATCAACATAGAGATGGTAGGAAAAGCCATGGGATGAGATTAATGAACCAAGGGAAGAAGTGTAGATAGAAAAGAGGAGGGGACCAAGAACAGAACCCTGAGGTACGCCAACAGGCAGAGGGATAGAAGTAGAAGAGGATCCACCAGAGTGAACACTAAAGGTGCGGAGGGAGAGGTAGGAAGAGAACCAGGAAAGGACAGAGCCCTGGAATCCAAGTGAGGACAGGATATCGAGGCGTATGCTGTGATCGACAGTGTCAAAAGCAGCGGAAAGATCAAGAAGAATGAGGATGGAATAGAGACCTCTGGATTTAGCCAGTAATAGGTCATTGGAGACTTTAGTAAGAGCAGTTTCAGTTGAGTGGAGAGGGCGAAAACCAGATTGTAGTGGGTCAAGAATAGCATATGAGGAGAGAAAATCAAGGCAGCGGCGGTGAACAGCACGCTCAAGTAATTTGGAGAGAAAAGGGAGGAGGGAGATGGGTCGGTAATTAGAGGGACAAGTAGGGTCGAGTGAAGGCTTCTTAAGGAGAGGTGTGACCACAGCATGTTTAAAGGCAGTAGGGACAGTTGCAGTGGAAAGTGAGAGGTTGAGAATGTGACAGATAAAAGGAATAAGAGCAGGTGAGATGGCATTAAGAAGGTGGGTGGGAATGGGATCAGAGGAACAGGTGGTACATTTTGAGGAAGAAAGGAGAAGTGTAGTTTCCTCTATAGTAACTTCAGGAAAGGAGGAAAAAGAATGAGGGGAAGGAGAGAGAGGGGAACGGACTAGTGGAGGGAGAGGTGGCGAGGTAGAGAATTCAAGGTTTATCTTTTGAACCTTGTCGTGAAAGAATTCAGCAAGGGTCTGAGGAGATAATGAAGGGGGAGTTGGGGGCACCTTGAGGAGAGAGTTCAATGTGGTGAAGAGAAGTCGAGGGTTAGAGCCAAGAGAGTTGGTCAGTTGGATATAATAATCCTGTTTGGCGCGTAAAAGAGCAGATTGGAAGGAGGTCAGCATGAACTTAAAGTGTAGGAAATCAGCAAGGGCCCGAGATTTCCGCCAGAGGCTTTCGGCAGAGCGGGTTCAGGAACATAGGTAGCGGATATTAGAAGTCAGCCAAGGTTGGGGTTTTGTGCGCCTTATAGGGCGGGTCATCAAAGGTGCAAGAGTGTCTAAGGCAGAGGATAGAGTATTGTTGTAAGAAGAAACAGCCTCGTTGACAGACGTGGATGGTGCCACAGTAGAGAGGAGGTTTGAAACATGGGAGGATAGAGATGAAGGGTCAATATCGTGAAGATTCCTAGATAAATTAGATATAATAGGATGGGACTGGGAGGGAGGAGATTTAAGTGTGAAAGTTATAAGATGGTGATCAGAGAGGGGAAGATCAGAGGCAAGGAAACTAGAGGGTGAACAGTTGGAGGAGAAGATGAGATCAAGACAGTGACCATTTTGATGAGTGGGGGAGGTGGAGCATAGTTGGAGATTAAAGGAGGATGTTAAAGTGAGTAACTTGGAAATATAAGAGTTGGAAGAATCATTAGCAGGAATATTAAAGTCACCAAGGATGAGAGAGGGGGAGGAAGGATCATGGAAGAAGGCAAGCCAGGCATCAAAGTCACTGAGAAAGGATGAAAGGGACTTATCAGGGGGACAATAAATGACCGTTATTCAAAGAGGCAGAGGAGAGAAAAGGCAGATAGAGTGGACTTCAAAGGAGGAAAAACAGTGAGATTGAGGTGGAAGAAGTAGTAGATTCAACCAGCAGGGGAGTAGAGAGGAGATCAGCTATGCCTTTCTCTCTCTTAAGTACCCCATGTGTCCAGACTGACTAACAGGCCAGAGATGGTTTCTCTCATTATGTGGGTAGGTGTGTTGGTCATAGGCACATAAAAGAAAAGAGGATATTTTCCTAAAAATTAAAAAACCTGAAGGATATATCTAAAGAAGTCCAAAAAGAGGATCATATAAATGCTAACAATGTGGCAGCAAAATAGGAGGGCAATAAACGAAGAGCATGAGCTGAAGATCAGTTGATGCTGAATAAAGCTATTATTTTTTTCTATAAGAGGACATAGGGTAACCCTAAAAGGAAGTGCAATCAATAAACTTCTACTTAGGCTATATGACAAAACAGCCCTACAATGGTAAGTATGCATGACACACCACCAATATTCACAAATATTTGAACTTGCACCCATATGTTCAACTCAATTCCTTGGTACATATGAGCTAATATCTGGATGGATGTGTATTGGGAGAAGTAAACAGGAAATCCTGCTGTTTTCGCAATGTTTTGGTTTCTGTAGAGCTGAAAAGTCCGGCAGAGTGGAGATGAGTAGTCTACAGTTTGCTCACTTTCCTTCAAACTCTAGGCTACAGGTGCCATTTGGCTCCAGATTCACCCAACAGAGTTCATTTACTTCTGGATTTATTCCTCTACAGGCAGGATTTGTAGGTGTGATTTACCAAATGCATTCCCTAAGAAAAGCAAGATTACAAATTCCTGCACGCAATGGAGTAAATCCAGGAATGGATTAACCTTCTACGGTGACTTTTTCAAATAAACAAACAAAAAGGAAAACAGGGGATGGGAATCAATATGGGTAGCTGCCTCAAGCTTCCACACTACAGAGGGGTCTGCAGGTCTAGGCAGATGTAAAAGGCATGTAATCCAGTCCTGGGATGGCCTGCCTCTGAAAGTTTTTGAAGAATGGCATTAGCAAGGAAATTCATCAAGATGCCTGTGAGCTGGCCTACACTCACAGGCATTACTGCAGCCCCTCTCTTCCTGTTACTAGAAAAATCCATTCAAGAGGCAGAGTCACCGGAGCACGTGTGAGCACAGCTTGGCCAATTGGCCTACTAGTGCAACACAGTGTGTCTTGCCACCTGAGACTCTCTGCAGGGTCTTGAACATCCAACCTAGGATCTCTGCAGGGAACTTGAATATCCAGCCAAGATGAGGGGGAAGGCTGGAAAAGACCTGGGAAGGAGCCAGAGAAAAGTAGAGAAGGCCACTGTGGAGCACATTGTTTACCGATTAGTCTCCCTGCTTTGGTATATAAGGTAAGTGGTTATTAACATAAGAATAATCATACTGGGTCAGATTGATGGTCCATCTAATCCAGTATCCTGCTTCCAATAGTGGCCAGTCCAGGTCACAAGTACCTGGCAGAATCCTACAAAGTAGCAACATTCCGTGCCACCAACCCCAGGGATAAGCAGTGGCTTCCCCCATGTCTATCTTAATAGCAGATTATAGACTGTCCTCTAGGAATTTGTCCAAACCTTTTTAAAATCCAGATATGCTAACCATATTTACCACATCCTCTGACAGCAGCTTCCAGCTTAAATATTCATTGAATGAGGAGAAGAAGGGATAGTAGATGGTATGGAAGGGCAGACCAGATAGGCCACATGGTCCTTATCTGCTTTAATTTTTCTAGGTTTCTATTAATTTTAAAAATATTACCATGTAACTTCGTGTTCTTGGAGGATTCCCCCCTCTGTGAGTAAGTATATGAATTATTCTCTCAAGAACAGAGTTTTCTGGAGTGTAAGAGCTGAACAGAAGTGTTGTAAACTGCAGAGTGTGGGTGTGAGAGGGTAGATGTTTGATAATTTCAGAGGCCTACATCAAAGTCTCTCCATTAAGAAAGTAGGATAATAATAAATATTGTGCACCTATAACCTACTTTGCCAAGAAGAGTTCTAGGCACATAACAAATTGAACATAGTAAATATTAAACTAAAGCAAATGTGCTAAACAAATACTTCTGTGTTCACTGATGAAAATCCTAGAGAAGGACCACAATTGACTGGCAAAGGTACATAAGCGAATTTGCACCGTTCACAGAAGAAAGTGTTTATGAACAACTTGAAAATTTGAAGGTAGACAAAGCCATGGGACAGACGGGATCCATCCCAGGATATTGAGGGAGCGCAGAGAAGTTCTGATGGGTCCTCTTAAAGATTTGTTTAATAAATCCTTGGAGACGGGGAGGTTCCTTGAGATTGGAGAAGGGCAGATATGGTCTCTCTTCACAAAAGTGGTGACAGAGAAGAAGCTGGAAAGTACAGGCTGGTAAGCCTCACTTCGGTTATTGGAAATGTAATGGAACCGATGCTGAAGGAAAGGATAGTGAATTTCCTGGAATCCAATAGGTTACAAGATCTGAGACAACATAGTTTTACCAAAGGTAAATTGTGCCAAAGAAATCTGATTAAATTCTTTGACTGGGTAACCAGAGAATTGGATCAAGGACAAGCGCTAGATGTAATCGACTTAGATTTCAACAAAGCCTTTGATACGGTTCCTCATAGGAGGTTGTTGAATAAACTTGACAGGCTGAAGTTAGGATCCAAAGTGGTGAACTAGATTAGGAACTGATTGACAGACAGATGCCAAAGGATGGTGGTTAATGGAATTCACTCGGAGGAAGGAAAGGTGAGTAGTGGGGTGCCTCAAGGATCAGAGCTGGGGCTGGATCTGTTAAATATATTTGTGAGCGACATTGCTGAATGGTTAGAAGGTAAGGTCTGCCTTTTTGCAGATGTTACCAAAATTTGTAACAGAGTGGACACTCCGGAGGGAGTGGGAAACATGAAAAAGGATCTGCAGAACTTAGAATGGTCTAATGTTTGGCAATTAAAATTCAATGCAAAGAAGTACAGAGTGATGCATTTAGGGAGTAGAAATTCAATGGAGACATATGTGCTAAGCAGTGGGAGGCTGATTTGCACAGACAGAGAGAGGGATCTTGAGGTGATGGTATCTGAGGATCTGAAGGTGACCAAACAGTGTGAGAATGTGGTGGCCATAGCCAGAATGATGCTAGGCTGTATAGAGAGAGGTGTAACCATCAGGAGAAAGGAGGTGTTGATATCCCTATACAAGTCATTGGTGATGCCCCACCTGGAGTATTGTGTTCAGTTTTGGAGGCCGTATCTTGCTAAAGATGTAAGAAGACTTGAAGCGATCCAGAAGAATGATATGGGGCTTGCGCCAAAGGACATATGAGAAGAGACTGGAAGACCTGAATATGTATATCGTAGAGGAGATGAGGGATAGGGGAGATATGATACAGATGTTTAAATACTTGAAAGGTATTAATATACAGTAGAAACAAATATTTTCCAGAGAGGAGAAAGTGGTAAAACTAGAGAACATAAATTGAGGTTGCGGGGTGGTAGACTTAGGAGAAATGTCAGAAAATTATTTTTCATGGAGAGGGTGGTTGATGCCTGGAATGCCCTCCAAAGGGAAGTGGTAGAAAAAAAACTGTGGTGAAATTCAAAAAGGCATGGGATAAACACAGAGGATCTCTAATTAGAAAATGAATTATATAAAAAAGAACTTAAAGGGTTGCATAAGTGTTTGTATGTCAAGTGGTGCTTAGATGGCAACTCTAGCTGCATCAACTAAGGCTGGTGCTGAACTGGTTCAATGGAAACTCCAGTAGTTGGAACACAAGGATAGAGTCGGGCAGATTTCTATGGTCTTTGTCCCAGAAATACCAAAGAAAGACTATGATCAAGTATATAATATCACGTTCATTGTTGATTTAAATCTTGACTTGATAATGAATGTGAACGTTGGGCAGACTGGATGGACCATTCAGGTCTTTATCTGCTGTCACTTACTATATTTCTATTATAATTTGCATAATACAGATGCCAAATTATAATATAGCAGTTCATTTTATATTTAAAAAATGTACACAACCATAAAAAAATAAATGAAATGAGTCAGTGGCGTAGCCAGACTGCCAATTTTGGGTGGGCCTGAACCCAAAGTGGGTGGGCACAAAATTTTCTCTGTACCCCCCCCCCCCCCCCCAGCAAAATTTAGTCACACTCAGATGCATTTGTCACACAGGGTAAAGTGCTGCTTTTCAGTGCATCTGATTTCAGACAATTTACTAATCCTTTTCAGTGAGCTTTCAGAGGCCAAAACCTCCTGCCTCAGGTCAGTATAATGCTGTTACGGTATCCTCTCCTGATCAAAGGAAGGAAGTATTGGTCTCTGAAACTTTATTAACACCATATTACTTTATCCTAAATTAAAAATAAAATTATTTTCTTTACCTTTGTTGTATGGCCATTTACATTGTCTCATTGTGTCTCTAGATTCTGCTTTCTTTCGTTTAACTCATTTGTCATTTTTCTCTCCTTTTTCTTTGCTTTCTTCAATATTTTTCTGCCTCTCCCTGTGTCTAGATTTAATTCATTCTTACTATCCATTCTTTAATTTCCTTCATCTACTTATGGCTTTTCATCTTTTTCTCACCCTTGTTCTCCCCATGCCCCTTCCTCTTATTCTCCAATCTTTCACTACTCCCCCTTTCCATGCAGCAGCTCTCCTCTTTCTCTCCTCATCCTTCCAGTGTCTCCCCTCTCTCTCCCCATCCTCCAATAGTCTCCCCTCTTTCTTTCTGCATCCTTCCATCCAGTGTCACCTCTTTCTCCCTACCCTTCCATCCAGTGTCTTCCCTCTTTCTCTCCCCATCCTTCTATCCATCTACCCTCTCTCCTGATCCTTCCATCTAATGTCTCTCTCCCTCCTTCTAACCAGTGTCTATCTCTCTACCCTTTTCTGTTCAGTGTCCCTTCTCTCTCCACATCCTTCCAGTCTCTCCCCTTTCTCTCTGCATTCTTCCATTCAGTGTCTCTCTCCCCACCCATCCGTTTTCCCTGTTTCTCTGCCATCCTTCCATCTGTTTTCCCTGTTTCTCTGCCATCCTTCCATCTTCTTCCATCTCTGTACCTCTATCTTCCTCCATGTTTAGTATCTCCTTTTCTCTGTGTCCCTATATTACTCTGTCCATCTTCTCCCCTCTCTTTGTCCCCAGTGCCAATATATTTCTACCCTCTCTGACCCTACCCCATCCAGCTTCTCTCCTTCTCACTCCCTCCTCTTTCCAGCATCTGGTTTGGTTGCTTGATTTCCTGCCTCCCTCCCTCAAGCTGTAGGTTTAATATTCCCTTTTCCTTCATCTCCTTGGTCTGGTATCTCTGTTTCTCTTCCCTCCCTCCTTGTGCTGTACCAGCAGTTCTCTCCCTTCCCTCCAGTTCTCCTCCCATGTCCAGCAGCTCTCTCCCTTCCATCCAGATCCCCTCCTCCTCTTCCTCCCACATCTAACAGCTCTCTCCCTTCCATCCAGATCCCCTCCTCCTCTTCCTTCAGCAGCTCTCTCCCTTCCATTGTCCCCTCCTTCTCTTCCTCCCATATCCAGCAGCTCTTTCCCTTCCCTCCAGTCCCTTCCTCCTCTTCCTCCCTTGTCCAGCAGCTCTCCAACCCCTTCCTCCTCTCCCTCCCATGTCCAGCAGCTCTCTCCCTTCCATCGTCCCCTCCTCCTCTTCCTCCCATGTCCAGGAGCTCTCCCCCTTTCCTCCAGTCCCTTCTTCCTCTTCCTAGCTTGTCCAGCAGCTCTCCAGCCCCTTCCTCCTCTCCCTCCCATGTCCAGCAGCTCTCTCCCTTCCATTCAGTCCCCTCCTCCCCTTCCTTCAGCAGCTCTCTCCCTTCCATCGTCCCCTCCTTCTCTTCCTCCCATGTCCAGCAGCTCTCTCCCTTCCCTCCAGTCCCTTCCTCCTCTTCCTCCCTTGTCCAGCAGCTCTCCAACCCCTTCCTCCTCTCCCTCCCATGTCCAGCAGCTCTCTCCCTTCCATTCAGTCCCCTCCTCCCCTTCCTTCAGCAGCTCTCTCCCTTCCATCGTCCCCTCCTTCTCTTCCTCCCTTGTCCAGCAGCTCTCCAACCCCTTCCTCCTCTCCCTCCCATGTCTAGCAGCTCTCTCCCTTCCCTCCCTCTTCCAGAAGCTCTCCAGCCCCTTCCTCCCACCTCCAGCAGCTCTCTTCCTTCCCAGTTCCCTCTAATCCCCTTCCTCCTACAAGTCTGTCTCTGGCAAAAGTATCCCTCCCCCCCCCCCCCCAACCAACAAACCACAAATCCAGCACTTGCCCTCCAGGCCCACCCATCCAAATCCTTCATCGCTGTCGCTGCCTTTTCTCCCGCGGCTTCCGGGAGGCAGCGATCAGCGTTACTTGTCAGTGCCTGCTTTGAAATTGTCCTTCTCTTCTCCCCAGGCTTCGCCCCGTTCTTTTCTTCGCTCGTCGGCAGCGCTACGCTGCGCTGCTATTCAAACAGGCAGCTCCGCTCCTCTCTGCCGCGTCCATCCGGCCCTACTACACAGGAAGTGCATCAGAGGGCCGGATGGACGCGGCAGAGAGGAGCGGAGCTGCCTGTTTGAATAGCAGCGCAGCGTAGCGCTGCCGACGAGCGAAGAAAAGAACGGGGCGAAGCCTGGGGAGAAGAGAAGGACAATTTCAAAGCAGGCACTGACAAGTAACGCTGATCGCTGCCTCCCGGAAGCCGCGGGAGAAAAGGCAGCGACAGCGATGAAGGATTTGGATGGGTGGGCCTGGAGGGCAAGTGGGTGGGCCTGGGCCCGTCCAGGCCCACCCGTGGCTACGCCCCTGAAATGAGTAAGCTCTTAAATCTATCAGGATACACTTAGGTATTAAAATAGAGGGAAAAATCCCTTCTGGTCAAGAAATTGAGCAAAAAGCAATCCACCTGATACTCAAAGTGATTTAACCAGGCAGGAGCCTCTCCGCCCCAGTTAAATCATTTGTGACTGCCTTGATATTCTGTGGCACTTAACATAGTGCTGTCTATGGACCATCCCAGTTAGTGCTGGGATGGTCCATAGACAGAGCTTAGGCAGAACCTGGGACTTAACTGGTTAGCCACCATATTCAGACCACTAACTAGTTAAATAAGCAGCTAAAGTTATGATGGGTAGGAGTGAGTGGGCATCGCTCCTGCACTTAAGACTCCACTAGGCCACCAGGTAGGCTCTTATATGGAAACATGACACTTAGTGGATATAGCATGACGCTAACACTAGGGGCACAATTTTGGAGATGGTGCTGGCCAAGGCAGGAGTGACTGGGGATTGCTCCTGCCCAATCACCACTGGACCACCAGGGAAACCAAAGGCAGATCCTTTCAGGTGGACCTTTTGGGAGGGTTGGTACCTTGATCAGGGGGATTGGGTCTTTGATCGGGAAAGTTCAGAGTTGGATTGGGGGGGGGGGGGGGGCTGTAATCAGCACTGCGGCTCCTTTAATTTCAGCCAGGAGCATCAAGCCACAGCTTTAAGGTCCAATGTTCCCATCACAGTAAAATGACTCCAGTTTTTGGCAGGGGTTATTTTACTGTGATTTTTTGACTGTAATGCAACTTGTGGTGTGCTTTACATTAATTTGCATGTTTTGCATCTCAAAACTATGTAACATGTGGTGACCTAAATATTGCTGTGGTATGACAAGTCAAGCTGCGTTAGAACATAAGAATATAAGAATAGCCATACCGAGTCAGACCAATGGTCCATCTAGCCCAGTATCCTGCTTCCAACAGTGGCCAATCCAGGTCACAAGTACCTGGCAGAAACCCAATTAGAAACCTATGCTACTAATCCCAGGGCAAGCAGTGGCTTTCCCATATCCATATCAATAACATACTATGAACATTTCCTCCAGGAACTTGTCCAAATCTTTTTTAATCCTAGATATGTTAACCGCTGTTACCACATCCTCTGACAATGAGTTCCAGAGCTTAACTATTCTTTGAGTGAAAAAATATATTTCCTCCTATTTGCTTTAAAAGTATTTCCATGTAATTTCATTTGAATATCCCCTGGTCATTGTACTTTTTGAAAGAGTGAAAAATCGATTCACTCTTACCCATTCTACACCACTCAGGAATTGTAAACCTCAATAATATCCCCCCTCAGCAGTCTCATTTCCAAGCTGAAAAGCCCTAACTTCTTTAGCCTTTCCTCATATGTGAGGAGTTCCATCCCCTTTATCAGTTTGGTTGCTCTTCTTTGAACATTTTCTAATTCTGCTATATCTTTTTTGAGATATGGCGACCAGAATTGAACACAATACTCAAGGTGAGGTTGCACCATGGAATGATACAGAAGCATTGTAATGTTTTTGGTCTTATTTTGCATCCCTTTCCAAATAATTCCTAGCATCCTGTTTGCTTTTTTGGTCACCGCCACACACTGGCAGAAGATTTCAGCGTATTGTCTACAATAACACCAAGATCTTTTTCTTGAGTGCTGACTTCTAAGGTGGACCCTACCATCAGGTAACTATGATCTAGATTATTCTTCCCAAAGTGCATCACTTTGCATTTGTCCACATTAAATTTCATGTGCCATTTGGATGCCCAATCTTTCAGTTTCCTACGGTCTTCCTGCAATTTTTCACAATCTTCATGTGTTTTTTAACAACTTTGAATAGTTTTGTGTCATATGCAGCTTTAATCACCTCACTTGTCATTTCGATTTCCAGATCATTTCTAAATAGGTTAAATAGTACAGATCCCTGTGACACTTCAATATTCACACTCCTCCATTGAGAAAAACTGCCATTTAAGCTTACCCTCTGTTTTTTGTCAAATGACCAATTGCTAATCCACAGAAGGGCATTGCCTCCTATCCCATGACTTTTTAATTTTCTCAGGAGTCTCTTATGAGGAACTTTGTCAAAAGCTTTCTGAAAATCTAGATACACTACATCAACTAGCTCACCTTTATCCACGCCTTCAAAGAAATGAAGCAAATATAAGTACATAAGTAATGCCACACTGGGAAAAGACCGAGGGTCCATCGAGCCCAGCATCCTGTCCACGACAGCAGCCAATCCAGGCCAAGGGCACCTGGCAAGCTTCCCAAATGTACAAACATTCTATACGTTATTCCCGGAATTGTGGATTTTTCCCCAAGTCTATTTAGTAGCGGTTTATAGACTTGTCCTTTAGGAAACCGTCTAACCCCCTTTTAAACTCTGCCAAGCTAACTGCCTTCACCACGTTCTCAGGCAACGAATTCCAGAGTTTAATTACGTGTTGGGTGAAGAAAGATTTTCTCTGAATTGTTTTAAATTTACTATACTCTAGTTTCATCGCATGCCCCATAGTCCTAATATTTTTGGAAAGCATGAACAGATGCTTCACATCCACCTGTTCCACTCCACTCATTATTTTATATACCTCTATCATGTCTTTTTTTTTAATTACATTTGTACTGCGCGCTTTCCCACTCATGGCAGGCTCAATACGGCTTATAAGGGGCAATGGAGGGTGAAGTGACTTGCCCAGAGTCACAAGGAGCTGCCTGTGCCTAAAGTGGGAATTGAACTCAGGTCTTCAATTCCCCAGGACCAAAGTCCACCACCCTAACCACTAGGCCACTCCCCCTCAGCCATCTCTTCTCCAAGCTGAAAAGCCCTAGCCTCCTAAGTCTTTCTTCATAGGGAAGTCGTCCCACCCCCGCTATCATTTTAGTCGCCCTTTGCTGCACCTTTTTCAATTCCATTATATCTTTCTTGAGATGCGGCGACCAGAATTGAACACAATACTCAAGGTGCGGTCGCACCATGGAGCAATATAACGGCATTATAACATCCTCACACCTGTTTTCCATACCTTTCTTAATAATACCCAACATTCTATTCGCTTTCCGAGCCGCAGCAGCACACTGAGCAGAAGGTTTCAGTATATTATCGACAACGACACCCAGATCCCTTTCTTGGTCGGTAACTCCTAATGTGGAACCTTGCATGACGTAGCTATAATTTGGGTTCTTTTTTCCCCACATGCATCACCTTGCACTTGCTCACACCTGGCAGGCTGGGGTCAGTCTCTCTCTCCCCCACCTGGAGGCAAATGCCTGGTGGAAGTGTGTATCCCACACTAGACAAATGGCAAGCTAAGCTCTTCCTATGTAGAGCCACACAAGTGGTGAAGGTGTATCTCAGAGGAAAAAGGCAGGAAGCTAAGCAAGTGCAACCCAGGCCAACCACTGGATGGATGACCTGGTGACACAAGAGCAGTGGTGTAACCTTTTGTTGGATTATCCAAGTGAAAGTGATTGGAGGGCATGAAAGAAACCGTCTCAAGACCCCAATGGAGAGAAAGACCCCAACCTACCAGCCACACTTGCAGGCTGGGGTCAGTCTCTCTCTCTCCCCATCTGGAGGCAAATGCCCATTGGAGGTGTGTATCCCAGATTAGATAAATGGCAAGTTATGCCCTCACTGTGTGGGGCCACCCACATTGTGAAGGTGTATGTCACATGGCAAAAGCAGGAAGCTAAGCAGGTGCAACCCTGGTCAGGAACTGGATGGGTAAAGTAGGGGACCAAATCAGTGGTATAACCTTTTGCTGTATTGTCCATCTGAAAGTGATTGGAGGGCATGAAACCATCTCAACAGCCCAATAGAGAGAAAGACCCCAACCCAATTGGATAATATATAATATATGAATGGGGTCAGTCTCTTTCTCTCTCTCTCCCCCTCTCTGGAGGCAAATGCCTGGTGGAGGTATCTATCTCAGATTAGATAAATGGCAAGTTATGCCCTCCCTATGTGGGGCCACCCACATGGTGAAGGTGTATGTCACATGGCAAAAGCAGGAAGCTAAGCAGGTGCAACCCTGGTCAGGAACTGGATGGGTAAAGTAGGGGACCAAAATCAGTGGTGTAACCTTTTGCTGTATTGTCCATCTGAAAGTGATTGGAGGGCATGAAACCATCTCAACAGCCCAATAGAGAGAAAGACCCCAACCCAATTGGATAATATATAATATATGAATGGGGTCAGTCTCTTTCTCTCTCTCTCCCCCTCTCTGGAGGCAAATGCCTGGTGGAGGTATCTATCTCAGATTAGATAAATGGCAAGTTATGCCCTCCCTATGTGGGGCCACCCACATGGTGAAGGTGTATGTCACATGGCAAAAGCAGGAAGCTAAGCAGGTGCAACCCTGGTCAGGAACTGGATGGGTAAAGTAGGGGACCAAAATCAGTGGTGTAACCTTTTGCTGTATTGTCCATCTGAAAGTGATTGGAGGGCATGAAACCATCTCAACAGCCCAATAGAGAGAAAGACCCCAACCCAATTGGATAATATATAATATATGAATGGGGTCAGTCTCTTTCTCTCTCTCTCCCCCTCTCTGGAGGCAAATGCCTGGTGGAGGTATCTATCTCAGATTAGATAAATGGCAAGTTATGCCCACCCTATGTGGGGCCACCCACATGGTGAAGGGGTATGTCACATGGCAAAAGCAGGAAGCTAAGCAGGTGCAACCCTGGTCAGGAACTGGATGGGTAAAGTAGGGGACCAAAATCAGTGGTGTAACCTTTTGCTGTATTGTCCATCTGAAAGTGATTGGAGGGCATGAAACCATCTCAACAGCCCAATAGAGAGAAAGACCCCAACCCAATTGGATAATATATAATATATGAATGGGGTCAGTCTCTTTCTCTCTCTCCCCCTCTCTGGAGACAAATGCCTGGTGGAGGTATCTATCTCAGATTAGATAAATGGCAAGTTATGCCCTCACTATGTGGGGCCACCCACATGGTGAAGGTGTATGTCACATGGCAAAAGCAGGAAGCTAAGCAGGTGCAACCCTGGTCAGGAACTGGATGGGTAAAGTAGGGGACCAAAATCAGTGGTATAACCTTTTGCTGTATTGTCCATCTGAAAGTGATTGGAGGGCATGAAACCATCTCAACAGCCCAATAGAGAGAAAGACCCCAACCCAATTGGATAATATATAATATATGAATGGGGTCAGTCTCTTTCTCTCTCTCCCCCCTCTCTGGAGGCAAATGCCTGGTGGAGGTATCTATCTCAGATTAGATAAATGGCAAGTTATGCCCTCCCTATGTGGGGCCACCCACATGGTGAAGGTGTATGTCACATGGCAAAAGCAGGAAGCTAAGCAGGTGCAACCCTGGTCAGGAACTGGATGGGCAAAGTAGGGGACCAAAATCAGTGGTGTAACCTTTTGCTGTATTGTCCATCTGAAAGTGATTGGAGGGCATGAAACCATCTCAACAGCCCAATAGAGAGAAAGACCCCAACCCAATTGGATAATATATAATATATGAATGGGGTCAGTCTCTTTCTCTCTCTCTCCCCCTCTCTGGAGACAAATGCCTGGTGGAGGTATCTATCTCAGATTAGATAAATGGCAAGTTATGCCATCACTATGTGGGGCCACCCACATGGTGAAGGTGTATGTCACATGGCAAAAGCAGGAAGCTAAGCAGGTGCAACCCTGGTCAGGAACTGGATGGGCAAAGTAGGGGACCAAAATCAGTGGTGTAACCTTTTGCTGTATTGTCCATCTGAAAGTGATTGGAGGGCATGAAACCATCTCAACAGCCCAATAGAGAGAAAGACCCCAACCCAATTGGATAATATATAATATATGAATGGGGTCAGTCTCTTTCTCTCTCTCCCCCCTTTCTGGAGACAAATGCCTGGTGCAGGTATCTATCTCAGATTAGATAAATGGCAAGTTATGCCATCACTCTTTGGGGCCACCCACATGGTGAAGGTGTATGTCACATGGCAAAAACAGGAAGCTAAGCAGGTGCAACCCTGGTCAGGAACTGGATGGGCAAAGTAGGGGACCAAAATCAGTGGTGTAACCTTTTGCTGTATTGTCCATCTGAAAGTGATTGGAGGGCATGAAACCATCTCAACAGCCCAATAGAGAGAAAGACCCCAACCCAATTGGATAATATATATATATATATGAATGGGGTCAGTCTCTTTCTCTCTCTCTCCCCCTCTCTGGAGGCAAATGCCTGGTGGAGGTATCTATCTCAGATTAGATAAATGGCAAGTTATGCCCTCCCTATGTGGGGCCACCCACATGGTGAAGGTGTATGTCACATGGCAAAAGCAGGAAGCTAAGCAGGTGCAACCCTGGTCAGGAACTGGATGGGTAAAGTAGGGGACCAAAATCAGTGGTGTAACCTTTTGCTGTATTGTCCATCTGAAAGTGATTGGAGGGCATGAAACCATCTCAACAGCCCAATAGAGAGAAAGACCCCAACCCAATTGGATAATATATAATATATAATATATGAATGGGGTCAGTCTCTTTCTCTCTCTCTCTCCCCCTCTCTGGAGGCAAATGCCTGGTGGAGGTATCTATCTCAGATTAGATAAATGGCAAGTTATGCCCTCCCTATGTGGGGCCACCCACATGGTGAAGGTGTATGTCACATGGCAAAAGCAGGAAGCTAAGCAGGTGCAACCCTGGTCAGGAACTGGATGGGCAAAGTAGGGGACCAAAATCAGTGGTGTAACCTTTTGCTGTATTGTCCATCTGAAAGTGATTGGAGGGCATGAAACCATCTCAACAGCCCAATAGAGAGAAAGACCCCAACCCAATTGGATAATATAATATATGAATGGGGTCAGTCTCTTTCTCTCTCTCCCCCCTTTCTGGAGGTAAATGCCTGGTGGAGGTATCTATCTCAGATTAGATAAATGGCAAGTTATGCCCTCCCTATGTGGGGCCACCCACATGGTGAAGGTGTATGTCACATGGCAAAAGCAGGAAGCTAAGCAGGTGCAACCCTGGTCAGGAACTGGATGGGCAAAGTAGGGGACCAAAATCAGTGGTGTAACCTTTTGCTGTATTGTCCATCTGAAAGTGATTGGAGGGCATGAAACCATCTCAACAGCCCAATAGAGAGAAAGACCCCAACCCAATTGGATAATATATAATATACGAATGGGGTCAGTCTCTTTCTCTCTCTCCCCCCTCTCTGGAGACAAATGCCTGGTGGAGGTATCTATCTCAGATTAGATAAATGGCAAGTTATGCCCTCCCTATGTGGGGCCACCCACATGGTGAAGGTGTATGTCACATGGCAAAAGCAGGAAGCTAAGCAGGTGCAACCCTGGTCAGGAACTGGATGGGCAAAGTAGGGGACCAAAATCAGTGGTGTAACCTTTTGCTGTATTGTCCATCTGAAAGTGATTGGAGGGCATGAAACCATCTCAACAGCCCAATAGAGAGAAAGACCCCAACCCAATTGGATAATATATAATATATGAATGGGGTCAGTCTCTTTCTCTCTCTCTCCCCCTCTCTGGAGGCAAATGCCTGGTGGAGGTATCTATCTCAGATTAGATAAATGGCAAGTTATGCCCTCCCTATGTGGGGCCACCCACATGGTGAAGGTGTATGTCACATGGCAAAAGCAGGAAGCTAAGCAGGTGCAACCCTGGTCAGGAACTGGATGGGCAAAGTAGGGGACCAAAATCAGTGGTGTAACCTTTTGCTGTATTGTCCATCTGAAAGTGATTGGAGGGCATGAAACCATCTCAACAGCCCAATAGAGAGAAAGACCCCAACCCAATTGGATAATATATAATATATGAATGGGGTCAGTCTCTTTCTCTCTCTCCCCCTTTCTGGAGACAAATGCCTGGTGGAGGTATCTATCTCAGATTAGATAAATGGCAAGTTATGCCATCACTGTTTGGGGCCACCCACATGGTGAAGGTGTATGTCACATGGCAAAAGCAGGAAGCTAAGCAGGTGCAACCCTGGTCAGGAACTGGATGGGTAAAGTAGGGGACCAAAATCAGTGGTGTAACCTTTTGCTGTATTGTCCATCTGAAAGTGATTGGAGGGCATGAAACCATCTCAACAGCCCAATAGAGAGAAAGACCCCAACCCAATTGGATAATATATAATATATGAATGGGGTCAGTCTCTTTCTCTCTCTCTCCCCCTCTCTGGAGGCAAATGCCTGGTGGAGGTATCTATCTCAGATTAGATAAATGGCAAGTTATGCCCTCCCTATGTGGGGCCACCCACATGGTGAAGGTGTATGTCACATGGCAAAAGCAGGAAGCTAAGCAGGTGCAACCCTGGTCAGGAACTGGATGGGCAAAGTAGGGGACCAAAATCAGTGGTGTAACCTTTTGCTGTATTGTCCATCTGAAAGTGATTGGAGGGCATGAAACCATCTCAACAGCCCAATAGAGAGAAAGACCCCAACCCAATTGGATAATATATAATATATGAATGGGGTCAGTCTCTTTCTCTCTCTCTCCCCCTCTCTGGAGGCAAATGCCTGGTGGAGGTATCTATCTCAGATTAGATAAATGGCAAGTTATGCCCTCCCTATGTGGGGCCACCCACATGGTGAAGGTGTATGTCACATGGCAAAAGCAGGAAGCTAAGCAGGTGCAACCCTGGTCAGGAACTGGATGGGTAAAGTAGGGGACCAAAATCAGTGGTGTAACCTTTTGCTGTATTGTCCATCTGAAAGTGATTGGAGGGCATGAAACCATCTCAACAGCCCAATAGAGAGAAAGACCCCAACCCAATTGGATAATATATAATATATGAATGGGGTCAGTCTCTTTCTCTCTCTCTCCCCCTCTCTGGAGGCAAATGCCTGGTGGAGGTATCTATCTCAGATTAGATAAATGGCAAGTTATGCCCTCCCTATGTGGGGCCACCCACATGGTGAAGGGGTATGTCACATGGCAAAAGCAGGAAGCTAAGCAGGTGCAACCCTGGTCAGGAACTGGATGGGTAAAGTAGGGGACCAAAATCAGTGGTGTAACCTTTTGCTGTATTGTCCATCTGAAAGTGATTGGAGGGCATGAAACCATCTCAACAGCCCAATAGAGAGAAAGACCCCAACCCAATTGGATAATATATAATATATGAATGGGGTCAGTCTCTTTCTCTCTCTCTCCCCCTCTCTGGAGGCAAATGCCTGGTGGAGGTATCTATCTCAGATTAGATAAATGGCAAGTTATGCCCTCCCTATGTGGGGCCACCCACATGGTGAAGGTGTATGTCACATGGCAAAAGCAGGAAGCTAAGCAGGTGCAACCCTGGTCAGGAACTGGATGGGTAAAGTAGGGGACCAAAATCAGTGGTGTAACCTTTTGCTGTATTGTCCATCTGAAAGTGATTGGAGGGCATGAAACCATCTCAACAGCCCAATAGAGAGAAAGACCCCAACCCAATTGGATAATATATAATATATGAATGGGGTCAGTCTCTTTCTCTCTCTCTCCCCCCTCTCTGGAGGCAAATGCCTGGTGGAGGTATCTATCTCAGATTAGATAAATGGCAAGTTATGCCCTCCCTATGTGGGGCCACCCACATGGTGAAGGTGTATGTCACATGGCAAAAGCAGGAAGCTAAGCAGGTGCAACCCTGGTCAGGAACTGGATGGGTAAAGTAGGGGACCAAAATCAGTGGTGTAACCTTTTGCTGTATTGTCCATCTGAAAGTGATTGGAGGGCATGAAACCATCTCAACAGCCCAATAGAGAGAAAGACCCCAACCCAATTGGATAATATATAATATATGAATGGGGTCAGTCTCTTTCTCTCTCTCTCCCCCTCTCTGGAGGCAAATGCCTGGTGGAGGTATCTATCTCAGATTAGATAAATGGCAAGTTATGCCAACACTATGTGGGGCCACCCACATGGTGAAGGTGTATGTCACATGGCAAAAGCAGGAAGCTAAGCAGGTGCAACCCTGGTCAGGAACTGGATGGGTAAAGTAGGGGACCAAAATCAGTGGTGTAACCTTTTACTGTATTGTCCATCTGAAAGTGATTGGAGGGCATGAAACCATCTCAACAGCCCAATAGAGAGAAAGACCCCAACCCAATTGGATAATATATAATATATGAATGGGGTCAGTCTCTTTCTCTCTCTCTCCCCCTCTCTGGAGGCAAATGCCTGGTGGAGGTATCTATCTCAGATTAGATAAATGGCAAGTTATGCCCTCCCTATGTGGGGCCACCCACATGGTGAAGGTGTATGTCACATGGCAAAAACAGGAAGCTAAGCAGGTGCAACCCTGGTCAGGAACTGGATGGGTAAAGTAGGGGACCAAAATCAGTGGTGTAACCTTTTGCTGTATTGTCCATCTGAAAGTGATTGGAGGGCATGAAACCATCTCAACAGCCCAATAGAGAGAAAGACCCCAACCCAATTGGATAATATATAATATATGAATGGGGTCAGTCTCTTTCTCTCTCTCTCCCCCTCTCTGGAGGCAAATGCCTGGTGGAGGTATCTATCTCAGATTAGATAAATGGCAAGTTATGCCCTCCCTATGTGGGGCCACCCACATGGTGAAGTGGTATGTCACATGGCAAAAGCAGGAAGCTAAGCAGGTGCAACCCTGGTCAGGAACTGGATGGGTAAAGTAGGGGACCAAAATCAGTGGTGTAACCTTTTGCTGTATTGTCCATCTGAAAGTGATTGGAGGGCATGAAACCATCTCAACAGCCCAATAGAGAGAAAGACCCCAACCCAATTGGATAATATATAATATACGAATGGGGTCAGTCTCTTTCTCTCTCTCCCCCTCTCTGGAGACAAATGCCTGGTGGAGGTATCTATCTCAGATTAGATAAATGGCAAGTTATGCCCTCACTATGTGGGGCCACCCACATGGTGAAGGTGTATGTCACATGGCAAAAGCAGGAAGCTAAGCAGGTGCAACCCTGGTCAGGAACTGGATGGGTAAAGTAGGGGACCAAAATCAGTGGTGTAACCTTTTGCTGTATTGTCCATCTGAAAGTGATTGGAGGGCATGAAACCATCTCAACAGCCCAATAGAGAGAAAGACCCCAACCCAATTGGATAATATATAATATATGAATGGGGTCAGTCTCTTTCTCTCTCTCTCCCCCTCTCTGGAGGCAAATGCCTGGTGGAGGTATCTATCTCAGATTAGATAAATGGCAAGTTATGCCCTCCCTATGTGGGGCCACCCACATGGTGAAGGTGTATGTCACATGGCAAAAGCAGGAAGCTAAGCAGGTGCAACCCTGGTCAGGAACTGGATGGGCTAAAGTAGGGGACCAAAATCAGTGGTGTAACCTTTTGCTGTATTGTCCATCTGAAAGTGATTGGAGGGCATGAAACCATCTCAACAGCCCAATAGAGAGAAAGACCCCAACCCAATTGGATAATATATAATATATGAATGGGGTCAGTCTCTTTCTCTCTCTCCCCCCTTTCTGGAGACAAATGCCTGGTGGAGGTATCTATCTCAGATTAGATAAATGGCAAGTTATGCCATCACTATGTGGGGCCACCCACATGGTGAAGGTGTATGTCACATGGCAAAAGCAGGAAGCTAAGCAGGTGCAACCCTGGTCAGGAACTGGATGGGTAAAGTAGGGGACCAAAATCAGTGGTGTAACCTTTTGCTGTATTGTCCATCTGAAAGTGATTGGAGGGCATGAAACCATCTCAACAGCCCAATAGAGAGAAAGACCCCAACCCAATTGGATAATATATAATATATGAATGGGGTCAGTCTCTTTCTCTCTCTCTCCCCCTCTCTGGAGGCAAATGCCTGGTGGAGGTATCTATCTCAGATTAGATAAATGGCAAGTTATGCCCTCCCTATGTGGGGCCACCCACATGGTGAAGGTGTATGTCACATGGCAAAAGCAGGAAGCTAAGCAGGTGCAACCCTGGTCAGGAACTGGATGGGCAAAGTAGGGGACCAAAATCAGTGGTGTAACCTTTTGCTGTATTGTCCATCTGAAAGTGATTGGAGGGCATGAAACCATCTCAACAGCCCAATAGAGAGAAAGACCCCAACCCAATTGGATAATATATAATATATGAATGGGGTCAGTCTCTTTCTCTCTCTCTCCCCCTCTCTGGAGGCAAATGCCTGGTGGAGGTATCTATCTCAGATTAGATAAATGGCAAGTTATGCCCACCCTATGTGGGGCCACCCACATGGTGAAGGTGTATGTCACATGGTAAAAGCAGGAAGCTAAGCAGGTGCAACCCTGGTCAGGAACTGGATGGGCAAAGTAGGGGACCAAAATCAGTGGTGTAACCTTTTGCTGTATTGTCCATCTGAAAGTGATTGGAGGGCATGAAACCATTTCAACAGCCCAATAGAGAGAAAGACCCCAACCCAATTGGATAATATATAATATATGAATGGGGTCAGTCTCTTTCTCTCTCTCTCCCCCTCTCTGGAGGCAAATGCCTGGTGGAGGTATCTATCTCAGATTAGATAAATGGCAAGTTATGCCCTCCCTATGTGGGGCCACCCACATGGTGAAGGTGTATGTCACATGGCAAAAGCAGGAAGCTAAGCAGGTGCAACCCTGGTCAGGAACTGGATGGGTAAAGTAGGGGACCAAAATCAGTGGTGTAACCTTTTGCTGTATTGTCCATCTGAAAGTGATTGGAGGGCATGAAACCATCTCAACAGCCCAATAGAGAGAAAGACCCCAACCCAATTT